>NC_087337.1:4728765-5397515 GCF_037043105.1 Vanessa tameamea
CCCCATATAAATAAGTTGGCGAATAGACTCAGCTCTGCAGCCTATGCGGTAAAAAAAATTAGACTTTTGACTGATGTGGATACGGCTCGCCTTGTGTACTTCAGTTATTTCCACAGTATAATGTCGTATGGCATCCTACTCTGGGGTAATGCAGCTGACATTAATACTATTTTTGTACTGCAGAAGAGGGCTATTCGTGCAATTTATAACCTGGGCCCAAAAGATTCGTTAAGAGATAAATTTAAAGAAATTAAAATAATGACTGTCGCTTCTCAATTTGTTTTTGATAATGTTATGTATGTACGCAAAAACATAAACGATTTTCCCAGAAATTGTGACGTACATTCTATTAACACTAGGAACAAGAATAAACTTGTTACTCCAAGTACCCGATTACACAGGGTTAGTAACTCTTTTTTGGGGCAATGTATACGTTTTTACAACAGGATCCCAGAAAACGTTCAAAATTATTCAATTATAAAATTCAAAAGAATCGTTAAAGAGCGTTTGTGTGCTAAAGGATATTACAACACTAATGACTTTTTAGTTGACTGCACACCTTGGGAATGAAATGATCGCCTCCAGGCTGCTTCAAATAACTAAAATATAATAATTATTGTACATGCAAAATGAAAAAAAAAAAAAAAAAAAATATCCCGCTGAGTTTCTTTCGCCGGTTCTTCTCGGGTCCGAGGTGCTAAATTCCGAACCGGTGGTAGATTTTTGACAATCAATAAGCAAGTGTAAACACTTCTATATTGAATAAAGATTTTTGATTTGATTTGATTTGATGTGCTCGATGCCGAGGGTAGCGAACAAAAACTTTGTTGTTAATTGTATTGTTACCGATTGTATTAACCGCACTGCAAATTCTATAAAATCTATGACGTAGGTATACAGGTTTTAATCCTTGTTTATTTTATCAATAAATGATTTGAATTCGAATGTTTTGACGACCAGGTCGCCGGCTGGGGTCTCACCGCTGAGAACGGAGCAGCCTCCCAAGTTCTAAAGGTGGTTGAATTGCCATACGTGAAAATAGAGGAGTGCTTCGCGATCTCACCGCCGAGTTTCAGGGAGTACATCACTAGTGACAAGATATGTGCCGGATACACGAACGGTATGTGTATGTTATTCTAGCTGTTCAGCTGTGTGTGTGTGTGTAAGAGGAGTTCATGGTTATGGTAAACATTGTCTATTATATCAGGAAATTTGTGCTAGAACCATAAAGCCTAGATCTTTTATTTGTTTTT
This sequence comes from Vanessa tameamea, assembly GCF_037043105.1. Taxonomy (NCBI): domain Eukaryota; kingdom Metazoa; phylum Arthropoda; class Insecta; order Lepidoptera; family Nymphalidae; genus Vanessa; species Vanessa tameamea. The sequence continues at coordinate 4,730,019 of NC_087337.1, forward strand.
TCTCGAATTTGCCCTTTTTCATACGTTTGTTTTTTCTTATTATTATTGTTATATTAGACATTATAATTAATTTTGTTCTGCTCTTATTATGTTTTTAGTTACAAGTGGAAACTTTACTGGTATATGTGCTAATTTTTATGCTTGAGCTTTAAGAATGACTTGTACTGTTTGTTTCCCTAATAAAGTAAAAAAAAAAAAATTAAATAAATAAAAAAAAAAAAAATTAACTAATCTAATGATTCTATTCGATGTTATACAAAAGTAACCTGGATTTCCCGGGAAATGAGAATAAACAAATTGAGGGCGATTTTGTAGAGAGCTTTCATTTGTTTTGAGAGAGACGGCCAAGTGGTTTGAACGCGTGCATTGTTCGATTCCGGGTTCAAACCCAGGCGAGCGCCACTGAATTTTCGTGTGCTTAATTTTTGTTTATAATTCATCTCGTGCTCGGCGGTGAAGGAAAACATCGTGAGGAAATAAATAATCCACAATTAACATTTTTTATCCTTGACTTGTTACGAGAAACAATGGCTTATTCACGAAGCGATTTTAAGCAATACATTATACATTTAATATAGATGTGGTCCTTTACAGCATGTAATTTAAATGAATATTTTCGAAGATATTACAGGTTTAAAATCCAAGGACATAGCGGTCTGTATTGTCTAATGACATAAAGCCGTGACCGTTGTATGGAGACATTCTGTAGTAAATTTAGTATCAGCATTGCACCCGCGAAGGCGGGACGAGTGACTGGTAACAATAACTTCGTTCCAATAGGTCCCAATAGCGTCCCCAGGAAACTGTTCTTTGTTTCATAGTGCCCATAGAACTGTCTTACGTTCCGTCTATCCGCAGGGACGACTCTGTGCCAAGGCGACAGCGGAGGGGGCCTCGCGTTCTCTGCGTCGGAGCGGAGCACGCAGCGCTATTACCTGCGAGGGATCGTGTCCACCGCGCCGCGCAACGAAAACCTCTGCAACGCGCACACGCTCACCGCTTTCACTCAGGTCATTAAACATGAACACTTCATCAAGGAATACGTTTAGATTTAATATGTTTTTATAGTAAATGATGTATTTTTTAAGACAATGGAGCATTTTATTTTTTCAATTCTCTAGGTGCCATTTTTTTTATCGTCGTAAACATTGATCGATGAAATCGACTGTTACAGGAAAGCTTTCTTTAAAATTATCTTTCTCATAGCAAATAATTTTGATATCACGTCGTGCATCACTGGCGTCCTCGTCAATTTAAATAAAATGAAGCTATATAAGGTTATATAATTTTTTTTTTTTTTTTTTCTCGTGAACAAGACATTCGTAGATAATGTCGAAATATCGAGCTCCACCAAATAAAAATAAAAAACATGGTAAATATCCCGTTTTAGATATTGTTAGTAATATATATAAATTGTACATTGAAAACAGTTATGTTGTCTAATTGACCTCTTTTGTAAGACTTTACACCAGAATATTTCCGTATCCTCGCCATTGTCTACTGGACGGAGATGAGCACACAGCCCATACGCCATCAGCGTGAAATTACCCAAAAACAAATTGTACATTCAAAATAAAATATACTTATTTTATTCAAATAGGCTTTTACAAGCACTATTGAATCCTCATTTAACAAACTATATTAAGTGAAGCTACTCCCGGTTCTGAAAGCAGATTATGCCGAGAAGAACCGGCAAGAGACTCAGTAGTTACTCTTTATCAACATTTAAAAGGCATATTAAATACAATTATAAACCCATGTTTGTAATACATCCAGCCTGGAAGTCAACAAAGGGTATTAGCGGTCCTGTTTATTTTTTTAACTTAAAATTTCAATCAAGAGATTTATCCGGTCCATTTTAATCTTGGAACTTCTCCCTGCCCAATGCGTTTAACAAACTAGGAAATCGAAATACAGTTGCGTCAGAACACAATCATAACAATGTTATGTAAATTCACAGTAACATTGAGGCCTTTGATAGAATCAGTAATAATCATTGTATGAACACGAGACATAAGGACAAGTTTCAGAGACCAGAATGTCAATAAAACCTGCTTGGGGCAAGATTTTCATGTCCATGATAAAATTCCGCAGATATTTCTAACTTTGCCTATACCAAAAACGTCCAGACTGTTTGGCCATCTCGTGATCATGCGACAAATGTTAAGGACTCTCTTATATCCTGAGATTATTTATCTATAAACGTAAAACAAAATACGACTGAATTTAATAAAGAATTTATTAAAGGTTACAAATTATTAACAAATATATTCATTGATCTTCCTCGCTCCCCTCCTCATCGTACTCTTCAATGGTAGAAGCTTCTGAAAATTAAAGTACAGCTTTACTTCAAGCTTTTATTAAAATTACTTTTCAATTAAGGCTATTCGAATAGGTTTTCGAGGGACAAATGTCTACATTTCGAAATGTAGGTAGAAGTGTGTGTGTGTGTGTGAGTGTGTTTTACATGTGTGCGCCAATGAACGAAAGCAACAGTCGGACACAAAAAAAATATATAAAATTTATTTAGTATTAATTACTAGCCAAGGGTATGAAAAATGTTTGAAGGCTAAAACAATGGTGATCACTCGAGCGAGTCGCGATGTCCGGTATCAAAAAAACCACGCGGTGCTACCTCGGGGGTTAAATGAAGCGCCCCGGATTGAAATAAACATTATTATTATTAAGTGAAGTGAAAAAGTACGCCGCACATGTTCAGCGTATTATGCACACACACACATACATATTATGAATACCTGTAAGTATTTTACATAGCGATAGTTTTAGGCTTTTAAGAGACTTTTCTCTTTATTTCATCAATAACCAACACAGTACAATAACATCAAAAAGGTTGACTTCTTTTGAGTGCCATGAGCTCCCGCGCCAGAAGAAGTCGCTCTTCCTTAACACACGCATACTTTAATTCAACTTATCACGCGAGTTAAGATACTCACCGACAGACGCAGCAGACGCAGCACTTGGGGACGGATCGGTGTCGCACTTGCAACGCCTCAACTCTTCCAGCTCTCGAAGCTCGGACGGCAACATGTTCGACTTCTTCATAGCATCCATGCTCTCTGTACACGACACCCCATATAAATTATTGTTTGTTAGGTATGTGGCGACAACACGTCAAACTTGAGCGAAGTTTGTAACAAAAGCCAGACAAACACCTTTGAATTTTCATATACCTAATTTATGAATTTATCCAGAGCTCGGTTGTGATGGAAACCGTTTTGGTGATGTCATGTGTCGAATGAAAATCTTCCCAATGTGAGGAAATGTATATCCAATATTTTCCCACATTGGGGCAGAGGCAAGAGGAGCCCTTAGACGGACAGTGATATGACAAAACTGTAGGTTTTACTTAATTTCAACTAACTTACCTGATATTTTACTCTCAAACAGTAATACTTAGTATTATTGTGTTCCAAGGGACATCGTATCTTAGTAAGTATGATTGGTGAAGCATTGTCGATGTAAGGAATGTTTAATATTTATTACAGCGTCAATTTTATGGTCGGTGGTGGCTACTGGGTCATATATCAATAAAAATGTCGCACAAGAAAATAATTCGTCCTCTCGACTCGAGTCCTAAGAAGAGGTTCGGTCTCACACCACCCTTATGACGCGCGTACTCTCAGCCCTTAAATGGGCCACCAAAAGCTTGACTTCCTCTTCCTCTCCCCACATTAACTACTAAACTCAAACACCAAACCAAAAGCCAAAACACAACAGTATTGTTGTACAGGCACAATGGACATAACACCGTGGCTTCCAAGGTTGGTAGCGCATTGGCGATGTAATTCATGATAATATTTCTTACAGCACCAATGTCTCCTATATAGGTGCTATATAAAATATAAAAATGAACCTCACCTAAGCTAAATTTAACTCTGCTGTCGTCGTTGCAATGACAAGCGCCGTCGAGCAGCGCCTCCTCGGCCCGCCGGCGCAGCTCTGAAGGCAGCTCGGTGGGACCTCGGACAGGACGAGATTTGTTAACGTCTTGCCAAAATTTTGAAGTTGTACTTCTTACAAATCGTCGATAGATTTGACAGCGAAAATCTATCGACAACTTATGAGACATTTGACAGCGAATCGACGCAATATTATGGTCGAGATCTCGAATAATCTGCGATAACATTAAGGATTTTCGAGAAAAATTGCGTTTCCGACGTCGATGACGCTGTTAACTTTGGAAGTAAAATTAAAGTGGACATAAGTAGTTTAGTCAAATAATATTATAAATAAAGATATGTTAATCTAGAACTGTTACTACTACAGTTAAATACGATTATATATGTATGTTATAAGTATATATATACTAAAATCGGAACGATACAGAGAAGACTAGCGGGGCCGACGCGTGAATCAACGAAATCGTGAATGGTTCCACGTTTGTTGATTAATTCAGCTCAGAATAAACTTTAGAAATATGAAAAATGCACTAAAAACAAAATAAATTAAATGATAACATTCATCTTAAATACAGTTAGATTTGTGTGTTTACTCACAGATAGTCGTCCTTTCAAACGGTTCGGTTCTCGCCAAGGCGTCTTCGTGGATGCGTCGCATGTAGTAATGATAGTCTGACCTCTTGGTCGCTTCGGCGTCGCCCGTCGCGCGGGATATGACTGGACGAGACAAATCTCTACATAGTATGGCAAAGTCGCTTCCCGCTTGTACGCTTAGATCTTTCAAACTGCGCAACGGATTTCGAAGCAGTTTTCGTCAATAAACAGAGCGATTCAAGAGGAAGATTTATATGTATAATACACAAGTACAGAAAAGTCGAGAATTTCAACTCTTCTAGCCGAAACAAAACAAGATTTTTTTGTTTTGTTAGATCTTCCATCTAAAAGTTGTACATAGAACCTTATTGTAGCCATGTGAAGCCGGGTCAAATAACTAGTTATATATATTGGAGAGGAACTGCCTTCTCGGTCTATCGTATAAAGCCTCAGATTCCGAGGATTCAAATCCAAAAAAAATATTAGGATTTTCTGCCAAATCTCAATAACAGCTCGGAATCTGGAAGTTGGAAGCACAATGTCGTGCTTAGGTAACGTAAAGCCGTTAGTCCTGCGGCTGAATTCATTGTCACGTGTCGAATTTGCTGCCCCGTGGATTACGAGAGTTAGGCAATAGAGAGTAGACCTGCCTTTGCGCACAGACTGCCTGTGCCTACCATCATCAGTATTCAGTAATAGGGTTTTAAGAAATACCCGGTAAAGGTTACACATACATCTTTATGGTTTGGAGGACTTTATTTAATCGTTAAAAGATAGTGGTTGGGTCCGAACCGATGAATCTATACATGTATTTGAGCAAATTTACGAGGGACATAATATCTTGGACCAAATAGTTGGTAAAACATTGGTAATAAATGAGTAAGGAATGTCCATCAACAAGGAACACAAAATCTTGCACCAAATAGTTAGCTGAGCATTGGTAAACCAAATGAATAAGGAACGTTCATCGGCTAATATAAGATACTCACTATCTTGGACCCAATAATTGACTGAGAATTCGTTAATAAACTAAATAAGGAATCACCTTCGACATGTCCAAGAGACGTTACATCTTGGATCCAATAGTTGGCAAACATTGGTGAATAAGCAATGACCAACGCAAAAATATTCCAATATTTCCAACTCACGTTCATCGACGACTTCTCGCGCGTCGATCGTGATCTCGGTCGCCTCACGGACAGTTCGTGCTATGAACATCTTCACCTCCTCACCTTCCAGACGTTGTAGTCGTGATAAGTAAACAGCTGTTGATATCAAAGAAAATATTATTAAGAATTTTTATTGTCTACTCTTGTTTACCGAAGCTGGAAACAGCAAAGCGGCTAGATACTAGGGGCCCCGGTTTTGTTTCGTTTTTCATATGGGGGAGAGAACGCCATTATCGTAACGCTTGGCAGGTGAGTTGGCAATCGCAGTAAGGCGGTCACGACGCCTTCACCACACGGCAAACAATAGTTGCGGGAAATGCAAGACCGGCCGTTGTGGAGATCCTCGGGGGAGGTCTCTGACCAGCAGCGGACGTTTTCCGGGACTGAACTCCTCCCTCAACTTTGGAATGGTCTCAGTGAATAAGTTATTAATATATACATACACATTTTAGATGCACTTTCGAGAAAGTGCTTTTCTCAATTATTAAATTTAAGTTTTTTATTAAGAATAATATACTCACCGTCATCAACGACAGCGTCGAGCAAGTAACGTATGTCGTGTTGTGGGGGAAACCTTTCTTCGGTTGACCTTGTGACGTCCTCGCGACCTTGAAAAATGTAACTATATTTTATAATAAGTATTTATTCATATCTCCTAAATAAAAGAATTTACGTATTACAATATAAGTTTAGTTGAAGAACAGCTCACATAGAGTCAGAACTATTAGAGGCATAGACCTGGATGACAGATCACTATGTCCTTACTCAGAGCGCGATAGGACTCAGGGAGAATTTAGAGGGGCGCCGAGGTCTGTCGTCTCTTGCTGCAATACTGTGCCTACACATATCATTAGTTTCGGTCCACGATCATACTGCATTTACGTGTATATTTTTTTTTTCAAAGATACCCCTGGTACCAACCGGGTCCTTGTGGCCCAGTCTGATCCTAGTCGAATAAAAGGGTCGCAAATGCATATCCAGCCCGGGGTGTCTAAATGGTTCATGTTAGCCCTGTCCTCACCTCTACGGATGAAATGAGTTAGTTTATAATTACTGTACGGTAATAGATATTAGTTCAGAAACGCATGTACTGAATTCATGCGCTTATTTTATATCCACAATCCATCTCTTGCTTAGGGGTGAAGGAAAACATCGTGAGAAAACATACACTAGGATTAGAATCTGCCACGTGTATCCACCAACCAGCGTAGTCTCAACCAAGCTCTAGACCTTCTCCTAGCAGTGGCTATACCCAGGTTGTGACTTAATTTATAAAAAGGGGATCCAAACAACGCAATCGATAGGCAAGACTTCAAACAGATACCAATAGGAAATTAAAAAAAGGAAAATTTGAATTAAATTTAGAAGAGAGCTCACAACTCTGATGCTTCTGACATAAGCTAACTTTACTTCTCACTGAAAATCACCCAGTGTCATCAAAAATTTTTGATGAGATAATTCGGGTACAATCTCATCTATAAGAAGGAAAATCCACGATGACTGAAGAGGACCAACGGCTTTACGTGTTATCCAAGTCACGGAAGCGTAAACACTTCCAACTACCAAGCTGTTACTGATAATTTTTAGGCCCTTGAAATTTTGTTTTTTTTTTTTTGTAATTGGTAGTCAGACCGGCAAATGGGCCATCTGATGTGAAGTGGTCACCACCGCCCAGACACAATGGCGCTGTTAGAAATATTAACCATCCCATACATCGCCAATGCGCCACCAACCTTGTGAACTAAGATGTTACGTCCCTTGTGCCTGCAGTTACACTGGCTCACCCAGCCTTCAAACCGGAACAAAACAATACCAAGTATTGCTACTTGGTAGCAAAATATCTGATTAGTGGGTGGTACCTACCCAGACGAGTTCGCACGAAGCCCTACCACCAAGTAAAAATTTCTAGTCACTTAAACAACTTGACAGTCAAATCTCTCGTTCTGAAAGCAACAGCTCCCGATAGATGACGCACAGGACTAATTAGAAGATATTTTAGTTACTTACGTCTCGTGTATTTCCATCGGGGATCGTCTCTAGCTTCTGTCTCGACCGTTTCCATATCAATTTCACAGATCTGACATTTGCATTGATCGTCCAAACTTCGTCCACAGCGCATACACTTCTCTAAACATAACAACAGAGTATACATTCATTCATTCGTGTATAGTCGACGGCACTGACGCTTCGGGCTGTTGCTTTAAATAGGTAACAAGGCTAGTAGGTAACTACCCATAAACATAATCATTGTTAGAAATACTAAACATTCTGTACATGGCCAATACGCCACCAACTAAGGGAACTAAGATGATCTATGCGGCCATTGTTACACTGGCTCACTGCTCCCGGACCGCAACAATACTAAGTATTGTGGTTTGGTGGTAAAATATATGATGTGTGGATATCTACCCACACGGGCTTGCACAAAGCGCTCAAACAAAATATAATTTATCAAGACGGGCTTTTACAAAGCGATCCCAAAAAATAGAGGCTAATTTTAAAAAATCTGTCCCTGAATACGTCCTCAAATCTGCTACCTAAACCTTGAGTCTGCTCAGCCACATCAACAATTATTGATTGGTACTTACTCACTTACTAACTCATACTAAACCAATCGTAGATACCTGTCCTGACTTCAGCATCATCTACAAGACCAAATATAGAACTTCTAGCCGCTTCCAGTTTAGATGCTTGGAGCGCTGACACGCGATGCCTTGAAGCCGCTTTCTGTGCTTCGGGGAGTAAGAACTGTTGGACCAATTCAGCTACCATCTCATTCTGCTCCGCTGTTGACCTGACAAGGATGAAAATTTACGTTTTTAGCTTTGTGGATAACATTTTAGGTACATTTTCAATTTGCCCTCCTTTAGATCTAGATAATACGGAGAAATCCTATAAATAATTCGGCCGGTTGTTATAATGCTCCTTGTTTTCTAACTATCCAGTCCTTTGCAATCGGTCTTCGGATCTTCGAAAGTGTCAGACATGACCGATTATCCTACACCCGTAAACAAATCCCGTCGCACTCACATAGAGCCGTGTTCTCTCACGGAGCGATCGATGGCGTCGGCGTCGGCTCTCGCTTTCTGGACCGCCTGCTCCTCCGCAGCGAGCTCCACCGCCTGCCGCGTGACGTCACGCAGGTAGGCGTCCACTGTCTCCTGGGTAACTCCCAGCACCTATCCGAAATATATTGAACATTTCTCACCTTCATTATTTTATGCTAACAAAAATCTAAAATCTAGCAACAATCACTAAAACGCGAGCGTAGCCGCGGGCAACAGCTAGTAATCTTTGTGGTGCATGTAGGTATGTGTTCAGTTACTATACTAAATAAAGTAAAACGCCTCAAGTGAATTACTATGATAATTTAAAGAAACAGCCAGTTGATATTCCGTTGTTGTGCTTGGAAATTATTTCGAGACGCTGCTCCAAAGCAGGTCGATGAATAGCAGGGATACACCAGGGATGTATATTATGGAGCTCTGCAACCGTAACCATCGGATATCCGAAATAAAAATGTATCGGTTACTGAACTGAATCCTATAAAAACGTTGCTTTTTTTGCAATTTTATACAAGGCAAACAAAGCAACTACCTAATAATATTCTGTTATTCCCTGGGGGATGGCTACAAGATGAAAATGACTCAAATGCCTCCCACAAATCTACCAATGAAGAAAAGGAAGAGAGAAACAATCAACTAGGTACTTTAAGACGTCTTTGTCTACCAGAGGTTGCGCTACTAATTTTTAAAATATTGCGCGTAGTGATGATATGGATGATCAAAAAGAAGCTCTTAAAATGATCAATTCAATCGCCTGTGAAAACCGTGGTCTTTACCAAGTATTTACAAAAAGTAAACTTTTCGAAGTACTAGACAGAATTAAAGAATCTTCTTTGTTTTTTGTAGAAAAGGGTAACTTGGTTGTAAGGGTAAATCGGATGAATAATTTCCAATTAAAATAAAATATATATACTTATTAAGTAGGTCACTTTATTTTAAGGCTATTTATCTTTTCTATAATATTACTTTTTACCAAATAAGGTCAAGCTGTTACGTCATAATTTACTCTTTTACGGTTTCTAAATTATCTAATATCCGAAACAATCGGATAAACCGTAATCATTTCGTATCCGTAACCGTATTTGAAACCAATAAAATATTAAATCATATCAAAATGTTCTTTATTCGAGTCGGCTCATAAAAGCACTTTTGAATGGACATGTTATATTGAATTAAATATAAAACTACCACCGTTTCGGAAAGGTCATAGAAGAATCGGCAAGAAAATCAGTTAGTCTTTTTCACCGTTTTAATTATAGAATATGCCGTTAAAATGCATTTTAAAGTAAGTAAAGGAAATCGAGGACCGAAACAAACTTCATACCTGCTTGAACAACTCGTCATGTTCTCTTCTTCGATGCTCCTCCTTCTGTCTCCGTCCAGCTTCCGCCGCTTCACGCATAGATTTTTCTCGAACTAAAATTAAAAAAAAAACGACCTACTATAATAACGAGTACACTCCCTTCGGGTAAGATCGGCAATGAGTACTTATCGCTCGAATTTCCGACTGATTGGATCACTTTTTATGTGTTTCTTTAGAGAATATAAGAGTTTTTATCACTTTGATGCGGTGCTGACCATTATCAAGCGAGATCAGTCAACTACGCAGGACTTATTATAATGCACAAGTGCTTGCGCAAACGCAGGTATAGCCTCTGTTATTTACGTACTTTCCGATGCACGAGAGTGTACACTTCCAACATTTAGTCTCTGGGCTGTTACGGAAAAAAAACCTAACCCAATAACCTTCTATCTAAAACCTCGAGATCTGGAGCATTATACTCATGGTGGTTCATGTTAGATAAGTTTGGATAATTTTTTTAATGATATTGATACGTACACGGGCAATTGGCCACCTTATGGTAAGGCGTCACAACTATCTATAGACATTGGCGCTGTTAGAAATTATAGCCAATCCTTGCATCGCCAATGCGCCACCAACCTTGGAAACTAATAAATGATGTCCCTTTTGCCTGTAGTTACATTGACTCACTCACCCTTCAAGCCTTCGAAAACACAACAATACCTTTTGCCATTCGGCGGTAGGATATCTGATGACTGTATAGTTATTTTGTTGCTGTTACATATATAATGAAATGTTACATATCTTTTGCATTAATCAACTCACGCGCAATCAATACAAAGGCATGTTGCCTTCTCTCCTCCTTTAGCCTCCTAAGCTCCTTCTCCAGGAAGTCCAGAGCCGCTGACACCGCTCCTCCACACAACTCCTCCACTAATGCACTTATTGCTTCCTCCTGGATAAAAAGGTGTCGTTTAAAAGGGGATGAAGAAACTATCTGAGGGTCTAATCTATGACGTCATATGAAATAAGATATGTACCGATGCCTTCCCCCATATAAAGAACATTAACACCCCTCGTTATAAGTTTAACGTATGTGTACGTCTGTAGCACCATAGCTCCTAAACGGCTGATTTCATTTTCTCTTTTTGATCGAGTGTCCTTAGCTTGATTAAAGAGAATTTGTTTAGTATTTTGAACATCATCAGCTCTTTCAGCTTTATGCTCTTAATCGATTCAAAATACATATATCCTATGTTTTGAAAAAAAATTGCGTAAAACGTTAAAAATCTTATTTAGATTTTTTGTCTTTATTCAAGTAGACTATGGATTTACGAAAAATTCGTTTTGAACGTCGACGAAGCTGTTATTTAGCTGTTTCCATTATAATTTAACTTTGAAAGTAAAATTATAATGGAATTAAGTAGTCAAGTGTAATAGTGTTGTATTACAAATAAAGATATATTAATCAAGAACTCTTAGTAGTGCACAATATAGCTGAGCTATTCAATCGAGCTAGCAAATCACGTACGTAAATGAAAGTTAGTTCGATACGAATTGCTCTAACGGTCATATTCTGCTAATATAACAAGACTTCTAACCTTTTGTTCAGCCTCAGAGCGAACGGCTTGATAGTCCCTGGCCCTGGACTCTTCCTTGGCGATACGAGCTCGGTCCTCCTTCTGCAGACCGTGCGTAGTCTTCAACTCTTCAGTGAGTTCTGCGGCCCTAGTCCGTCCTTCGAACATCTACGATACAATAGTCATTATAATTATTATACGTCTTTGATATGTCAACCTCGGTGGTCTAATGGCAAACAGAACCGATGACTCTGAGGTCCTGAGATCGAACTCCGGTTACGGGCTCTAAATAGTGTAAAGTTAAAATTAACTAACAGCCTCAAAATTGTCCACTGTTGGGCTATGATCGCCCCTCCCTGTAAGGAGAAGGTTTGGAGCAAATTCCACCTCGCTACTCAAATATGGGTTGGGGGATAAGCATGTGACAGAAACTCATTAAGATAAGACGCATGGTTTCCTCACGATCAACAAATGAATAATAAATATAAATTAAACACCTGAAATTTCAGTGATGCTTGAGTGTTAGTCCGCATCGTCGGTTAAGATGCCGTTCTAACCACTGGGCCATCTCGGCTCAAGTTGGAAAGCATGTGTACTCTCAAGCCGTTGCTCTTACGACTGATCCAATCTTAACAGTTTTCCTGTCTCATCGGATTATGAGGTATGTATATTGTATGAAATGAAAGGAGAATGCCCACTTGAACATGGTTTTCGTCATTAAAATCAATCAAAAGTATTCTCTGATTAATAACTCAAATTCATCTCACCAAAACCTGCACAGCACGTCCTCTTAAAACTCGCTGTAACGTCAACGCCGCTTGGTGAGACGCCTCGTCTTCCTCAGGGACTTCCTCCATTTCAGGAGTTGGGGGTCTCGGAGTCTCTACGAGCCGACGAGGCTTGAGCACTCTGAGAGGCCCAGCAGACGTTAAAGCCGCTCCGAGACGTGCCTCTGGATGATATAAGCAGTTATATCGAATAGAGTTCTATTATAAATAAAGATATATTAACCAAGAACTGTTTGTAGTGCACAATATAGCAGAACTATGAGCAAATCGCATGATATACGTAAACCTAAGGTTTGTTTACCTTCACAGCTCTTGCCATTGAAACATCATTGAATTACTATGCAGTGAAAAAACTAAGTCGCTTCCCGCTGTCTGTCTATCCCTATGTATACTTAGATCTGGTTTTTTTTTATAGATAGAGTGATTCAAGAGGAAGGTTTTATATCCATAATACATGCATAATATAGTAGAGAAATACTGATCATTTTAGAGGTTTCTGAAGTGATGTCGTAAATAAACACATGTTTTGAGCTTACATTGCAAACGCTGACTGCACCCTACGAGATAGATCAAAATAATGTACTGCAGTATTATACACCTTAAAAACTTGTGAACGTTGAATATAAAAACACCCTGTAGTATATTTAATATCAGCATTGCACTCGTGCGAAGCCGGCGTGGGTCGCTTTTCGTCGTCGTGGTCGTATTATATATATCAAGGGCGGGAGGAGTTACTGTGACAGTGTCGATACCACGTTTTTAATTAATTACTTTTCAAATCATTGTGCAAATTTTCCAGGAACTGTTCGCTCCACTTGGTCTCCCTCTCGCAGAGCTGCGTCGTGTCCCGTTGGATGTGATGGCCGGAACAGGTCAGGGCGAGATTCTCACCACACTTCTGAAGCCACACTGGCGGTGCTGATAGCTGTTCGTGGTCTTCTAGAGCTTAAATTGAGAGAAACAAAACTATCTCGGGACATATATCTTCATAATGTGTAAAAATTACTAATCTAAATGTACTGTGTGCAAAATAATCCATTCTGAGGTAACATTCCGGGGTATGATTTTGTTGCTATTTCATTAAAATATTTCAAAGTTATTAAAAGTCTAAAGATTCAGTAAAGTACGTAATCAAAACAGCGAGGCACGGCCAGCGCAGAACTTACAAAGTAAATTAGGATCGTAAGCGATCTCCGCGTGCCGCCTGCGCGCCTGGTACCCGTGGCGCGCGCGCGGGGCGCGCAGGTCGGACGCGGGGTCCCGCGCCGCCGCCGTGGCGCTCCCGCCGCCCCGCGCCGCGCGCATCTCTTGAACGAGTCCCATTCGACCCCCGCACTTGTGTAAGGTTGTCAGTTTGCGAAGTTCTGGGAAACCAGGGAGCCAATTCTAATAACTTGTAACGATTACGATATGTTTTCGATTCTATTCCGATCCAAATTCTACTATTTCTACTTATTATTAATTAAGAATACATCGATTACGATACGATCCCGATTGGTTAACTTCGCCGACTGGGTTGACGCGTCAGTGGTATCAGGAAATATCTGAAGGGCAAAGACTGCGTTTCGATTCGATTGCGTTAAAGTGACAATTAGAAGAATTATTGGCGCCGTGTTACAGTTCTCATATAATTTATGAGAACTGTGAACCAACTCTTTTCAATCCTAAACTTTTCAACTTTTCAACACTAAACCCATAATATTCTGAACTTTCCAGAACCGATTTTCATATTTTTTATTACAATATATAAATATTTCTGTTTTTTTCTAACTTAAATATGTACAGTGTACATTAGTTTTATGTATACAAATTAAACGTTATGTTGGCTGAAAATCAGCTACAAATTTTGAGTCTACGACCTTTTCTTTCCTTTGAGTTTCATATATAAAGATCACATCACATATTCTGATGCCAATATCTTTTATTGTTGTAATCTGGTTTGACTCACCTTTGTGAGTGAGCACAAGGGATATAACTTTGTTCCTTGTTTTGTTATAAAATTGAACGGCCAATCATAAAATTAATAAATCCTTACACCTCCAATGGGTACCAACCGTGGGGGAAGATTTCATGTCCCTAGAGTCAGACCGCCTTCAAACCGGAGCACAGGAATTCCAAGTATTGCTTTTTGGTTAGTAATAATAATACCAATTCCATTCGATCGTACCTCTATCCCTCTTCCGTCGAATGTTATCAATCTTCTGTTCCATGTCAGTCTTTTTGTTAGCCCAGAGTTTCGCGAGCTTCGTTACTGTGCGGTCAGTGCTCTTTTTACGCTGCTGTGTCTGCAGCTTATGGAGAAGGGCGAGGCGAATATCTTGGAGTTCGTCGATTTCCTAAACACGAATAACTAATTATTCGTATAGGCGTTTCGAATTATTCTTAAAAATATACACATATTTTACAAACTAATATCCGCCCACATCGCTGGGGTTGTTGATTTTACTGGAAGTAAAATTCATGCAAAATAACACAGTACTTATTAGATTAGATTGAACAATAATTGTGAATATTAACGTAATTGTAAATCTAAAAATAATTTGTAAACTTTAATTGAATAAAATACATTAAATATAATTTTTATTTGACACGTACAATGTTAAAAAATCTAAATAAAAATATTAATAATGATGTCAATATTATTATATAAAGAGAATTAGTCCGACTTTCCGAACGTCATTACGTCAAACTGACACATGAGTTCATTATTTCACTTTTGGCGGGAAGCAGCGCGAAATACGGTCAAGCGTAATACTGTTATACTGTATCGTAATCATATTCGAAAAACCAGTAATTGATAAAAGTATTTCGTTATTAATTAAAATATCGTTCTAACAAATTCATTACAAGTAATTTTGTTTCGTAAAATAGTCTATGCGACTACCATCATTTCTTGGATAAGAAAAACTTAAATATTAGTGTGTCCATTGTTACGTCTATTGCATCTATAAAAAATATCGTACTGGGCAGCTAAAATTATGTCTAAGTTGAGGCAACTCTCATTATGTAATTGACGGCACATGGTGCGCCATCTTGTTTATTCGTACTGGTTGGAAAAGAGTGTCAATGGGAGTCGAACGGCGCTCTAGTGAAGCGTCGCGTCGATGGTAGCGCGGCGGCCATCTTGGATCGACGGCTACATTAAAGATTTCCCGCGCACCACGTGTGGGACGAATCGCTAATTTCCAACATTATCTTTATTATTTTGTAACAGATTTAGTGATTAGTGTGTTTGTATATATGATTTATTGACAAATATATACTGATGACTATTGTGAATACATTTATGATTCCTGATATTGCCAATAAAATGTCTATACAAATGTTACATATATTTGATTATATAGTTTTCTATAATTTATTTTTTAATAAATATTTATTATAAGTAGTTTTAAAATTAGGAGCTACATTAGGTTAAGATGTTGATTTGTTATTTCTTGTGCACGCTGTGTTCTTCTTTAAGTAATTATGACACTTTAATATGACACAATATAACTCTACTTTTTTACATTATACTATTTTAATCAGTGTACACATTGTTAAAAAACCAAATAAAATAAAAAAATAATAAATAATTCAGTCATTCACCGCCTCTCTAAATATCCAGTCTTTAGTTTCAATATCTGTGATGATGCCCTCCCTATTCTTCAACCAGCGAGGGTATCCGCCTTTCTCCACCAACTCGGTCCATTTACGCGCGTGACGCATCCTGACAAAGGAGGAAGAATCTTTAAAAAAAATTGTCTACTTCCTTTTATCATTTCTAGGTATATATTTGGTGGTAGGGCTTTGAGCCAAGATGGCCCAATGAGCCGAGATGGCCAATTGGATGGAACGCATGTATCTTAACCGATGATTTCGGGTTCAAACCCAGGCAAGCGCCACTGAATTTTCATGTGCTTAATTTTTGTTTATAATTCATTTCGTACTCGGCGGTGAAGGAAAACATCGTGAGGAAACCTGCGGTGTCTAATTTCAACGATATTCTGCCACATGTGTATCCACCGACCCGCATTGGAACAGCGTGGAGGAATATGCTCCAAAACCTTCTCCTCAAAGGGAGGAGAGGTCTTAGCCCAGCAGTAGGATATTTACAGACTGTCAGTTAATTTTAACTTGACACTATTTAGAGACCCTAACCGGAGTTCGATCTCAGGACCTCAAGAGTCATCGGTTCTGTATGCTAGCCATTAGACCACCGAGGCTGGCAAGTCAAAGACGTATAATAATTAATAATAATAATAAGAGGATGCCTTAGCCCAGCAGTGGGAAAATTTACAGGCTGTAAATGTAAAAAAATGTTGATGAGTAAATTTGAGGTTTGAATTTTTTTTAAATCTGATACTAATTTTTAAAAACAATTACATTAATTATTTACTTATTGATCATTTCCGTTGTGTGAAAGTCGGCCGGCAAATCTCCTTTGCGATATGGACTTCCAGGTCCTAAGGAACATAACCAATTTTTTCTATTAAGTATTTTTTAAAAACATATTATTTTTTACGAATGTACTGTAATGCCTCATATTGTACGTTTAACTTATTAACAATATTCAATAAAAAAAAAAACTTTTTTAAATACGTTTTTTTTATGGCATTGGTTGGCGGACGAGCTTATGGGCCACCTGATGGTAAGTGGTCACCGCCGCCCATAGACAAAGGCGCCGTAAGAAATATTAACCATTCCTTACATCACCTATGCGCCACCAACCTTGGGAACTAAGATGTTATGTCCCTTGTGCCTATGATTACACTGGCTCACTGACCCTTCTAACCGGAACACAACAATACAGTGTACTGTTATTTGGCGGTAGAATATCATAATGATTAGGACGAAATCGGAATGTCGCCGGCGTTTCGCTAGTATTTAATAATAAGATTTAATACGCTAGTTAATAACTGTTATTGAAAGATTGTAATACTTTATCGCGGCAAGGATTAGTTTAACAGATCTATTTATTATTATTTGTCACACAAACTTCTCTAAACGGTCAAGTGCCAGGTTTTTTTTTTTTTCTTTTTAAATTTGGATGGTTACGAACACATATAGTAAGAGATAGTGTTGGCAGTTACAAGGGGTCGAGGACTCGGACCAGCCCCTCGATGTACTGGCTTACTGCGTAGAAATGGACCACAACTTGTGCACAATGGCCGTTAATATCCGATAAAAACCAATCCTGTTTCCTGTTCCTAAATTAAAAATATGAAATCGCCACATACCCCATTCAAACTTATCTAAATACATCACTTCCGGCGTATCCTCACACTCCTCAGCCGGCATCGCGTCCGGTTGCCACGGTGTCGTCTGAGCTGATGATTCTCTGTAATTTATTTATTTTGGACTACATGTACAGTCACTAAATTGTGCGCAAATATAGGTGCACTTTCTATTACCAGATATAATCCAATGGAGAGGAAATCCGACATGACCGGAAACCGTGTTATCCGAGGCACGAAAATGTAAGCACTGCTAACATCCAGAAAAATTTACCTTTTTGTTATTGAACCAACACGAGATTTGAACTCGGGACCTTTATTCATTAAAAGTCTAGCGTCTAGAGTATATTCCAATCGATGAAGGACTGAAGATAAACAAACCTTAGATTTACGTATTCCATGCGATTTGCTTATAGCTCAGCTATAATGTGCACTACAAACAGTTCTTGATTCATATATCTTTATTTGTAATACAACACTATTCCACTGAACAACATACATCCATTTTAATTTTACTTCCAAAGCCCGGACAAAAGCTTCGTCGTCGTTCAAGACGCCATTTTTTCACAAATCTATCGTGAATATCACAGATTATTCGAACTCGCGTCAAACCTATTTGACGTGGCGTCAATTCGACGTCAAACATTTTTTATTTGGGTCCTGTCCTCTTGTGGTTGGAATAGAGTTTAGATATAAATTAAATTATACACGTAAAACATGGCGAGATGATGATATAATACTTGGTGCTCATTATAAGTTGCCTACCGATACAAACTCTGTGTCCCCCTATTTCTCGGCTTCGTAGGCCCAGGGGTCATCATATCTGTCGGGGGCCGGAAGTCAGGAGTGGCGCTCTTCATCGGACATAATTTCTTCGGACTATAATACAAGAATAATACTAATATAATACACATTGCTCGAAGAACCGACGGCCGATGGGGCAGACGAGTTCTCGAGTGGCGACCATGGAACGGAAGACGTAGCGGTGGGTAAGCCCCCCCAATGGTGGTCCGACGACCTGGTGAAGGTCGCGGGATGCCGCTGGTTGCGGGCTGCACAAGACCGGTCATTGTGGCGATCTTTGGGGGAGGCCTATGCCCAGCAGTGGACATCCTTCGTCTGAGAGATGAGATGAGATGATAATACAAACGTAGTTTAATTTATAATCGACAACATTGAAGAATCTTGTCTGTATGTATGTATCTGTATCTACGTGTGTCTCTTAACTAAAACCGAGTTAGCCGTCTCAGCTTCACATGAGTGCAACAAATAAGGGTCTATACACACTATTAGATTGAAGAACAAGCATATAAAGTTTTTTCCGGTAAATTTGAAATAGTTGGCATTCCTCGACTATAATATGCGTTTATTAGATACATAAAACTTAATAATAAAATTTTGCTAAAAGCTGACCTTTTTCTGTGTATAAATATTACTTAGACAAGAGAAGAAGTAATCATACATACACGGCGGAATACTTAAACCGATCCTTCCCCGCTAACTCAGGCGTGGGAACGCCACGTGCCCTCCCCACCTTATCCAAGTAAGCGCCGTACGAACGATCCACGTGTGGAGGCAGACGACAGTTCGGATGGTACACTATTGTAATAAATATCAATTATTTTTCATTTCTCATATACTTTACACAACCTTATTATTTACTTGGTTGATTTTATTTATATAAAATAATATTACACACCATTTATACCAAGAAACAGAATATCAAAATCACTCGACGCTCAGCTGATAGTTAAAATATCACTAACAAAAATCTGCAGTATATTTTACTCTCTCAACATATCTGTGGAAGAACTTATCGCATTGTGCTGCGCAGACAATCTCAAGGAGTATTAAAACTCGTAGTACTGAAATGTACTCACCAACTTGCATTCTTGGAAACTGACGCAGTTCAGAGAACATCGTCTTGTATACCGGTTGGATCACCTGCAAATGTTACATGGGTAGGTGTATTATAAAATATACGACTGTCAACGTCCAGAGACGCGTCCCGAGTTAGTTAAACTAAACAAGTTATTTGACTGGTTTTTAAAATCAATTTTATATTATTTAGTAGAGGTTAAGGAACCCAGTAAAAGTTGTTTTTTTTTAATTCTAGTACATGTTTGCTGAAAAATATCAAATTAAAAATTCCATATTTAAATAGCGCGCGAAAACGCTACTTTGACAATATGGCGCTGCAATGGGGTCGGCGACGTCGCTTGCCTGTATTGTAATCTGTGGCACATATAATCCACATACAGTAGGCAAACGAGATTAACGAGCGAGTGACGTCATCATAAGCCCGACCAATCAGGAGCGTTTTGATTCACGTGACAAACGTTTAAAAAATGCAATTTCATAAATAAAATTGCACTATAAGTAACTTATTGGACAATTATATTTTAAGTTTTTGTACATATACTGACATAAAATTCATTCCGATCCGATAAGCAAGCAAGGGTTGTATTACCAATCAAATCAAGAGGTAACTGCAAGTGGACGAGATTTACCAGACAGGTAACGTTTTGACATCAGGATCTCAGAAACCGTTCATAAATATTCAATTGTAAAATTTAAATCGTTAAAGAGCGTTCGGTGTGTTAAAGGACAACACTTATGACTTCTTAGTTGATTGCACACATTGGGAATGAGATCATCGCCTCCAGGCTGTTTCAAATAACGAAAAATTATTAAACCCGCTGAGTTTCTTCCGACGGTTCTTCTCAGATCCGAGGTGTCGATTTCCGAACCGGTGGTAGATTTTTGACGATCAATAAACAAGTTGAACGGTTTTATATTGAACAAAGATTTTTGACTTTGAGTATGGACACTATAATTTATCTCTGCGAAGCACCCTGTTCAAGTTAGCTTGATCTTTTTGACAGACGGGCTAGTGATGAGAAACAGAAAATATAACGTATATAACAGTCGATGGAACGATGGAATGCGTAATTCAAATTAGAATTCAATTTTTTTTTAACTTATTTTTCTAAAAAGAGTTATACCAGCCAAAGAGACCCCAACCAACCCCCGTTCGTAACAATAACTTAACAATGATCTTTAATAAGGATTTTTGAATCGATATTTGTAGCAGTTACTGCTTGTTATTCGCGTCCCTACCGTCCGACCGAAGTAACATTGTACAAGCGTCTATTATTTTTAGTGTTTCTATTTAAATTTTACTTTGAGGCAATAATATATAAAAGAAAAAGTCTTAAAATTTTCGGATAACGCTTGAATCTTTAGGAACTTTTGTATTATATATATATTTTTTAAAAATATTTTAAAATTTTTAAATTATAAAAATAATATGTTCGTCATTGCAAAGTTACGTCGATCAGAAAAAATTACATCTGTCAAATAGATCAAGCTATCTTGTACAGGTTATAGAGTAGTTACATAAACGTTAAACTCACAACTTGTGCTGACGCCATGGCGGCCTTAAACGCAGTTCTCGCGTAATCTCTCGCTCCTGACACTATGAATGCAGAATCTGTGAAAGCAACTTGTTGAAGTAAAAATAATATAACAGTCTGAAACTCCACAGGGCTAAGGCCTCCTTTCTTGAGACAGCTCCACAGCTCCAAAGTGGGGACTGATGTTATTCCTCAATACCAGCATTATTCATCACGAAAATTAACCCATACAGTAATAATGTTATTACGCGCCCCGGTTTTCACGGACACAGTTTATGAATAAAGAAAATGATATGATATTAATATAATGAAATATGAATGATATGATAGATTCTTTAAGATGTAAATTTAAAGTACTTAATTAAAATAATGACTGTCGCTTCTCAATTTGTTTTTGATAATTTTATTAAAACAAATAACGAAAATGTGTTTATTATAATTGTACACGAACTATAATATAGTTGTGAAAATTAAATTAAAAATATATATTTATATATTCCGCTAAGTTGCTCTCGCCGGTTCTTCTCAGGTCCGAGGTGTTAAATTCCGAACCGGTGGTAGATTTTTTACTGAGTTCTTCTATCAAAAAATTCTCAGTAAGCGCAGTCTTGAAGCTGGAAGTGTGTCCTTCTGTGCCTCGGATTTTAAGAGTAAGGGAATAGAGAGCACCTGTCTTTACGCAAACCTGCACTATAATACGGCCGGCATAGTTAGACTCTGATATTGGATAACGTGCCCAAGTCGGTCAGAATATCATCATTTACAAGTTACCAAAACAATCATTTCAGATCGTCACAAACTGTATTCGCTGGTGCCGCGTTTGCTAGTACTCTAAATATAAATCTTACCGTATAAATAATCGTGGACTCTCATCTTAGACACACTGTACCTCCTCGGAGCTTCGTATAGCGTTTCGCCGCTCATTTTGATAATGTTTAATTAATATATTTAAGCCGAATAAACGTCATAGCGTATTGATAAAAATGCTTATTGACAAAACACCTCTGTTGCCTGGCAACAATCTTTTTGTATTTATAGGCATTTTATTGCCAATATCAAGATTAGTCATGACGTGGGCGTATATTCAAACGTTTATACACAAATTCAGTATTTTTTTAATTAAACACATCAATTGCACGGATGAATGCACAATAGTCATCAATATCGATTCGTTAATATATCATATACACAAACACATATAAATCTACTACAAAAGAATAAGGATTATGTCGGAAATTAGCGATTCGTCGCATACATGCGCGGGAATACTTGAATGTAACCGTCGATCCAAGATGGCCGCCTCGCTGCCAGTGACTCGACGCTTCACTAGAGCGCAGTTCAAATAAATTAACAACATATTTATTAAGGGCGATGTACTTTAATATATGATCCTATTACTAAGACTCCGCTGTCCGTCCATCTGTCTGTCACCAGGCTGTATATTATGAACCGTCATTTTTATAGCTGGTTTATTCCGGTGTGTTAAAACAAACTTTGTTGCACAATAGGCGCCATTTTTGTTAATTGCGCGCAACGCGTTGACTTAAATATGAGTCAGTATCGCACTATAGTCTTTTAACATTTTACCTCTGACATCAAAGAGGCTTCGGAGCTCCTCGAGTTATATGATAAATTCAGTGATTTATTTTATTGAAGCATGCCAAAAATAATGCAGAGTAGTGGAAGATAGATCGTGCTAGCTGTGCGTGAATTTTGTAAAAAAAAAAAACTAGTAAAAGTCCTGTAATTCCGTTTGATAATGTTCGTCAACGGGTAGCTGCCATGACAGGGAATTTCACAAACTAGCTATAGGAACACATTGCACAAGTTATACCCTGTACAAGTTAGCTTGATCTCTTCGACAGACGGGCTAGTGATGGGAAACAGAAAATATCTAGTAGTCCAAAAAATAACGTTTTAAAATACTTGTAACTGTCTAAGACGGTGTATTATGTGTGAAATTCTTTATTGCACTAAGCATATAAAACATTGGGTAGATAAGCGACGGTCAATATGCAAGTACCTATTTAATATGACAGAGGTATTTTTGGACCTCCCGCCAAATTTAAGTAGGTGGTTCGGACCATCAAAGTAAACAACTTTCCCAAAGAAATATGGGTCGAAAAGTGAAAAATCATCATCATCATCAGTCGTCATCGTCATCATCTCGAACTGCAATTATTATTTCGTGTTCAATAAAATTGTCGAAGTGGACGTCGCGCGTCCCTACCGTCCGACCGATGTTACATTGTACAAGCGTCTATTTTCAGTGTTCCTATTTAAAATGTACTTTGAAGCAATAAAGTCTCGAGGCTGTTTCAAATAACTAAAATATAATTATTATTGTACATGCAAAATGGAAAAAAAAAATATCCCGCTGAGTTTCTTTCGCCGGTTCTTCTCAGGTCCGAGGTGTTAAATTCCGAACCGGTGGTAGACTTTTGACTATCAATAAGCAAGTGTAAACACTTCTATATTGAATATAGATTTTTGACTCTGACTGACTTAAAATTTCGGATGACGCTTGACATCTTTAGGGACTTTTGTGTTACGTTTTTTTTTTAAAATATATTTTTACAATTTTTAAAAACATTAAATTAAGAAAATAATATATTCGTCATTGCAAAGTTATGTAGATAAAAATAATTTATATCTGTCAAAAAGAGCTGTCTTGTAACTGAACGGAATGTACACAAGAACG
The DNA here is from genome assembly GCF_037043105.1 of Vanessa tameamea. Lineage (NCBI taxonomy): Eukaryota > Metazoa > Arthropoda > Insecta > Lepidoptera > Nymphalidae > Vanessa > Vanessa tameamea. The sequence continues at coordinate 4,753,771 of NC_087337.1, forward strand.
AAAACGAACAAAAGAACGAAAACGAGCGAACTTTATTGAGTTGGTGTGCGTGACTACGCTTGACGTCATACTCTACTAGTGTGCGTGTACTTACGACGCGTTCGCCGCCATGTCTATCTAGACATACAGCCATGAAAGATTTACAGTTCTTAAAAATTCCACGGAGACTAAGGACTTATTAAATATTCGTAATAAAACCAAAAAAACAATCTCATACTTTATTGTGCCACAAAATAAAATTCACAGTTTACACAAACATTTATCAAAACAAATTCATATTTAACAACGCTTCCGTAATTAATACTGCTTGTTGTAAAGCTACAGCCATACAATTCTTAGTAAAGCTACGGCTGTACAAAACGTGCTGTGGTGCGAACCGGGCCTTATTTCTAACATTTATAATTAAAAACAGGCGAATCCACTAAAGTACAATAATTTATGTGACATAACTTATTATAAGTACAAGTTATAATATGAAACGTCGTTTCCCACCGTCAGCGCGTTTAGATCTTTTAAGCTACGCAACGGATTTCAATGTAGTTTCCATCAATAATGTGGCCCAGTGGTTAGAACACGTGCATCTTAACCGATGATTTCAAGAACTATACCGTCGGGGAAGGAGGGGGGTGGTTTGTCCCTTGGTACCATTCCCAACTAGCGAAATTGCTCCGTTCCTGAGACATTGACAAAAATAAACATTGTAATTCTAACCTCAAAATAAGGTTGTTTATCAACAATTTCGAAACTATATACCACGTTCACCATAAAAACTTTTCAGCTACGCAATACGTTTAGGACAGCAGTTCAAACAATATATGGTATAAAAATATCATATTTATTTCCGTATTTAAGGATAATTGAATTTGCATTAAAAGCTTGTGTTATACATCACAAATATGCTTTGAGTATTGCTTAATAGTATAGCTAAATAGTAGGCATTGTACGATATATCGAAACACATCTTAAATCGGATGTCGTCGGAATATCAGATGTTATCGCCTCAATGTTGACCGGTAAACGTTTTCACATCTTAAAACTATTAATATCGTTCCAGTGCGTCAGTGCCTTCCTTATCTTTTATTAATACGTACGATAACATTAAACGCATGAAGAAATCGTCTTGTCTGTCCTTAACTTTACGGTCACACATTTGTGGGAAAGAGATGAGGCGAATGTGAAACCGATTTCGATGTCACATTCGTTTCATCTCTTTCTCACAAATCATATAATGTAAAGTTAAAGACAGCGGTCAGATGTTGACATCTGAAATCAGATGTCAACATCTGATCACAGGTTTCCTATCAGCCCTTCAAGATTTCTTATAAATATTTTGTTAAGTAGATATACTTTATTTTGAATTGAGAACCAGAAATTGCTAACATCCTTTCAACATCTAGAAATAGCAGATTATTGTTTTTTTTTTTCAGAATGATTTCGTCTGTTCATGAATGAAGTATTTCGGTTACTTTAATTCTTTTTTAATATAAATATTCATATCTGCTATTATTATAATTTTTATCATCAGATTTTTAGGCAAGCCAAAGTTTTTAGAACAGCGTCATAGAATTTTCTAATTCTCATTTCAGAATCACAGTCAGCGATCTCACAAGCCCTTGGAATTCTTATGACTTTGAAAATTTGTACATTAGATAAATCTAGTCTATCTAGACCAAATATATGTGGTTATTTTAAGCAAAAACTTCTAATAGTGAGGTAACATTTAACTTTAATATGATCAGATTTAAACCTGATACCATAATGGTACTAGGTTCACTTTAACTGCTGGTCTATTGAGGCTATATGAATTAATTCAGCCTAGATTCCTAGCCTAGGCTTATTCTACCGGGACAATCTTCTATACTAATATTATAAATACATAAATCTCGGTGTCGGTCTGTCTGTTGCTCTTTCACGAACAAATTACTGAACCGAATTTGATAAAATTTGGTATGAATCAAGCTTGAACTCCAAGGAAAGACATAGGCTACTTTTTTATGCCTAGCACCTGAAACGAAGCCGTTGGCGACCACTAGTATAATACACTAATGATTATGTAAGTATTAGTCTTTATATACAGAATATAATTGAATCACACTACGTATTATAAAGCACTTCAGGGCAGTGAAATATGCGTTTATAAATGTGTATATAAGTTTATCTTCTATTCGTTAAATAACATCAACCCCGTTGTGATGTAACTCTAGTGGGTCCTGTTAAGGTTCCTAGTCCGAAATGAAAATATTTCTTGGTTATATTGTGATGAAACTCTAATGAATTATGTGACGGTTCTTAGTCCAAAATGAAAAGATTTTTTGGTAATTGTTTATTATTGCCAATGCAGCAAAAAAATATTGGTTAGATTAGCTTAGTGTTTATTTTTTTTAAACTTAACAAACCTAACCTTCTTTTTTACTGCGGTGGCAGTAAAAACCCTTTTTGTAAGTACCCTTTTTTTTTAAAGTTTCTCTATCAATGTAATTGTTGTGTAGACATTTATTCTCATTCAAAGCCGGTATGAATAGCTCTTTATATATTATGAGCACAAGAAATCATAAATAACAGTGAAATTATCTAGCAGCCCCATCTTTTATTTGATTTGTCCTTCTGTACATAAAAATAGGGTTGCAGCTGCAAACCAGAACTGCCAGCCAGCCTCGTATCCATTGCAAATAGATATATAAATCAAGTCTCCGTTGACAACACTTCACTTCACTTTACACAATTCACTGAACACTTTCACTCGTGTGCCCTAGGCCTTGAGGGCGGCGTCCAGCTCGGCCAGCTGCAGGGTGGCGCGGCGCAGCATCTCCGCCTGCTGGGAACTGCTCTCGTTGAGGGTCGACATGCTCTGCTTCAGCGTCGAGAGGCGAGTGGACACGCGCTGCTTCTCCGCCAACAGCAGCTGGTGCGCTTTAGCACCTGGGAAGCAATCAAAATAATATTTATTAATTTTTTTATTTTATTTAACGCCCGTGCCCTTGGTGTATTTATTTTTTTGGGCGACCTGATGGTATGTGGTCACCACAGGCCAGATATGTAAGAAATATTAATCATTCCTTAAATACACCCCTAACTATGGCAACTAAAAAATTAAGGCCTACAATTACACTGACTCACTCACCCTCCTAACCGGATTTAAACTCCACTAAAAATACTTCCTAGTGTTATTTAAGTACAGAATCGGTCATGTGTGGGTGGTACCAATTTAGAAGGGCTTACATTACCCTAAGCCCACCTACAAAAGTGAAAAATAAAAATAAACACTGTAAAAATCTAATTCCATATATTCTTTATTTTTAGTAAGCTAATAAAAGCACTTTTGAATCGTCGTGTCACACCATTGAATTGAAGATTCTCCCGTGAAGAACTAAGTTAGATACTGTAATGCCTGCTTTATATAAAATTAGAAATTCCATAAATGCTTAGTCTGCAGCATTTGATGATAAAAAAGTCAAGCGGTCGACCGGTGATGACGTCCCGCAGGCCTCACCCAGCAGGGGGATGTAGTCCCCGGCGCGTTCGGCGCGCACGTCGAGGGTGAACCACTCGTTCAAGTCGTCCGAGTCCGATGACGGCAGCTCCTGGACAGACGAACATACCTTATTATGAAAATGGGCGTCCCCCCCCTCACTTCATATAGGAAAAAATGCTCAGGAGAAGGAAACTCAATAATCCCTCCTTTCCACCATTTTACTTACAGAGTTTATGACTATGATGTCCAATTAAATTTATATGTATATATCTTGCCTTAAAATCGAAAAAGATTAAGTCCAACGGTATTTTATCTTGAATATAACCTTGCATTGACTAATATGAGTTTTCAATTTATTTATAGACCAAGTTAAAAATATCCGTGAAAATTTATTATAGAAACGAATACCGTGTCCCAGGGAGGATCTATTATCTTCACGACGTCGGAATCTAGGTGTTATTAGTTAACCTTTCCTCGTCGTGTCTGTACAATGACTGTCGCAGTTTCTTTCAAAAAGATCTATATAATTGTGAATATACATTATATTCAGGACCGGATTTAGGGGAGGGCGATCGGGGCAACTGCCCTGGAGCCACAGGGGACAACCTCTATAGTGCCCCCCCCCCACTATAGATGTTGCGACGAGCTAAGAATTTTAATGTGCCATATGTTTAGATATCTGGATATAATCGAATTAAAAAAACTGTTTTAAAAGACACTGATACAAAAAGTAAATTAATTATCAACAAACATTACCGATAGAAATTAAATTGTTAAAATTAATTTGTAAAATAATAATAATGGAGCCTCCACGCCCGTGTGGCCACAGGGCCTCCAGACCCCCAAATCCGGTCCCGATTACATTGTTGTAGTAGCTGGACATACAAATAAACAAGGAATGATTCTTAGTAATGAATGAATGGAAGGAATCTCACGTCGTAGAGGCTGTCGTCGTCGGAGTGCGAGTCGGGATCGCTGGGCGCGTCCTCGTCCATGCGCTCGGGCCGCATGAGGCGCTGGCCCCCCTCCCCCTCGTCCTCGCCCTCCATCGAAGACCCCAAATCCTGCATATAAATCAACTAATGACACGCCCGGCTCCGTACGTGTTATTTATTAATAAAAAAAAAAATATGTTACAAAGATAATTCATGCCTTTAGAAAAAAATGGGATCGTTAATATTCCTTAAAGCACCAATGTCTATGAGTTGGTGACCTTGAGGTGGTCTAACCGTCGTGACTGTAATGTTCACGTGTAAAGTCGATATACCAATTAGGCTAAATAGATATAAGATTTAAATATCAGCTCGCTGTTCAAACACTATATTGTATGTATATTTTTTACATTAGCAGTCTGTAAATTTCCCACAGCTGGGCTAAGACCTCCTCCCCCTTTGAGGAGAAGGTTTGAAGCATATTCCACCATGCTGCTCCAATGCGGGATACACATGTGGCGGAATTTCGTTGAAATTAGACACATGCAGGTTTCCTCGCGGTGTTTTCCTTCAACGCCGAGCACGAGATGAATCATAAACACAAATTAAGCACGTGAAAATTCAGTGGTGCTCGCCCGGGTTTGAACCCGAAATCATCGGTTAAGATGCACGCGTTCTAACCACTGGGCCATCTCGGCTCGGCATTCGTATAAAATATAAATCTAATACTGATTAATATATTATTATAGATTTGTGAACACTCGTGACAGATTAACCCACAGACAATTAATAAAAAAAAAAAAAACAAAAAAAAACAATTGATTTAAATTTTACTAACTGGCAAAGTTTATCGAAATAATCTGAACAAACCTCGTCCAGATCGAACTGGTCATCTTCCAAGAACTCCTCCTCGTCGATGATCTCGTCCGGCTCCGGCCTCTGGACCTTGGACTGCGACTTCGGACCCGACGTGGACTTCGATATCGGCGTTGATGGAACTTTGGATTTATCGGACGCTGTAATTTATTAAATAATTTTATTGCTTAACTAGCTACTCAACCCGGCTTCACATCGATAATGGTATATCCTACTTCATGCTCTATTCCAACCATTACTTGAAAAAAAAGCCAAATAGACAACATTTGACAGCGAATTGACGCGACATCATTGGTCGAGAGCTCGATTAATCTATGATATTCACTATGGATTCGCGAAAAAATGGCGTTTTGGACGTCGACGAAACTGTTATCGGAATTTTGGAAGTAAGATTAAATTGGAAATAAGTAGTTAAGTGTAATAGTGTTGTATTATAAATAAAGATATATTAATCATAAACTCTTAGTGGTGCACAATATAGCTGAGTTATTAGCGAATCGCATGAAATACGTAAATCTAAGGTTTGTTTAGCTTTTCTCCTACTTCCATTGGAATAGGCTATGTATGGCGCACACACTTGTGGTCTGGTTGCTGATATTAGTGATCACTCAGCACCAGGTGGCCCATTATATATTTAAACTATTTGTTTATACAGACTTTCGAAGACGTCTCAAGCTCTGTTTTGGGGCACATGAATTTGGGAGCTCTTTTGCGAGATATTTAATAAAAATAAATATCTAACAAATTATTTAATAAAATAACAATTAAACTTTTTATTTTTAATTTAAAAATAATTCGCGTACGGACACGTCTTCTATCTTTCAAGTAAACGGTGCGGTCATCTTCTAATATTCTTAGGCATCTGATTGGTTGGACGATCGTATGGCCATAGATATCTCTCTATCACGAGGAGACTTTTAATATCGACTAACGTCAATAACATTTTAATACAAATATTTCAATTTCGAAAATATACATAGGAGTCAAGTTTTACACGTGTGAGAATTCTCCTCCCCCCCTCCCTTTGGGCACGTGCCCCGTGTGCCCTTATGGTAAAGACGGTAACGTGTGTATACCAATTTTGATTGTATTGTAAAATATGAATAAATCCTATTCAAACTTCTATAAATTTATATACGAAAAATAATTAAATTAAAAATACAATATTTTAATGTTGTCAACACTAAAATTATGTATGAAAAAATCAGCTAAACCGGCTGTCTGGAACTAGTTTAATAGTGCCTATGTAAAGTTTGACCCAGACTTACTAAAGGTTAATAACAACTTGTTATAAATAGTATTATTTCCTAATGTCAATACTAATGTAGTTTAAAATTTTATTTTATATACTTTAAACGGATTGAGTGCCTGAGACACAATTTAAAACGTTAAATTAATCATTTAAAAAATAAAATTACATACATGTGTATTATAAATCAAAATTCAATATATATATATATATATATATAATTAATAATAATTTTAGCTTCCGACATCCTTTTGAAGAAATATATAAATTAAGAAATATAAAAATAAAAAAGTTTGGTACTCCACGGCGGGGAATCGAACCCCGGTCTCCCGCGTGACAGGCGGGGATACTTACCACTATACTACCGAGGATTGTGTTTAGAGCATTCAAATATAAGATCACTATACAAAACAATACAGAAACCGGTTCGAATACTTGTTTCAGAATCTGAGTCACAATTTGGACACTCACATCACAATCCTCGGTAGTATAGTGGTAAGTATCCCCGCCTGTCACGCGGGAGACCGGGGTTCGATTCCCCGCCGTGGAGTACCAAATTTTTTACATTATTTATTATTTTTTTATTTCTTTTTTTTATTTTAATTTTTTTTTTTTAATTTAATTTTATTTATTTTTTTAATTTGTTTTTTTTTTTGTTTATTTTTTTATTGTTTATTTTTTTTTTATTTATTTTTATATTTGTTCATTTATAAATTTGAAAATATTTTTTTATATACATATATAAATTAACTCGTTATTTTAATATGTATATCAACTAACTTATACTACTAGTATTTGTATTGAAAATACCATATTGACCTTTGGATATCTATATATACATATGTATGTACATTTTTATTTCTGTAAGTTTGTATCTAAATCTGTTCTCATATATATTACTAGCTGTTACCCGCGGCTTTGCTCGCGTAGAATATGAATATACTTATAAATTAACTTAAAATATTATGTTAATCTAAGTCCCCTTTGTATACCACTTTGGTGTGTATTTCTGCCCTTAAGGGTAAAATATTCAGAAACGCTTAAATACGTACGTATCTACTCATTTTTAATCAGAAGCCCAAAAATAAAGTCACATGCTTCTAGCCTCAAAAATGAGGGTCTTCCAGACTATCCTATATACGAAATGTCAACCCGATTTCTCACCTTAAGGGTAGAATATCCAGAAACGTTTAAATACGTATCAACTCATTTTTAATCAGTGGCACAAAAATAAAATTTCATTCTTATAACTTAAAAAAATGACGGACTTCCGTAAAAAAATATCAACCCTTATTTCACCCCCTTAGGAGTAGAATATGCAGAAACGCTTAAATGTTTATGTACTTATTTTTAATCAATCAATCACCTTGTACGGAGGGTAATATTCATCGAACTTGAGTTCCTTAGCATCATTTTATACATTATTTTTAATAACTTAGAGTTGTATTTTTCCTACTAAATTATACACCTGGTAATTTTTTTTTTATGACATCGGAATGCGGACGAGCAAATGGGCCACGTGATAGTAAGTGGTCACCACCGCCCATAGACAATGGCGCTGTAAGAAATATTGACGATTCTTTACACCACCAATGCGCCACCAGCCTTGGGAACTAAGATGTTATGTCCCTTGTGCCTGTAGTTACACTGGCTCACTCACCCTTCAAACCGGAACACAACAATACTGAGTACTGCTGTTTGGCGGTAGAATATCTGATGAGTGGGTGGTACCTACCCAGACGGGCTCGCACGAAGCCCTACCACCAAGTAATTGTTATCAATTGGCAATCTCACCACTAGATCGTTGTACGCTGACCATTTTGTTGGTGACCATCTTGACGGCGTGTATGTCGGGTCTGGCTGTACTCTTAGCAGCCACGTTCCCTCGCTTCGTCACACCGAACATACGCTTCACAGTAAGACCCTCGTCGGACGACTGAAAATGAAATGCATATCATATATATTAACCCAAACATTTTCTTCACCCCCTAGTTATATCTTTGAAAGATAGATAGATATAACATCCCTAAAATAGCCATCCTCGACACAGATCCTTTAACATTGAATCAGTAACTCTTCTGTGGGGCAATGTATATGGCAATACAACCCAGAAAGCGTTCAAAATGCCTATGTTTTTTTTTTATTGTATCGGTAGGCTGACGAGCAAATGGGCCACCTGATGGTAAGTGGTCACCACCGCCCATAGACAATGATGTTGTCACTCAATGTTGTAGTCACACTGGCTCACTCACCCTTCAAACCGGAACACAACAATACTGAGTACTGCTCTTTGGCGGTAGAATATCTGATGAGTGGGTGGTACCTACCCAGACGGGCTCGCACACAGCCACCAAGTGACAAATTTTAAAAGACAGTAAAAGTATGCCTTTGTGCAAAAGGTTATTATACAATTAGTGAGTTCATGGTTGATAGCACACCTTGGGAATGAAGCGATCACCTCCTGGTAATTTCTGTGATATTGAATATTTGTAAAGAATCAGAAATTGACAACTGGTTCTCCTCAGGTCAGGGTGTTTCCTTCTCCGAACCGGTGGTAGTGTTTAATTTGACAATCAATAAGTAAGTATAATGCTTCTATATTGAATAAAGGAATTTGACATTATGTAACATTGATGTTTAGTACTGTAATATAAAAATTACACTTTTTATTAAAAATAACGAACCCAACCACCAACCTTGGTGGTGTTGGTGGATACACATGTGGCAGAATTTCGTTGAAATTAAACACACGCGGGTTTTCATCACGATGTTTTCCTTCACCGAGCACGAGGTGAAAACACAAATATAGCATGTGAAGATTCAGCGATGCTCGCCTGGGTTCGAACCTGCAACCATCGGTTAAGATGCACGCGTTCTAACCACTGGGCCATCTCGGCTCATGGGTATAATAATAGCTTATAATAGAGCAACACTTAAAACATATCTGGAGCCTCCGTACCATATCGCTATCCCCGTCTCTGTCGCTCGTTTCCTCCGGCACGGCCTTCGTCGGATACTTTTTCAATATAGCATTCTTTGCTATTTTTAATCTTGCTACTTTAGTACCCTGTAAATAAAAAAAGTTACTAAATAATTTTATATAATCGAAATTGCTCTCTTTAAGTTGAGAGATAAGCAGGCCACCTGATGGTAGCTGAGCATTCCCCCGTAGACATACACGATGTAGTCTCTCACGTGCCTGTATTTACACTGGCTCACTCACCGTTCAAATCGGAAAATGACTTTATAAGTGTGGCTGTTCGGCGGTAGGCGGCAATTGCCACTAATCCCATAATCACTGTCACTAATCCCAATCCCAATGCCACTAATCCCATCCCACTTAAGCAATTGCTTAAGCGTGTGAGTGAGCCAGTGTAACTACAGGCACAAGAGACATAACATCTTAGTTCCCGAGGTCGTCATCTTAGTGGCGCATTGGCGATGTAAGGAATGGTTAATATTTCTTACAGCGTTTCCATTGTCCATGGGCGTTGGTGACCACTAACCAACCTATTCAAAAAAAAAAAAAAATATTTTGCCCTTGTGTTCAAATATAAAACGCCGTCACTAGGCAACCTAACGAGAGTTTCTATTGTAATATTGCCCAACTCCAATAGCTTGTCTAGTTTGTAAATGTAGAAAACATTAAAATATGATATATTCCTCACTTCAAATATATATTCATCATCGTAATCACTCGACTGGGACTCCTGGGTTCGCTTGTGATCAACCTTTTTCATTTCCTTCTTACTGTCATCCTCCCCGAGCATCCGCTGAAATTATACAAATTGAGTTTTTTAATTACATTAACATAATTGATATTCATATATAGTCCGTTCCAACGGCAGGAGAAGTAAAGATAATTAAATTATTATATTCCAACCATAAGAGGAGGAAAGCCAAATAAACGACATTTGACGGCAAATTGACTTGAATATTTGATATTTAGTCCGTCACAAATATGAGATTGATATTGATCTTAGTGTATTTTTGATTAAATAATATAACTAACAGTATCTAAAACGGGATATTTACCATGTTTTTTATTTTTATTTGGTGGAGCTCATGCTCGCGGAACCATGAATGTCCGGTCGTGGTTTTATCCGTACACACACTGGAATCACATTTGCGTCTCGACACTTTATGAGGAAAGTTAATGCTTCCTTCAAACACTCACACTTTTTTCATACTTTTTAATTTAAAATCTTATATAGAATACCGGTACGGGCCGGAGTGCGTAAAATTAGTAAAACATCTAGAACGCGCGCGAAAAAAGTGTGAGTGTTTGGAGGAAGCATTAACTTTCCTCATAAAGTGTCGAGACGCAAATGTGATTCCAGTGTGTGTACGGATAAAACCACGACCGGACATTCATGGTTCCGCGAGCATGAGCTCCACCAAATAAAAATAAAAAACATGGTAAATATCCCGTTTTAGATACTGTTAGTAATAAAAATAACCATGTTAATTTAAAATCTTATATAAATAATATAATACGGTCAAAGTCAAGTCAAAGTCGAAAATATTTATTCAATATACACAAAGTTATACTTGCCTATAGATAGACAAAGATCTACCACCGGTTCGGAATTTAACACCTCGGACCTGAGAAGAACCAGGGAAAGAAACTCAGCGGGATATTTTTTTTTTCCATTTTGCATGTACAATAATAATTATATTTTAGTTATTTGAAACAGCCTGGAGACGATCGTCTCATTCCCGAGGTGTGCAGTCAGCTAAGAAGTCATTAGTGTTGTAATATCCTTTAGCAGACAAACTCTCTTTAACGATTCTTCTAAATTTTACAAATTAACATTTTCGAAAGTTTTCTGGGATCCTGTTGTAAAAAAGATGGTAACTCAATAACTCATTTCAGACTCACAAGTAACTCATCAGTGTCGTGACCGTCATCGTCGGAATATTTCGTGGACTCGTCGAGTTCGCTCTCCGCCTTCTTCGATTCAACAGCTTTGACGTCCGTCTTCCTTATGAGGAATGCCCCTAACTCACCAGGAAACTCCGTCTGAGGAAATTACGTAAAAAAATATTATTTTTAACAAGCTTCCAACCCCCCTAACCCCTCAGGGATGGAGTTTCGTAAAATCCGTTCTTAGTGGACGTCTAAACCCTATAAGGAACCAGTCGAATTTCAAGTCGTTGGGTTTTATAGTTTCCGAGATTTCGTGATTAACCAGTGAGTGGTATTTCGTTTTTATTTATATAGATTAGTGGTAGGGCTTTGTGTCTGTCGTGTAGGCACCACCCACTCATCAGATATTCTACCGCCTAACAGCAATATTGAAGGGTGAGTAAGCCAGTGTAACTACATACACAAGGGGGATAACACCTTAGCTCCCGAGGTTTTCCCGAGAATTTCATTGAATCCGGACACATGTAGGTCTCCTGACGATGTTTGCCTTCACCGAGCACGAGATGAATTATGAACACAAATTAAGCACATGAAAATTCAGTGGTGCTCGCCTGGGATTGAACCCGCATCGGTTAGGATTTACGCGTTCTAACCACTGGGCCATCTCGGCTAATACCTGATTCGAGTTCTCCATACTATCAAGGTCCTGTTCCACGTTTTCCGACTTCGTGTCCGTCTGTAATACCTTCTCATTCATGTAGCTCGCATCAGCTGTGTCTGGTATACTGGCTAAGGTGTCTTCTTGGCTCGTGTTAGGATTCGATTCTTGTTCATTCTGAAATTATTTTGATAAATATCAAAATATACTTTATTCGAGTAGGCTTTTACAAGCAAGTCATTCAGCTATCACCGGTTCGGAATGCAGATTCTATCGACGAAAATACGGCAAGAAACTCAGTAGATACTCTTTTCAACAATTTAACATACAGTGTCTATTTCAACGACAAGAGGAGAAAATCAAAATAAACAACATTTGACAGCAAATTGACGCGATATCATTGGTCGAGAGTTGCCATGTATGATATTTAAAATTTAAAATTAACTTGGTTATTTTTATTACTACAAGTATTTAAAACGGGACATTTACCATGTTTTTCTATTTTTATTTGGAGGAACTCGATATTTCGATATTATCTACGAATGTCTTGTTCACGAGACTGAAGTTTGCGGGTAGATGTTAACGGCGTTAGAAGACACTTCTAATTTAATTCGTAGATAATGTCGAAATATCGAGCCCCACCAAATAAAAATAAAAAACATAATAAACATGCCGCTTTAAATATTTGTAGTAATCTATGATATTCACTATGGATTTGCGAAAAAGTACGTTTTGAACATCGACGAGCTGTTACCTGAACTTTGGAAGTAAAACTAAAGCGGATATAAGTAGTTAAGTGTAATAGTGTTGTGCTATAAATAAAAATATATTTATCGAGAACGTAAATCAAAGGCACATTTATCTTAATTTCCTCTTCATCTGGAAGACTATAGGAATGTTAATTAGATGCAAGAATTCTTTTATATCAAGTCAATCTTCAAATCGGAACAAGTCGTCTTGTAACCTTTTATCCAGCACCGTTTGTTTCCAGAGATCGTAATAAAGTAGATAAATCTATAGACTGATCTTCCTTCCTCGGTGTAACAATATGTCTCTATTTAAGAAGAGTATTTTCAGCAAGGCAGAGCAGCTGGCACTCATGGGCGACGATGACCACTTAAACTTGACGAGCATACTAATAGCCTTAAGTGGAATCCCAACAAGCTTAAGCCTCAATATTCGCTCCTCGATCCTGTGACTGCCGATGTCATTGGGACCAGAATATCAACAGCGATCAAAAGAAAAATCTCTGGTGTCTCTCTACGTGCTTACAATCTTTTTCCACATGCTTAAAAACCCTGACCACTTGTGGTAATTTAATTGGTTTCATCATCATTAGCAGCCTGTAAATTTCCCACTGCTGGGCTAAAGGCCTCCTCTCCCTTTGAGGAGAAGGCTTGGAACATATTCCACCACGCTGCTCCAGTGCGGGTTGGTTGAATACACATGTGGCAGAATTTCGTTGAAATTAGACACATGCCGGTTTCCGCACGATGTATTCCTTCACCGCCGAGCACGAGATGAATTTAAAACACAAATTAAGCACATGAAAATTCAGTGGTGCCTGCCTAGGTTTGAACCCGAAATCATTGGTTAAGATGTATGCGTTCTAACCACTGGGTCATCTCGGCTTGGTTTATTTAATAACAATTTAGAGTATAATAACGGGTTTACTTACAGCAGGATTATAGTCGTCATCTGTGAGAATACCTTCACTGAGCCATTCCTCTTGACCCTCGTCTAGTTCATCTTGATGTTCCTTTGGTGTCATCTAAAGAATTGAAATAAAAGTTTATAGTAATTGTAGTATAAAATAGTAGCCAAGCTATGGCCAAAGTGGGCCAGTCATCTATACCAAGCCAAGGACAAGTGGACCAGTCATCTATGCCAATCCAAGGCCAAAGTGGACCAGTCACCTACCCAGGACATATTATAGCGTACACGTGTGTTCATCAACACAGGTGCACCCTGTGTTACATCCCTCTTATAATCCAAGATGACTAGGAAGAGTTTAAACGCAGGACCAATGACTTGACATGCTTTCAGTGCCACGGGAGTGTACACACTTCTATCTTTCAAATTCGGGGCCGTTACTGAGAATTTTTCAACAGTAAACCCCAATAACCTTTCATTGGCCCAAACTTGGGTTTGAATGCAGGATCTCAGGAGCCTTATGTCTAGCCACTGCACCAATGAGGCAGTCAGATTCCTTGTATAATTGTATAGAAACTAAATAGTGGAGTCGTGCTAATGGCTGACTCCATGGGAATGGAGCTAATCTGAATCACCAAGGGATTCCAGATTCTAAACTACAAAAGCAAGACTTTGTGTTATATTGAGAACATTTTGGCAGATTTGAAAAACTACATTTAAAAAACTGTGGTTTTTTTTTGTTGAACATAACTTTAATAATATTCAGCATTGCCTCTCTCTATTTGGAAGCATTTAGTTTTAATCAAAGTAATATATTTACAAAGAAACTTTTTAAAAAATGTAGCAATTGAATTGATGTGAATATTAAGGCCAGTTCAGCTTAAACCAAGCAAGTAGTGTTTAAATCAAAACTTTACTGAGCTTATTATTTTTCTAACAATGTTTGGTTTATCTGAGTATCTGGATAATTTATTTTATTTTATTAGAATAAGTGACCTGTTATTTACCTAATACCATATTTCCAGTATTTATAATATTATAATTTCAAATTATCAATGTTTAGTCAATTAAAAATATATATTTAAATACACATAAATCATTTAAGATAGAAAAGTAAAACATTCTAAAACAATCACAGGACACTTAGGAAATGTCCATTTCAAATTAATTACTCAACATTTTAATACACTGCATTGTATTGTCCTGTATCATGTGAAATTTCAGCTGGATCAGGTGTTTGGAAATAAATAAAATTTGGTTACATATTATGTGACCCACATCCAATAAATATGTGTAATAAAGAGTATTATTTAATAAAATTCTATTATATAAACACAAATGAAAATAAAATGTATTAAAAAATATAAATTTTCTTTGAGGTACAGTCCCCAGGAGATTTACACAACATTAATGAAGGGATCAAATCAAAAGATAATAATTATGTTATTATACTTTTATAATAATAAGTTTCAATAAAAACTGGCAAAAGCTTATAGTTATAAGTCCTAGACCAGATACTTACGATCACCAGTGTAATATATTATTTTATAATGTATATTATAATATATTGTGGTGTATTATTATGTTAAAATTAATTTGTTTTATTTTTATACGCAAAATTAAAAACATTTTAACTAATAATGATTTTTTAATATCACTGTTAATTTTTATAGTTATAATTAGAACTAATTTTAATCATAATAAAGTCATTTATCAGTAATACTAACCTCTATTTTCGACATTTTCGCCGCTGGTTCTTCGTAGTCTGACATAATTTAGTCTTTATTATAAACACTTGATATCTTGCTTTAGTCCTAAATATAGTTTATATTTTAAAGTATAATATAAGTACAGTGTTTATAATTTATTTAAAACTAATCAGTGTGACATGAAAATAACTTGGTAAATATCGACGTTTTGTAATTTGTTTATTGTAATTTTAATGTTACCAGTATCCGATCGTTTACCTCACTTTGCATAAAATTATATTTCTGATTGAGATTAGCACCATAAAAATAGTTTTAAATTTTTCCTTTTTTATTTTCTTTGCTCATTATTAGGAATATGATAAAAACAAAAGAAAAATATTATTTACTTGTATAAAATATTTAATGACCTTCTTTTTATGAGCCTTTTATAGTTTATTTCAAAATAAATGGATATCTACGTAAATAAATGAGCATAAATGTATTTATACATTTGTTATATCATAGAAATAGAAAAGGACTGGACCATATTAATCATGTCGGACTCGACCCTATTCAATATACATCTCGGGCCGCATAACCCTTTTCTTACTAAAATGTTGTTGATTATTCACGGTGTTTTTTACTATATTGAGGAGTTAATACGATTTTAAAAGCTTATTACCCAATTTTTGGTTTTGCTTAAGGGTCCAGCAACAACTACACCGGTGGTAGGTTTACATTAGGTTTAAAAACTGCATTACGTATTTCTAATGTCTTGTAAAAGTAACTCAGCAAGACATCTTTCAGACTTCTTGACGAATGATTGACGACCCTACTTTTTCACTGCAGGTACATCCTTAATAATTATATAAATTATATGTAATATCAAATAAATTCTTAAAATTATATAAATATAGTAACTAAAAACATAGGCACTTGAAATTGTGGAAGCTAGGGCGGCAAAAATTTACGCAAACAAGTGTTCGTGAACACTTGCAAAGTTAATAAAAGATTAGTACGATAAAAAAATCACACAGATTTTTATCATACTCAAAATAATAATATTATTTCTTCACAAACACTTGCATTAGGTTTATTTATGTGTTAAGTATAAAATGTTGCCACTGAAAAGTATTTAATTACCCCATTTAGCATATACAGTATACATATAATAGTCATATTTGTTCGACTTAAAAAAATTACTAGTGGTACTCTCGTGAAACTTCACGTTTATTCAATATATTTTTTTTTTAGGAATTTCCAAACCTATGACAGGTTTTGTTTTGATTTTATTTCATTGTAAACTGCAAATCACTCATCTAAATTTGGCGCCAAAATGTATACTCTAATGTATGTTCAGTTACAATTGGAGTTTATCGCTAATAATATATTTCAATTTTATTTAGAATAATTTACAGCTAAAATATTGTTATTTGAATGAAATTGATTAAATAATAATTTGTTTAATAAATGGACAATGCAATGAACTGTGAAATAGTGAATATTCCTTCTTCATTAATGACACCATGTTTTTGTGAGAAGACGGAGCTCGGCAAATAAAGGCTGACTTTGTCCAAAGTTTGTCCTTGGCTCTTGTTAATCGACATGGCAAATCCAACTTGACTGGAAATTAACGTCGTTTCAGAAGGCCTAATTTCAAGTTCAAGTTACGAAGCAATTGGCAATTGAAAGACAATTAAACCAATTTTCAATTGTAAGTTGCGAGTTCGAATTAACCAATAATTACACTGCATATTTACAATTTGTCCTTCCATAGAAAACGTCTTTCTACAAATAAAAACGAATATAATGATCAAAATTAACATTCAACCAATTAAAAGTTATATTAAGTATATAAATTTGAAAATATTTTAGAAATTAAATTATGAATTAAGTATAAATGACGAAGATTCAGTATTATCGTACCATTTTCTAAGGGCGCGACGAGGAAGCGCCATGCACGCTTGCCCGTTCTCGCACTGTGTGTATAGGAAACGTAATATTTTGTTTGACTTATTTGGAGCGCGTCTCTGGACGTCGACGTTGTTATTATGTAAATCTTACAAAACTATAAGTGTAAAATATGACATTAAAAAAAAATCCCGATTATTAAGGTTCTCAAAGTCAAGTCAAAGTCAAAAATCTTTATTCGATATAGAAGTGTTTACACTTGCTTATTGATTGTCAAAAATCTACCACCGGTTCGGAATTTAGCACCTCGGACCTGAGAAGAACCGGCGAAAGAAACTCAGCGGGATATTTTTTTTTTTTTTCTCCTAAGGAAAATATTTATTGCGGGCTGCGGCTCGAGAAATGTTGTAGTTGATAAATCAGTATTATAGACCTATAACCTTATAATAATGTAATAATAATGTCCGTGATTAAATTGTACGCACGTTACAATTTCTAAGACGATACGAACAACGCGCGACCCTCGCCATTGTACATTTTTAATTATTCCTGAGATGTTTTTCTCATGATACAGTATTCTAAAATTTACAGCCTCGTTGGTCTAGTGGCTATGGCTGTGGTTGGCATAGACCCCAGGACGGACCGATGTAAAATTATTGGGATTTTGAAACCTCTGACTTTGATTTTGAACACTTAAAATCTTCACGGATATATTTCTGTTGCCGCTATAACAAAAAAATACTAAAAAAAAACAGAATAAAATAAATATTTAAGGGGGCTCACATACAACAGACATTATTTTTTCGCCATTTTTATAGATAATGGTACGGAACCCTTCGTGTGCGAGTCCTACTTGCACTTGGCTGGGTTTTTTATGTTGTCGGGTTAACCCTTGACACCAGTTCCTACAATAGCAAACAGTAAAAAATGATTTAAAATAACTTCAATCCTAACATAAAAAACTAAAATAAAACATGATATATTTTTATTAATAAAAAGTCAATTTAAGCAAAATCAATCGTAATTTATTCATTTACTTACAAAATAATATATAATACAATTAGTTATATTCATCGCCTTATCTCAACCACCCGGCTTTAAGGATCGGACACATCTACGCGGACAAGCTAGTTACTTCGCGAATAATCTGTAACATATTTGTCTAATAAATTCAAATTATAATATAATCATTGATAATAATGTATTTGGAAACAATAAAAAAATATATAAAAGCAATTAATTCCAAGACTATGTTATTCTTACGGCTACTTCACTTGGTAGGTGTGAAGCTTAACAGTTTAGTACAGACTCATCGCGCAAGTGTGTCCAACCTCTTAATCGTATCTTATAAATTACTTACAATAATCGTAACTAATATGATGGTAGGCAAACTGTGACAGCTAATTTAATTATATAGGCAACACTTAAGGTAAATAAGAACAATTCGCTACTACAAGTGCAGAAGGTCGCATATAATCGCATTGACAAGCAAAAAGACAACTTAAAAACTGTTTAAAGTTCATTATCACCTGCTATTGACATGGTAACTTGTGTAAACAAATTCAATAAATAGAATGACTACCGTAATAGACATAGTACATTCTACTTTAATCGTTTTTTTTTACATACGACCTTTTACATCTAAAACATCGTTTTGTACTCCGATTGGCTAGTTTGAAACTCTGACACAATTACAAAACTACCATCATATTAATCAATTCTATACATTTACACTTGGTACAGCGATAATTTTACATTTCAATGAAACTGCTCTTATGGTTTTAATGGTTTAAATAAATAATTTAAATATTTTCCAACACATACAATCGATTTCTAAATATATGTTTTCATAGGTACCACCATTAAGTGACGACAATTTTCCTTTAAATCAGGGAAGAAATTTTACAACTGGCAACAATTTCTCGTATGTCTCAAATCCGCCATTTAGGCAAAAAACCGCCAACAATTTTACTTAAACAACACAAGATACATAAAAAAAAACCCTGTAAATTTCTTGTCTGTTTAAGGATTAAATTAATAAATTCCATGACAACTGACCTTTAGTCGCGGAAAGAACTAAAATGTATACAATATTATGACGAGGTTTTGTTGGCAGAATACCCTCAATATAAATGAACACATCGTTAACTCTAGAAAAAAATTCAGATCTTGTTCTGCAAGCAAAATTATAATGTCAAGTGTTCCACGAAACTGCAACACGCTTAAACATTTTAATGAGAACGAAGTTGCTTATGAATTACTACTACTATGAATTAAATAACATAATAGACACAATGAAATAAATAAACAAATGTCGAGTCAAAAAAAAAGGTTAAATGAACGAATCCAATGAAAGTTTTTAACAGCCAAAAGATACTTCCTTTATAGTCATCGAGAAAGTTAATCATTGTAAATTTTATATAGAATTTTCTAAAGTTGTAATGACACCGCCTCATATTACTTGCAGCCCTGGTAGTTGTTTAGAGAATGAATGAAAAGAATGACTCGAATGAAAGTTTGAACAGTATCGAATTACACTATTCGATCACGTTATCTGATATATAGTTTAACTATTAAGACTAATTCTCAATTTTAATACTAAATTTACTTTTGTTACATCACAGTAATTATTGCTGTTGTCATTAAATTACATATTTTGAATATTCAATGATCAATATGAATGATTCATGTTAATGTTGGTATATTGAGTTCTTTTTTTTAAATTTATAACAGGAAGGTGTACGGGCCAATCGGTCAACTTATGGTAAGTAGGTACTTATCAATCAAAACCTGACTTGTCCCTCTCCCCTCAATCGAGCGAAACTATTGTTTTGAGAAATTATTACATAAGCTAATTAAACTGGTGGAAAAGAATGACTATAGAACTTCTTGCCGGTACTTCTTCGACTTCTCGGCAAGATTTGTAAAAATTTAATTATTCTTTACTAACATAATCTGTAACATAAATAATAGAAAAATGTAACTACTGAGTTTCATGCCGGTTCTTCTCGGCAGAATCTACTTTCCGAACCGGTGGTAGCTTTATATATATATATCAATAAAACCAGACGATTCTAAAGTGCTTTTATGAGCCTACTTGAATGAAGAATATATTGTAACCATTTTAAAATTGTATAATATATTTTACTGCTGCACTACCATTTTTTATTGGGGGGGCCCCTTGATAATGGGGGCCCTGGGCGGTGTGCTGTGCCCTTATGGCAAAGACGGTATGATATTGCAACAACTTGTCTCGATTCTTCCGATAAGATTAACTATTCTACAATAGTGTGCTATGAATAGGAACATCATATTAGTTCTTGTATGTGTGAGTATGCCACTGAACATACAAGATATTTAAATACAAAACATATACACTACGTAACATACAATTTTTCAAATATAATAGAAAACGGAAATTAAAAAAAATATACAATCATTTTTATTATTTTTTGATAGTGTTTACATTTCAAACAATTTTTTTTTTTGTAATGGTAACTGATTAAATTAATTGAGAAAAAATTTATCCATTAAAACAGTTTCATTTAAACGGGTAACATTCAATATGAACAAACAGACATTTTCATTTAAGGGTCTGACCACACTTGTAGGTCGCAAACATTTTCTGTGGCATTTTTAAAGACCTATTTGACGGTTTTGTTTTAGATAAATTAAAAGTCATTTTTTATTCAGAAATTTACTATCAATTCTGATCAGACCCTTAGATTTATACATTTAGTCTAGCTTTATTAAAAAAAAAAAACCTAAACTTTTTTCTAAATCGCCTATATTATTATATTACACTTTTACAGTCGAGGGGTTGTATGTTCAATTTTTTTTAATTTTCGTTGTAACCGGATTAAAAAAAAAACAAAAATCTTTCACTAGAATATATAATACTAATTTACAATTCTCGTTACATAATATATATACCCCTCGACCGTACGATATCAGTTCATATGTACAATAACGACGTTATATACTTTTTTTTTTATATTTAAGCAAAATCGAAAACCTTTATTATGACAATCGAAATTCTATTTTATGTCATGTACAATAAAAACCAATTTTCCATCGACGATATAATTTACACATAATCACGGGCATTCGACTGAGCTGAGTGAAATTTGGGCAACAAAACGACATCCCTACTAAAAATATTAAGAAAGAAGTATTTATATAAAAAGATATTTTAATCTTCAAAATGTTACACGGACAGTTTAAACTAGCATTTGTAAATAATTTGTATGAAGAACTAGTTCGTTTATTAGCCGCTAGGAGCGCTGCATGTCACCGTACAAATATTGAAACAAAATTTTTACAATATTGGTTATTTTTTTAGTTTTTTTTTAATCATACAATAACCCAATGGTAGACAGAGTACAGACAAACAAAGACTAATAATAAAGTATTTTATAACACAACAGTATTCCACTAACTACTTAGATCCTCTTTAATTTCACTCCCAAAGTTCCTAACCTCACAGAGACTGAAAACGGCCATTTGTTCACGTATCCGTAAAACCACAGACTATAAGATCTCGACCAATGATGTCACTACAATTCAAGGTCAGACTTGTCTTTGCTCCGTCTGTCATTTAAATCAACACAAATTGTCAGTTTCTTTGAAAAACGAGCATCAATCGCTCGCATGTTACTCGTTTAATGATTTCGAATTAAAAATAACAGTTTTGCACTCACACAGTCAAACACCCAACGATGATGGAAACAACGTACTAACGGATTTCTAATATATACATTTTTAAGCATAATCTGACAAACGACAAGTTCTCGGCAGTATTCATTAAACCCTCAATATAAGCCAATTATTTTTCATCACTTACAATGTATAATAATTATTTTAAAAAATTTTATAGTTGTCAGTCATTGATTCATAAAATTCATTATTTACGTAATTCCAAGCCTTCGGTTTATGTTTAAGTGAAAATTCGAAACCACGAACTCAAACATCAACGTCTAGTTTTTGAAACTCAGTAATCAAATCAGATTCATTCATTTGATCTCGATCCGAAAGGTGATTGGTCAAAAGCAGTAGCGACAGCGCAACATGTGACCAATGGGCGTTCAGTATTTTGACAAATTAACTAATCCAACAAAGACAAAATTTCAATAACAAATTATATTAATATGCCACTCTAAAAATTCAGTCTAAGGCAGAATGTTCATTGATTTGGCGCGCATTTCAAATTTCGAATAGAATTTTGGCGGTAAATTTCTTAGTAAAGTTTTAGTTTCTGGTAAATTTACTTCTTGAGTTTAAGTATATTTGATCTTTTTTATCTCACTAACGCCTTTACAATCAACTCACTCAATTAGAGTTACAATTATTATCCAAATGTAATAGTTCTTGTCACTCGTTTAAATTTTTCTTCCAGAGAAAAAAAAACACAATAAATATGACCCACGTACACGTTACAGCTTATAAGTGTGCTCCGGTTTGCGCAATTAAGCGTAGAAAGAAAGAATACCGTCTCTTAAGTACCAATAAGATCGTGCAGTACGAATATTTTTCAACGCTAGAATTACACCATAACGTACGAATTCGTAAAAATAGACTCTCCATTCGCGCGCGCTTAACCGCGCAAACTGGTTTACACGAGCAGACGCATTTAACGCTATCAAAATCGAAAACTTTAAAAAATGTCTACTATATAATTTAATCAAAATATATCATTTTGTCATGTATTTTAATTTATATAACTAAAAACCTTCAATAGACTAACACTCGTTCACACAGGGCAGGATCTACCCTATGGCTTTTTGGGCTTCAGCCCAAGGCCCCGTGGATTTAAGGGGCCCCCAGCTAAGTCAATTCAAAGACAAAAATAGACGATAATGCAAAAGAATCCATAACTTTATTAAATTAAACAGATCGTATGGTTTGCAGCCCTACGAGTCCTGCAATTAATCAAACCCATTCAATTAATTTAATTCAATTCTACGTTCAGATATGTCTTAGGTGGGCCGCTAAGTAGTGTTAGCCCAGGGCCCCCTAAACTTACGGTCCGGCCCTGCGTTCACACTTCAATAAGATTAAATAAGGAAAACGAATATTCTCGATACCAAGACAATCACCGTCATTTGTTTCATTTAAATAATTAATTTGTGCTCTTGACTTCGTTAACGATCCTAAAGATTTGACTATTCCTTGTGAATAATAATATGTATGATGTACAATCTGTTTCATATGCTATTAGGATATTACCTTTTGGACTTGAGCGTCATGACGTCAACATACAAGACAAGTACCGTTAGCAACGCCATTGAATATACTTGTGTGGTACTAAAAGGGCCAATATGAATAACCATTATGAATGTTTCCTTACAAAAATTAAACTCATTTTAATCGTATATGAGGGCCAATTGAACTTATTTGTATCGTTTACGATACGATCTCAATTATATTCAGATCATACTTCGACCGAACCGCAACTGGATCGTTGCATGGCCTACTCCAATGGAAGCAGGAAAAAAGATAAACAAACCTTAGATTTACGTGTTTCATGCGATTTGATTATAGTTCATCTACATTGTGCGCTACTGAGGGTTAATGATTAATATATCTTTATTTTTAATACAACCCTATCACACTTAACTACTTATTTCCACTTCAATTCATCCAAATATCCGAAAACAGTTGCGTCGACGTTCAAAACGCCATTCTTTCGCGAATCCATAGTGAATATCATAGATTAATCGAGCTCTCGACCAATGATATCGCGTCAAATTGCTGTCAAATGTTGTTTATGTCTTTTCTCCTACATGGTTGGAATAGAGTATGAAGGATAGGAAAACGGCAGAACGGCAACGATTTCGTGTCGATTCGATTGCGATAGCGACATTCAGTTAACAAAAAATAAAAAAATAAATAAATAAAATTGGCGCCCTGAATATAAACAATGAACAGTGGGACTATTACGGTTAAAGCATAGCAAGTGTTGCTATCAAATATTTGTTGCCCACTGATATGTTTGTATAAGTAAGTCTTGTTAGTACAAATAATTTAATTATTATTTATATAATTAAAGTGGGTTGATGTGGCCCAAAAATGTAATTTGAAAAATAGTAACTAGTGAGTTTCTAGCCGGTTCTTTTAGTTTGAATATGCATTCCGAACCGGTGGTAGCTTCACTTAATATAGTTTGTTAAATGACGATTCAAAAGTGCTTGTAATAGCCTCCTTGAATAAAGTATTTTTTGATTTTGATTTGAGCAGATTTTGGGTATATTTTTTATGGCGTCGATAGACAGTCTTTCAAATGGGCCATCAGATAAAGTGGTAATGACTACCCATATAAATTGGCTATTTTTAACCGTTTCCAACATAACCATCGCGCCAACAGCCTTGGGAACTAAATACACGGGCTCACTCACCCTTCAAAGCGGAACACAAAAATACTAAGTACTACTGTACGAATTTATTTTTAAAAAAAAGGAAGAGTTATGTGCTAAAGTGCTGTTAGTATTATATAATGTATTTAAAAAAAATAAATGTTAAATTTATTTTGTCCCTCCACATGGTATCACTAAACGGAATTTCAAAGGGTCCTAACAGCATTTGAAACAGATAATGTATGATTCAAAGTATCCACTACGACCACGCCTAGGTTTGAGACAATTATGGAGTAATTAAAATTACGTATGTATCATATACTTTTATAAACCAGGACAGTATATGAAAATATTTTAGCCTAGCCTTTAAAGATATTTTTTTTCGATAAAATGAAATTTTAGCTAGTTAATCACCTAAAAATATTTTTTTTATTTTTACTGGCAACATTAATAATTTTCATAAAAATAATAATAATATAACTTTCCTAAACTGTCTCAATTAAGAAAAAAAATATATAGCGAATCGTAATAAAACAAAAATATTTATTTATTGTTGAAACATTTCGTAACGTAGCAGGGCTATGATTTAAGAACATCGCAACTCACTTCTAAAAAGACCTAAGTCTTTCGCTATTCGGATATTGTAACGTAACCTTCAAATATAATAATTATTAAAGTCAATTTCGCTCAGCACTGTCTGACAGTTCGTTCTTAAAGCTCTGGTATGTTTTAAGCCTTCGATGTTTATATTGATATCTGTCTATCCCCCTTTAGGTAATTGTGATTTGAAGAACTCCTTCCTAACTCCGGTCTGCTACTGAGAATCACTTAAGGGAAGAACCGGAAAGCTATTCATTGTAACATGAGATTCGAGCTAGAGCGACGGGTCACGAAATTATAGGAACACCTAGATACCTTTAAAAATAATACAGAAATATTTATATAAAAAATTACCGAGTATTTGCAAGGAAACTTAATTTCTTGTATATTTCCTAATTTTGAACGGCCAGTAAGAGAAAATTGTCTTTAAGAATGTATAGTCAGCAGAAAAATGACCATGAAATTTTATATAGAAATACTAATCAGAATATAACCGTTAGGAAAATCAATACATAAAAACGAAATTCAACGAAAAATCTCAAGGTCGAATTTGCGTTCGACGTTGTGAAACGTTTTTGTATGTACAAGTTATCAGATGTAACACTTCATATCAAACTCCCGTCCCTTATAGTCGTAGCTGTTTACTTCGACTTGGAGTCATCTATTGTAAAGATTAACTATACATAAATAGGCTAATACATAACATTTCAGTACTTTGTTCTCCTGATTTGGTACCTTTGTTTTGTTCAGCAGACTGAAGTGCTCAAAATATACAAGTTTATACAAATGTTATCGTGAAATTCTATGATCACAGTCGAATTTCGACCCCGAGGCGAACACTAGTAATATATTATATTGCGAAATCAAAGTGGTTTAAAGCCTGGAACATCTCAAAAAATATCCACTCGGAATAGTCATTTCTTTTAACCATTTATTAGTCTATTCAAAGCCATTGGAGATTTATTCACAACTCAAAACTCGGTTACACCCTCGATTCAATTTTAAACTGATAAATAATTTAATTTCAAAGCCAACAAACTCATCCGAAAGAGTCACTGTTATAGAATTCAGTGTTGCCATAAAATAAATAACGTCCATAACATTTGCAATTGCTTGACAAAAATATTTATTAGCCATTGTAGAGATTAAAATAAAGCTTTAAAAAAACAACAAATTCCTAATCATTTTAATTATATTTACAACTCAAACATGACAATAAATAAACCCAGTAACATATCAAAATGAAGTCGTTATTTCTGATTCTGTAAGGCAGACAAGTTTGTGGCTTTATAACAATTACGCGATACGTCCATTGTTTGCAAAACATACTATATATTATTTATAAACATATAGTTCTCAGTCAAAAGTTAACGTCACTCATCCATCAGAACAGACGAACATACATAGCATAGAAATTAAACAGGAACATTCTATTGGATGAGTGATATGTATGGCTTGTGTGGTATCTATAAGTCATACGATATGACTAACCATTCACTTGTGATATCATTAATTTCGTCGTTCATTCAATGTTCAAAATACTCATTCGAATATAATCCATTTCAGATATTATATTCCTGTAACCATTTAAAATAGCATTTTAAGTATTAAAAGTGTAACTTGACAGTATTTAACCAGTATCTTTGGACCGATGACGCCTACATTTAACCAAAAGGTTGTTTTTTTTCCGATACAAAGTTGAATTACGTTTAAAAACAGATTCTAACATATCAAATGGATAATATACTTGCAATAGTTTAACATCCGCTTACTATTTTCAAGAGAAATTATCTTTTCTCACCAATAGTTGAATTGTGCTACAATTGTTTCGCTAAGAGAAGCTTACGAAGAACAGATACAACGATAAACATATAAACATGACAATTACTAGTATTTTAATTAAAAAAATCGTAAATGTCAATTAGACAATCCAACTATCAGTAAGCAAAACAAATTGTTTCGTTAATACAGTAACGGTGTTTAAATTTATCATCATTTATTTATTGATATTTGACGATTAAGGCTTGAGAATCATTTTTGGTGCACTAAATATAGTATTTAATATTAATTATGGTTCATCTAGATTTTACACTATTATGATACAGTCCATAATAAGCGTACAAGGAGTTCCCGGTTTGGAAGAACCTCGATTGAACAAAACGAAAAAAAAAAAAAAAAACTTAATTTTCCATATTAATTAAAATCACTATTTACATTATATTTTTGTATGATATATCTGCTAAAATAAGTACAGTAGAGTCTGGTCGTCTTAACAAATTCACAAACATCGTTTCTCATACAAATATTTATTAGTCATAGATTTATGCTTTGTCATCTGCAGTAGCGTGCTTTCTAGCACGTGAGCACCTTAGGACATGATCAAACAAACTACGCCAAGTATTTAATCTTATATACACTTTGAGTTCCTTGTATCCCTCTTTCCTGGTCTACATTATTTATGATTTGCCGCTCGGTCATAAATACTATTGACTTTTTTTAGTATTACTATTGAGTTTTATTTATCAGTGTATAGACTAAGAAATATGACGTATGTCACTCAACATACACTCAGACGTCACACTTATAGAAATAAAACCAACTTGAGCTGTCTTTCCCTTAATGTACATTAAACTAATTTTAACCAGGATAGTATTAAATCACTGTACACACAATTGTTATTAACACTCAAATTACCACAAAGCAAATTTCTCGTCTTCAAACAATATATACAGAATTTTCAGGCCATATTTCAATATAGAAATCAATAATTCTAGCGACTAAAATTCATTCAGATTACTGTTCAAACATTAAATACATAAAACACGCTACTGCATAACATCACATCTCAATTCCATGATAAATCTTATCGATAAAATTGGTGTTACGGTCTGTTTAATCTATCATTTTCAATAACATGTTATACATTTTTATACGACTCAATCAGAACATCCATTATACATATATATGGTTGAATTATAAGGCGAAATTATGACGTTATATGTAAATAACTATTATTAATGAAAACTTACAGCCAAATTGTATTCATAGGATGCTTTCTGAGATCCATTTTACGATAACCCATATTAGAAATAAAATACAAAATAGTAGCACTCGAGTCACAGGTAAATGTATCATTTTCACTTTAACACTTCACTTTCCCGACACTTTGCTTGAGTACAATGTCACTTCACTTTATTGAATGGAGGGGGGCGATGTGATACCGCTCTATTTGTTCACCCGTTATTATAACAATAACGTCCAAATGCGGTCCGTTAAGTTTACCTGAAATATAATCAAATATAAATTAATTCAACTAGTCATAAAAGCACTTTTGAATGATGATCATTTAAATACGACCGGGTTGTTTCCGGGTTCGATCCCGGCCGAGTAATATAGGAAAAGTTCATTAGTTTTCTATGTTGTCTTGTGTCTGGGTGTATGTGATACCGTCGTTACTTCTGATTTTCCATAACACAAGTGCTTTAGCTACTTACATTGGGATCAGAGTAATGTACGTGATGTTGTCCAATATTTGTCCAATATTTAAATGTAAAGCTACTAATGGCTTTTGGAATGTAGACTAAACTCATTTTATTACAGAGTGTGTCAGTAAAGTACAATTAAATTTTTATATATCCTGTCTAGAAATCATAGTAGGAATAAAGAAAAAAAAAAATAAACACACCTTAGATTTAGATATTTCTTGCCATTGGCTAATAGCACAGTTATATTGTGCACTACAAACAATTCTTTATTTATAATACAACACTATTACAGTTGAATACTTATATCCATTTTAATTCTACATCTACAGTTCCGTCAATATAAGTTTCATCAACATTCAATACGTTTTTATAAATATCATAGATTATTCGAGGTCTCGACCAATGATATCGCTTCAATTCGATGTCAAATGTTGTTTATTTGACTTTTGACCTCATGCAGGCTGACTATATACCAACAACGAATTTTATACATAAAAAATGACTTTTCTAAACATACTCAGACGAGATATTAACGGTTGGATATAAGGTGTTGACTAGTACCTAGTCATAGAAGGGTCGGTCGAGCTCCGCGGAGGTGCGTCGCGGGGGCGGCGCTGCCGGCGAAGTCCCGCCGTAGTTTAGGAAGTCCCACACGAGGATCGTGTCGTCGTGGGATGAGGATACGATTTGAAACTCGTCGAACTGAAGACGGAATACACGACCCGTGTGCTCCTGAAATCAAATTTTATACTAAAAATATGCACGTCTAATGATACCGATAAGACCGCTTTGATTGCAGATGGTCAGTCAAATGTAAATTTATATTTATACTGGTAGCATAAATCTATTTATTGGAAAAGAATAACTACCGTGGGTCTTGTCGTTTCTAGTCGATAGAATTTACATACCAAACTGGTGTTAGCTTTATATTTCATACAATTCTGTAAAATTAATCTTCGAAAGTGTTTGTTAAAGCATACTTTAATAAAGTATACATTTCGATGTATGTATGTTTCGATGTTTTCAACTCAGTCAATGCAGTCCTTATACAATAGCCGTTAACAAATACAACAAAAATAGATAAATGTGATGTTCGAATATATGGGGCGGCTCACCACGAGCGTGCGCAGGCAGAGGTCCTGGTGCGGCGTGCGCACGTCGAGCGCGGCGCGCAGGTCCCACACCTTGATCTTGCCGTCGTACGCGCCGCTCACGATGCGCTTGTTGTCGAACCTGCAGTACCAATTGGTCATAAAGAATTATGATATTCCTCATTTACTTTATACATACACTACACAAAGACTGTATGCTTATATAGGAAAAAATATGAGACTAACCAACAGAAGCAGAATCGTCCATAGATTGTTACAGGCTGTGAATTATTTGAATTCTGTTGATTCTCACTCTTACGTATATTTTTTGTATTACAGCAAAGCAGGTAACATCTATTTAGATATATATACATATGTATATTATAATTAGTCCAGTGGTCAACAGAATGGCTTAATCATTTTTGAAAATTTAAGAGAACATAATACGAATTTGTATGTATGTCAATTTTTTTTTATTGTTAACACTAAAACTCTGCAATAGCTACTAAACCCACGAAACTGTTAAACAGACAGGAGAAAATGCCTATTAATAGCGATATGCCATACACAAACATGTATTTTGTCTTGAAAATAAAAGAATATTTGTCTATCTATATATAGATATTAAAATATAGATAGATAACAACTCACCGTATACACCGAACAAGTTCCTCATGTCCCTCCAGCACACGTATACACTGGCCACACTCGATATCCCACAGCCTGATAGTGTTGTCCGAGGAGCCGGACACCACCAGTCTATCCCTGTACTGGAGGCACGCGATCCCTCGCTTGTGACCGTTGAGCGTGCGGACGAACTCGCACGACGACGTGTTCCACACCTGGAAATTCAAACGATTTTGTGTTTATAATTCATCTTTTTTACAACGAAGTTCTTTTATATGGTTTACACAGTGGCTAGGTGGACAAGGGCATCGGTACATATAAAAAAACAATCGGGCCCTCACCCCCTCTTTAACTTATATACTCCCCTCAAATTTATAGATAGGAATAATAATAGGATACAGGATACAGTGAGTTGAACTTATCGTTAGTAGGCTAAATCCATAAGTCATTTCTATTCAAAGCTCTTTTCAAAGCTTAGGTTAAAGGGCCCCCTGTGCTACGGGGCTCTGGTGCACTGCACCACCTGGCCCTACGCTAGCTACGCTACTGGGTTTACAGTAGACTGAACTGCCAGAAATCGTCACGCAAGGAAAAGCCAGGCGACATTACCTACCTTATATTATATACGTATTTGTATAATATTATTTAAATATATATTTTTGTTATTGTTTCAATTCACACGGAATTTATAATAAAAATTTAGCACTGAAGGCTAAATAAATTGTAACTTCATAAAGTTTATTGAGGCGGTTTATCATAAAAATTGAATTATTCTCAAACATTGTTAATTCATTTGATTACGTCCGTAACTTAATACATATTATAATTAGCTCAAGTTCCAACTAAGTGCCCCACAAGATCTCTCGACTATAAATATTTTTAAATATAAGTTGGCAGACGGACAAATGAGACATCTGACGGTAAGTGGTCACCACAGTGGTGCATTGACATTAGATACCGTAAGAAATTTTAACTATTTCTCCAACCCTGAGAACTGAGATGTTAAGACTCTTGTGCGTGTAGTTCCACTGGTTCACTCACCCTTAAAACTAGAAAACAAAACTAACGCTGTTTAGCTCTAGAATATATTATGGGTGGGTGCTGACTATTCAAACGGGCTCGCCCGAAGCTCTACCGCCATGTAAATCTCTCATAATTTCAACTCAACGGTGAAGAAAGATACCACCAGGAGCACAGTATGTTGATGTGACTGACGATGTGATGATATAAGGCTGAGCGGACCTTGATGGTGCGGTCCCCGCTGGCGCTGACGATGTACTTCTCGTCGAAGTCCACGACGTTGACGGCGGCGCGGTGCCCCACCAGCACGCGCCGCAGCATGATCTCCGTCGTCGACGTCATGTCCCACACCGCTATCGACCGGTCCTGCACGCACACACATCCACACGATCGCAATCTAAGCTCAAATATGATACATATTCAGAACTCAAATTAAAAAAAAAAAAAATGTATATATATATATATATTTCCCGCTGAGTTTCTTTCGCCGGTTCTTCTCAGGTCCGAGGTGCTAAATTCCGAACCGGTGGTAGATTTTTGACAATCAATAAGCAAGTGTAAACACTTCTATATTGAATAAAGATTTTTGACTGAGTTTGACTTTAATAGACGGTACTGTTTTTATGCGAAAAGATGTTATTTTTGTTTGATCTTGTCCCAAAGTACACAATTTTCGGTTACAGGAACTAGACCCAATTAGTTCGGTTAATAGAGGTTCTGTAGTTACAATTTTCTTTTACGAAATACCGCAGCCTGATTATGAGAGCCGAGATGGCCCAGCGGTTAGATCACGTGCATCTTAACCCGTGATAGCGAGTTCAAACCCAGGCAAGCAACACTGAAATTTCATGTGCTTAATTTTAGTGTTAGTAATATATGAGGACACCCGCATGTGTCTAATTTCAACGAAATTCTGCACCATGCGTATCCACCAACCAGCATTGAGGCAGCATGGTGGAATATGCTTCAAACCTGTTCCACAAAAGTAGAGGAGGCCTTAGCCCAGCAGTGGAAAATTTACAGGCTGTTACTGTTTATTTTTTCTGTTGCAGTCCGATTAAAGTTGGCAATGCTTACACAAGCATACAGCACTGATCTCTCCCCAGGAGGGAGGGAGCGGGGAGCGTACCTTGCTGCACGTGACCATCATGCCGTTGCAGAACCGGAGGTGCAGCACGGCCTCGCAGTGGTGTATGAGCGTGTTGAGCATGGCGCCCGTCGTCACGTCCCACACGCGCACCGTGCTGTCCGAGGAGCCCGAGATGATGGCGCGCTCGTCGTACTGCAGGCACAGCACCGAGCCCGTGTGGCCCTGCAGCTCCTGGGGCGACAGACTAGTTGGTTAACTGCCAGTACACTACCGATTATAGGAATGTATTCCAAAATGGATAAATCTATGTATATTAAAGCAAAATACCATTCACTGATTAAACACAAACTTGAAATTTGGCAGGTAGGTTCCTTATTTGTATGTATATTTGGGTGTAAACGTCCGCTAAGAACGGATTTACGAAACTCCACCCCTACGGGGGTAAAACGGGGTTTGGAAGATAGTATCAAAGTCCTATGTTTTTGAAGTAAGAGACTTGAAATTTAAAATGTATGTATCCTAATACTGTATCTTTAGAAATCTACACCCAATTGGGGTTAAAACAGGGGACGGTTGTTTGTCACAGCCAGTATATCTATAAATAAATTGTCTTTTATAATATTAAAATAATAACTTTTCATTAAATACATATGTATGTATACACGGCACATACACCAAAACAACATTGTTTTTCAATTTATGTCTGTCCGTCTGTTTGTTCCGGTTAATCTCTGGAACGGCTGGACCGATTTTGACGGAACTTTCACTGGCAGAAAGCTGATGTAACAAGGACTCACTTAGGCTACAACAATAACTCCAAACGCGCAATAGGGTCGCAGTTTCAGCTCGTATACATTGAACATACAAACTAACCTTAACACACTGTAACGTCTTTCTGTCCCATATTTTGATTGTATTGTCTCTCAGTCCGGACACAATCTTGTTGTCATCATATTGCAAACAGTAGACACCCTTCGAGTTCTCTGATCGACAATTTATCCTCTGAAACAGATACATAACTTACATCAATACAAATAAATTCATCAAAATTATGTATATTAGCATTGTAACTTATAAAACTCATTGCATATAGAACAGGTCGGTGTTTTTAAGGTTTATTACACAGTGACCCCTTTTAATTGACTATTAGCTACCCATCCTGCTTCGAAAGAACAGAGTAAGGGTGTACATCAAACTGTTTTCATGATATAGGTAGGCGGACAGACTAATAGGTCACCTGGTGCTAAATGGTCCACCAGCCGTTGCGCTGGCGCTGTAAGAAACATTAACCATTCCTTACATCACCAATGCGCCAACCACCAACCTTGGGAACTAAGATGTTATCTCTCTTGTATATGCAGCTTTACTGATACACTCACTCATCAAACCGGAACATAGAGTATCTGATGAGTGGGTGGTACCCACCAAGTTGGGCTTACACACTCTCAAACTCTACTTTAAGAAAATTTCTTATATGATGTCGGAGCCGTCTCTGACTGGACCAGAGCACCTCACCAAAGTTTAATTACAAACATATAAATAGATAAAACATTTTCTATCGTCTAGACCACAATCATTACTAATTAAAAACTTTCAATAATTACTAATTATGATGATAAACGTTTCTCTAAATTCATCATAGCCCTCTTTAAGTCTACAGTTGCTTGACCACAGGCATATCTGATGGTGGACTGATGCAGTCTACGATGGAACTCACTTGCCTAGTGTAGATGGCAAGGTGGATTACAATGCTCAGGACACTTAGAAGCCCAGATCCCCCACAACGCAACGCTCTGAGCAAAACTCTGTTGTATAATAAACAGTATTAATATTACTTGTAAGTTGTGTCTTCCCATACGCCAGTTGTCCTCTATCGACTGTATGTCCTGAATGATCTTCGGGTAGAGCTGACGGTAGAACGAATGAGACGGATGCTGGCAACCAGGCTTCGGTTTGAACAGGTACATTATCCTGGAAGGCGATATTATGGTATGGTAACAGACAATCTTACATGATAAGACAAATTATACAGATAAAAATAACGGTCATAGATAATAAATTTAACACCAAAATAGTGTCTGCAAAATTCTTGGTACATTGCAAGTTCCAAGTTTCTATTTTGAGTTGCAAGTTTTGTAATTAAATAATTATTATGGTAACTTCCTGAACTAATTTGGCGACAGCGACCGGTCTTCAAGGAGACTACCCAAATGTGCTCTCTCTTTTAAGATAATTCAGACCCAGATCCAACGGCTTTACGTACTTTTGGAGGCACGGGAGTATAACTTAGAGAAACTTTCAAACTTACTAATGAGATACTAATGATAATTTCTCGACAGAGACGCCAATAACTTTTTATTAGTCCGATCCGGGGTTCAAAGCCAGGACGTCAGGTTCACCAACAAGCTATCCAAGTATAAGTTAGCGGAGTCTCCGAGATACTAATGAGAATTTCTTGAAAGAGACACCAATATTTTTTATTAGACCGACCTAGGGTTCGGTACGACCATTAAGCAATCTCCACTTACCATCCTCTCCTCTCAGCGAGTCCTCGCCATAGCGAGTCAGTTCGAACTTTCCTTTCCACGAGTTTCTTCCACAGCATACCCTCAGATATAACACGCTGCCACTCGCGACAGACCAGCTCCGCAGCGCAGAGGGAACTAGCGTCAAGGTAGGATAAGATGTTTTCCGCTACGTGATCTAAGCCTTTTTCTGGAAACATTTTAATATACAGTTTATATATGTGATGTATTACTAAAAATATATTTATTTAATCCAAATAAAGAGACAGACTGCAAAAGAGGCCATCTGTTGGTAGATGGTCAACACCGCCCGTAGACAAAACCAATAAGAAATATTAGCACGATCCCTTAGAACGCACCACAAACCTTGGTAACTAAAATGTTAAAACCCTTGTGTCTGTAGTTACATTGAGTCAGTCACCCTTCGAACTAATCATTATTGTATAATATACAGCCCAGACGGGCGGGGACGGTCGGACATGGCAGACAAAGCCCTACCACAAAATAAAATTCTATTACATATCTGTAAACCGTCGAGATGACCCAGTGGTTAGAACGCGTGCATCTTAACCGATGATTTCGGGTTCAAACCCAGGCAGGCACCACTGAATTTTCATGTGCTTAATTTGTGTTTATAATTCATCTCGTGCTCGGCGGTGAAGGAAAACATCGTGAGGAAACCTGCATGTGTCTAATTTCAACGAAATTCTGCCACATGTGTATTCCGCCAACCCGCATTGGAGCAGCGTGGTGGAATATGCTCCAAACCTTCTCCTCAAAGGGAGAGGAGGCCTTTAGCCCAGCAGTGGGAAATTTACAGGCTGCTAATGCTAATATCTGTAAACCTCAACATAACCACCATCACGCGAAAGAATTTGTGCTGATCTGATGGTACGAAAGAAGGGAGACCAAGAATTTCATTTAATTCTAATTATCTTCGTAATAGAGTTTAGCCCGCACACGGTCGCTCGGGTAATTTCCACTTAGTTTGCATATACGGTTAGAAAAAAAAAAAAAGGAGACGGATTTAATTAAATTTGCATATGAATCATGTCAATTAGCATCGCTAGAGTTAATATATTTTCTCGTAAAAAGGACAAATCCGTACAAACTCTCGTAAGAAATTTCTTACAGTCCAAGTTAAGACCCATACTAACTTATATCACCATATACAGTATTTTTATATATTATATATTATCATATATTATTTATTATGAACTATTTATATATTATTTTAAATTGAAAAAAAAAAAACATGTCAGTGTGGGCCACGTCTTCCAAGAAGACGACAAGCTCGAAGTCCAGCGAAGATCTGCTGATGTTCAGTAAAAATATAAAATAAAGCCACAATTTATAAAAAATAAAATGTAAAAAAAGCCACGGGCAACTGTGAGCCCGTGGATGTTGTAAAGTAAATAAAAAAAATACTAACTTATTTTCTTATCTTACAAAATCTAATTAATCACACCAAAAACGATCTCAAATAAACCTCATTACAAAATTAATGGTAACATTTTTTTGCTGTCTCTACAAGATTAAATACTTTCCGTGATTTCTACAAATTCTTCAACTATTAGCACGCCTTCATTTCATCTTTGACTTTCTTGTATAACCTTAATTCGACGACGAAAACAGGCAAACATGAATTTCAATACATATGTGGATTGTTTTTTTGCTGTCCTTACCTCAGGAAAAAAAGACGCTCTTATAACTAACTAGCTATCCGTCCCTGCTTCACAAGGATGTAGAATATGTATGTACAACGGTTTACAATGGTTACAATGGTTGTTACAATGTTAAAATGATTTTTCCGGCCAAAAAAAAAAATTGAAATACTCGGCTTTTCTCTACTATAATAAGGACGTATTACACAAATCAAGCTTCCTCTTGAATCACTCCGTGTATCGCTGAAAACAGCACTAAGATCCGTTGCGTAGTTTAAAAGATCGATGCGTACGGACGACGGGAAGTGACTTAGTCTTATACTATGTAGAGATTATGATTTCAAATCACATAAAAACATTCTTCAATCAAGTAGGCATAAAAGCACTTTTGAATCGTCATGTCACAGTGTCGAATTAAATGTTAAACCACCATCGGTTCTGAAAGTATATTCTACCAAGAAGAACCGACAAGAAACACAGTAAATACTCCTTTCCGCCATTTTGAATACAGAGTATATCAATAAAGAACAATCAAATTTTTATATATCCTGCCCAGAAATCAATAAATACTAAGACCACCCTATTTATCTTTAATATAATCTCGTATTTAGCAGCGTAAGCACCAACTCTCTGCTATTTGTAAGCATTAAAGTTACAGTCACGCGTCCTATCTGCACTTAAACGTAAAATATCATCAGAGTACTTCCAATTAACTCAAAGAATTTCGAAAGGCAACCGATTTCACCGTTGCACACAAATTAAGCAATATTATCCTTCAAATAAATTACAATAAACGTGACAATCTACACATCGAGAGAAAAACTCCGGGCGTAAAACTCGGTGGAATGTCGCGTATCATTTCAAGTATAATCCCCTCATGGTGAAACTCTCGCTGGATTATGTAGCTTCTTACGCTAACGCCGGTTAATATTTCTAACAGCGTCGACTTCTCCTGGCGGTGGAGACTTACCATCAGCCCATTGGCCTGTCCGCTTACAAATGACGTAAAGAAAATACTTACTTGGAAGCATGCTGATGAAATCCCTCTGCAGCATCGGTTTGAGGTATGCATTGATGTGACCATGTTGATAATGGCACATTCGCGCCAGTAACTGTTCCACAAATTCCACCTAAAAAAAAATTGCAATTATATCAAAATCAAAATGGCATTAGTGTACTATTTATTTAACATAACGTTGTGGTATCTTTGGTTGAATTATTCTGACTAAATTTCAAAAATAAAAAATATATTTAAAAGGTACTATTTCAATATTATTTATACTAATATTATAAATACGAAAGTAACCATCTGTCTAACCATATGTTACGCTTTTACGGCAAAACAATTGAACGGAATATGATGAAGTCAAGCTTGCTTCATATGATGATGAGCGTAGGTGGAGCCCTAAAGATCGAGCTCAGTGGCGTGCCATGGGAGAGGCCTATGGCTGAAACGGGCTTATGATTGTGATAAAGCTTGAAAGACCCCTAAGACACGGACGAAAACAAGTACTCAATGTTTATAATAATCAGTAGGTTTACTTCAGGAGTCCCACAAGGACAATTAATAGAATCATTATTATATTTAAGATACGTAATTGAGTTATATATTATTTTATGATTCGATTTGAAACGAAGAAAATACGAATGTATTATTTCGTATGATTAGTCATAACAGTCATGTATGGTAGGGCTTTGTACAACCCTATCTAAGTAACTACCTAACTACTTATAACAAATAAAAAAGAAAAAAAATGGTTCAATTTTCACAACATAATCATGTGGTATCATTTTAATATACGCTGGATATTGAACGGCTTTCTAGTAACACAATAATACATAATTTTAACCGCGTAAGAATATTTCCTATCTCCCACCGCATTTG
The DNA here is from genome assembly GCF_037043105.1 of Vanessa tameamea. Taxonomy (NCBI): domain Eukaryota; kingdom Metazoa; phylum Arthropoda; class Insecta; order Lepidoptera; family Nymphalidae; genus Vanessa; species Vanessa tameamea. The sequence continues at coordinate 4,792,419 of NC_087337.1, forward strand.
CGGTCGCCTGATCTAATTTTAACGGATCGTGGACATTATTATTAACAAAACGTTTATTTATAAATAACTAGCTATCGCTCGCGGTTTCGATCGCGTTATAGGAGTAGGTCGTCAGGTGTCTGTTATAAAATGCCTTTGTCCTCCCTCTAGAAGCTTGCTTCATACCAAATTTCATCAAATCAAGTTCAGTGGTCTGGTCATGATAGCGAAACAGGCAAACAGACAGACAGAGTTACAAGCACATTTACAACATTAGACTAGACAAAGTTGTTACCACAACCTGTACATACCTCAAAAGTTATTAGAAAAATGTTAACCTAATATGCTAAAGTCAAAGTCAAAAGTCAAAATCAAAAATGTTAAGTACTTAAATATGACCAAGCATAACCTAGCCAAACTCAAATTTAACACAATTTTTTTGGACATTTTGTCATATACAGAGACGATCGACCTCGTAGCAAATCTATTTAGTATAACCCAAGCTATGATCATTTATATGTGGTGCACTGTCAAAGCCGAGAACGGGCCGAAAGAAATATTGGACGACAGTTCGCCATTAAATAAAAAAGCACACAAGTATAATACTATTATAGTTTAATATGGCGTTTGGCAAGTGTCGAGCGTAGCTAACACGCAACGAGATAATAAAGTTGACTCGTTTGTTTTAGTTCTTTTGCATAAATTAATGTAACCTCAAACTTTTTACGTTCACCACATTCTATCATAGTATGGACATGTTACGCGGAGGAATGAGGCACATGCTGTGAAGAAGTTCTTGAGCATAGATAGAAACGATGGATGGATTGTGTGAAAGACGATACGTCTAGAAAGAATCTTACTTGTGAGATGACGTCAGACAGAGAGCTATGGAAGGAGACATGCTACGCTACCCCAAATAAAATTGGTGTAAGGGATGGTGATTTTATTGGAAAACTGATATGTACCTTGTACCTGTAGTTACATAAACCGGAACTACCGATTTCGGTTACGATGAATCTCAAGACAGACCAGCCAACGCAGAACGTATTACAGCACAAGTGTACTCGCACACACAGCACTCATAAACCACTACTTCAGACGCAGGACCAATTGCTTTAAACGGGAATAAACTCCTCGTAACATGTCTGTCTTTGTGCTATCTAAACATTTTGTTTCTTTACTTATTTCGGCAATCACAACGGTGACCATCGAGTCCGTAAAATGTCCGGATAAACGGATTCCGGATAAACGGATTTCCGGATAATAAGGTATCTACTGCATAAATAAAAAATAGAATAGAATAGAATAGAAAGAGATTTGTGAAAATGCAGTCGTAATATGTTTTCCTCAAATTTTCAATAATAAATCGAACAAATAAGCATGGACCTCTTTGAGAAAACTGGCTGCACTTTTATTGATACGATTTTTGTATTCAGTGAAAGTTTAACAGGACGGCGTCTTTAGGCATGGAAACAATGTAATAATATTATACATAACATAACATAATCAGCCTGTAAATTTCCCACTGCTGGGCTAAGGCCTCCTCTCCCGTTGAGGAGAAGGTATGGAGCATATTCCACCACGCTGGTCCAATGCGGGTTGGTGGAATACACATGTGGCAGAATTTCGCTGAAATTAGACACATGCAGGTTTCCTCACGATGTTTTCCTTCACCGCCGAGCACGAGATGAATTATAAACACAAATTAAGCACATGAAAATTCAGTGGTGCCTGCCTGGATTTGAACCCGAAATCATCGGTTAAGATGCACGCGTTCTAACCACTGGGCCATCTCGGCTCTTGTATTGTCAATAATATTATAATTTACCTTTATACCATTATTAAGATCAAAGATTATTCATTAGCCGAAAACAAAGTTACGATTCCCCATATTTTTTTTACTGGATAAAAACACACTTAAAAGACTACGAATACGACAATGACCTCCTGACCTGACTCAGGGCAGGACTGACCTTTGTCAACGAGACCTAAGCGTGTGCCCTAAAACAAGTTCATTCATAATATCATGGTACGATTTTTATGAGAACACTTGTATTCTACCATCAGTAAGCGAAATAATTCGTTTCTTGAATATCATAACTGGACTTGTGATTTTTTGTTAAATAGGGGAAATAAAACAAAATATTTCTTAAAAAAATTGTCTTGCTGGTATTACCGAGAACCTAGCTACTAGTATAGTAGTCCAAACTTTGAACTTTCAGTTAACACTCCCGTCTCCCGGAAGTCTCTATGGTCGTGCCGATTTATTGTCCCATCGGATTATAACAGTTCACATGAGCTTGTTTTTTTTATTGGTGGGTTGGTCGAGCATTGTCAACCTGTTGGTAAGTGGTCACCACCACCCATAGACAAAGGCGCTGTAAGAAATATTAACCATTCCTTACATCACCTATGCGCCACCAACCTTGGGAACTAAGATGTTATGTCCCTCGTGCCTGTAGTTACACTGGCTCAATCACCCTTCAAACCAGAACACAAAAATACTGCGTACTGTTGTTTGGTAGAATATCTGATGACTGGGTGTACCTACCCAGTCGGGCTTGCACAAAGACCTACCACCAAGTAAACTCGTGCACTTTAATATCTCCAGCACATGGCTATATGACCTTTGAAAATGATTACTATGGTAGGGAACCGGTCATGGCAACGTCATATCATAACTTCATTTACCTGGTCTGTTTCGTTCCATCTTGAGAATAAATTGAGACATGTGTTCCGTTCAGCCACGTACGCTGCTCCACTCGGAGCGGGCCGAACCCCTGTGTCCAACGATGTTAATGACGTCACCTGAAATTTCACATACATTGTTTTACTTATTAATGTAGGAAAACATACAATAAAAAAAAATGGACTTAAGGGTTGCCTTACTTAAATATTACTACAATAAGTGCATAAGGATATCAGATATATAATATATTTATTTAAAATAAGTAGTTAAACTCGCTAATTATCTACCCAATAAAGCGGTCAGCACCGCCCATAGACAATAGCATTGTAAGAAATATTAATTTCCCATTACATTGCCTGTAAACCTTAGGAACTAAGATGTTATTATGTAGCTGAAGTTACACTGACTCACTCACTTCAAACCGAAACACAACAACACTGTTTGCCATAGAATAAACTCATCAGTATGACAATATATATAAAACATTAATAAAACGAGTTCCACATGAAAAAGAGATGAAAGATGAAGCTTTACTAGAACGCACACGGAAATCACATCAATTTTTTAATATGAAAACTTTCAAAGTATGAATACAACCGAATTCTAATAAATCAAAGCATATTGGTTCGTTTATTCTTTTACTTAGAACACAAATTTCTTTATTAAAATAATAAAAAACACATTTTGAATTGGATTATAACTCAAATTTATGAGGAAAATTTGTAAATACTGAGATTTAAATGAGAGATTACTGGGATAAAATCATTTTGTATATACTGTGTTTATATCATTTTGTGAAGATTACATTAATTTTCGTAAATAGGAAGTTAACAGTGAAACAAATTTCTGTTCGTTTGTGTTTAAATCCAAAGATTTTTTTGTACTTTGGTTTTGTATTTTTTTTTTTTCAATTTAATGCATGGTCAACACAAATCACAATCTAAATATAAAACCAATTACAATAGGTAATCATACTCAAAACTAACTAAATTGTAAGTATATAATACATATCTTTTTTAATCAGATAATACAGTAAACATGAATTGACAAATTCAATTTGAAAAAAAAAAAAGAATATTTACAAATCCACTGGATTAACAATTGCCATTCATTTAATGCACATAAAAAAAATTAAAAAAAACATTTTTAAGTACCAAAATAATAAAATACACCGACTATGTTTTATGTGTTGTACAATGAGTTTGAAATGAAAAAAAATCAACTTAGTAACAACTGTTGCTACTGAAATAGGTTTAATTTCACACACAAAACTTAATATATAGGTCATATAAGAAATAATTTAAAAAAAAGACATCTTCCAAGCATTTTTGTGTATGTAATGCTTCCCATACACTGGGTATCCAATACACAGTATCACAATATAAATGTTATATTAATATGTGAATGTATGAATATTCATAATTTTTTTTATAAATCAAATGTTTAAAACTGGTCTATCTAATCATTATGTATCACTTTCAACGATTACATATACATTGAAATTATAATGAAATACATAATGTCATAATAGTAAGTATAAATATTTGTTGGTAGTGAAATTTTTGAGAAAGTAAATTGTTTTACAAACGCTCAGGGTAATCTATATCCAGGACCAGGATATGGTTAGATAGTGGCTTGACTGTATATTTGAATAGTTGTTTTGTTTCTTGAAGATTGTTTTTAAATATAATTCAGACAATAATTTAAAATATTCGAACAGTTTCGATGGAAAAACGAATCACGTAAAATTCTCGTAAAATTGATTCGATTGTTAACAAGAATCGTTAATAACATTATCAACTCGAATTAGACTACATAATGTGAGTTTAAGGAAGAAAATAGTGTTCAAAAGACGAAATTGGGTTAAAATAATACATTTTACAACTGCAATGCAGAACTTGAAATTGACATTTTAACTTTTCGACAACTTATTTTCAACAGAGATATGTTCGTTTTCAATTGTTATGTCCGATTATGTCGACGTTATAATTGTTTAATTAAGATTTCATGGGAAAAGCAATGAATTAAGGAAACCTATGGTGCTAGAGAGGCAAAGATGGCGGAATAGATTGGCATGACAGTACTGCTGTGCCCTATTTCGTAGTTTCATATAATACCTTAGGTGTCGTCGAGTCTTCTATCATCCAATCGGTTTCCATTTTTGTAATTTCACTAAATACATTAATACGTGTCCACACAAAACGCCACTTATAACCAAATCACAATCGCTTAATATTCATCATTCGCATGACGTCAAGCACTACTATTTTCTTTTGATTTGAAAGGGTTAAATATTATTATTTGCACTGGATACGTGTCCTTCTGCTCCTTTCGATCAGATAATTGTACGTAAATATTTAAAAGATGACAACGTAAATTAAGTTTTTTTTAATTGATTTTAGTTGCTCTATGTCAAATTCCTGATATAAGTTAAACTTAATTAAGTGTTATAATACTATACAAGGCATTATTACATTTTTTATAATTGCACATTAATATTACAATTAGTTGAATGTTACAATATAGTGCGTTATTAATGTTAAAATCTATAAAATATATTCAAAGTTACATATTATAGTTTAAAATAAAAATATATACGATTAATTTCATTGAACAGATCTCTGAATACGAGAAAATTTTTACTTTACAAATAATTGAGTTGCCTACCAAATTACAATAAGAGTCTAATTAAGAGAGGTCTAATTTTATCTACATTTTTTTAACAATCGAAATGTATTTGTAATTAATTAGTGGATAGTTTTATTTAAGTAAATATATCAAACTACTATCCGAACAAACAATGAATTTTCAACCACAGAAATGTCAAATCAAAATGAAGTTGACTTTGTTTCTTTTCAAAGGTTCCTAGAATTATTCTATCCTAATGTTTTACTTTTCTAGTTTTATCCTATTTCTAGTCTGTAATGAGTAAGAATATAACATGATGAAATAGTAAATTATATAATTAAAAATTTAAATCTATAACTGCTTAAAAAAATGACGACTACTTTCGAGATCTGAATATATGTGAATATATGTTTGTGTATAAGTTATTTGTGTACGTTTAACTTTATAGGTAAGTTTGTTTTTGTAATTTACATATTTCACGCAACTTGCACTTCGTTACAAACTTATGTAAGTCATTGTGTAGTGATCGTAAAAATTTATCGTGTCGTAAGTATATTTAAACTTTCTTTAACTTGGCAGAAATAACAGGATGAACTGTTAAATTAGTCAAAGTGAAATTAAATAGAGTTTTAAAATAAACCCAACCTAGTAAAATGTTGCAAGATCAATCACAAATTACGGACACATATTTCGTAAACATTTTTTTTCAAATTTATAGAATATAATCATTTTAATTGGGTTGGTATCACAGATTCTACTGTGAGATGATCGAAGATAAGATACATTTTTACAGTATTATATTTTCATGCAAAGATGCCTATCACTTATAGACTCATTATATGATCAGGCATTCTTTAGGAATATTTTGTCATTTCTTTATGTTAGAAAGCAAATTTATTAATTTTGACTACCCATTCTAGTTTATTGGATATAATGTATATGTTATGGTTGTTAATATATCCATATTAATATTGTAAATATGAAAGCAATTCTGTCTGGTTAAGCTTTCATGGCGAAATTAAATTTTGGTAAAATTTAGTATGAAGCAAGCTTTTTTTTATGGCATAGGTTGGCGGACGAGCATATGGGCCACCTGATGGTAAGTGGTCACCGCCGCCCATAGACGAAGGCGCTGTAAGAAATATTAACCATTCCGTACATCACCTATGCGCCACCAGCCTTGGGAACTAAGATGTTACGTTCCTTGTGCCTGTGATTATTATTGTTATTATTGTGCTTGAACCCCAAAGAAGGCTTTTTTTATACCTACGACTATAGGGGACTGCCCTTATCACAAATGAAAACTACATTTCCATAAATAAATAGAAAAAGACAAAATAGTTCAGTAAATTCTACTGAGTAGCTATACATTTTAGTGTTATCAACAAAAACAATAGTTATAATATAAAATGATTCTTTAAATACTAGCAATATTAATTAATCAAGTATGTTTTTCTCTAATATTAAATTATGGTTGACTTTCTAAACAATGAATTATATTTTGCTATCAGACGTTGGAATGGAGAATAGACATGCACCGCCCGGTGTCAATTCCCGCTCACAGACAGCAGCACAGTCTGCGGCAGATCTTGAGGTATTATTATTCGCAATGATTAGTATAATATCACAGCTTGTAAATGAACTCATGTCTCTATGCAAAAGGTTTGTACATTTAATTGTAATGACTCAGTAGTACGGCTCGTTCCAAGACCGGTAGGTGCCATCCACAGATATATTCAACTGCCAAGTTTGTGTTGTTGTGTTCTGGTTTAAGGTGAGTGACCGTTCAATGTCATGGCAGTTTACTTACCTATTTTGAACGATCAAAGTTTAAGTTTAAGTTCTGTTTAATAATAAAAGAACAGCTGCTTCAAATAACTAAAATATAATTATGATTGTACATGGAAAATGGTTAAAAAAAAAATATATATATATATCCCGCTGAGTTTCTTTCGCCGGTTCTTCTCAGGTCCGAGGTGCTAAATTCCGAAACGGTGGTAGATTTTTGACAATCAATAAGCAAGTGTAAACACTTCTATATTGAATAAAGATTTTTGACTTTGACTTTGACTTTAGTGCTGGTATCTATACTAAATGTTATAAATCTGTTGGTCTTTTTCGGCTCTACCACTTAACCAAATTCCGATGACATTTAGTATGATGTAAGATGAGATGTAGGAAACTCAAACTTACTTATTGCGTGCTCGCACGAATGCACCGCGAGAATATCCGATCTGAGTCACATCGAGCATACCTGCGATATTACGTCACACTTGTTGATGTCACGTTCGTCCGCTCTGAGACAGCGTAGGGTATAGACGCCGCCGGCGCAAAAGCCCTTCAAATGACGATATGAGCATTCTAAAATAATCAAAATGTATCTTCTATTGTCAAAGCATCGAGCAGTATTTTTGAGTAAAATAGATCCTAACAGCGTTCATAAGTGAGAGATGAACCCAAAATCTTCCTTTTCTTCTATAACAATAACGTGCAAAAACCTTTTTGCGTTCGATGTCAATATTTCACTGGCTCACAACCGTCGAAGATATGGTCACCTGAACGAACGCTTTGCCGGACGAAATCGTATCGCAGCAATTCGCTTCGCAAGTTCCTGAGGTGTGGACGCCCTAATAAAGGAAATAGGCTCTTTTATGCCCTACGATAACTGGCAACTTACACACATGAATCTTTTTATATCAAATAAGTAAATAATAATATCAATAGTATGGATATTAATTATTTGCCTTTCAATAAGGTTCTTCGAGAGATTGACCACGTGTACTTCTCTCCGACGTCCGAGTTCGACGCGGCTCGTTATGTCTTGGAGCACGCGCCTTCGCCTCCGGACTGCGTCGCTATCGAGGCCATGTTCAGCAAGCTTAAGCGACAGCAGCAGGTAAGGAATCATTTTTATAATATACATAAAAGTATTAAAAGGAACCTATGTAGCCCAGCGGTTCTGTGTTTATGCGCTTAGTTTGTGAAGGAAGACATCGTGACGTGGTGTAGTAAATCTACTACGTGTATATTAAGTGTGGTGTTACCCGCATTGAAGTAGCGAGTTGGATTTAGCCCTGGCACCAGGGATGTTATGGAGCTCCGTAACAAATAAAAATTTTTTTTTTATCTATTTGTTTTTTCATAGTGTTATACTTAAAGAGAGTAGTTAATTGTATTTTAAAGTTATTTGTATTTTTTTCTGTGGTAACACCAAATAATAGCATAAAATTTAAGTCAAATTGTTATCTTGTAATTTTTTTCGTTTACAATTTCGAAATAATATAATATCCGAAACTAATGGATAATCCGAGATAATTTCATATCTGATTAAAATATTATTCATAATATCCAGATTCGGAATTGCATATCAATGAGATCCCTGATCTAAACATTCTCAATACGAGAGCCACTAGCCCAGTTGCTTGAAATTTTACAGAACTTTTTTCATTTATATAAAATTATAGTCATTGTAAGAAATATATTCATTAATGTCTGCCAGCGCCTTACAATCTATTCAACTAAACGCAAGGCTAGGAACCATTCTTTATGCTAACATCTTAAAAAAGAAGTTAAAGGTATCCAACGAACCGCAATACAGCAGCGTGGTGAAATTGGCGCCCGGTGTGGGACATTAAAGTTTTTCATTTTTTTTGTAAAATAGGTAAGCGTATACGGGCAATTGGGCATATGGTTAGTGGTCACCACCCTCTATAGACATTGACAATGCACCACAATTTTGAGAACTAAGTAGTTATGTCCTTCGTACCTATTACATTGGCTCTCTCTCAAACTGGAACACAACAATGCTAAGTATTGCTGTTTGTTGGTAGAATATATAATGAGTCAGTTGTACCACCAAGTAAAACATGCTTTAATCTTCTGCAGGTAGTGTCTGGTAAAGCTCTTCACTTAATATCCCAACAACGTGACAATTGCGATAGAGAATTCGCTGAGATCCAAAATATTCGCGCACAACTGTCAGACACATTGGACACATGCAAGAAAGCTAGGGAACGGTTAAAGACCGCTTCTAACCATCTGACTATATCCACCTTTGTCATACTCGCTAATGTTAGAAAGAGACAAATTATAAAGTCAGTTCTGAAGTCGCTGCAATTGTTACAAAGTCTACGGAGTGTTGAGAATGACGTGGCAGAATTTTTGAGTAAAAAAGAATATTATGAAGCGATCGATTTAATATTAAAAGGTAAGAAAGCGGCAGCCGCGCATAAGGAGTTTACTTGCATAGCAGACCTCGCTACAAGACTACAAGATACTTTAGACATGACAGAGGAAAGACTAGATTCGGTACTGGCAAGTATCTGTTATAATTTCGACGAAAACGTTTTTAAGAAGTTAAAGAAAGCTTACGACCTCCTTGGTAAAACTCAAGCTGCGATGGAACAGTTACACATGCATTATTCCTCTGCTGTAAACGAGTCTGCGTTAGAAGCTATAAAACCTTATTTGAATAATAATTCGATGGAAATGAAGTTTCAAGAAATGTGCCAAACCGTTCCAACAACAAAAGCACCGCTTTGTTTGTTGAACTTGTGCGAGAAATTGTTTCTAGTGATGAAGAGTTACTATTTGCTGGTCAGTTGGCACACGAAGAACGAGGACACTGTGCCGAGTTCAAACGTTTTCGATATAGAGAAGAACGTCAGCAGGGAATATATCAAGCAGAAGTTAAAAGCAGGTCTCATAAGGATATGGAATGATGTCCAAGCGAAGGTGTCTACGTTCTTAAAGAGTTCAGGTTTAGAAGAATTTCCATTTGAAAAGTTTATACAAATGCTGGGCATACTGAGGAAGTTGACACAAGTTGCTGAGATATTTTGTGGAGACAAATCTGATTTATTGCAAGATTTCATCAAAACCCAGAGCGTGTCTTACATAAAGAACTACCATAGAGGAAGGATGGAGGAATTGAAACTATTCCTGGAAAACGAAGGCTGGGAACAGTGCCCAGTCAAATCAACATTCAACCTTCAAAATTTGCAAGAATTCAAACAGTTCAGGAAATACTTGAACCCGTTTAAATCTGATACTTCAATCGCGAAAACTCAATCCGATGCAACGTCGTCCGCGCCTTCACAAGATGACAGCGTATATATATCGAAATATTTCACCCAAAAAACATCTAGAACTCCCTTCGAAATATTCAGAAACGAAAACGTCACCAATGACGATATATTCGGAATCGAGCCGGAATCGGATGCGAGCGATGAATCCGATGATGAACCGGATGAGTTGAGGCGAGACTTTGTTGAAGACGACAGACATGATTACACAACAACTAACGACTACATACCGACAAGTCCTTCGAAATTAAAAGAAAGCGTTATAGTCACGAACACGACTCTGTCAGTTCTCCGTAATTGCGGACAATATCTTCAAATCAGTAGATACCTGCCACAGATCTCGCTAGAAGTCATCATGCTAATGAACCAGCTGTTTGATTATTACTTCTACGCTGTTCACCTATTCTTCACGTCCGATTTGGACGTCGCCTCCTCAACTTTGTACACTTCAAAACTAAATTTAGTCCTTAAAAGGATATCCAATAGTATCAATGTGTCGACAGAGGACAATGCAAGCTTTGAGTGTCCGAGCATTCCACAGCACTTGGACATGGATTCCGAGGCTAATTTGCACGGCTTGAGCGAGCGTATTGTTGGCGTCGAAAGTGTTATATTCCTCGCGAAGCAATATGAACTTTTACACCCGTATTTAGAATCTATAGTTGCTCAGCATCAACGAATGATTTTGGAACATTTTAGAGATAATACGTTAGCTGTTGTGGCAGATTTGAGGATGCCTGTTTATATGTGTTCGGCTTCGAAAGCGGTGGACGCTCGTTCAGCTTTGATAGCGATGTCACAAGTCCGATGGGACGTTAAGAACGTAGCAGTCGAACATAGTCCGTACGTAGATATGATTATACGAAAAATTCAAGTGTTCGCCCTCCGTTTAGAGAATATATCATCAAAGGTTACTCTTAATTTGGAGGTCATAAACTCCATTTGGTCAATGGTTTCCAAATTCATTGTCCATTTGTTAGTGGAAGGTTTTTCAAACGCGACGAAATGTTCAAATGGGGGTCGGGGGTTGATGCAGTTGGATTATAGACAATTATTTGTTAAATTGGAGAAGATCTCTCGTCTCAAACCTGTTCCGTTTCAAGACTATGTCGATAGATACGTCAAAGCGTACTATTTACCAAGGAATGAATTGGAATGTTTTGTTAAAGAAAAAACTGAGTATTCCAATAAACATTTACTAGCTTTGGTGTCGTCTGCCTGCGAAAACAAACGGGACAGGCAAGCTTTAAGTGCTATCGTCGAAAATAAAGATAATCCCGCTTAACTTTTTATTGTTAAATGAAGATTGTCTATGGTAAGCGTAAATCGACTGAAAAAAATACAAATATGAGAAAATGTTTAATCAATAATAGTGCAAGTCTCGAAACTAAAATAGATCATTATTTTATAACGCTTAAAAAAACTTAGCAAATTTAATTTATTGAATTTAAAAATCAGAAGGAAATGTACTTAAGTATGATTGATTCCAATTAACGGTTTCCAAATACGTTTAAACTTTTCGACTTAGCGATTAAACGTGCTTCGCTTGTGTTTATAATTCACGTCGTGTTCCAAGGAAAACATCTTAAAGAAATGTCATTATTGAATCCCATGAAATTCTTTATATCTACCAAGAAAGAAGGTGGATGACCAAATATTTCCTAAACAGAAAAGAAGACCTTTTTTGTGTGCAACTTTTTACCCACACGTGGGATTAAATTAAACTTTTTAATTAACGGTAGACGTACATTTGCTGATGTTAAATATTGTAATTGTGAGCACTGTATGAGCAAATTTTACAATTTTAATGACCATAATAAATAATAATAACATATTTAATTTCCCAATGGGCTAAAGGCCTCCTCTCCCTTTGAGGAGAAGGTTTGGAGCATATTCCACCACGCTGCTCCAATGCGGGTTGGCGGAATACACATGTGGCAGAATTTCGTTGAAATTAGACACATGCAGGTTTCCTTCACCGCCGAGCACGAGATGAATTATAAACACAAATTAAGCACATGAAAATTCAGTGGTGCCTACCTGGGTTTGAACCCGAAATCATCGGTTAAGATGCACGCGTTCTAACCACTGGGCCATCTCGGCTCTGAAAAGTATTAGCGTTAGTTTATTTGGACATGAAAAAGTCAATCTGTTTATGTAAAGATTTTATTATTAACGCTTAATCTCGCTTCACTTATTTGCAACGAAATAATGATAGAGTCCAAATAGTACAAAAACTATATAAAACTAATCGAAATAATTGGAATTCTATACAATCCAATTCAATGAATGAACGATCAATTATATTCGTTAACTCCATCAGGCAATTGAATGAAAATATCCATTCGATTGACAAATATTGGAATTCAGATGTGTTTGATCATTAAATCAATAGAAGTCAAATCAATATCAATCAAGATATGTATGTACGAGCCAAATACCCTTAATGGGTATTTTTGATTGTGAATGTGGGTAGTACAAAATATGTTTCCTGTCTTTTAGTTCATATCATTCGGTCGAATAGCTTCTGTTAATTCTATTGCTATTTCATTCATGATCTCTCTCTGCCTTCTAGTTCGAACGAATGAACAAGCTAATAAGAACTAAATACTTGTAAATAAAATTAAAAAAAAAAAAACTATAGAATATGTATAGATGTATTGATAAAAAATTGATCGTGTGTTTTGTTTTTTAATAGTTTTTGTTAAATTAAAACAAGGTGAGTTTGTTTCTTACACTTTCTTGATGGTTCGGACGTGTTTCCATATTAAAGAGCACTTGGACGGGATAGAGCATACATTGTTTATAGAAGTTCCCGTATATTAATCATTGTACATATTCTATAGATATGAGCAATTCTCAACTTGTATCAAACTCTCACTATATTTTAAACTTGTAATAGTTTTAAACTTTTCAATTATAAATTATGGAATTTTAAATGTATAATTTGTATAAACAATATCAAAATAATTTTAACATAAAAAATTGTATAATTTTATTTTTTGTACAGGGACATAAATCAGGTAATCTCAAATATAAAGACATTAGTTTAAGCGATATATTTTATTTTTAAATATTTATATATGTTAATAAATAGAGAAATTAATGACTATGTACAAACAAAGTTGTTTTATTTATTACACTAGCAACCCACAGTTTGAGCTGGTTTCCCTATGTAGATAGACATTTCCTTAGAAATAGATAATATAGAAATAGATTCACCGAATTAAATTAACTAAGAAATAAATAATATAAAATATACTAGCTATACTAAAATTAAATCTTATTGAATACTAATGAGTTCGATTTGACTGATACCAAAACTATCAATATCGGTATTTTAACGACATTGCGTTTTTTATAGAATTACATATATTAATATTGCATTTTATATAATCATAATAAATGTCAGTCAAACATCAATTTTACTATTAAAAACTCATAAGAAAAGCGCGGGAATACGGTCTGTCAAGTGTCAACTTCAATCAAATACGAAAAATACCGTTGTCAGTATCAACTAACAAAATAAAAAAAGTATTTATTTACTATTTATTAATTCCAAAATGGCATTCATTGCTAGCTGTTAGCGTTAATAAATTTATATATGAATTTTCTTAAAAAAATAGCCCTTTAACGTTTAATTTTGGTAAAACGTCAAATTTATTAACGAACTCTTCATATGTACAGCAAAAACTGTGAGTGCCATCATTCGAGCGCCATTTCAACCACGAATACTTGGAATTTTGTTCACAAATGTCGTTACAAAATGTAAGTCTGTCTATCATTGTTTGGTTGTAATATGACGAGTTTATTGACACAAATACTGCAGCGGTTTTCTCTTTGGGATCATATATGACCTGAAAAATTAAAACATCTGTTGAGTTTTTGTTAATTATGAATTAACGAAAAATTATAACCAAATTTCCTGCTATGAATCAGTTATTTAATTTTATTAGTTGAAAAATTGTTTCAGGAAATTATACATAATTTTAATAACGGGGCGGTGATTTTTACATTTTTACAGTTCGGATTTATGATGCAAAAAAAGTATTCAAGACCTCTTTAATGATTACTGATTGTCTATTTTTGCCGTCTCGAGATTATAATCTTTTCTTTCACAATTTTTTCTTCTTCATATTATACATATCATATACATCAATTAAAAAAATATATGTATTTATTTGTTGTTAAATTTCTAAACAAGAGTGAAGTAAAAATGGATCCATGAATCTATATATTTACATATAGGTATTTAAAAAGCATAAAAACGCAACGTAAAATAAAATACAATATTACCTTGAAAAAATACATAGGCACGGGAAGGATTCCGTTATTATTTTCGTCGACGTCGAGATAGAAGTCCTTGTCAGTGGACGTTTCGTCAGAGAGAGTCGTCACTCCAAGTGTGCCAGTGTATATGTGCAGCAACATTTCTGAACGTACTGCGCGACGGCGCACCGCCTGAAAAAAAAGTAATAACTCCTAATCCAATGCTGCCAACTGAGGGGGGAAATGGCAATATATATATAACGGGGCGGGATTACTTTGATTGTTGATTTGGATAATTAATGAATAGTTGGCAATAATGTTTGATGGCACCCCGAATGGAGTTGTAAGTGTCATGGCAACGCGAGTCGTTATGTTTTGACAAGCGTCTCGAATGCGATGGTTGCTTGCAAACCCATTTGCTCGTAATCGAGATGAATTATTGTAATCCTTTGATATTTTTGTGGTGTACGATTATAGAATCAATTAATACAGTGATTAAACGATATTAAATACGTTTTATTTTGTGAATATCTCCATTGCACGCTCACAAAGTCTTCCAAATGTCGGACCAATCCCCGAACCCAACTGTTCGGCATCCTGCTCCTCCGACATATGTGTTTATTTATTTATTTGGGAAACAAACAATTATAATGACACTTAATAGTAAAAAAACAAATATAAGAAAAACATATATATCTTTATGCTTTATTAAATATATTTTTAAAATCTCTCTCAGTTTGGGTTGTCTGGAAGGGATGGCTTATTACAATACAGATATATGTAAGCCCGCCCGTTGTGCAGCTCATATTTTTTTTATTTGTCCTAAGATTTTTTTGTGATACTATGTTTGTGGCGCACAATAGAGTATATTTATAAATAATAATAAATAATCCTTACTAACATTATAAAGGCGAAAGTTTGCATGTATGGATGTTTGTTACTCTCATGCAAAAACTACTGAATGGATTTTAATGAAAATTTACAATAATACAGCTTACACATCAGAATAACACAAATTTATAAAAAAATATTGTGTAAATACTACCTGACAACCAAACCCCTAAAGCGCAAGTAAAGCCGCGGGCAAAAACTAATCATAAATAATCATAACCAATGAATGAACGTTGCGAAGAAGTTCTTATTCAGTGTCAAATATACATATATATATTAATGACACTACTAGAATGATAAGCGTATCCACGCTGTCTGAATAGAATGTGTGATTCTGTAAGAATTCACCTTGTATCTCACTCGTGAAATGTTGACAACCAATTCACGGTGTTACAGTATTTTGAGACACGACTACAAACTGTTTTATAATCATCATAGGTGATGTCAAATCACAATCACAAGTGCAATTCATACATGCATGAAACAACCGATTCAATAAATAATTATAAACAGAGTCAATAAAGAAAACAAACCAAAATGGCGACCTGTACTGGCAAAAAGAGACGTACAGTTGCAAAATACGTTATACTAATTTTTGCCTGTAAATCCGATCAACCTATAAATCTTACATCATATTATATAATAAAAAAAAACGGTTAGATTTATATTATAAAACGTAATAATTTCGCACGCATTACTTTGTAACTACGAGTTTAAATAAGAAATAATGATTAGCGACGCCATTATTTTGCCTGTTGGCTCGTTTTATACAAGCTATGTTATATTGAAATAAGCAAAATACGAACGTCCTCCAAGGCCGCCCAGTCGCCCGCGTTCCCGCGCATCCATTGCGGCGCCGCGTTGATGAAGTGGAAGGACGCGCGTTGCTGTGCACGCAGCGGGAAATCCCCGCGCGGAGCGAGGTGACCGCGATTTAAATACTAATAAAATGATTAAAAAATTAATTGAATTTTAAGTACAATTGATTAAGAATTTTGTGTCAAGTTAAAATATATAATCAAAATACGTTTTAGATAAACAGAATCTAGTTTTGCCAATGATGAAAAATACGATGTTATTAATTACTTTTTAAGCGTCTTTAAAGCGGGGATTATCAAGTGGGTTGTATTTTTATTTATTTTTTACCCCTGATTTGATAAAACATTTATTTTTGTTTAAAATCGGTTGATTTTTTTTTAATTAAAATAGTGTAATATTAACACTGGTTCGGAATTCAGAATAAATTGAGAAGAACCGACAAGAAACTTAGCAGTTATTTTTGTTATTAATCATATAATATGTATATAATTAAATGAATATTATAATTTATTAAGAACCCTCACCTGAACTTTAGTGATGTACTGATCTGACTTCCCATCGCCGAAGATTTCACGAATTCTTTTCTTTTGATTCTCAGTCGCGTATAATTTATTCATTTTAGTTTTACCGAATAAGTCACCTTCTGTGAAAATCGTACGAAATTGTTATATCGACTTCCAGAGCTAAATAAGAGTATCATCATCATTTTATAGTTCAAGATATTCATTTGACGAAAGAAGTTAATAAATGAAAAATACATTAACTAAAATTATGTTTTGGTCTGTATGTGCAACTATAGCCACAGGGGGCATAACATCTTACTAGACAACGTAGGTGGCGCAACTTCAACGGCGTATTTTTGATGACAGCCTGTGCGGGCGCTTCAAAAATCATTGTCTTTGATCTATATTTGACAGTACGCCAGAAGTCTATGCTAAATAAGTGCTAAATATTAATTGGTATATAGTAGCATCGGTTTGAGTAACGTATATTTGGATTAAATATCGGTGTTGACATCTTTGTTCATCTTTACATTTTATGATATGCGATAAAGAGATGAAACGAATATGATATCGGCATCGGTTTAATATTCGCTTCATCTCTTTCTCACAGACGTGTTACTGTAAAGTTAAAGAGAGACAGGGCGATTATTTCATGAGTTTAATATTATCGTATTTTAAATGCTTTGACGTAGACATGCCTAGTATATAGTTTAATTAATAATGAAATGAGACAATTTAAATCCGTATTTAGACTTCTGTTATTGTTTACTAGACCAATGTCGAAGTGTTGCCCGATGAAATATTACGCGGCTGTTACGTAATTAGTTGTATTTACCAATGAAACCCGGTCGCCTGCCGCCGGATTGGGAATATATATACTTCGGGTGTATTTGATGCTTCACGTACGATGTGTGTAGGAGATACTTATTGAAACAGGCTTCGTACATCGTATAGAAGACATTTTCGACTTCATATCCGACTCTACAATAAAATAAATACATTAAATATAAAGGAAACATCGCAAACAACTTTACCGTTAAACTTATATGCACCAATTAAACATAACGGTGTATTTGAATCCGTGATCTTATTTATAATTCCACTTGTTTTTACCACTAATCTATTTTAGCTCTTTTTTTATCGTATCTATTCAGTCACGAAGGCGCGCCCCTCCACACTAAACGTCACAATCTGCGTTAGATGGCTAATGTCAGTGTAAAAATAGCAAAAATAATATTAATTATTTAAATATTCGTTTCTTATTCCAAATTATGTCTTATGGTATTTGCAGTTAAAAATTAGATCTTGGAGTATTTATGCAGACACCTTCATTTAATGTATGACACTTCGCCTTATTGCCTCCACTGGACCATACCATAAACCTCCTCAGAATTCCTCTCCGTATAAAATTTACCTCAGCAACCTACCAAACCAAAGAAGCAGTTATTCTTGACGACATTACTGTATACATACTTGTACAATCTATATCTTTCGTAACAATCGCCGATCTCTTCCGTCGTGAACCAGGGTGGCGCGTTGCATTTGATCTCGCTGAAGTTGCCCACCCACGCGGTCTTTGTCGCTTGGAAAGTTTGGTCTTTCACGCATTTTACGACCTAAAAATGATACATCGAAAGAGGTTTTTATACGGGCATTAATTTATACAGGCCCTACGCATTGAGCCTTTACCACATATGTTTCTATTCTACATTCAAATGGCGTGAGGAGTAAAGATAAACTCACCTTTATATTATATTAACATATTCTGTATATTATATTTTATTATTATTATACTACAAACAGTGCATGTATTCTGTAAGAAGTAACTCGAAACTCATATGAAATGTTACAGTTGTTTCTCAACTCCTCTTGCCATCGAAACAGACTATACACTGACATTGAGGCAGCGTGGTGAAAGCTTTAAGCTTCCTTGGTAAGAACTTTTGCCTATTTATCTGGCAAATGGGCTACTATTTGAACAGTTGCTTTTTAAGACATATTTACCATCCCTTACAAATCAATGCACCACCAACATTGAGAACTAAGATGCTATGTCTCAATATTAAGTATACGAAGTGGTACGAAGCGACAAAAAAATCTCCGTACAATTTTGTTATAAGCAAATTGCCCTAATGGACTTTAACCTCGTACTTCCCACATTGATTCGTGTTAAGTTTTTATTGATTTTATCAGCATTGACTTTAAAAGGAACAAAGGAATGGACGAACCAATAATCGATAAAGACAAAAAATCTTTTTTTCGGAGTTTTTTTGGAAATTTTACAATTCAACGGTTACAAATTGTAATTGCTTTTATAAAAGTCGTCCATTAACATTATTTTACATCGTGTTAGGACTTTGCGCAAGCCCGTCTAGGTACTTACAACAAAATATTCTATTCATAACATATTCTAACGGTACACAGCAATACACAGTTTCTGTTTGACGGGTGAGTCAGTGTAACTACAGGTACAAGGGTCTGGACATCTTAGTTCCTAAGGTCGGTGGAATGGTTAATATTTAATAGGCAGTGGTGACCACTTTTTTTTCATTTTTTTTATGGCATTCCTTGGCGGACGAGCATATGGGCCACCTGATGGTAAGTGGTCACCACCGCCCATAGACAAAGGCGCTGTAAGAAATATTAACCATTTCTTACATCACCTATGCGCCACCGACCTTGGGAACTAAGATGTTATGTTCCTTGTGCCTGTGATTGCACTGGCTCACTCACCCTTCTAACCGGAACACAACAATACAGAGTACTGTTATTTGGCGGTAGAATATCTGATGAGTGGGTGGTACCTACCCAGACGGGCCTGCACAAAGCCCTACCACCAAGTACCACTTATTATCAACTGGTTCATTTGTCTGCCCACATATTAATGTAAAAAAAAAAACTGAACGCAAATTATTAATACTCATAATTTATATTACTTACAACAACATTGAAGTCCGTGTTGTTCTTTCCCAAAACAATGAATTTATTTTTCCCCGGGCAAGCTACGTGGACAGTTTCCGAACGACGTAACGTTATGTCACCTGACGCATTGGTCGGCGCCAAAAAGTCGCCATTGTGCAAATAAACGGGCGAGGGACTTCCGAAATCATTTTTCAATGATAATTTACAAACTGAAATCATAAATTTGAAATTTATTTAAAAATATACTACGTTACAGGATAGTGTCTTAATTTTACGAGTTTTTTTAGGAAACACGATAACTATACTGATATAAACTTAGAGATAAGATCTCTGCATAGTCCGAAACAAAGTCACTTCCTGCCGTCTGTACTCTTAGATCTTTCAAAATACGCATTGGAATTTCGTGCCGTTTTATTAATCAAGAGAATGATTCAAGAGGAAGGTTTATAATATTTATAATACACGCTTATTATAGTAGAGAAAAGCCGAGGATTTAAACTTTGATAGCCGGAAAAAATAAGGATTTTTCTTTTAATTTGTGGGGCGGGTAGTTATATTATAATATTTGGCATTCGGGGCAAAATCTGCCATCTTTTTTAAGGATAGTTCTCTGAGCCCAACGAGTTCTGTGAGACTTGCATTTATCGCCAGAGACTGATGTGATTACTCAGAATCAAAATATAGATACTTCATTCAAGTAGGATCTTGCGATCAAATTTTAGACGATATTTTTACAATAAAAATGTTAAGCTACTTGTATCGAGGGGTTAAACTAATTCTCTCAACAAAATGCCTATATGAACTTTTGCATTTTCAATCAGGTAGAATTAACTGTTCTGCGATTAGATAAAAAAAAACTATAGTAAAATTTGTTAAAACATCATTAAGTATATAACATTAACAGCCTGTAAATTTCCTACTGCTGGGCTAAGGCCTCCTCTCCCTTTGAGGAGAAGGTTTGGAGCATATTCCACCACGCTGCTCCAATGCGGGTTGGTGGAATACACATGTGGCAGAATTTCGTTGTAATTAGACACATGCAGATTTCCTCACGATGTTTTCCTTCACCGCTGAGCACGAGATGAATTATAAACACAAATTAAGCACAAGCAAATCCAGTGGTGCCTGCCTGGGCTTGAACCCGAAATCATCGGTTAAGATGCACGCGTTCTAACCACTGAGCCATCTCGGCTCTTTAAGTATATATTGTGGTATATTACGTGACCCTAGAATTATAGTCCATGGTTTAAACCGCAGAACGGACCGATAAAAAGTTAGTGGAATTATTTCGATAAAATTTTCAATGTAGCAATCTGGAGTCTGACTTTAATCCGTTGGTCGTTCGCCTGCCGAGCTTAAATGGGACAGATTTGCCATCACATCGGATTATGACAGATAAAATAAAGATCGCACCAGTGTTAGTTCACACTCTTGCGCTCAATAACATGTCCTCCATGGTTAGGTAGTCGCTCTTGAGAGATACTGTCGTGACCGAAATTGATTAGGTTAGGTTAGTAGTTAAAGTTGTAATTTAAGAAAAAAACAGACGTAAGAATAAATAAAAACAAAGTTAGTTGTAGGCTGTCAAACGAAATATTCATTGCTATTGTAGTTAAAGTTGGTGTAAAGAATGGTTGAAACTAGTCATCCTCTTGTCATACATTTGCCTGTTTACGTTCTTATCTTTACAAATATAAAAAAAAAATTAATTATATATTAAATAAATATTATTTAAATATGTTAAAACGTTTAAGCTAATTAATATTTTATAATAATGATCAAACAAAGAATGTTTTACCGTAATTGCTAACCTCATTAGTGTCCATATTATTTTAACAGTTATAAAAAATGAGATTTGTATTTATAAATATGTATAAAAAAAATTGATTTCAATTGCGATAAGTCTCATAACTTTTCAATAATTATCTAAATAATTTTATGCATTCCTTTACATAAAGTATAATTTATTCGAAATTAGTTTACGCTAATCGTACGTACGTTTAAGCTCATAATACAAAAAAAAAGAAGATTATTACAGATAAAGTAATACAGTAAATCCATCATACGTCAAATTAAAAAAAAAAAAAACAATTTCAACAAACAAAGTAAAACCTTCTTGTCATTGCAATGTTTTTTAATTTATTCGTACATCAAAATTGCCATGGCAATTCTTGAACGTACACTGAAAAATAAAACAAGATGGCCACCGTTCAATCAATACAACATCTTATTGCATATGAGTAATAAAAATGACATTACCGCCGTCGACTTCATCGCAAATTTTTGTGAAAAATAAAATTAAAAAAACAAACACTTTTAACCTGCACATGATTAGAATTGAAAACGTACTGAGCTGAATAAACTCGTGGGTGTTAAGTAATAACGGTGTATCCCCTACTATTGACTCACGATCGAGTTTAGATGTATTCGAGTTGTTTAATCGATAAAGAATTAAATGCTTCGTTAAAGTAAATATCGTTTGGTTACTAGGCGGCTACAGACCAATGGACTAACTAATTGTCTTCGCTCATTGACATTGATACTGCAATGAAAATATACCGCTATTATTAACTTTGGGATTGAAATATATCCTCGTGTTAGGGATACTAAAACTTTATACAGAAACTATTGCTTTTTTGGTGAAATTAATGCTGAGTAGATAAACATGATTAATATGCTCTGTGCAAGTCCATAACTTTTTAACTGGGTCATTACATTGTAACATTAGATTATCTTATAGAAATTTATTTGATGTTGTAAGAAAATTCTAAGTAGGTTATTTGATAAAAAAATGCTTATAAGATCATTAGTTGACACTTACATTATGGGCTGTCCTGATTTAATAACGACGTTACAGAGGTACCGTACCGTAGCATGCAGTTTCTAAAGTCAAAACTTCTTTGTTCTGAAATTAAATATAAATTGTTTTTCTATAGGTAAGGTTTGGAAATTGTGTATTTTTTTTATTTTGCTTATAGCATTTCATTTCAAATTGCCATCCTTTTAATGTTCTTAGCTGTTCTATCTCTGAGATGGTAATCAATTTCAAGAGTAATCTATTATCAGCTATTACGTAATGTGATCTTTAAGCACTTCTAGCGCTTTAGAAATCCGAGTAAAGTATGGACTACTTTATATTTCGTATGTATACACTATACATGTATTTATTATACTGTTTAACTCATGGCTCTTTCAAGTAGCATATATTCTTAACTTGTTGATGTTTTTATCATACAAACATACTAATAAAATATATTGTCTAGGAATTGTCAGTTTTTAAAAGTTCCCTGTCTCGGAAAGCACGTAGAGCTGTTATTCCTGCGCCTAAACTCTGTCAAGTCTTTGGTTAATGAGAGTGAAGGAAGAGAGAGTGCACTTGTGTCTGCGCACTAACATTGTGATATATATGTCCAGCACAATTGGAGATTGGCTGCCGTGGCCGCAAGCGAGGGATGGTCTACTGAAGATTGTATAGTATAGGTATTATATTTTCTTATTATTATTTATAATAATAAAACAGAGCTAAGAAGTATGTAGGATATACGCCACGCACACAAGGAAGTAGAGATCGGCGGTGGAAAGGGAGCATGTGAACGCGGCATGCCGTTTGTCGCCACGGCCAAATGCCTTTGGGGTGAGACAGACATAAATAATAAAATAAAGAGCTTTCAACGAGAGTATATAATATTGTAAGTCATTACCGTCTTTACCATAGGGCACATGGGCCACGTGCCCAGGGCCCCCATCCTGAGAGGGCCCCCAAGAACCAACAATTTCTTTCACTCGTTTGTCCTCACGTTGACTGTTATGTATATTTTCGAATGTAATATATTTGTAAGAAATAACTAACATATTTATCAAAAAAGATCAGAATCAGATTCCTACGAATATACGAAAATTACCGCACCGTTTTTTTGAAACTATACTTAAGGCCTGGCCCAAAGCAAATTATTTGGACATCGTAGTAAATATCTACCAAAAGGGCCTCACATTCATGGTGCCCATGGCCCCAGCATAGCTTGAGACGGCTCTGATGTAAGTATTTACCGAAGTGATTTATAACATAATACCTTAATACAAAATATTATGCTTGGAAAACTATACGTAGTTTAAAAAACGTAAAATCTAAAGCAGAAGGAAAATACTTGTGACTGTATTATTATATAACAAATAATATTAATGATCATATTTGTTATATAATAATTCGTCCTTATAACATTGGTTCACTGTATTAATGGTTTCTATTTAAGAATAAAAATAATTTGTGTCTAGTAAGAAAACAAAAACTATCATATTCGACACGTTGTTATTAATTTACAGTGAAAGAGAACATATAAGTACATAATAATGATTGATGTTTTGACAAAAACAAATTTTAATTATTTAATCTTATAAAATAAAACCAATAGTAGGGGTTATATTATTTGAAAAATGAATCGCCTGCAACTGTACAATACAATTAGCATAAGAAAAGAATATACATATCTGATAAAACGCTTATTAATTCCAATATTATCGATAAATTATATTTTATTATGTATTTATACAGTGGCGTAGCTAGGGGGCAAGGGGCCCGGTGCATAGAAAAATAATCGGGGCCTCACCCCCTCTTTCCACACCTTCTTTAACTTATAGTGCCCTTCAAAATTATAGATAGGAAAAAAAACCTTGTGAGCAGGGTCGAGGTCTTCTAGATTCGGGAGCTGGCGAGTTGGCTGACTCGCTCTTTTGAAAGCTTAGTTTACAGCCCCCCCTGAGCGCGGGGGTCCTGGAGCACTGCACTACCTGGCGCTGAAAACTTTTCGGAGTTTGGAAATTGAGTGTTTACTCAATAGTCTGTAATTATACTGGCTTAATAACTATTTAAGTCAGAACATAGCAATATAATATACATATCAATTGATGTTTGGCGATTATAGCCTCATGCAATCGAGAATACCTCACACATGGATGGGCGGAAGCAGTTGAGAGCAAGGGGGAGGCATTAACAGTCAGCTTGGACAGAGCAAAGGACTTGTTCCAAATCAGTAACATTCACTGCTATACAGACATAGCACCGTAGACACCTCATACACCGCCCCTGCTAATATTTCTCGGGAAAACGTCGACGAAAACCGAAACATACTTACATATGTCTGAAATCGAGTCTTTGCTAAACAAAGTCTCGGACTGGGGTCGGCTAAACCTAGTCCATTTCAATCCCAAAAAGACGCAAGTTTGCGCGTTAACTGCTAAAAAAACACCATTTGTCGTATCTCCACGATTTGAGAACATTCCATTAGCCGCCACAGCTAGTATCGGAATACTTGGCGTCGATATTTCAAGCCTCGTTCAGTTCCGCGGTCAATTGGAAAGCAAAGCCAAATTGGTATCAAAAAGCTCGATGTGCTCAGCAAGGCAAGACAGTATTTCACGTCGGCCCATCGTCTAAGACTCTACAAGGCACAAATTCGGCCACTCATGGAATACTGCTCTCACCTCTGGGCGGGTGCTCCTCAGTACCAGCTCCTTTCATTCGACCGTATCCAACGTAGAGCGGCTCGAATTATCAACGATCAAGCCCTTTCCGATCTGCTTGATCCTTTGGCTTTGCGTAGAGATGTTGGATCGCTCTGCATCTTCTACAGAATTTATCACGGGGAATGTTCCGAGGTATTTTCGGATTAATCCCGGCTGCTGAATTTCACCTTCGGACATCTCGTCAAAATTCAAAATATCACCCGCACCACCTAGATGTCCGAAAATCCACAACAGCGCGATTTTTAAGACATTTTCTGCCTCGCACAACCACTCTGGGGAACCAGCTTTCGCCGGCGGTTTTTCCGAACCGATATGACTTGAGAACCTTCAAAAAAAGAGCCTACACCTTTCTTAAAGACCGGCAACGCATCTACTAGCCCTCTGGTGTTGCAGATGTCCATGGGCGATCGTAGACACATGCCTCCTGCCCGTTTGCCACCTATGTCACAAAGTATATACTTATATATGTATGTATTTACGTATTTAATTCGAATTTAATTAAATTTGTATTTGGCATTAGTCCTCTTGTGGTTGGAATAGACTATAGTAATTGCTAGTCAAAGGTACAAAAAGAAAAGCCTAAAAAGGATCGACGACAAAAATAACTCATTTAATTTTATCTGCAACTATCAACTAACCGTAAGATTGTAAAAATGTTATCAAACAATTAGTTACCGAGCGTTGTTATCAAAAAACAAACTCAATAAAATTGCAACACTGTGTACACAAAAAATATTCCGCAATTTTATTCAATAGCTTTCAAATTGATAACAGAACGGTGTCATGTGTTTGATTAATTACATTTAGTTTATGGATCATCTTGCAGAACACGTCAGTCTTTTTTTTTTTTTGTTGACGCAGGTTAAATCTTCATAGATACCCGACTCCTGGGGGGATTGTCGGGTTATGTGAGATTTGTACTCACTAAAAACCCCTGCGATGGCCGCCATCAGCACGGAAACAGAGAGGCTGCGGGATCGCTTTCGCAGCACGTCCGCTGCCCCTCCCGTGTGTTGCTCCGCTCGTGGCTGGCGGAGCACGACTCAGGAGGGCGAAGAATGGTCTCGCCCTCCCCGCACCCCTCGCTGGTGCGTACACCGGCAGTCCGGGGCCATAACCGGACTGCCGTCCTCCTCTCGGCCGTATGAAACGGATGCATGAGACCCCCATCTCACGCACCCACGGCCGGAGGGAATGCCCTATTTATTCCGCCCCGGGCAATGGGGCTTGGAGGCCGGGAGGACGACCCGTGGGTCGTCTCCGCCAGGCGGGATCAGCCCTCTCCCGAGCCCGCTCCGCAATCTCCTTCTGGACCATGACGGTCTCACAGAAGGAGACTACGACCTCCCACGCCGATTCCCTGCGTAGCATCGCCGACACAACTGCCCGCAGGGAGAGATTTCGCCCGATTTCTTGGACCGCCGTCGCCTCGCGTCCGATCTTACACAAGTACTCTCCAGAGCAACCGTGACCAGTCAGTACTTGTGTAAGTCGGAAGGTGACTCGTCGCTTCCTACGCATCCAGGCCTCGAAGGCCGGCAGGATCGCACTCACGACGCGTTTATGCGCGTACCGATCTCCACGCAGACGTCGAGAGAGCCCTTCGCTGCTCCTGCCGCCTGAGCGCTCCGAAAGCACTGGCAAGTTAGGACGCACTTCCGCCACTTTGACGAAGGGCGCGAGTCCGGTCGTAGACCCTCGTGTCCCTCTCCGCCAAGATGTCCAACGGCGGAAAGCACGCCAGATGGGTCGCCGCCTTGTGTTGTGCGCCACGATATTGTGCGATATCCCCGCACCATGTGGATGGCCACTCTCTGCTGCAGATTCAGGATCTTAGTCTTGCAGCGGCGGGCGCACGTTAGTCGGTGTGACCAAACGGGCGCACCGTAAAGGGCCATCGATCGCACGACACCAGCATAGAGGCGGCGAACCTCCTCCCTCGGTCCCCCGGGATTAGGCTTCTCGATCCGGGGGGCCAGGAGCTTGAAGTGCTCTTCAAAGCTCGACCGTCCAGGAGAACACGTCAATCTTAGCTGTACTTAAACGGCTTGGAACCAGGCAGGCAAGAGCCGCTTCTACATTCTACATCTACCCCTCCCACAGAAAACGCCGATGGTCTTACGCCTGCTCTTCGGCCTTTTTCAATCGTGTTTTAATTTAAAATATTACATGTAGCTTAGTATTAACTATTACGTCCCTACGTACAATTACGACCTTCGTATGAGAAATTTATTCAAGTACTTATTACAATAATTTGATCGATAATAACCAATTTAAAAAACAAAACAATCAGAAAGTATGACGTACGTAACGCTGCCGTGTCGTTCTGAAATGTTAATTAACACCGAAACAAGTTCGCAAATAATCCATTGTAAAATTCATACAAGTTAACTTTCGTTTGACTAACTCAATTTGTTTTAAGTTTCGATAGAACCGGCGTTAGGGGGCGCGATGGGACGAAGTCCAGGGCGCCAAATTGAACTATCCCGTGCTGCATTACTGTGCCTTATTTATGTCGTTACAGTCGATCCTCGATCTCATTCCACTAACGCTCGCTACCTATGAAAAATATGAGAGTCCTACAAAAGGCCCGGAAAGGTTAATACTCAATACCGCTCTGGAACCATCCATACCCTTGCGGCCTAGTCTGAACCTGGTCAAAAATAGACGGGTGTCTAGATGGTCAAGGCCAGCCCTGAATAAAATGAGATGAAATAAAGACAAAATTGTACATGAGGAATCACTCTACTATAATAATTAAATAATTTACATTGATAATACTTACCGCTTTAAATATTAGTCCGGATGTCCGCACGGGGAAAAATAATAATTAATTTTAGTAGTAGTTATTTCGCCAATGTCACCTACGAATGTTACTTAATATTCCATAGTAAATAAAAAAAAATAGGACAAAATTAAGAAAATTAGTTAATAATTACAATCAGAGGGTACATAGCTTTCGGAGCTTCAAATAGACTTTTTAAAAATAATAGAATTTATTTGAACATTAAATTCAATTAAACAAAAATTAAAACTTAATTTTAAAATGAAGACATGTTGCAGAATTGGATGCCAATCATGTAGTGAAAGATTAAACTTAAAATTATACAATATTAATTTTGAAGGAATCAGCAAGTTTACTGGAAACTCACATGAGATTCCTTAGTTGGCAGAAATTGTGTACTGCGCAAAATAACTACTTTGTACTATTTATTTCTAAGACAATTTTTTATTAATTTATTTGGAAATGAGTAAATTCTATGTTTAATGTACAGATAAAATTTTCTTGTAGTAAACAAGTATTTAAAACGGGATATTTACCATATTTTTTATTTTTATTTGATGTAACTTGATATAAGAAAAAAAAAGTACTCTTTTGGGGACAATAAGTTGAATAAAATAAAATAAAATTCTAAACATTATTTATTTGACAGGTAAAACATCTCCCCAGTTGCTCGATCTCGCACATCTATATGTTGTTTGATCGTATTTTCCTTTTGAAAATATTATTTCCTTCAAGTCTCCTTGCGATGTACACAATCTGCACACCGTGTGACCCGATCGGACAATCGGAGCTCTGACTATTCTAGGCCACTGTGCATCATCGGTTGGTCGAGCACCTTTCCTAAGTATTACATATGAAAATAAATCAGCAACAACTTCAGTCTTTGTAACATAAGCTAATGACTCATACTTCATTAGAAAATTACATGGGGTTTTTTGTTCTAAGTATCTTGGGCAGACATTGTCGTTAGGGCAGGGAGCGAATGCATAGCCTTTGTTTTTCGCTGAATTTAATACAAATTCTCTAGCTTCATTGACCACTCTGAATCCCGCATTAGTGCCATGCTCAACAATTATTAAGAAGTTTTCTGTTTTGTTCCACAATTTCTGTATTGTTTCCAAGCGACTTTTCATGTTCGGCAACTCAAATAATGAGAATGCAGATAGAACTATATCATATTTTAAATCTGTAGACGCTGGCAAAAATTGTCTTGGGAAGTATGCTTTGAATGGCATTTCTACATTGTCTCGTCCCTGGCAAAGTATGAGCCGAGACAAATCATTCATGTGTGTCGAAGTGTCGACGGTAAAATATTCAAAAATATCTCCCTTCCAAAATGTATTTACCGCCCATGTTCCTGTACCGATACCGGATCCGAAGTCAAAGAAACTTCTAGGCTTGAAATCTGGCAATCGTCTTTTTATCTCGTCGAATATACGTACCAGGATCGCATACTCGGGAGCAGCTCTCGTCATTAAGTACTGTAGACAGGTTGGTTTATCATATGAAATACTGCCCCATCGATACACGTTCTTCTTTAAAACATTAAAGACTGTTGTGTTTATTTTCCTATTTTGTGTTTCGATTTCTTCTTGCGTCAATTCCTTGTCAATTTTCGAATAAACTTTGTTTGAAACACTGCTGTGTATTTTAGCTGCTTTTGCTCGTATTTCGTCTTCCTCTGGCGGCAGCAAGCGAGAATGTAGGTAATTGTTTAACTTAATGCTATCTTCGTGATAAGTTTTTGCTTCTGAATCATGTAATATAAGTTTTATTGCCTTTTGAATATCGGGAGGAATTACGCCAACTTTATATTGGGATCTACCTGGATGATTTCGAGGTTTGAATTGTTTTGTATCGAAGTTTTCTCGAAGGCTTGCGTCGATTTCGACTCTAGTTGAATAGTTTGTATATATCGCAGATAATTGTGAGAACTTAATTTTCCTAAACATTTTGTTTATATTGAACTTATAACCTAGAAGTATCGAAATCAAAACATTTACTTTGACACATTACATTTTTTTATTTACATATTCGTATAAGGCACTAATGCGTACAGCCAGTTAATTAAATATATTTAACATATTATATATTTTAATATTTCTCGCATTTTGCATTCAATCAGAAATGTATAAATGTACGTTATTGTTGTCAAATGTTTTCATTTTATGCAATAATTAAACGCAGTAAAATGTTATTGAACGAATGATTCCGACAAAATTGTGTAAAATATAAAAAATAATAATCAATACAATAACTAATGGGATTTTATAAATACTAGGATTTATTTTTAATTTAAAGAAATGATATACCTTTTTTTTTAATGTGTTTACATGTTCTTAATATAAATAATTTGAAAATATTAAATAAAATGAGAAATAACAAAAAACTATCTACAAAAACGTTGTAAAGTATGAAACTTTAGTTCTAATTAATTTTAATGGAGCAGAAATAAATTTAAATAACTTTATAAATACAAGACTGAGGTAAAAAAAACATAACAAATCTTTTATTACTTACATTTATAATTTAAATAAAATACATTCTACATTTAAATCACTAATTTAATACCAAACATTGCTCAAAAAACAAATATTTAACAACATAAATAATAAATTAATTTTTTAATCTAATAATTTCATCTTTGTGTTTTGTGATACATGTTTTGAAATCATTTACTTCTGTTTGACATTTTCTCCAATCCTTCGTAGTATTTATGCATTCCTGGAAAAAAATATATCATTGCTTCTATAAGAAAAAAAAATTATTTCACAAGAAACTGTTAGTCAATGTCAAAATCTTCTTCCGAAATAAATACATATGTGGTCGGTCTAAAATCTACCACAAAAGGAATATCTAAAATCTCGACTAATATTATAAATTCAAAACTAACTCTGTATGTTATGATTTCACAGCTAAGACACAAAATATATTTGAATAAATTTGGTATAAAGCAAATTTAAACCTCAAGGAAGGACATGAGTTACTTTTTTATACCTTAAGCCTAACACTGCCACCTAACATGCAGGTGGAAACTCATACAAAATAAATCAGCAAAAGCTCTTAGTGGAATAACATATTGCTTTAAGTTAATTTTCAACAAACAATTCTGCTAATGTTTAATAAATGCTATGATATTGTAATTCAATTTTTATGTATGCAGACAAGTAAGGAATTTAACCTTCATTTCTAAAATATAGCATTAAGTATTTATATTCAGTACACTAACTATTACTCTATATTTTGATTATAGAATAAAAAAAAATTAAAAATAGTTTTGCTTTTGTATAAAAATTGAAACAAAGTTTAACCTGAAATTATAACTATAAGTAGTATTTGTAAGCTCACTAATTACGAATATTTAACGGTTTTATCGTATCATAATCTTAATAATACTTGATACAATATGTTATATTTTAAACTCAAAAATGATTGTCATTAAATTAACAAACCTGAACTTTGTAGTGTAAATCTAAGCAACCTGCTTTTTTTAACATCGACTCCACGGGATCGTCATCACCGTCTACTTTCTCTCTCGGTTTTACAGTCATTTCGGTTTTTATTTAAATATAGGACTTTAAATAACATAACCTTTGCATTTATTTCAGTCAAATTCTTAAGAAATAAGAACTTACTGCTTAGAACTGTCACTGTCAACTGTCAAAAACATATGTAAAGTTCTATTGTCTATTAGCTGTAGAATAACATCTATGACATCCATCCATATCATTTTAATATCCATAATTTTTGAATCATTCCTCCGAATCCTGTAATGTTTAAATTGTAATCGATTACTCCCTGGAGTTATTAATAATAATACGCTCCTTCGAAAATCTTTGCAATTATTTGGAAAAATTAACGTTTTTAATCTTTATTAAAAATATATTTTATTATATTGAAATGTGTATTATTGTAATTTATATGTAATTATTTTTTCCTTCTGGGCTTAAAATTAGGAAGAATCATTAAATCTCTTTATAAGATATGCTTGACTTGTGATTTCAGTTCTCATTGGTTTTTGTTTTGTATATTTGAATTCTGGTTTGTATACCTGAGAATATTCGACATACAGTTACGTTATGACAAACTAAAATTTTTTTTAGAGCTTTTATATTTTGACTGAACCCACGAATATTTGTAGAAACTGCAAATATTGCATCAGCCCTTCCCTATTTTGTTCACAGACTTGTTTTTTTTTTTTAAACTTAGCAGACTAGGATCTACTCTACTCTAATAGACAGGCCAAGGATCTACTCAATAAGGACTTTCAATTTAATATTTTCTCACAATAATGGCTTTATAAATTATTTTTAATACATCATAATAAAACATTTTTATAAAAATTTATAGATTTAATTTAAATATATTAAAAACAACTATAATAACATCTAAGCTAGAATTTTGCTTTTGTTTCTGAGAGCAGTGTACGCAACGATGATAGATAGAGCAGTTGCAAGTACTTCAGAGTTCACCCAGGGACCGGAGTAGCCTGGAAATAAAACGGTTCAAGTATAATATAAAATAATAAAATTATATTCTATTCAAAAACCTAGTCATGTTCTGATTACCCAACAGCTTCTATTAAAATGTAATTATTACAAAATTTAATTTACTGTTGAGCTGTGTTGTGAAAGCGAAAAGTTAATTTCATAATTGAATATAAAACTAAAAATTAAAGCATGGCTAAACAAAATCATTACTCTTCAATCTTCAAAATCAAACTCTCAAGATTTTTTTTAACACATCAATAGCCATGAATACAGTTATATGAAAAGAACATTAATTTGATGCATATTGATCTAATAAAAATGCAGAAAATATTGGTTGCTTTTAGTACAAGCTTTCTGCCAATACTTAGCATTGACGTGTTTCAGTTTGGAGTGAGCCAGTGTAACTATGGCACAAAGGACATAACAACATATTTCTCAATATTGTTGAAGATTAGCAAAGTAAGGATGTTGACCACATAGTATCAGGTGGTCGGTCTAAACATCCACCTACATATAAATAATACTCACTTCCGGGATGCTGCAATTGAATGGCCAGTAGTGGGGCAACATTAACAGCTGGGTCACTGCGGCGAGCTCTGCGCAGGGATGCCCAGCCCTCTTCATCGAAGACAAGGACTTCGTGGACACCAGAACGTGCCTTTGCTGGTTCCTCAGTCCATGAGACCTTAAAAGTTGTAACAATTTAAATAACTCATCGTCATAGCTGTCTTCATCTTAACGTTATTGAGTTATCCGTGTCTGTTTGCGTATTTTTCATTGATTAACAGTTTTAATAAAAAAAACTAACAAATAGAATTGACTTTTAGAAAGCGAGACTATATAATTACTTATAATTTTCAATAAGTTCTCAGTTAAAAAGTAAAGAGAGCAATCAAATTGGAATATTCTTTTAAGATGTCTCGTTCAAATCGACTTATTTACGAAGCTTACCTGGTATCTATTTTCGGCAATGCGCGCCGCTGTCAATGGTTTCCCTTCAACCTCAGCGTACAGCGCGTAGTTTTCAGGCAGAGGGTTATCACATTTCAACGTAAATTCTGTAATATATGCTATGTGTGTGACGATGGTGGCATCCAAACTCGTGAAAGATGCAGCTTCCACTTGGGGATTCTGGCAGCTTTCTGCCAATGAACCGCTGATAGCAATTGCGAAAACTGTTAATAAATATTTTGTGACCATTTTGCAGTCTTTAACTCGAGGTTTATCTTAACACTATGTGTTTTTGTGAAAAATGTTTCCGCTAATACCCGTCCACGTATCGTGTCGTATGCAATTGGAAATGAAAGTGATGGAAACGTTCAGAAAATTATAAAGAGTGAAAGGAATCGTAATAATTAAAAAAATAATGCTTAAAACTTTTGCAGGTATTATTTAACTATTGTACTATAGTATTACTTTGTAATTACAATTAATAGTTATTTTCCTAATTATTTATTAATATATTTGATACATTAAATATTTTTTTATTAAACGTTTTGCAACGTACTGTGTGTTCGGAACGCACTCCTTAACATCACCGATGACGTGTGGCCGCTATGCCAAATTGATATCGAAACTACAATGCGTTCAGTAATATAATTTATAACGAATAATAAATAATTTAGAAAGCAATTTTAAATAAAACTCTGTTCACCTCTTTTTATATTTGTGCCTCTGTTGAGGCAAAATACAAATTAAAGATGAACGATATATGGTACGATACACATTTCTAGAGATAGAAATATAATAGTATATAATTAGTATGTTTAGAAGTTTTATTTTATATTTAAAATATAAAGTTAATGATTATACTCTTTTTTTAATGAATGTTAAAAATAAAACGATAATGCATTGTAAGCAGTCATTTATGAAATTTGTAATATTCTTAAAGTGATCTTTAAAGCAGTTGTATTATTCTTATGAAAGCAACAAAAAAAGCAAATAACGTATAAAATGCGACATTTGTAAGGCCGTAAAATAATTATTATTAATAATAACAGCCATGTTGGTCTAGCCAGTGGATATTAGTATCTTTTAATGTTAACTAATGTTTTACTATTGAGAAATTCTCTGTTAGAGCCCGGAGGTTGAACCAGCAGTAGTTTTTATTTTGAATTTATATAACTATATTGTAAATGCATTTCTGCCTCGCATAACCACTCTGTGGAACCAGCTTTCGCCGGTAGTTTTTTCGAACCGATACTACATGGGAATCTTCGAGAATAGACCGTTCATATTGTGCCCACCAGTTTTGCAGGTATACATGGGCGGTGGTAGTCACTTTCCATCAGGTGAGCCTCCTGCTCGTTTGCCACCTATAACATAAAAAATTGAAATGCATGTATGTTGAATGAAGAAATTCAAACGTGTCATTCTTGGTTAAAAATATCCCGAAGCTTCTCTCACTTAAAGATTACAAAAAGCTGAACTTGCTTGTTTTGGAAGTCATTCGCTTTAAATACAGTTTCTGCGTCCGAATCCTCACCAAAATATGATACTATGAAAGTTTTCCATATGTACTAATCGAGCAGTATCAATCTCCGTTAGTTGTCCAATTGATGTAACCGCGTCAACATACGCTATTATATTATATTATATATTTATGGCATTGGTTGGCGGGCGAGCATATGGGCCACCTGATGGTAAGTGTTCACCAACGCCCATAGACAAAGGCGCTGTAAGAAATATTAACCATTCCTTACATCACCTATGCGCCACCTTGGGAACTAAGATGTTATGTCGCTTGTGCCTGTGATTACACTGGCTCACTCACATTTTTAAGCGGAACACAACAATAGAGAGTACTGTTATTTGGCGGTAGAATATTTGATGAGTGTGTGGTACCTAACCAGACGGGCTTGCACAAAGCCCTTCTATAATATATTTAAAGTAACGCTCAGTAACCTATGTCATATGAAGTTACCACTGCTTACAATCCGAAGAAATTCCTAAAAAAATCCGTCTTATCTTATACAAATATAATTATAGTATCAAAAATTTTCTCTAAAACTCAAAATGTATCTTGCGTTTGAGAACCAATTAGATTTTATTAATTAATTTTGTATTAATAATACGCATATAGCCATTAAAATGTAATCGTCAAGAAACTATACAATATCACAAATATAGCAAGGGAGGTCATTTATATATATATCGAAAACAAAAACGGACCTAAAACTGAACATTGTGGAACGCCCAGTTTTTAGATGTCTTTAAATTTTATTCTACTTATGGATTGTTGAGTTCTTTGATTTAAGTATGAGCAATGAGATTAAAAAAAAATCTGTAACATTAATTTTTAATTTATATGCTTGAGTTTTGTGTTATACGTTATCAAATGCTTTAGAAAGATCACAGAATACAACATTAACTTTCAGATTTCTACGATGCGCTGTATCTGTGTAACGCTGTAGTCGCACTCGTTGAATCATTGCTTACTATGATGAATGATTTTATAGCAAAATTGAAGTTGATACTAATATTAAAAATGGAAAAGTGAGTTTGTTTGTCGCTTTCAAACCTTAACTTCAATATCTTATCTTCACGTTGTCAGGGGTCTAGAGAATAGGGTACTTATTAAAGTCGATTAGAATCGAAGAATTAATGATTTACGTATTGCACGCAATTTCCTAATAGCTCTGCTATGTTGTACATAACTAACAGTTATTGTTTAATATATCTTTATTTATAATATAATCTTAGTTTACTTAACTACTTAAATAATG
The DNA here is from genome assembly GCF_037043105.1 of Vanessa tameamea. Lineage (NCBI taxonomy): Eukaryota > Metazoa > Arthropoda > Insecta > Lepidoptera > Nymphalidae > Vanessa > Vanessa tameamea. Next base: position 4,828,723 of record NC_087337.1, read on the forward strand.
AAGGTATAATTTTACTTCCAAAGTTCAGACAGCTTCGTCGACGTTAAAAACGCAATTTTTCTCTTCTGTCCTCTAGTGGTTGAAATACACTAAATTTAAAAATATTTTTGACACGTGTTTTGTCAATCTAGTTATTCTAGAGGTATAATTTTGAGTAATACGACCAGCTAACATCACAGACTGAAGATCTATGTATGTCTATGTATATAGGCGAAGAGAAAATAATTTATCACAAAATATATTAATAATAATAAATTATTTATTCGTAAAACATAAGTCATTTCATTATGTATTTAGAGTACATGGTATATATAACTAATGTTAGAAATTAGGCCAGTAGGTAAAGCCGTATTATGATACGTATATCAGAGGCCCTGTACCCCTAAACTAGGAGACCCCGTATCTTAGGAGTATATATATTACAATATGTTAAAAAACTGAACATATATATCAATTTTTTTTATTAAGTATTGCTTCAGAAGATTCACTTCTATAGCACAATATATTTTTTATGTAATTGTAGGATATTAGACATCAAGGGTGAAATAAAACCACGTAAATAATGTTATCCGTAAAGGCATATAATTATTTATTTATACAACATGTCCAGTGCCCGTGGACGAGTGAGTTCATATTGTTTTTTTCCTAATGTCAAATTGACATTTCGATTTTACCGCTTTTACGTCCATTTTTTTTAAAGTCACAGGCCGTTTAGAAACAAAAAAACTAACGTCACTTTAAGGCGATTCAATTTGAGTTTTCTTTTTTAATTCCATCACAGACCAAGGTTTTATACATTTTGTTTGTAAACAGCAGGCTTAGACAAAGAACATTCGATAATTATCGAAGCGATTTTTAAATTAGTTCTCTTAAGCAATTTATATAATATATCATTGACAGACACACGAACAAATAAATATACAAAAAAATATATAAAAATTAATTAATTTTATTAAATCTTATAACGAGAATCTGTGAAAAGACAATTTTGATACAATATTAAACACAATCCGACCACTGACGGTTTGAATTTGTACAGTTTAAGCTCTCAATTGATTCAAAATTACGATTGCGGCTAAAACCCGAATATAATATATAAAACGAATATTATATTTACATCGCGAAAGCTCAAACTGTACAAATATCAAACATAAACGACTGTCCCATCCGATTCTTCGACCGTTGAATACGTGATGACGTCACTCGTCTCCAACCGCCTATGTACATTTGTCTAAGCCCGCGGAGGTAAAATGAAACGAAATGGTGAATGTTATCCGTAAAGGCCTATATTTATTTATTTATACGACATGTCCAAGTGTCAGTGGTTGCCGGGGGGTGTTTTGGCGGGCGAGGCGGGCGGGGGGTTGCTCCACTCGACGCCCTCCCCCTCGTACTGAGTGTTCTCGAGCCTCGTGATGAGTCGCTCGTCCTCGTCTCCGAACTCGCCGCCCATCAACGACGGCTCACCGACCACCATCACGTCCTGGTGTAACGGATATTTGGGAATTATAGACAAAATAAAAAATATACTTTATTCAAGTAAGTTCTTCCGCACTTTTGATTCGTTAATTTAAAGTTAGCGCCAGTTTGGTATATAAATTCTATTTAGCAAGAAAGTCAACATAAATTAAATATATTAGGTATTCTACATGGACATCACCGAACACTATATATAACTCCACGCTTTAGTTATCTATTTAAATCACATTTTCATTATATTGTATGTGCAATGTTCGAGTCTGAATGCATGAAGCGAAGATTTATAAAAAATAATTATTAAATAAAATCCGTTGCCTAATTAAATGTTAATTCTACAGTACAAAATCTAGCTTTTAAGACTGCAGAACATCTATAGGCTTATTTACAAGACTCAGGTTCGAATCCTAGGATCGGAGCATTAATGAGCAACTCGACTGATGATTTTTCTGACAAGAAATCCCCCCCTGGGGAGTGTGAGTGTGTGTTTGTGTGTGCACCTGCGAGGCGAGGCTGAAGTTGGGTCCGGGGGATCGTTTCTTGGCGGGCGCGGGGGGCGCGGCGTTGGCGCCGGCGCTGCCCTTGCGCTTGCGTCGCTTGCTCGCCGGCCGCTGCGACTCTGGTGGGGGGGGCGCACATTATATTCACATTCGCGCTCAATTATTAACATAACTTAATAAATATATAGCTGCCATAGATTCACTTTAAATTTTATTAAATTGCATATCTGATTAACTCCCACGCGTGTGTGTGTCGCGGGCAGATGGTTAGGTTAGGTTAACTAGTCTATGTAGTTCAGGATATTAGTTAACCAGATTTCATTCAAATCTATTTAGACGTTGTTTCATGATTGATTAACAAACATAATAACATACAAACTTTGACATTTATAGTACTATTAATGGATAAAATATAAAAACAACTCTTAAGAGACTTTCCAACACACTGAACTTCGCTGGTTCTTATAGTTATAAGTATGAAATAGGTATTCTGGTTAATTACATTGTACGTACAGTATTTAAAAAATACTAAGTTTCACAAAACAAACCAAATCATAAACCATTTTTTACAAATTTTACAATTACAACGACCGAATCAATAAAACATCAAAAGTAAAAATTTCGTTTTACAATCAAATAGCGTTCGACAACCGTCTGGCGCAGTGGTCGGCGTACCTGCCTTCCGAGTCAGTGGTTTACAATTCAGTTCCGGTTCTTGGTGTACATTTGTATAATCCATACACATATCAGTCGGTGTGTGTCTGTACTGCCCTAGCGTTTGTTTCTTCCGTGTCTCTGCAACACGTAAAGCCGACGGTCCCGGTATATAATAACACCATAGTCTGTTTCAATGGCAGGACGAGTGAAAATAAAAAAAAAAATCGTCCTTGATTTGTCATGTGATATCATCTGTGGTATTTATTATGGATTCATAACTTTTTCTATAGGACGATTAAATGGGCCACTTGATGCTAACTAGTCACCATAGACAATGATGCCATAAGAAATGTTGTTCCAGTTACAGTCAAAATCAAAATATACTTCATTCAAGTAGGCTTTACAAGCACTTTTGAATCGTCATTTAACAAACTATATTAAGTGAAGCCACCACCGCTTCGGAACGTAGATTCTACCGAGAAGAATGGGCAAGAAACTCACTACTTACTTTTTTCAACATTTAAAAATACAGTCATGTTAGTTAAATACAATTATATATGTATGTTTTATATCCTGCCTGGAAGTCAACAAGTATTACCTTTTTTACAACGCTTTTTTATCATCTGTATAATCTTGTATCGAATAATATGCCTTCTTTACCGATGTATTATTTACAAATGGTTTGAATTTATGAAACGACAAAGTTAAAAATGTCTACGATATTTTATCATAGAAATTATTATAATACATCCCTACTCCACTTAACTACTTATATCCACTTTAAATTTACTTTCTAACATAACATAACATAATCAGCCTGTAAATTTCCCACTGCTGGGCTAAGGCCTCCTCTCCCGTTGAGGAGAAGGTATGGAGCATATTCCACCACGCTGCTCCAATGCGGGTTGGTGGAAATTTACTTTCTAAGCTCCCATAATAACTTCAGCGTCAGTCTAAACGCCATTCTTTCATGAATCCATAACGAATGTCACCGATTATTCAAGGTCTCGATACCAATGATATTATCAACGACAATTTAAAACATTCTGCAATTAAACAGGGTATTTAGAACAGATCCACACCGCAACAAATACGCGTATGTTCCATACAAACACAATAAAAAAAATGCCCGCTAGTCGTAACGGTATGTGGTACTCACCCGGCGGCGCGACCATCCTCTGCCACTTCTGGAAGAGCGTGGTCTTGAGGCAGTCCCGGGGGGAGAGCGCGTACGCCTTGTGTCGGGACATAAGCTCCTGCATCGGTTCCAGAATTACGCATAACTGTGGAGAGATTGGACGCACCGATTAGTTTAATGTTATTATTTAGTAGAATTTAGAATTGGCTGTTTGAGGTCTATGCAAGACTGCCGTATAGCTTACTACCTGAATATTTTATTAGTTGGAAGCTCTATACGGGTAAATTATTATTGTGGGGTGCTGTGGACACATCTTTTGAGTTTTTAAACATATGGAATTACAATACAAATTCTCCCCAAGTTCTCGCAACCCTTAAATTTAACTGCCCTAGGCCCGAGGCTACGCAGTCTTTATGGAAATCTGTCTCTGTGAAAGTGACGGATGAAACTCTGTCATATTTTTATTTAACCAATTAACAATTATCTCCAAACCTTTTCCTGAAAAGGAGGAAGAGGTCCTCAGTAACACATTGGGGAGCTAGGAAGTTGTCGCTGATATATATTACTTGCTGAACCTGCGGCATCCCTTATGAAATACAAATGTGAAATCTTTCAAGACCATACATTCTACCTCAATATACCCTCTACAAATTTCTCCATAAAAAAAGAAGCCTATGTCTGTGCTTTGTGTTCGAGTGCTTATTTCGCACCAAATTTAAGCAACACGTAAGCGTAAAGCGTGACAGACAGCGCGCTCACCCTGAGGTAGTTGAGCGTGGAGTTGGTGATGCCCTGGCGCGTGATGTTCTTGGCGAGCTGGTCGAGCGCGGCGTGGTCGGGCGGGTGCACGGCCTGGCGCGGGATCAGCTCGCGGTGCGCGCGCACGGCCAGGTGCCACGACTTGATGCGCATCAGGTCGTCGAACGTGAACTCCAGGATCAGCCGGCCCTCCGTGCACACCTGCAAGGCGACGCCGGGTCAGTGGGGAAGCTTTTTATTTGAGTTACTCTGATACATAGTGGGCCCTTTTCTTTTTTTTGATACTTTGATGGACATCAAAGACATAGTGACATAGAACTAAACAAAAAAAAAAATGTAACCAAAAATCAATAATTTTTTTATCTTTCATTAGTAAATATGAAATAGGATTCTATTTTATATACTATCCGTTAGATAAACGAATCGTTTCTTCAATACATATTGTGTAAATCTTAGTTAAGCTTTAATTGATTTCAATGATGGTCGAATAAGATTTATAAATATTAGATACCAGGCATTTATAAATAAACATGAGTTTACTCTTTTAACAATTATTTTTTTATTTGTAAATAAAAAGAACGCGTTTTAATTTAATTGATTGGATTCCGGTCGAAAACATATCATAATAAAATAAAAAGTACCAGGAATTTATAATATCAATCAAATAGGAGCATTCTTTATTGAATTGTATTTCCGCGTTTTTAATAAATTAACGTACAACATTACAAGTATTCTGTGAGAAGAAACTCGAAGCTCACAACAAAACACGATCGTGAAATATCAAAATGTGATATAGGACATTTACACCGACCATAATAATGATAACATTTAAACTTAGGTACTTATTCTTGTACTTATGATTGCTTGCGTTGTTTACTTATAATTTTTTTTAGTAGTTTATAAGCTTAAACTGTCATAGATATACAAATGTTATGTTGTTGGTGAACCAAATAAAAAAAAGATACACGTATCATACTGGCGTAACCACATCTTGTCAACGTTTCACGAGTGAGATACGAAGTGAATTCTAAGACATTGATTGATTTTTTTTTAAATGATTATTTATAATCCCGGTCAAAATTATAACGTCATAATTAATTATTAATTAATTAAATATCCATGATGTTATTTAATCGATTTGATCCCGGTCAAAAACTTACGCGTTAAATGAAAAGTACCAGGCATTCATGAATGAACAGGAGCTTACTTTAGTGAACATTGGTTTCCCGTGATGCGTGACCATGGTGCAATGGTCGCAATCGAGCGTGATGCTCGTATTGTGGAAGGATTCCTTGGGCTGTCTCATCGTGTAGTACAGCTCTGAGACTCCGCCCTCGTATATACTACGGAAGTACCGCGGTATCAGCGTCCTTCCTATTGCTGAAACGATAATAATGCATTACATTAATAAAAACACAATAATAAAATTTATTAAATTAATATAAAAAAAAACTGTATTTTTTTATTGATTATTATAATAATTTATAAATATTAGTTACCAGGCATTTATAAATAAATAGGAGTTTACTCTTTTGACAATTCATTGTCGGTGTTCCATCATTAATCATTATTTTTATACCTGCGATGACGTCACCCTCGCCATAGTTGAATATCATAAAATTATATTTAAAATCAAATAAAATATGGAATTTTATTTGATATTGAGTATAGATGCATTACACTTTTTTATTGTAAAATTAAACCCTACCACGAGTTCGCAAAAGAAATTACCCTGACCTGAGAAGAACCGGCGAAAGAAAAACGGCAAGAATCATTTTTAAGCAACAAAATTATATACCGATGGTAGGTGATAGCGTTGACTTGATTTACTACCCTTGAAGAGTTTATAACGGCAGAATTAAACGAACACAAACTAAAGTAGTACCGCGTCAAATTAGTGCTACGCAAACTTCGGGCACCGTTCGTCCAAGTGGCTTGTGGTATCTAGTCTGCAAATGGACCGCCTGATATATATTGGCGCTGTTAAAAATACTAACCATCCCTTACTTCGCCAATGCGCCACCAACCTTGGGAACTGGCTCATGCACCCTACAAACCGGAACACAACAATATCGAATCTTGTTGTTTGGAGCCAGAATATCTGATGACTGGGTGGTACCAACCCAGACGGTCTTGCACAAAGCCCCACCAAGTAAAAATCTACTCTAAGTCTGCGATCAGAAACGATAATTGTTCCCTCTTTGAATACTGTTAACCCAAAATCTACGATCAGGTACAACAGGTTAACTTACAAAAATATTTTTAAATACATTACACGATCAGAGCGTCCTTCAGACAGCAATATAGCATGAATAAAAGTAAAATCTAGACTTCAGCTAGGAGATAAATCTTAGAATATTTATCTGATATATACACGAGTCTTTGTTTTTTTTCTCGCTTCAGTATTTACCATCGTTTTCCTGGTACAGTAACAAACAGTACAGGATTATTCACAGGGCTCAATATCGATTAACATAAGAGTAACTTCTGATTTTCTTACCGGTTCTTCTCAGTAGAATCTACTCTAAAAAACCGGTGGTAGCTTTAGATTCAATTCAGGAATGTATCAGACGATTCAAAAGTGTTTTAATGAACCTACTTGAATTACGAATATTTTGATTTGATTTGCTTGGCTGTCAAAATGCATTTTGTTCCCCAAGACTCGCTCTGAATAAGTTCGAAGTCGTATATGAAAGTTACGAGTTATGATAAGACGATACTCACTGTATCTTTTAGGTCCATCTTCTAAACAGAATGTGAGAGTGAGGGTCGCGTCGTCTTCGAAGAACTCCGTCGCGAACGCGTCCCACCAAAGGTTATCCGAGTCCTGAAATCGTTAACAAAAACCAACAATTACAATATATACTAATATTACAAATGCTAAAGTAGCTCTGTCTGTCTGTCTATCTCTTACGCTTGCACGGCTGAACCATTTAACTGAATTTAATGAAATTTGGTATAAAACAAGTTTGAACTCCAAAGAATGACAAACACTACCCCCAAAACGACCAACTCCTCGATTGTGAGAGGAGCCGCGGACGCCATTCAGTCACATATATATACCAGGTGCCCGTCCCGATATAAACGGGAAAATGTCATAAAAAGCTACTCCCATTTATATTTAAAATTTCTAAAAATCCTCTCATACCTGAATCTTTCTTTGCTACATTTGCTACACGTGTCGTTATGCTTATAAATGTAAAGGAATTTAAATAGGAATATAAGAAACCTTGATGAAAATTACTACCGAAAAACGGCAGCAAAAATGTAACCACAGTAACAAGATATAACATCTTAGTTCCCAAGATTGGTTGCGCATTGGCGATGTAAGGAATGGTTAATGTTTTTCACAGTGCCGATGTCTCTGTAGCCTATTCCAATAAACAAACCTCAGATTTCCGTATTCCAAGGAATTTGCTAATAGCTCAGCTATATTTTGCACTACTAACAGTTTCCATAATAAATATCATAGATTAATCAAGCTCTCGACCAATTATATCGCTTCAATTCGATATGAAATGCTGTTTATTCGGCTTTTGTCCTCTCGTGATTGGAATAGACTATAAGCGGTGGTGACCACTGACTATCTGGTAGTCCATTTATAAAAAAAGCCTAACGGTTAGAACAAATAAACATAAACTGAAGTAAGTTGGTTCAAACCCGATCACCACTGACTTTTCACGTGTTCAATTTACGTTTATAATTCATCTCATGGCCAGTTGTAAAGAAAAAACATCGTCAGGAAACCTGCCTGCGTTAGATAAGAATTTCGCCAGAACTGGGACACTTAAAAGCGATTAATACTTACATCTAATAAAAAATGCCATTACTTTACAGTTCTTACGTCTCACGTTACGGCGTTGCTGACGTCATCGTCATCCTTGGAACGACGACGTCAGAATTAGTGGAAATAATACTCCCTTAAGCAAACGTATTAAGTTTCCTTTTAAAGTAATCTCTATAAATTGCATCAAATTTTTCATTAGAAGTACTCTTCAGTACTCAGTAGCGTCTCGACTAGAGCAATAATTTCAAACGTATATGTTGTCAACTTATATGACTATAATCTATTCAAACCATAACAGGAAAAAAGCCAAATAAACAACACTTGTTTTTTTTTTTTTTTATGGCATTGGTTGGCGGACGAGCGTGATAGCAAATTGACGCGATATCATTGGTCGAGGGCTTGATTAATCTATGATAATCACCATGGATTTGGAATCCGCATCTGGGTTTATAATCCGCAATCATTCGTTAGTTCATTAACCTACGCTCTAACTCGCACTGAGCCATCTCGGCCATTTCTTAGCGGATGCTTATGAAATTAAAATATTCAAAAATTTCTCGACTTCAGTAGTTTTAGCTGAGCTGAGAGAATCATAAAATATATATATTAAAAATCTCACCTCTGTTCTCTGTTGTAACCGTTTGTTGAGTTCATATACTCTGTAGTCCGGCTGCCCGAAATAGGGTGCGTGCCTCCTGGAATTAAAAATAAAAGGACATCAATCATGGTTTCTATTATGTGATTTATATTACAGAATATAGACGTATGTATAAATAATATTGGTGTCTCATTTCTACCGTTTTTATTAGTTTTTTTTTTATGTGCCCACGTTTTGTTTCTTCCAGACAGCATCAGAATCTTAATTTCAAGATTACTGGTCATTAGACTAACTTCAACTGGACTCCGAGCTTGTACCATCTCGTTGGCGGTATGCCTGTCTTATGATGTTACATTTTTTAACGATATTTTTGAAAATCTGTTGTCATACCAAAAAATAATTTATCTGCCGGTTTGTGATCACCACCATAGACATTGGCGTAAGAAACATGACCTACCACCTCATTTTACGTTATGTTCCTAAGGTTTATCTTAATATATGTATGAATTATGTAATTTGTCAATAATAATGGTTATTCAACAGTATAGATATCGAAGATTTAATTCCTTTGTTTAAGGGAATCCTATTATTTTTGATACAGTACATAAATGCAATGAATGTCTTGTATTGATTTCTTATGTTAGTTTCGCTGCATCTTAGTATTTTACGCTATATATGAACGTGATTTTCGTCTGTTTTAAAATGTCACATTAAATTGAAACACTAGTCGAGTACCAATTACAATACAATCATTTGGTAAATTCGTCTCAGCATCCAATCCGCATTCGTACCAGAACAATCAGCATTAAACAAAAATTAAAAATATAAGTTTCCAACATACTGTCAGCTATGCTTCTTAAATTTAATATTAATATACATATTATACACTGAAATAATAATTATGATTTATTTTGTAGATATTACTTATTTCGTAAATAAATAAATAATATAATACATGAATATAGTGTGCAAGTGAATTTCTTTTCGAAAACCCCATTGGCCCGGCTGGTTTTAATCCAAGATTTCAGCATCCGATAGCATAAACTAGCCATTAGATCAACGAGAAAGTCAATCCTACTTACAAAAGACTTCCTAGATGTTTACGTCATCCACTATTCATTTCGTTTTCGTGCAGAAAAAAACGCTCTACGTCTCAAATGAACATCGCAAATTTCAAGATGCACTCTTCTGCCATTTGCTCCTGAACCAAATGGTAACAAAGAGATGGATGCTAGCATGAGTATATTACACAAGTCATGCTCCTTCAGACTGGGCTTTCGATTTATGACTTATATGAAACCGAAACAGTCAATGATGTGCGTTTTCAAACCAGTCACCACCCAAGTGAAGGCGAAGTTTGCAGATCAGACAAGGATCTGATCAAACTTCACCTAAATATACCAACCTAAGACCTCATTTCAATCAATCAATCAATCGGACATCGCACTTAGGTATACGTAACACAAATATCACACAATCAATAAAAAAAAATTGTTACACTGTTGGAACAAGGCGCTGAAAAGTTTGAGAAACGGTTGTCTAATTTGATAACTATTGCGTTATATGAATATTTACACAAGTCATTTTTTTGTTTATAGCCGTCACCAGACTGGCGAATGAGCCGAGGTGGCCCAGTGGTTAGAACGCGTGCATTTTAACCGATGATTTCGGGTTCAAGCCCAGGCAGACACCACTGAATATTCATGTGCTTAATTTGTGTTTATAATTCATCTCGTGCTCGGCGGTGAAGGAAAACATCGTGAGGAAACCTGCATGTGTCTAATTTCAACGAAATTCTGCCACATGTGTAACCTTCTCCTCAAAGGGAGAGGAGGCCTTAGCCCAGCAGTGGATAATTTACTGGTTGTTAATGTTAATGTAATTGGTTCCAGACGAAGGAACACCTCAACGCGCAACAGCTTAAACAGGACATTTTATATAAAATATATATATTTTTTAAATATGAGACAGTAGTTACAATTTCAAAGCGCGCTTCTACAATAAGGTACTTTCACTTATAACAACTACCAAACTTTGGGCTACTACTGACAATTGACGGACAGAAGAACCAGATTTGACCATGGGATTGAACCCGATAATATAATTAGCACTCGGAAATAATGTAGCTTCCTAACGGTAACAAAAAAAATTAATTCGATCATTCGTTCCGGAGATTACTCGGTACATACAAACGAACAAATTTTACCTCTTCGTAATGTTTAGTATAGATAACTCACCGTAAACTTTTATTCATTGACGTAATCAAATCACAGTCTAAATTATAATACACTAGTTTTCGAGCGCAGCTTAGCCCGTGTTTCATTTATAAGGTACCACATGACACTTCCTGTGCCTGTGTCAACCGTTTAGTAGTTAGGACGTAACGGATAAACTTACTATCGCATTTGTAATATTAGTCAGGATACATACATACAGACTCGACGCCTTTGAACTTCGTTTTATATTAGAGTGGTAACACCCCAAAATTCAATTTCCTCCATAGTCACCGAAGCCAATCTTAGTTTTACAAGTTTATACGAGTCAGAATTTTCGGGAAAGTAACAGAAACTGTCAAACTAAACAGTAATTTAAGTATTTTTTTTAATAAATTCTTATAAAAAGACGGATTAAGAAATGGTCCATAGACACTGGCGCTGTAAGAAATATGAAGCATTTTCTTGCACAGCCCATGCGATACCGACCTTGAGAATTAAGAATTAAAAAAAGTGAAATTTTCTCGGATGAAGAAAATTTCACTAACCAGCTAAGCCAGTTACACTGATCCCCCACTCATCCTTAAAACCGGCACATAGCATTAAGTATTATAGTCGGTAGAATGATGATGATGGTACCCACTCAAAAACAAGCCTTACCATCAAGTAAAAAAGATATTAAATATATGTATATATATATATATATACAAGTACATTATTCTAATAATTATTATAGCATATTTATACTAAAACACAAATAACTATTATTACTCTATGAAAGTTATAAGAAAAACTAAGCACAACAAAATTTGTCGAATTTCATTTCGACTTTAGTATTAAACGCTAAAGATTTAGAATTTTCAAGTAAAATTATTTCAGTTCAGGCCACATAGTGCTGTTTATATTTGAGTCCTAAATTAAATCTATTACTAATTTAAAACATTATATATAATTGTTTAATGAACTGACTATCCCTCCTGTTTAATACAGGAGCGGGAGACGTAAAAGTTTGAGGAACTCTGATCCAATAAATTTATTGAGGTTAATTAATTAAATTCTGATCTCGTTGAAACTAAAACCATTGCTTATCATAAAATGATCTAATGCTAACTTTTTTAAATGCTAATTTTACTTCAAAACTTTTTCTAAATCGTTAAACATTCTACCTTTGATTTCGTGGTGACCTCCGTGGTCGAGTAGTGTGTACACCGGTTTTCATTGGTACGCCACTCCGAGGTCTCGGGTTCGATTCCCGGCCGAGTCGATGTAGAAAAAGTCTTGGGTCTGGGTGTTTGTGGTACCGTCGTTACTTCTGATTTTCCATAACACAAGTGCTTTAGCTACTTACATTGGGGTCAGAGTAATGTATGTGATGTTGTCCAATATTTATTATAAAAAAAAAAAAATATATGTTAGTAATACAGGAAATTACATATTTATTTGATTTTATTTATATGTCTAGGGTAGAATGTCAAAGATGAGAACGCGTCGATAAAAATAGTGTCCAATAACTGGCCGCTAAGTGCACGCACACTCAGAGCCGGATTTAGAGGAAGGCAACCGAGGCGACAACTGAGTTGCCAGCACAGGGGAGCCTCCGAGGAGTTTTACAATTTTAATATAATATATGTTTAGATATCTACATATAGTCAAAATTGCAATCATGTTATTAATAACTGTTTTAAAAGTTACCGATACAAAGAGTAAATAAATTATTGTCCATTGACAGAAATGAAAATGTTCGAATTAATTCAATAATGACAAATTATGGCACTCACTCCTACGTGGCAGGGCCTCATATACTTCGTGGCCACAGGGTATCCGGACCTTTAAAACTGGCCGTGCAAAGTAAGTATGACGTTCGGCGAGTGTCAAGCGTGGCTGTCACGCGTACCGAGATAATAAAGTAGGTTCGATTGTTTTAGTTCTATTGTAGAGCGACACTTCATCTAGACATATCATTAGTATAACATTCTGACCGACAGCGACGTTTCGGCAGAGTTTCACTTGTGTTATCACGATCTAACCGGGATTTCGAATGAACGGGATTCCTCCGTCTACCTCAATTATTTCCACTATAATGCTTCGAACACACTACCCTACTAAACACGAACCTGGCGAACGTTGTTTATATAAATTAAATTGTATGTACTTTTATTTATTCGTTATAACGCAACTCGGATCATAGCACAAAAGGCAGATGCGACCATAAGCGACCGGAACGTGAAACTTAAACAACAAAAGCATATACAAATTGCCGATAGTGCGACCGAGCGCTTCTTTCTTAGGTCGTCTTTTTAATACGTCGAAAGTGCTCACTTTAAACACTGACGTATTAACAGATTGTTAATTATTACATACATTTTTATTTTGTTATGTCAGATATTCTACCGCCAAACAGAAGTACTCAGTATAGATGTGTTCCGGTTTGAAGGGCGAGTGAGCCTGTGCAACTACAGGCACAAGGGACATAACATTAAGTGCTTAAATATATATATACAAATATGAATTAAAAATAGTTACTGTATAAATCTTGACCGCGTGGAATGGTGGCAATTGGTAACATCTTAGTTCCCAAGGTTAATATTTCTTATAGCGCCAATGTCTATGGGCGGTGACCACTTACCATCAGGTGGCCCATTTGCTAGTCCATCTACCGTTACCATAAAAAAACACACACAATACTTGGAATTTTTTATTCGTTTTTTATTTTATATTCGCTTTTCTCGCTTCACACTAATATATTAACTGCCTGGTCTGACTTCGTGAAGAAGAAGACCGGGACCGATCTAAACTGTCCAAAACCCCACTCTAACACACAGATAATTCCATCAAAAGCGGTAGAGCCGTTTAGTTGTGCAGTAACATACACATACCAAAGAATCATTTATATAAAGGTAACACAAAAACTAATCAAGTTTCGACTGATAACTATTACAAATATTTTAATGTCGTCCTGGCCGATTTCGGTAATGACGACCGATCTTAAGGGAGACCAGCAAACTACGCAGGACATATTTAGTCTATTGGCTCACTCTCGTAACCCGGTGAGACTGCAAATCCGGTACGACCGGAAAGACTTCAGACGCAGGACCGACGTCTTTACGTGCGAACAGCAGAGATACATATTTGACACCAGGCTCGTACTGAGATTTTTTCGATAGACATACCCAATAACTGTTGTTTACCCTTCGATTTTAAATAGATTTGTATATTCAATTATATGATACCACCCTCAAAGTTAAATAATTCAGTTCATTAATATTTATAACCTCAATTTTCAACTTTTAGATACCGACAATTACAATTTTGATTTTAAGAGTTGGAGGACAATTGCTAACGAAATCACATTAGCTGTGGGTTATTAACTCTAGCAGGAATCAAAGGTGTTGATAAATGTCAAAATTCTGCGTATAACGACGATGTATTTTTAATAAGAATTCACTTCGAAACTCACTCGTGAAACGTTGACAGTGTGCCCTATAAATACAACAATTATTACAGTCAAAGTCGCACATCACATTCTGACATTTCAAAATCGTGTTGTGAGGTGAGTTTCGAGTTTCTTCTTACAGAATACCTCTACCAATCTGCTAATAGTAAGCAATTGTTTACCGGTCATTCGTTTATTCGGTTTACATATTACTTTATTTAGATATATTAATAATATAAAAATCTACCGTGGTTATTAAAATGGATCGTAATGCGTTAGTTTGCCATAAGGTAAACGGACTTGTGATGGTATGTGGTCATTTAAGAGTTCGTCATCATCATCATCATCATCAGCCCGCATTCGTCCACTGCTGAACATAGACCTCTCCAAATGCACGCCACTGTGGTCTTTCTTCGGCAAAAAGTTAACTAGCAAAAATGAATTAATGAAAATATAAATTTATGATATTGTCTTTGCCTATACTTATTTTTTACCTATAATAAGGGTCCGGTATAGGGTGGTAGAGCGGCGGCGGCGGCGGCGGCGCGTACTCATACTGCAGCTGATGGTGCTGCGGATGCGGGTGCGGGTGGTGGTGAGGATGGTGCGGCGAGAGGTGGTGGTACTCGCGGTACTCGCCCTCGCCGCCGAGCGAGCCCAGCGCCACCGGCATGTAGGCCACTTTGTCACCGCGCCATCTAGCCTTTAACGCGCGAACTAGTTACCGCGAATTTAACCTCCACGAGATTTATGCGACTCTGGTACTTTTCGTCAAAATTTTTTATATATTTTTTAATATATTTTTTTAAGTTACTTTTAGTAAGTAGTAAATAAATATTATTTATATACTTTTTTTATTTTAAATAAATACTTTTTTCTAACTTTGGACACTTTGGTATCACATATATATTGCACTATATTATTTAACTTGAACACATTACACTAACAATAAATCACTCTTTCTAAATACGAAAACACTGCGAACATAAATTTATTTTTAACGTTTTTTTGTTAATTCTTATCAAATAGTAATAAAATAAATAATTCGTCGATGAATCACACGGACCAACTAAATGTACAAGCCGAACTCGACTGATAAAAAGCATTTCGAATTTTTCGCGCGGGAAGTGTCATCTAGCCTGATGAAACGTCCTATATCCTTTATATACTTAACATTGTTACGCGAAAGTGACCTCTGTTTCCTAGCGTTAGAGGCGATAAGCACGCAGATAGACGTCTATGCCCGTGGAACGGCAACGCCGCGTCAGCTGGCCGCGCTAGTAAGCTGCGTTCGGAAAGGTCAACATCGGTTACTATTTTTTTTATTACACCGGCTATTTTCGTGGTAGCTTGTTTGTTTTAAATTCAATTGATATATTCCATATTGCATTGGTATGCCACAGGCTCGTTAGCCGTTAACTAATTTCACAAACTTTTAAAATAAATCCGACTGTTTTGCATGTAAATATAAATGTCATTTTTTTAATTTGTAATTAGTTAATTGATTTACATCAAGACCCGACCCGATAAATTGTTTTTGGTCTAAATTATAAACACTAAAATATTCATAGAAATTAATTATTCAAAAAATATATAGTAATAAAAGGCATTGTTTTCACCGCTGCGGCCTCGAACACGCGACGTTGCCGCTCCGTGCGCTCGCGCCATACTTTTTACTGTTTCTTAGCACATAGAGCGCTCATTACGGCACGCACACATCGACATTGATATTGTTATATCAACGTACAGGCCGACATAGTGCAAGATGTATATAATGTACATTCCGAGCTACGACGGCCGTAGGTATGTAGGTGAGCTACGGCGCGGTACATAAATCAAACACTACATCTATAAATAAACGGACAGATGTCCGTGAAAATTTCACGCGTCATTATGTCCAGGTTAGGATGCTTATATTGCCAAATACATATTTGGACGCAATCTACGGTAACGTACTAAATAGAATGCGGAAATCAGTTCTAAATTTATGAACGCCTGGTACTTTTGGACGAGTTGTTTAGAATTTTTTCTTCATACTTTCAGTACTTTTTTATTGAGCAAAGTGAAAGGGGATAATTTTGTTACGGCTAACGTCATTAGTGACGTCCATGACTCGCAAAAATGAATCGATAATCCGAATCGTCACTGAAACGTGATGAGGGAATTTTTTGCGCGCGGGAAAAATACTTTCAAGTTAAAATTGATGGAGTATTATGAACAGTATTCATTTAAAATTGACCGAACGCTAAAAAAATAAAATTACATATGTATCAAAATTTTACAAACTTTATAAAAAACATAATTATATATAACACCGAAAATACAGTAACGGCTGCATTATTTAAAATATTATCTATTTCGGAGACACCAGAACGTTTAGCACAAAACCAACAGTTGTATTTTGAATAAACTTATCATCACTACACGATACCTTGTTAAAAAATACGGTACACTAATCAACGCTAAGCGGCAATCATTACTCGCAAAACGCGACATTCAAAGAGAGTCGCTTATCACTCAGATATGCTGATAATAAACAATACCACAGACAAAAAATACTTCTGATAAGGTTGAGAAACGTGTTAGACACCGCACTCGCGAAAAAACGGGCGTGTTGGCGTGCCGTCACTCTCCGAATGTATGTCATGCCGAGTGTCAATGACTCTAGCTGTGGCACACGTAAACAGTGAAGCACACGTGCGGGAAAACTCGGAATACACCGCGGAAAGCGACCTGAAACTACGGTAAATAACAGAATACACACTATAATAAAGCTTAAGTACGTCGAGTATGAGACGATAATCGTCTGGCGTCGACACTCGCGTCCGCAGCGCGACGCGGCCGCGACAACAGTGCAATGAAAATGCGTAGATAACGTAACTAGAATCGATTTATCGAAAAAGTTGCATTGCAACTAACTGTAAATAAATTATCGATTCCGAAATTTGTGTGCAGTGGAGAGCGCTAGCGGCCACGTACACTGCACCTATGTAATCGAGTACATAGAAGAAGTGTGCCGCGTTGTGACGGACGAGTGACGAGCTGTCAAGCGCTCGGGAAACTTCGGCAAGTCTCGGTTTAGTCTCGCGTCACACTCGGCGGATACGTGACCGACATTCTGTCGTTAGAAACAAATAGATCGAGTCAATATAATAATTCACTGTTTTTAAAAGCTGTTTTCCATGTATTCTCATATAGTTTATTAAGTAAATGTATTTTAACTACATTCAAAATCAAACTTCATTCTGTTAAACCTAAAACTTTCTGTGTGTGATCGGTTGCAGTTTATATTTATTATCCGAACATACGGCTAAATAGGTTCAGTATTAGTATCAGCTCAGTAAACATTATTCGAGCCGCTAGATAGTGAGATCCAAGATGGCACGAGGGATAGAACACAGTAACTCACGAATTCAAAAGGCAACACAATTGAATTTCGATGTGCATAATTTCTATTAATTCATCTCGTACTTGGAAGTAAAGATAGTTATAAAGAGGAAACTTACATGAGATGGATGAAATTTGGCTATCTCTCTCTATTACTGAAACAATTTGATGGAATAACAATAAAACTATTTAAAAATTCGGTTGATTGGGTTATTATAAACAAACGTATAACCGGTCCTTTTATGAAGTAGACTCAACAACAATATTTCATTATCATACTACACTCAATGTTTGACACGTCAGATGTGTCGCGTACCTAACCGCATCGCATTCGGCCTCAGTCGTGCGTCTCCGCCGGTAATGGCGGCAACTTCAACACGATTAGATTATGTCACATTGATTAATATCTAAAACCGGCCCGCGGTCAATCGCATTCGCAACTTGTATCGAAAAAAAAACCTGTTCGGACAGGTGATGTGATCTGCGCGTCAGTTTGTTCGCGTTAACCACGAAAACAAAGATCCTTAGTGAGATTGTTCTCTTTAAAGGCTTCAATGCCCAAGTTAGGAAACCTTGTCAGTTGAAATAATTAAAAGTTTATGAAGGAAGTCGTGTCGTAAATTTTCCTACTTATATAACTCATCTTGCAAAGAATATAAAATAAATTAGCTGATAATAAATTTGATCATTAAAAAAACTTAATTACTATGTACTACTATATATTATAGTCGCATTTCTTTTATCGGATGTTTTTGTGTACAAAACAAAATCTTTCAGTTTCCGAGATAACCTCGAACAAATAGATATATGCAGTTCTTTACTATGTATATTAAAAAAATAAGAAGACTGCGGTTTTAGAAAGTTAGTGAAAGCGGCGGAACGGTCTGGACGTTCAGTGAGTGAATGAATGAAACTTATTTAGTTTTAAAATAAAAAATAAATATGAACGACTATCACCTTCAAATTGACTTCATTCGTATTTAATCCTCGACACTTAAAGTTATTAAAACAAATTAAAAAAAAATACATAAATAAACTTTGTAGTAGTCAGTAATTTATTGTTTAATTACACAGTTAAGAACCATTTTAGTTCAACATATTATGTATAGCCTCGCATTTATATTGTGTATTGGGTTTGAATCACGATAAAAAAAAACAATAATATGACCGAGTTCTAGTAACGATGGAATATTAAGATCAAATTATTAATCATATGGACTTCAAAGATTTTGATGGATCTAAACTCAAGCGGAAATGCTGTGTAAAAAATAATTTAGGATATAGTTTTCAAGTAATTATAAATAAATAATTAAATTAAATTTTACAAATAATCTATAAAAAAATTAAGAAAAATATGATTGATACAATTTAAATACTCGATAATTGAAAAAAAAAACGTAAGGCATCCCTAGTAAAAATCGAATTCCAAATTCGAAATAAATTCAAATAGGGAACGCTGATCATCTCTTTATCGAGAGGGTGCGAGCGAGAGGTTGTTGATTTAATTCATTAGCGTGAAAGAGACGATGAGACCGGCGTTCGAGTGAGATAGCGCTGTACAAGTGTAAGTGTGCGAGGAAGGGACGGTTGCAGTCTGTTGACGTAGTAGTAGATGAGATAAGGGGCTATCAGCAGTTTTGAGCGCGTTTACGTTCGTTCAAGTACTTGCCTGTATTATTTGGCTTTTAGAAAGTTTTTGACTTACGAACTTATTAACCTAACTAATATACGAGAGGAACTATATGTTTGTAACGTTTACCCGTCTTAACTATTGAACTGATCATCATGTAATAAAGTACTTAACAGCCTCTCTTATGAGATGGCTATAAAATGGGGTTGCAAGGTATCCTAGATGACGCTGCGGACAAAAATATTCATCCCAACTATGAGGTAAATTTGTTGTTTGACACAAATTAATTATTAGAATATATTTTGAATAAATTGTCGACTTCGAAAAACATTACTGCTATCAAAACCTCCTGATATTTCGACAATCTACTGTTACCTAAAACAGAAACATCTTATTATTTAGATGTAAATATTTATCGTAAGAACATAAATTTCAAAATAGACAGCAACTTAAAATTGATTGACACGATTTAATATATGTAATAGATAATGTTCCTAACTGTCTACCATTATAAGTAATATTTTCAATACAATGCATAACTTTATAGTGAAAGCTATGTTCTTTACGTCGCTTTAAAGATATAAATTTACTTTCCAGTAGAATAGAACGATGTGAACGAGGCACAATCTACGCACACACGCGCATTCCGTCTCACGCGCACTGACACAGCTTATTATTATTAGTACACGAACGAGATACATTGAGATGGCGACAAGTAAAAATTTCTTTGGGATAAATATTTTTTTTTATGTAATGCCTAATTTTTCAAACAATAACTTTTTAATATATTGATATTTAATTAAGTATATTTTT
This sequence comes from Vanessa tameamea, assembly GCF_037043105.1. NCBI lineage: Eukaryota > Metazoa > Arthropoda > Insecta > Lepidoptera > Nymphalidae > Vanessa > Vanessa tameamea. The sequence continues at coordinate 4,849,114 of NC_087337.1, forward strand.
ATTAGTTGAGTATATCGCTGATACAATATAGGGTGAGTTTATCTGAAATAAAACAATTAATAGTTTTCAAAGATATGCATTATACAATAATCTTCTGATATTTAATGAGTTATTCTTGTATTTTGTAGATGTATATAATGTATTTTGTTATAAATCGAAAATAGCTCTAACGATTTGGGTCAAATTTTGTATTTGGATGAGTTTTCTTTTTATATAGACATTCAATAATTCACGAGAAAAACTAAATTATTCACAAATAAAAGTATAAATAGATTTTCTTTAAAAAATTGCCGAGCTTAGTCACCCGAGTACTAATTATAGTGTTAACAATTATAATTACATACCTTCAGACTAATAATGACGGTACCATCAGTCATATTATTAAAAACATTGTCTTGTACCACTTTTTCATAATTTAATTACAAATGAAACATAGTGTATGTCAATAAATAGCCATTTAAATGAATAATATTTGTTTTGTAATGAGTAACGACTAAAACAGTCTTAAGTAAGTCGCTGTAAGGATAATTCTATTTTCAAATTCATTCAATGACAACATAAAAATATGAATAAATAACTAATATTTTGAAATAAAAATTAAAAGGCTACAGTTTAGAGTAAATACGTAATTTCAATATACTTTCAGCTGTAAACAATTTCAAAATGTTGCCATTAATACAAACGTGTGAAAGAGTCACATGTTTGTATTTAGACTTTATATTTTAGTCATATCTAATAAAAAATAATTCGTTTGGAAAATGGTCATCGTTTTAAAATCCAAGTTCGTCATGACGTATATTAAAAATTAATAAATAATTACAATGATAAAGTAATCTAACGAGTTACTTTTAAAAGGCAAAAAACATGATAGATCTGTGAGTTCACGTACTCAGATACATTAATATAATTATCTTCATTTATAATTAAAAATCAGGTAAGTTTCCTAAGCTGAACATGTGTAATGTCATATTACAAACATTAAAAAGGGGCCAATCATACAACAACATATAATATGGTATGAGTAGCTTAATTCTCTGTCAAAAAACAATAATACTTCGACATCGAGTACAATTATCAGTACCTTATCAGGTAACAAAAGTAAAAATTATAGTTTTTATATAGAAACTAGTAAACAGTTTCCTTGATCTTCTAAGGTTTTATTTAAACATTGATATTGATAAAGCTAAAACACGAACGAAGCCTAACAAGAAATAGTAACTATATATAATGTACTATAGAAAAAAAAAATACCTAGAAAATTCAGTTACAACCTTCTCCCTGTTCAACGTACAAGCGTGTTGAACTCACCCACACTGATGTTATTCATTTAAGTGTGCGTGAAGACAATAAAGTGCGGTTGTGTGCGTGCGGCGTCAAGCTAGATATGCCATAGCGTGCTCGGATAGTTGTGATTTTTTGTTACAATTATATTTATTTAATTCAAATATAATGCGTATTTCTTCGAATATAATATATATTTTTTTAAAACATATATAATTTTTATTTTTCTTAATATTTTATTGCTTATATAATATAACAGAGTAACCGAAGTAACACATAATATGATAATGTGTAGCCAAAACCTTTTCCTGAAACACGCTATGAACACGGTTTTTTTTATTTAAAAAGTATCTCCTTAGATAGAATATAAATCAGTTATCTTAAATCTAAATCAAATATGGATTAATTAAAAAAAAAATCTTTATTTTATTTAAAGTACAGAATTCTCAATTAAAGTAGGAAAACAAAATAAAACATTGAGACCGAGTAGCTACATAAAAATATAAAAAATACATTCGGTACGAAGTTCAAATCATCTCAGTCGCTGTATCTAACCGCACACAGTCTCAGTCACCGCTACACGTGTACTGTACGATTGAAACAATTATTCGTGTATGTACCGGCGACCTTACGGAATTCCAAAATTTTAAACTTTTTTTTTGTTATATGAAAATAATTTCTAGACTATATATTATACATTAACAATTATAATAATTAATATAATTTTCAATGTATATTTTAAGAATTTTTTATAAAATTACTCGTTAAGACGAGGATAATTTAAATTTTAAACCATAATATAATATTTTATTGTGAATCTGTCAACACACAATATCAAATACTTTATGAATAGCATAAATAACGTTATATAAATAAAGTCTTACAGAATGTAATCTTTATTTATATGAGATATTTAAGTATACAATTTTAAAACAAACATATTTTGCATATACTTATAGAAAAAAAACCTTTTAAAATAGCGTAAAGATATTTGTTAATTTTTATTTAATTTATTGAAAAACCTAACAACTAGACACGTTACTAATAATATATTAAAAAATAAAAACTTTAAAATCGATTGGCTGTATAATGTCTACACATTAATACTCTTGCCATAATATTTTACGTCAAAAAAGTTAGGATACGTAAAAGCGCGGGAAAATTGTTTTCTACGAAAATAACTTTCGTTACTTTTGATAGAGATATGTTATGTCTGTATATATGTTTTGTCTGAATTATTTTATTTTTATACGTAATAAGAGATACAATTAATTAATTAAATAAAAACAAATTATATTCTATTCAAGTAGATTCTTAATAACAGTTTTAAACTGTCATTTCACAAGATAATATTATATATAAACCAAACACCGTGCCGTCTCAGAATGTAGATTATAGTTATAAAGACGGTCGGATAGATGCGCCACCTGATAGTAAGTGGTCACCACTGCCCATAACTTCTTACATCGCCAATGCGCCACGAACCTTAGGAATTAAGACGTTGTGTCCCTTATTACACTGGCTCACTAACCATTCAAACCGGAACACAACAATACAAATTAATGCTGTTTGGTGGTACAATAAACGAGTGGTACCTACCAGCCCTACCATAAAAAAAAATCCTATTTATATTTTATACACAATAAAATATTTATATTATTATAAAAATCGTTTTTCATTTAACACGAACAAAATCACATCAAAGAAATAAAACCTCATACTTATTTAACCAACAAAAAATATAAATATGTATCGAGACCGAAAAAAAAAAAAAAAAACAAAAATTTATCAATAACAATATTATTAATCTGTCAACAAGTAACGACAGAGACAAGTGTAACATTGATTTTTCATTTGCATGTTAGAACGAGACGGCTATATTTTCGAGACACGAGTGCGACTGAGACGGATTAAGTTTATTATAAATAAGGGAGCGTGGTCGTGAATGGCTTTGTGGGTTACGATATATTTTTGTACTATAAACAATTTTGAATCTGAATAGTTCGCTTAGACATTACAAGGTTTAAAATACTAAACACAAGATTATATAGGATGACTAGCGACCCGCCCTGACTTCGCACGGATGCAATTTATTAATAAAAATATAATATAATATAATTTAAACCCTATAGCACTCAGGTAACTTAGCTATCTACGAGTGATTTTTTTTTAGATTTGAATCATAAGTTTTTGAGATTATGATCTACAAACAAACAAATTTTACCTTTTCAAAATATTAGACAGATAAAAAAAGCTTAAGTATTTTTTTTTATTTTGAGATATATAAATATAATAATTATATAATTTAATTGGTTGAAAAGAGTAACTAACGAATTTCTTGATCGTTTCTTGCAAAGGCCTCGTTAAATCGTATCTTGATTTTGATATTGATCAAATCCTCAATAAATTCACAATAGATTACATATTCCGTATCTCACTTTTCACCTACCTATATTCGATTTATAGTTATACATTGTCTTTACTAATATTATAAATGGGAAAGTAACTCTGTTACGATATCAGAACCAAACCACCGAACCATTGATGTTTAGTATGAAGCAAGCTTAAACCCTATGAAAAGACATTGTACTTTTATACCTAACACCTGACGAAACCCTTTAGAAACTTACAAACTGGACTGGATTATGACTCCCAAACATTCTATTTTTAAAACATTTTTTTTCCAGTAGTATTATTAAGTATGGTTGCGTACCAATTCGAAGGGTGAGTACGCCAATGTAACACACAAGGAACATGATACCCTAGTACCCAAAGCCCAAAGCAAAGCGCATTGACGTCTATCTACCTATTTTAAATAAATAAAAAGTATTTATTGTAAGACCATAAATAAATCTCCTACTCTTGTACCGTTCATTTATTATTTATTAGGAATAATAGTTTAGTACGTCCTCTGTGTTGTTGTATTCCTGGTTGAAGAAACAACTAACTCCGAACAATAAAAGGGACTAAAGACGGACATCTTGAATATCGTTGCCGGGCGACACTGCCGAAATTATTTAAAAAAAATAACATCATTTATTTTGGGCGAACCAATTACCATAAGACCTTAGTCCATTTATCATTCCGATAAAAAAAAAATAGAAACATCTCAGTGACGTAACTAGTTCCAAATTTGAATAGTTTTAGTTTTTCTTTTCTTTTAGGCTTTCGTATTTTGCTTTTGTCGTCAGATACATTATTATACTAGCTGAACCTGCGGCTTCATACTACTTCAACTTTATAAACAAACCGTCACCCCCATTTTACCCTTTCAAGGGATGAATTAAAAAAACTAGCCTATACATATATATCCATACCAAAGCTCATGTTTTTTTTATATTAAAGGTTGGCGGAGGAGCAAATGGGCCACCTGATGGTAAGTGGTCACCACCGCCCATAGACAATGGCGCTGTAAGAAATATTAACCATTCCTTACATCGCCAATGCGCCACCAACCTTGGGAACTAAGTCGCAGCAATACTGGGCACTGCTCTTCGGCGGTAGAATATCTCATGAGTGGGTGGTACCCACCTTTCGCATTTACAATATCAGTACAAATTACATTTCTTGGTACCATCGTGTCGTTACTTTATAAACTACAGGTACACAGGACGTTAGATAGATAAAGAGTCCAGCAGGTAAAAGTTTTGCAACTCCAAGAAAGACTCAGAAATAATTTCCAAAACAATAAAACGACTACGTAAAAAATCACGCTCATAATTGATTTTAGAAGTTTAACCCGATACGAATACCAGTTAATTCGTGCAAAATAGCGTGCAAGAGTTAGTAATAGAAATATATCTGATATTAACTCATTAGGCCTTCCATTTGTCACCAAAACCGTATACTTCGATTTCAAACAGGATATATTATATAAATCTGATTGTATTTAACTGACATAACTATGGACATCAAATATTGGAAAAGAGTTACTGTTCTCCTCGGTAGAATCTACGTTCCGGACCGGTGGTAGCTTCACTTAGAATAGTTTGTTAAATGACGATTCAAAAGTGCTTGTAAAAGCCTACTTGAATAAAGTATATTTTGATTTTGGTCTCTTGATTAGGTTTTACTATATTTACTTGGTTTACTTGGGTAGGTAGGGTTTTGTGCAAGCCCATCGGGGTAGGTACCACCCGCTCATCATATTTTCTACAGCACTAATGTCTATGGACAGTGGTGACCGCTTATCATCAGTTTGATCATTTAACCATCTTCCAACCTACATCATAAAAAGATATGTTGTTTGTTATTGGAGGTTATATAAGGAAGTTATCCGGAACTAATGACCCAATACAAAAAAAAAACATTGGTAAAAAGCTACCTATCTATAGCGTATAAATTCAAATATATTTAACCAATAGGAAAAAAGATAAACAAACCTTTGATTTACGTATTTCATTATATTATTTACTAAATATACCTTTATTTATAATACAACACTAATACACTAAACTACTTATTTCCATTTTAATTTTACTTCCAAAATTCCGATAACAGTTTCGTCGACGTTCAAAACGCCATTTTTTCGCAAATCCATAGTGAATATCATAGATTAATCGAGCTCTCGACCAATCATATCGCGTCAATTTGCTGTCAAATATTGTCTATTTGACTTTTTTCCTGTTATGGTTGGAATAAAGTATACATCATATAATTTTCTTTATTTATAAACTGCATCCGTGCAAAGCCGGGTTTAGTCGCTAGTGTCACATGTATTCGACACGTATTTACTGATTTTTTCCCCCACCTTCACAGAGACACAGATCGCTATCTTATCATAAGATTTACTATCCACTACTGTTCTTATCTATCTATATTATGTGTATCTATATGTAAAAAGGCAAAAAGATAAAACAGGTTAGTACATTTTATCTTCTCTGTTCGTTAACAAATTTTCTTTATTTTTGCTTAGTATTGACGTGATTTAATTTTATTAATAAAGGTTTAAATCGTCAAATATCACAATATAAAACAAAGTCGTCTCCCGTCGTCTGTACGTTTATATCTTTTAAACTACGCAACGGATTTTAAAGTGGTCATCAATAAACAGAGCGATTCAAGAGGAAGGATGTATAATACATGCATATCATATTCCAGAAAAGCCGAGTATTTCAACTTTCCTAACCGGTAAAAAACGAGATTTTTTTTAAATAATAATTCTTCAATCTAAAGGTTGTGTAAATAGACCCTTATCTAACCCGTGCGAAGTCGGGACGGATAGCTAGTTTTCAATAATACATAAAGTACATTGAAATAATTCCAAAATAATTGTGCCCCTGGAAGAAAAAATCCGCACATTCCACGTTTAAATTCTTGTTAAATATCGGCACAACTCCGTGGGGTACTAGGAGAGCAGCGTCGTTGAGGGGGTGGCCGCCCTCACGTGCTCGCCCCTCGGTTAAGTATTCATACCTAAATATAGGTTACGTCAGCTAACCGTAGTACATAATTAACATTTATATATAATTTGTGAACGATTTCGAATAATGCCTCGTGAAATAAATTAATAATTAATTAATTTCTTGAAAATTCACAAATTATCATAAACATAATATATAACATAAATAACAAAGGGCATATGTACTTATATGATATTATTATACATAACGACGACGATAACGATTTTGACGACCTCCGTGGTCGAGTAGTGTGTACACCGGATTTCATGGGTACGCCGCTCCGAGGTCCCGGGTCCGATTCCCGGCCGAGTCAATATAAAAAAAGTTAAATTTTTCTATGTTGTCTTGGGTCTGGGCGTTTGTGGTGCCGTCTGCCTGATTTTTCATAACACAAGTGCTTTAGCTACTCACATTGGGATCAGAGTAATGTGTGTGATTTTGTCCAATATTTATTTAAATAAAGTATTAATCGATAATAAAATAAAAAATAAAAATATATTATTAAATAAAGCACATTATTCAACACAAGATTATATAGCTGATAAAAAAGCGTGGAGTTAATGCTTGTTGACTTCCAGGCAGGAGACATAACATACATATATAATTGTATTTAACTAACATGACTTTGTATTTCAAATATTGTAAAAGTAAAAAGAGGGACTCAGTAGGTCTCTTGCCGGTTCTTAGTGGAATCTACATTCCGAACCGTTGGTAGATTCACTTAATATAGTTTTGTAAAATGACGATTCAAAAGTAAATACTTGGATAAAGTATATTTTGTTTTTGGAATGCGAAAGCTGTCTATCTGTTCAGGGCCGGACCGTAAGTCTAGAGGGCTAACACTACTAAGGGGGCCCCTTAGACATATCTGAACGTAGACTTGAAACCATACGACCTGTTTAATTTAATGAAATTATTAATTATTTAGCATTATCGTCTATTTTTGACTTGACTTAGTTGGGGCCCCCTTGAACCACGGGGCCCTGGGCTGAAGCCCAAAAAGCCATATGGTAGATCCGGCCCCGTGTCTGGTACGCTTTCACGCCCAAACCACTAAAAAACTGAATTAGATGAAATTTGACATGAAGCCATCTTGCACTTTAAGGATATTAGTTAAGTAATATTTACAGTTATGTATTACAAAAGAACATATCCTCATTCATTGACAAGTATATATATAAAGAAATACTTTACAAAGTATTCGTAGCAAATTAACTCGCGTTCACACGAGTCGATTTTAATCGTTCAACTGGCGACGTGACCTAACACGCATTCAATCTAATTGAAACGATAAATGTTGATGATTATAAAATCAAAACTTGTATCATCGGGCCATTCGATCTTATCACGACTTGAGTTAGCTATATTGTATCTTATTTAAAACGTTTACAAGAATTATTGGTGGTAGGGCTTTGTGCAAGCCCGTCTGGGTGGGTACCACCCACTCATCAGATATTGTACCGCCAAACAGCAGTACTCAGTATCGTTGTGTTCCGGTTTGAAGGGTGAGTGAGCCAGTGTAACTACAGGTACAAGGGACGTAACATCTTTGTTCCCAAGGTTGCGCCACATTGGTGATGTAAGGAATGGTTAATATTTCTTACAACGCCTTTGTCTATGGGCTGTGGTGACCACTTACCATCGGGTGGCCCATTTGCTCGTCCGCCTACCGATATTATAAAAAAAAAGTACAGCAACATACTCAAAATGTCCTCCCTCCTTCTTAATGACGACATTTTGAAACTTATTTTATCAGACACATGGTTAACCGAGCACGTGATGATTTATAAGCACATGCAAATTATCAATCGTCTGGGTTTGAACCCGCAAATATCGGTCAAGATTCACGTGTCCTAACCACTGGACCAACTGTAGTTCAAAGCTGTTATTTTAATATTATAAATATATATATATATATATATATATACATTATAAATGTTAAAGTAACTTTGTCTGTCTGTTGCCGTGTCACTGCCAAACCAATGAACCGTAAAACCTTATCCTCAATCATAATCTTCTCAAATACATATATAAGTATATGACAATTACAACTACGATTATTAAAACGTATATTTTTAATTCCAATCGAAAAAGCACTGACGATAAACAAACCTTAGATTTACGTATTCCATGCGATTTGCTAATAACTCAGCTATACTGTGCACTACTAAGAGTTTATGATGAATATAACATCTTTATTTATAATACAACACTATTACACTTAACTTCTTAAATCCACTTTAATTTCACTTCCAAAGTTCGAATATTCGAAGCGTCATTTTTCCATAACGAATACTACAGACTATCCAAGCTCTCGGCCAATGATATCGCGTCAATTCAAGGTCAAAGTTGTTTATCTGTGTTTTCTTATCAAAGTTAACTATTCTGTGTTTCTAATATACTATACAATATATTCGTCTGGTGTGTGCATATGTATGTTCCCACCTAGATCTTAAGACACTTCAGCCGTTTCTGATAAATGAGGACTCGTTTGATTCGTAGAAACGTCCCGGACGTCAACAGCTAAACCGTGACGTCATAGATCAAATATGGCGAACGGAGGCGAGATATTACAATTTTAAAGATTATATCTTTTGTATATATACAATGTAAATTAAATATACGTTTGTATTAACGCGAGAGAGCAAAAATTGACCTCAATTTGTGAACAGATAAGCTTTATTTTTCTGAATAAATTAAATATATTTATTAATTTCTATTTTGTAAGTATCTATTTGTCACCGTAAAATTGTAAATATCGTTAGATTATAATCTATCTCAAGATTGTTGTGTCGATATATTGCGAACCGTAACATACTGTTTACAATTTAACGAATTATTTTTCGTTAGTTAATAATCTATCGAAGTAAATTACAGTTAAATTTTAACTCTAACCTAACCTAGCCGAAATATTATGAACTATCGAAATTATATGTTTTATTGTAAGATGAGTAAACGTTCACAATCTCGCGAGATAGATTATAATCTAACGGTATTTACAATATTACGGTGACATACATATATATATCTAATTAAACCTTCATAACATTCATTGGGTATATAGTACGACACAATTTAAATGTAGTATTATAATGTTACATATGTATACGTAATTTGACGATTGTATTTGGTTATATGACATTAAAAATTATTACGTTTGCGTAAAGATCATTTCCGCATAAGATATAAATAAATATTGATTTGAAGAGGTACTTCAATCGGATGTTATCGGTTTTACGAATTTTGCCGATGCTACATCTAAGTTGTGTCGTACTACGGGGACATGTGCCTGATAAGTTAGAGGTCATCACCGCCTTAAGACATTGTCGTTATTAGAAATATAAACGACACCTTAAACTATATTCCAACCATAAGAGGAAAAAAGCCAAATAAACAACGTTTGACAGCAAATTGACGCGATATCATTGGTCGAGAGCTTGATTAATCTATGATATTCACGATGGATTTGCGAAAAAATGGCGTTTTGAATGTCGACGAAACTGTCATCGGAATTTTGGAAGTAAAATTAAAGCGGATATAAGTAGTTAAGTGCAACAGTGTTGTATTATTAATAAATATGTATTCATCATAAACTCTTAGTAGTGCACAATATAGCTGAGTTATTAGCGAATCGCATGGAATACTTAAATGCAAAGTTTGTTTACATTTTTTCCTACTTCCATTGGAATAGGTTATACATCGTTTGCGCCACAATAATTTTGTGTAAACTGGCTGCAATGACGTCGATTTTTGAAGATATCAGAAAACCATGACGACTGGAAGCTTTACTGGCACCGCGACCACGTAAACCAATATACATACATTACGATATAAACTATATATGGAGACTTATTTCCGTTCGAAGACAGAACAGATAGCTAGACATACCCATATAGTATTTTACGAACAATATTCAGATGTCTTGTCCGCCTGCGGCTTCGCCCGCGTGTGATCTTTATCTGATGCAGGTGACTCTATGACTTTTTCTGTGCTGTTAGGGGGAGCGTGTTTACAAAATTTGCATGACGATCACCTTGACGGATAATGTGTTATGTGATACAGTCAATAATAATGAGTGGGTGGTATGGACTTGCACAGAACCCCACAACCGAGTAAATTCAATACTATACTAGTCTCTATATCCAATACGAAATATTAATATTATAATAAATGTGAAAGGACGTCTGTTTTGAAGTCTGTCCTTCAATCACGCGAACGGAACGGATTCTTATGAAATTCGCCGTACGAGTCGATTATATCGTGAATGGTTACTCATTGGTGGGGATTCGTGCATGCCGGGGTAAGTAGGATCATTTTGTTCGAGTGAAAAGCGGCACCACTCCTATTGAAGTGCTTTGGATGGAAGGGTATACAGGGCCTCAACCATCGAAGCAGCGCAGGACATGTATTCGACGCCCTTTTATATTCGACCATGGTTTGACTACCAACCCGCATTATCCACGAATCCGCATCGGAGCAGCGTGGTGGAATATGGTCTAAACTTTCTCCTCAAAGGGAGAGGAGGCCTTAGCCCAGCAGTGGGAAATTTACAGGCTGTTAATGTAACGTAATGTAAGGTTTGACTGGGAAAGTCAAATACCCTTAGAAAATATGGAGCGACTTTTTTTTTTTTCGAACATATCAAGTTTATGTGCTGTGTAATCAAGGACTGAGTAACGATATGCAAAGACTATTGTGGGCATCTAGGACGGGAGGCAGGAGACTCCAGACCACAGCGCCCTCCCAAATTGACTAACCTAACACCTGTCCTTCCCCACTCGTTGGCAGCTAGCTCAATACAGATGCAATACACTTCCTTACCGATGGTCAAAACCGGTCCCGTTCGGGTTCGTCGAGGATGTGTTTCAGTGACAATCCGACGTTAAGCAGGTGGCACTGAGGTTACGCACCCGTGCCTCGTAAAGCCGTTTGTTCTTTGATCTATCCGGTTATGTTGGATCACAATTCCATTAATGTTATCTGCCCTGAAGCTATTTTCCATAAACAATGACCGCGGTGAGAAGGTCATAGCGAAACCAACCCCATTATAGCAACCACGTACAGCATAGCAAATATAAATATTATAAATACACATACATATAGTACTCTTCACGTTGTCTGTGGAATCCTCAGAACCCAAACCATAAGCTTGATGCTTAATTGAACTTAATTCATAATTTTCTGACCTAAATATTCCACTTTTTTTATTTCAAGGCTATTAGGTCGAATTATCGTGAGTGGTCATAACACTGCCGATATACATTGGCACTGTAAGAGATGTTAACCATTCCTTAGATGGCCAATGCGCTATGAAACTACGATGTTATCTCTCGTGACTGTAGTTACACTGGCTCACTCACCCTTTAAACCGGAAAACAACAATATTTAATATAGCTATACAGTGGTGGAACATCTGTAAAACTGTTTAGCTATTGCATTTAATTATGTAATTATATTATAAAGTTCGATCGACTACTCAACTCAACTCAACTCAACTGGAGGGATCCAAGATGGCATTGAGTTTCGTCATCATCACACGAACGCGACGAGGTCAATGTTATCATAACAATCTTTAACACTTGGCTGATTAATTCGCCAAGCTTTACAATTACGAGTTCGACTTCAACGGGTCGCGGAGGTCAGATGAAGAACTGACAAGACCAACCTGTCACACGACAGATCTGAAAAACGACGTTCGTGCCTTAAGATCAAATAAAAAAAAAAATGCCTCTCTCATGTTCTACGATTAGTCACAAACTCAGGTGAAAGTACAGACTACAGAGTAACATTAAAACGGTACATTTTTTTTGAACAGGTATTTTATACCTGGGAAAGAATACGTAGTACTATTTTTTATACTACGGTAACAAACGAAAATGGAGAATGAGTATTAGATGTAGAAAAAAAAACTGAATAAAAAAAAAATCGGCCCTAAATTAACACACAAAGTACTCACACTTTAAAGTTAAATTAAATAAACAAACGTGTTGGGCAGGTTTAAAGAAAACCACGGAAATAGAAGGTAAATTTAAAAAATCAAGAATACGTCAAACCATTTCGTATTTCGAATGATTTTGATCGGAGCGCGGGCAGACGACACTCGAGCGACCGAGTCTATAGTCTTTACTTATGTACAGAGCGGCCGGTTTAAGCTGAGCCGTGTAACGTCACCCGCGCGCGTTTAGAAGCGGGTGGATATTGGAGGCGCGCGGGTTGAGGGAGGTCAAGTGGTAATGGGCGAAGCGGTACCACGGTACGTAGCGATGGATAGATAGGTAGGTGGTACTCGGGGTGGGCGCGTACAGTCGGTGACAAAATGTATTTCATTTATTATTTTTAATTATATATTATTATACAAAATAATTGTTATGTTTTGATAATATTTAATTTACTAGTTATCGTTTTATTACTATTTGTTGATAATGTTTTGTATACTATATTTTTGTGCCTTAAATATATAGCAATCAATAAATCGATCTTCAATCTGTCCCAAAAACGAAATTGAGCTGTCACTTTACTAGCTACAGTTAGTCCTCGCGAGAATTTCTATGATTTCATTTGATCATACCTAAACAATAATAAGATATTTTGATTTAAAAAAGTATTAATTATTTGTTTTTTTTTTTAATTACTACTATTGTTCAAGAACTTATAAAACCGTTAAATTGAAATCACAAAGTGAATGCTTCGAATGTTCGGAAGAAACCTTAATACCGACGATTATGATATTGATACGCTTAAGCATCGTTCGCGTACACGATAATTAACATCTGGATAAAATGTTCAATCTTACATATAGATAATTTATAATAATAATTGTTATTAATTTCGATCGTTAAAGAAACCTAAAATATTAAAAAACACCTGATTGTGTGTGACCATAAGTGAAAACCTTTTTTATATTTATATACGTTTTACATTTACATTAGTAAGCAATTAAATTAAAAGCAATTAGACTCCGATTCAAAACTATACATCCAAAATAAACATGGAACGCGACAAAACGAACACTTTTGATAAAGTTGTCGCTTATTCATATCCGAAACAAAAGGCCAGTTTAAAGACTCACCCTTATTATATATAATACAGAATTTGTTTTAAAACAAATCAATTTGTGATTGTTATTCACTCCACAACCATTTCATTAGTTAATGCATCGGGTACGATTCGAAACTGCTGTTTTAAACTTAACTGAAAAACAAAAGGTTAAAACTTCGATCATAGATTCTGTGTTAAGTAGTCTTTTTGAACTAAGTTTAAGTTTTGTTTAATTGCTGAACTTTTGTTTTAAGTATAAACATTTATATCATCACAATGTTTAAATTTTTTCTAACAATATGTTACTGCATTGAAGGTTTAATTTAATTGTTAAGTACTATAATATGGAAGAGATTATTTTAAGCAGGTTTATCATCTAATTAAATCTGATCTGAATAAAGATTAAGATCTATGTTAAAATTAACATTATTTATTGATAATAAAAAATATAATTATTTATTATACTGATAGAAATAATAACATACAGCTTCATCAAGAATTTAGCAATCAAAATATACTTTATTCAAGTAGGCTTTTACAAGCACTTTCGAATCGTAATTTCACAGAACTATTTTAAGCAAAGCTACCATCGGCAATATCTCTAAGTATTATATAGAGGTATGAAACATAATTTAATATTCAAACAGATTTTAATCCGCTTAGCTGTTAAATTGCAATTGGTCAACATACATTTCACAGAATATTCACTGTCACATACAATTTATGCAGAAGATTTTAAAAGCATTAAATACACCCAAACATTTCATATCGTGACGTAACGTTCATTCACAAATTTACTTAATGAATTTCCCATGCTTTGTAGTATCGTCTAATACAATACGTATTGTAGTCGTACTTACTGCAACGCGTTTGTTTCTCTATATTCTCAGTTACCCCCTTATTGAACATATACTCTTACGAACAAGACATCTAACTTTTTCGCATTATCACTTTAAATTTTAGGTACATTCATACCTGTCAAGATAACTATGTTCCTAATACAAGATATTTTTCTATAATACGTTCGTACAATGATAATCTGTTACCTGTTTTACTATCATAGTCTATCTGTAATGTTTTGGATAGTTTTTGTAACGTTTTATGTACGATAACATAATCAAAGAGATAATTATTTATTAAATTAAAAAAGCATATTAAAAACTTGTAACAAAACAGAAATCAATTTAGATCGGTTCTATACTCATTATATAACTTTCATCTTTAATGTTATTATAATTATAATATATAATATAAAATTCGAACCACTTCGCACAAATATAACTTAATTAAATTTGTATGCGTATTAAAGATATGTAGAAAGCCAGTTTTGGCATAAAAATTAGGCCCTTTACAATAATATGTTGTAACTCTCAACAACGACACCACTCAAATAATTATAACCTTTAATTTGTTTCCAAATGTAATAACTTAAAGACCATACAAACAAATCCAAGTTAAGTATAAATAAACATAAAAATACGTATAATCACAAATTAAAACAAATTAAAAATCTAATTAACGCTTTTCGTCTCGACCGTACCGCCGCTTCACAAAATATATACCTACACAGCG
This sequence comes from Vanessa tameamea, assembly GCF_037043105.1. Taxonomy (NCBI): domain Eukaryota; kingdom Metazoa; phylum Arthropoda; class Insecta; order Lepidoptera; family Nymphalidae; genus Vanessa; species Vanessa tameamea. Next base: position 4,864,407 of record NC_087337.1, read on the forward strand.
TTCACCTACATTTATTTGTGCACTCACACTGGCGCAATTTTATAGCTCACACACACAAACGTCGAACGAGCTTCGCCCCACGCACACAGGCACGTTTTATTTTACTCTGAGGATAATTTTGCGATTTTTACCGCGTCGTGCATCGACGCCATTTTTTTTTCTTACATATAATAATATAATATAATATATTCTATTTTTAAAAATCGTTTTTTTGTATTTACGTCAAACTCAATTTTCAATAAAAAAAAATAAAAATAAATATATTCTCAGATGAGTTTAAACATGGAACACAATTTTAATTGTTTTAATCAACGCTACCGACTAGGGACACTAAAGTACGTCTTTATGAAGCCTTTAAATAATAATAAATTAAAATATTAATTAATATAAAATTGATGATCAAAGTCTAATATGTTTCTAATTTAATTTCGAATACATTACAGCAGCAGTTTAATATTTAATTAATAATAATATTTAACTCCAGAACATAAAATTCATAATAGTCATGCCAATAGTCTATAATATTTGTTGACTTCCAGGCAGGATGACTAACATCACTGTATTTTTGTATGTTAAAAAGAGTAAGTACCGAGTTTCTTGCCGGTTCTTCTCGGTAGAATCTACGTTCCGGACCGGTGGTAGCTTCACTTAATATAGTTCGTTAAATGACGATTCAAAAATGCTTGTAAAAGCCTACTTGAATGAAGTATATTTTGATTTGATTTTATTCTTAATTTAATAAACGTATCCTTCTCCGAAACGCGTTACATCTTCTGATATAAGTTATACGTATATTGGTCTAGTAGTTTTTCAGTTAAGTTATTATTAGATCGTTTATTAATATAGATAGCGCACGTCGTTTAACTATTCGACCCATTGTATTTCATAAACATATTCTATATGACATGACTTCATGTATTCCTGGTAAGATAAAGAAATAAAAATTATTATTATCACTAGCTTCCGCCCGCGACGTCGCCCCATTGTGAGGGAGGGGGTTGGGGGTACAGGTGTTATTAATAATTTTTTTATGGCTATGGTGGCAAACGAGCAGGAACAGCTGATGGAAAGTGACGACTGACGCCCACGGACAACTCCAATACCGAGGGTCCCACCGGTGGGCAGAATTCTGTCCCCGGTACACAGAGCGATTTGTAGCGTATTACATTACGCGGCCCCAGCGCGGTATTTAATTTTTTATTCAATATAGATAGGCAGGCTGGCAAATGGGCCACCTGAGGTACAGGCACGAATGCCGTAACTATTTAGTCGCCAAGATTGGTGGTGGATTGGCGATGTGAGAATGAATATCAACGGTCGTTACAACTTACCATCAGGTGGTCTACTTGCTTGACAAACTATCAATAATAAAAGAAAAGATTCGGCGCTATTATTGTATTATGAATGGTAAATGTCCATAAGACTTTGGGATTCGAACTTTTACCATCATTCACTTGGTAAATCTTAGGATCTACATGTTAGGTTCGGTTAGGTCGGAATGGTAAAAGTCCGAAAAAGTCGTCCCTTTATAATAAATACTTAAATTTACCAACTCGTGTCGGTAAATCTTAGGTTGTAGTGGAAAATCTTGAGATTTACTTTAGTTCGATCTTTTACAGTAACATATAAACTTATTCAGTGTGCCAGGGTAAACAGTGGTCTTACGGGGCCGATGTCTGGTGGTGGTGACCTTTTACCACTAGGTGGTAAGGTACAAAATCGTAATTTGTCGTAGTTCAAAATCTCTATCAGATATGTCAGAATCTTATGCGCTCAACTAATAACAATTGGTAACAAGAAATAACTAGACTGGCACATTTTTACACAGAACCGGGGTTAAGGATGGGGGCAGCTGGGGCCTCCACAAGAGAGGGGTCTTCCGGTAGATTCTTAGATTAAAACCTAATTCTGATGCGTTAACTATTTTAATATACATATATGTCTAGATATAATAGAATTGAAAAAGCTGATAGACCAAAAAATAGAACGTTTTCACATTATTTTGTAAAATAATAAAATCAGGGGCCTCCCCCTCTGTTGCCGCAGGGCCTCCAGACCTCTAAATCCGGACCTGACTTTGTAGTTCAACATCCGTTTCCGTCCATCGTAAGACCATAAACACTGGCCCTTTTTAAAAATCGTCCATTCACGAATATTCAAAAATAACATCAATCATGACAAAAGACAGAAATTTTATTTTAAACTTTATAATGCAGCCACTTATCTTATAGTTGTTACTTGGATAGAAACAAAAACAAAAACACTCGTTCCACTTCTAAATCAACTCCGATCAAAAAAAATCAAGAACAACTCCAGGAAGGCCACGACGCGGCCTTTTATAAATTGGCACTAAACAATAGTTTACTTGTAATATTGTTTAAACTTAACTCGTATGCTTAATTTGTACTATTAAAACATTGTTAGAAAACCTGCAGGTAGTAGACGAGAACCAGCGTAGTGAAATAAACTCCAAAGCTTCTCCTCAATAGAGAGAGGAGGAATTTGCCCAGCAGTGGGTTATTATGGTTACATGGTATAGTTTCCTAGTTGTTTTGTTTAAACTTATATTATAAATATATGTAGATAACAATGTATTGTGTGACCTCGTTAAAATTATTTAACACGGTCTCTTTCGTGTTTCGTCTATTAGTACCGAACGTAGAATCGAACCAACTAACCTGTCAACAGGTGGCGGCAGTGGCGCCATCATGTGCGGGTGCGGCGGCATCGGCGGATGTGGCGGGTGAGGGTGGAACGGCGAGCCCGGCGGCGCGAACCCGGGCCCCGGGAAGTGGCCCTGCTGGGGGCCCGGGGGGAAGCCGCCGCCGGAGCCCGGCCTCGCCGACGGGCTGCCGAAGGGGCCCGCCGCCGCGTAGGGCCCCGCGAACCCGGGTCCCGGGCCGGGGGTCGAGGGCGCGGGGGACGCGGCGAAGGCCGGGCCTGCCGGCGAGCCCGCGGGCGGCGCGAACGCCGGGAACGGTGGCTCGCTGGACTTCCAGGCGGCCGGGACGCCGCCCCCGGCCTCGTCCAGCGCGGGGACGCGCCGTTGAAGGCCCACCGACATCTGATGGTTAGGAGAAAGCGTTGAACGAGGAACATAAATAGCGATCACCAAGGAACTAGTGAAAGGAAAAAACCTAACAAAAACTTCAATAATAAAACAATGACTCCCTGTTTGGGAACGAGTCGTCATAATGATGTCGATAGTGTCAAGGCTGAGTAATTAGAAAACGTCATTTAACCCGATGAAACCTGCAAACGGGGGAGCGGCCGCTGTAGCCGCCCGGCGGCAGGTAGAGGCCGTTGATAACCAGTCGCAAAAAAAAAAAACTCAGCGCATTAGAGCACCTTGCACGCGCCCGGGGGACTTGCGGATCACTTTTAAATAATCATTTTACAAGTTAATCCTGTTCATTAGACTCGAATATATTCTTCATTCAAATAGGTTCATAAAAGCACTTTTAAATCGTAATTCTTCAGTATTATATTAAAGCTACCACCGCTTAGATTCTTCCGAGAAGAACCGACATGAAACTCAGTGGTTACTCTTTTCCAACGTTGTAACTACAGAGTATGTCCAACATTTTTTTTTTTTTAATTAAATAAATATAGGACAACATCACATACATTACTCTGATCCCAATGTAAGTAGCTAAAGCACTTGTGTTATGGAAAATCAGACGTAACGACCATAAACAGCCAGACCCAAGACAACATACATTTTTCTACATCGACTCGGCCGGGAATCTAACCCGGGATTTGCCTGTCCGCCTACGTACTTCATAATAAAAAAAGCTACTGTTCTTACCAAACATAAGTACAGACATACTAACTAATTATTGTGTATAATAGCTATTTAATTAACTATTACATTAACACAAACACCAGCAGAAGTCAAGACCTTCTTTAAAAATGGTAAACTAATAAGGCCTAGTTTCCGACTTCGCGAAGTTAATACATCCTGCCTGGGACACGGTATTCGTTTCTTTAATAAGATCCCACAACCATTTTTATCTTGGCCTATTAAAAAAATTAAATCTCATATAAAAGGATATATTGATAAAATAAAATAAAAGATATTAAACATAAAAAAAGTTTGGACTAAAATGTTGCCGGTTCTTCTCGATAGAATCTACTTTCCGAATCGGGGGTAGCTTTAAATTTAATGGGGGTCAGTATTAAACAACAAACTCCAATATTAGTCTGTATGTATACAAATGTCTTGTTACTATATTCAAGTGAACGTTTCGTTTTTGTCACGATAAAATTCAAAAGCGTACTTATATAAATGTTTCGTAAGTTTGGAAGTCGCATTTATTTGACGTATCGGACCGACTTTAACGGTTCGTTAATAACAGATTACTGTTGTATAATAACGATCCGTTATATATAAAACTGACAATGGAGAGCACTAAGCCTGTGACACACCTAACTAAAATAATATAATATAAACTATAGCTGGGCATAGTACGATATATGTATTTTCTATACTCATTTCCGTGCGACCCAAACACCTATGATATATTTCTGTGACGTCACCAACCTCGTCGAGACTCGTTGAATTCATACTAATTGTATTTTGAAATCAGAATTAATTATTGGTATCAATGAAATGAAGGCAAAATATATATTACTAGATAAAAACCTGACTTCACTTGGGTAAAATAAATAAAACTAAACAAATATGAATATACTAACTACCGTAGACCAACGAAATTATTATTTGGAACAAACTTTCTGAACGCACCCGTAAAAGTCAAACATGGCCGCCCGTTGAACTGTCACGTCATTGAATTTCATTTATTTAATATAGAAATATCTCGATTATACTATATTTATATATGTGGATATGTGATATCGATTAAAAATATAAAATTTTTTAATGATCTATAATTATCCATAGATTTCGATCAAGTCTATGGTAGACCTGCACGGAATTATTAATATAGATAGTACGGTATATTAATATATATTAAGCTAGGTGTGTAGCGGGCTTTACGTGAAGGATATCACGTGAAGGTGCTTAAAAATATATCTTATTTTAGTTATATTAGACTATGTAACTAAAAGATTCAAACCGGATCACAACGATACTAAGTATTACTATTTGACGATCGAATATATATATCCTGAGTAGTACCTAATCAGACGTGCTTGCACAAAGCTCTATTACCGAGCAAATAAAACCTCTACTTCGAAAGGTGTTAACCTATTTAAAAATCCAGTCCAATAAAAAAATAAACCAGTGGTTATCATAATTATTTTATTTAATTATCTTCCTAATATAAAAAATTTTATATTTATTTAAATATATATATATATATATATATATATATATATATATATATATGTAAAGAAAATAATGTATTTTTCTTTAATTTGAATTCCGCGAACCTAGAATCAATCTCGTGATTGTGAAAAGTAAAGTATAAAGTATCTTCTGATTTAGGAACAGACATTGTTAATAAATAAACATTAAATGTCGTTTCTCTTTTAACAGGTGCGTAAATATTATTTTTATAAAACAATGCGTAGGTTAATACAAACTTTTATTTTATTTTCTATTATTGTAAAATTAAACAAATAAACCTCTTTTTACAGAGAAACTCAATTGTGTTTCATTAACTGTGTCGTCCTAATAAAAAGAATACCAGAAAAAATCTTATATATATATATAAAGCAGAGCAATATTTTTTTTATAGGACAAAATCCCAAATATTATATTTATACGTATAATTTGATACACCTTGCCGAGTTTCAAAACGAAGCGAGCAGGAGATACATTTATAAACGTCGGAAACTTAATACATAAAATGTTTTTAGGGACCACGTTAATATATATTTATGCAAAATATATACAAAATTAGACGAAAAAAAAAAAAAAACTATGAACTGCTCTCGCCTGTCTTTGAGTGGCACTTAATATATTAGTGTAATACTTCTATTTATACTAATAATATAAATACTGCTGTTTGGCGGTACAATATCTATCTATGTAGGATTTTTTAACTGACGCTGATTTTCAGAATAGAAGAAGTGATATAAAAGAGGAACTACCCAAAATATTTCCGATATAATCTACATCCCGAACCACTGGCAGTTTTATATTCAACAACTATATTCACTTGGTGGTAGGGCTTTGTGCAAGCCCGTCTGGGTGGTACCACCCACTCATCAGATATTCTACCGCCAAATAACAGTACACTGTATTGTTGTTCCGGTTAGAAGGGTGAGTGAGCCAGTGTAATCACAGGCACAAGGGACATAACATCTTAGTTCCCAAGGTTGGTGGCGCATAGGTGATGTAAGGAATGGTTAATATTTCTTACGGCGCCTTTGTCTATGGGCGGTGGTGACCACTTACCATCAGGTGGCCCATATGCTCGTCCGCCAACCAATGACATAAAAAATAAATAAATATATATAACAAAAAAGTTGTTGTTGTAGCCTAAGTTACCCCTTATTACATCAGCTTTCTGCCAGTGAAAGTCCCGTCAAAATCGGTCCAGCCGTTCCAAAGATTAACCGGAACTAATACAGACAGACAAAAATTAAAAAAAAAAATTGGTATATGTACCGTGTATAAAATACATATACATTTAGTTGCAAGCGGTTATTTTAATATTACAAACAGACACTCCAATTTTATAAGTATAGATTTAATCTCGTATCAGGAATACTTTGATTTTATCGACACTGGTGAAGAAGAAAAATTATAGCAACGTTATGTATTACAAAAAACGATTTTAATAAAAGACCACACTTAAAACGTGGTGCTCTTGCTTAAATACCCCAATATGTAAGGTATCTAAATATCTTTGATTGGCCGTAGGCTTACTTGGATATTCAAACTTTCATCCCCTATTTTACGCTTTTTAGTAACGAATTCCCAAAATGGTTAACTCATTAACCGAAGCTGATTTCCATATTTCTAACATTAAAATGAAGAATTTCCATATAAACTTTCACCCCCTATTTAACACCCTTTGCGGATGAATATTGAAAAAAAATATTCTTTGGGCTCACTTACGTTCCATAAGAAATCCCTGTGGAAGATATCATCTTGTTAAACCCAACGGTTTAGGCTGTGCACTGTATGACAGTTGTCATTAAAAAAATATTATTAAGTATGTTACAAAGAAATCCACTCGTGTTCACTAGCCAACTACACAAGATGGAAATTTCACAGAGACTTGAGCAATACATAGAAATAGAACGCAACAATGATACATAACAATATACAGGCGAATGTAACCCTAATGTATTACAAATTTAGAATTATTATCGTATATTTGAGTGTTATTTTAAGAACATTTCGAATGTCGTTGAAATAATAGACCTAACAAGAATGTAGAAGCTTTCAATAGTACATGTCCAAATAAACAAACCAGGTCGTAATTATTGTATGAAAAATTGGTCTTGGGCAAGTCCGTCTGGGTATGTATCACCTTCTCATCAGACATCCTACTCCCAAACAATACTCAGTATTGTTGCGTTCTGGTTTAATCGGTCAGTTAAACTATAGGCACTAGGGACATAACATCTTAGGTCCAAGTTTGGTAGCGAAAGTCTAAGGGCCGTCTCGTTCGTCTAAATACACATATATCAATAAAAAAAATTGTCACCAATATTTCAGTAGACTTTCAACAACCTACATTAACCACATATAGCCTATTCCAATCAAAGTAGGAATAAAGATAAACAAACTTTGCATTTAAGTATTCCATGCGATTCGCTAATAACTCAGCTATATTGTGCACCACTAAGAGTTTATGATTAATATATCTTTATTTATAATACAATACTATAACACTAAACTACATATTTCCACTTTAATTTTACGTCAAAAATTCCGATAACAGTTTCGTCGACGTTCAAAAGCCCATTTTTTCGCAAATCCACAGTGAATAACATAGATTAATCAAGCTCTCGACCAATGATATCGCGTCAATTCGCTGTCAAATGTTGTCTATTTGGTCTTTCTCCTCTTATGGTTGGAATAGATCATAAAACATATACTAAAAGATGCACCGCGTGTCGGAAAATAATACTACTTATAATATTATTTTAAATGCGAAAGATTTTTGTTACTCAATAACACCAGAACGGCTGAACCGATCGGAATGAAATTCGTCAGAGAGATAGATTATATTCTGGAATAGCACACAGGTTACTTTTTATCCCTAAAAATGTACCAACACCTGCAGAACACGAGTAGTATAAAGAGCATTGGCATTGACATTGAATTTCGTGAAATTCACGCGTTAGAAGCAGAGGTTTTATTCAAACTTTATTTATACGGAAAACATTGTGCTCAAGTTCGAACATGATTTTGTTGAATAATTTAATTTATGAATACATTTTTTTTTTCTGTTATTGTTTGTGTATTTAATTAGTATTTTAATTTGTTTAATTTTCAAGATTTCTTAAGGTAAGCCGTTCTGTGTTTTTTAATTCAACTATACTAAGCTCATTTCTTTTGGCACACAACAATTATACGTTAAATTTAAATTATAATAATATGTTTAGTAGTAGCAATAGTGACTTTCTTGAGTGAATTCTGGGGCAGTGAGTATAAACGTCATTTTTTCACAGATACATCTAATCATCAAAGTTGCGCTAATAGTTTCCTACCGATTGGTTAGGCAGGGAGGACAACACGAGCGTCGATGCCTTGCCATGCTCTTAAACCTACACCCGAGACGCAAGCCCCGGGGACGGAGTTTGTCCTTCTGCCACACGATGAACCGAGCACCCTTACGATACAACCATGGTATACTAACAAGTTCATCTCTAATCACCACAGATTATTCAAAATCTCGACCAATCATATCGAGACAATTCAAGGTCAACGTTGTTTATGTAGCGTTACTCGTCTTACCATCGAAACGGACTAAAGTATTCACTACGACAGTTCAAACAAATAACGTCGCTTTAAAAACATTTTTTTTTTTAATAAAATCCAAGTATTTAGGATTTAAGTGTTAACAATATTCAAAACGCCAGACATATTGTTGCTCACATCTAGACGCTTGTTGAATTTAATTGCTCGTATTGCATACAATTATATATTTCCTGTATTTAAATAGATTATGTTCCCACGATCTCGACGTGCCGTCTTTATTTAAGTGTAACATGATATTATTTCTGTTATTGTCGCACATACGCAGCTCGTATCACGCAAGAGAGAGCGGCATCATTTAATTTATTTCAAACACAAAATTGCATCTATTTCTATACATATATATATGTATATAGAAAAATTGTTGTACCTGCAATTCTTGGGCCGTATTTTTTTTTAAAATATAGTAGCAATGTCATAATTTAACTAAGGGTTGGCTTATATTCCTTTTTAATCCTCCAACTAGGCTTAAAGATTGTTTTAAGAAGTAGGGACGTGGTCCTGCGAAGTTTCACATCGACTGCCCTTAACCATTGTGCTATTGTTGCGTCTTAATTTTCACCAAGACTACTTATATGACTATATTAAAATAGATATACATCATACACATCACAACGAAGTATATTTGTTAATTATATTATATCCTGTCTAAAAGATCGACAAAAAAGAACAACACTATTCATCGTCTACTAACTTCCGTCCTATGATTCGCAGTCTATAAGAGGGTAGGTTTAGATGTTAGGTTAGGTTAGCCCTGTGCCATTTTCTGTACATATGATAACACATAGAAATGTCATCATAATCAACGAGTCGTTAAGACGTGACATTATATTTTACATACATTAACAACCTGTAAATTTCCAACTGCTGGGCTAAGGCCTCCTCTCCCTTTGAGGAGAAGGTTAAGAGGCACGCGTTCTAACCACTGGGCCATCTCGGCTCTCTCTATCTGGTCTCTAAGACGTGAGAACGTAACAAAATACTTCTGCATTTATAATAATTTAATTTTATTATTATATGGGTAGGCGGACGAGCCGAGGCCGAGATGGCCCAGTGGTTAGAACGCGTGCATCTTAACCGATGATTTCGGGTTTAAACCCAGGCAGGCACCACTGAATTTTTATGTGCTTAATTTGTGTTTATAATTCATCTCGAGCTCGGCGGTGAAGGAAAACATCGTGAGGAAACCTGCATGTGTCTAATTTCAACGAAATTCTGCCACATGTGTATTCCACCAACCCGCATTGGAGCAGCGTGGTGGAATATGCTTCATACCTTCTCCTCAACGGGAGAGGAGGCCTTAGCCCAGCAGTGGGAAATTTACAGGCTGATTATGTTATGTTTTATGTAAGGCGGACGAGAAAATGGGACACCTGGATGTCACCACCAGCCGTAAACAATGACGCTGTAAGATATATTAATCATTCTTTACTTAACCAATCTCAGGAATTAAGATGTTATGTTTCTTGTGCCTGTAGTTACCTAACTCACCCTTCAAACCGGAACACAACAATACTGAGTACTACTGTTTGGCGGTAGAATATCTGATGAGTGGGTGGTAACACCCAGACAGCCCTACACAAAGCCTTACCATCAAGTAGGATTTCAATCAGAGCAAAATATTCTTCACTCAAGTAGGCTCATAAGATCACTTTGAATAGTCATGTTACACTGTTGAATGAAATTTAAACCTACCATGGGTTCGGAAAGAAGATTCTACCGAGAAGAACCGGCAAGAAACTCAAAAGTTACTCTTTCCCACCATTTTAATTACAGACTATGTCACTACACAACATTTTTTTTATATATCCAGCGTAGAAGGCAATTAATACTAAGTCGACGCTTTTTTATCTTTAATATTCATAAAACCAAAGATTACTTAATAAATAGAGCCTTCAAAGTTCGTGATAAATGATTTAAACTCTAGTTTTATTCATGCATCGTGTTACTCTGTACTTGGTACCGGAGCACTGAAAATAAGACCTAACCTAATTCAATCGGTAACAAAGTTCACGGCCCGGCTCCGAACACGCGATCTCGTGAAATCGAACCGCAAATACCGTCAATAATAAATATTTTTAGGCTTAGGGTTAACGATTTCAGTCAGTGTGTTAGTAAAGGAAACGGATATGCTAAAATTAAATATTAATAAAAGAAAAATACAAATAACATAAAGAGGTATAATTCGCATGTTTGTATATAGGGGGTAATCCCTGGTAGGAAGCTACATTATTGCTGAGCGCTATAGAGTATAAATTAGATTTATATAATATAATTTTCTTTATAAATAAATTGCTATTAATATTTTTTTAAGCCGGGTCGAGTCGCTTGTATTTTATGAACAAGCTTTTATACAAAACATTTCTTGTCCATACAAATGACGGTTCAGAGTTAACTACTCAAGTCAATCCTGTAGGATCGGGTAATGGTCAGAATAAAAATGGACCAACGTGTAAAATTCCAACTGCGTTGGAAAAGAGGAAGAGGTTTCTAATCCAGCTTGCAAGATTTTATCTAAACCAACTAACATACACACTCAACTTAAACATCACAACTTTTTTTCTTGCCCATACAACGTATACGGCACTAAAACATAAGTACTAACATTATAAACGCGAAAATAACTCTGTATGTCTTTTGGTCAATCACGACCGAAACCACTCGACCGAATCTAATTAAATTTGTTATTTGGCAAGAATTTGTTATTTGAACTCTAAGGAAGAACATAGGCTTGGTGGTAGGGCTTTGTGCAAGCCCGTCTGGTAAGTACCACCCACTCATCAGACATTCTACCGCCAAATAGCAGTAACAGTATTGTGTTCCGGTTTGAAGGTTGAGTGAGCCAGTGTAACTACAGGCACAAGGGACGTAACATCTTAGTTCCCAAGGTTGGTAGCGCATTGGTGATGTAAGGAATGGTTAATATTTCTTACAACGCCATTGTCTATGGGCGGCGGTGACCACTTACCATCAGTTGGCGCATATGCTCGTCCGCCTACCGATATCATAAAAAAAGGACACTTTTCATGCCTTATACTTGACGACGAACACCTAAAACGGCAGCGGCAGTTGACAACTAATTCAAAATATTGACGGCGAAAAGTACTGGCTTTCAGAGAGGTTCTCTACGATATAAACCACAGGAAACAACGCGTATCTACATTCTCAGCTTTAAAATTAAAAAAAAAAACAAGACAAATATTTTAACTATGACATTATAAATTCAGCTAAATGACACTCAATAAACGTTTTTTTAAAACATTTTTATGTAAACTGTCCGACTTTAAAATTGAAAATAACTGTCACAAATTCTAAACGAATATCCATAAAACTTACACCAGAGGATGCAGCGTGATTCGGAGAAGGTTTTAGTATATAATATTATCTTATAAATAGCTAGGTTACGCACTTGCACCCGCCTTAAGATTATATTATCGTGACAAGCGTGAACTTCATGTTGAATATTTTAATATTTATTTATTGTAAGAAATCCAAATTATTTTAATTTAATTTGGTGTTTAAAACACTTGGACCTTGGAGTAGCAGTGCATAAAGCTTCATTGAAAGCATTGCCTGCGCTGGTGACAGCAGGGCTGGTTCGTTTTTAGCCCAGAGGATCGGAATTGCGATTCAACGGGGAAATGCTGCTAGCATTCTTGCCACCATTCCACGCGGTCATGATTTATGCAGTAACTATTTTTAATTCATATCTATTTATATTTAAGGACTTAATGTCAAAAATTCTTATGAAATACTAAAATGAATTTAGGCTATTTTAAGACATAGTACAAAATACATACGTTACGTAAGAACAACTATACGAGTTTCAAACAGTTCAGCTGGAAGCTGTTTTCCAAAACGGTGGTACTTTATTGTGAAATTCGAATAAAATACATTTGATTTGATAAGTTTTCGGTGATTGAACCAGTAAACTACAAGCTCAAGGAACATAACATCTTAGTTCCCAACGTCGGTAGAACATGGTGGCATATTAATGTAACTCATTAAAGTCTATTTTTTACAATACCATACGTATTTCCTTATTCTATTATTAAAGCTACAACTTGGAACCGAATCAATTACTTAGAAAACAATCATAATAATCTGACGTATACTTATCTAAGACATCTCACTGAAGGCTCCGCGTGTTTCTTTTATGTAATGTCCAATTAAATTACGATCAAAATCGTAATAATACACGTCTCGAGCATCAATAATATATATTATTTACGATTATTAAGGTCACAAAGCTTGGCCAACTTAGGGATCGAAGTAAGTCATCTTACTTGGTGGTAGAGTATGATGCAAACTCAGGTACAAGCTCATCAGATATTCACGGACACAATATATTATGGGTTGTCACCAATTGCAATCAGATATCCTAGTCTCCTGTCTGCTACCTATATAATAAAGTAAGTAAATAAACAGTTTTGATGTCGAAATGACGCAATATCATTGGTCGAGATCTGGAATAATATATGATATGATATTCATTATGGGTTCGCGAAAAATGGCGTATTTTGATGTCGACGGAGTCGTTATCAGAATTTTGGAAATATAATTAAAGTGATTATAAGTCGTTAAGTGTAGTGTTGTATTATAAATAAGATATATAAATCAAGAACTGCTTGTGCACAACATAGCTGATCTATTAGTAAATCACATGGAATACGTATAGGCTATTCCAATGGAAGCAGGAAAAAAGATAAACAAACCTTAGATTTACGTATTTCATGCAATTTGCTAATAACTCAGCTATATTGTGCACCACTAAGAGTTTATGATTAATATCTTTATTTTTAATACAACACTATTATTACACTTAACAAGTTATTTCGACTTTAATTTTACTTCAAAAATTCCGATAACAGTTTCGACGACGTTCAAAACGGCATTTTTTTGCAAATCCATAGTTAATATCATAGATTAATCAAGCTCTCGTCCACTGATCTCGCGTCAATTTGCTGTCAAATGTTGTTTATTTGGCTTTTCTCCTGTTATGGTTGGAATATAATATAAATCTAAGGTTTGCCTAGTTTCACTCCTTTTAGAATAGGCTAGGCTTTAGAGTGAGAGGTGTAGACTAACATGATGACTATGTAGGTCTTTCACTGGAGAAAATATATAACTTTAAGATTCTTTTCATTTTTTTTAAAGAGAATTTAAATTGCTATGCTTTGTGAATGTCGAGTTAGAACAACATGGTTTCAGTACCGGTGAAAATTCATTATACTAAGTATGGACTGATTTGACACCCAGGATTGCCTCCAGGCAAATAAGTCCTCAACCGTCAACACAGACAGACCTGTATGTACCTACAATTTTTTATATAGTTAGCTACCCATCCCAAATTCGCACGGCCTATCAGTGTGAACAACAAATCGGCACAAAAACAATAAGTAAAACAATAAAAACAAACATAATTAGAAAAAAAAACACTAAGTTTAATTTCTTGTTTTTTTTTTATAACATGTAGGTACGTATTATACCTATAAACTTTACTCTTGAATCACTCTGTTTATTAAAATGCGTTGATTAGTTTAAAAGATCCAAGACAGAAAGCAACTCTGTTTCATACTATGTAGATATAATAATTAATTTCGACTCTGTAAAAAAAAAACACGAACATCTTCCTGTCAGCGTAGTCGAGTAACTGCGAGTATTACACAACATACGACAAACAAAAGTCCGACTCGGGATTCAAAGCGGTTAAAATTCCACAGTTCAATGACCTTTCGTCAACGGCTACTTTTTTTAATTCACACATTTTGATTGACCAAGATTAATAAATAAAAAAATCTTCAATACCTTATGAATGGACATCATATGATCGATTAGATAAGTATTCGTAGTTTAGAGATATAATGAGCCAGTGTGATTAAAGCCGCCTTTACGTTTACCGATCACACCGTCTGAATGAAGCCTGCTCCACATGAGTAGAGACCGTTGCCCAGCATTGGGATATATGTATATAGGCTTCACCTTACTTTACTTAAAAATACGATAAGTTAAAGCGAATATACAAATCACATTAAGCATTCGTCTTTTAATATTCCCCTGCTGGTTAAGACCTCCTGAGAAAGTTCCAGGATTCATGCACAGATCCAATGCTGAATACACATGTAGCTGAATTTCATCCGAAACATACAGATCTCACGACGCTATCCACCACCGAGTACGAGATGAATTATAAACACAGATTGTCTATGTTTTAATCTCAAATATTTACTTGGTGGAAGTTTTCCAAGTCCTACCGGGTAGGGTACCACTCGCTTAGATATTCTACCGTCAAATGGATTTATAGGAATTCTTAAAGTTGCGTAATTAGATGTATCATTCTAGCCTACGTCGGCTTCTGTTTGTGCTTTTCAGATAATATGTGGAGACTTGATTAGTTTTTGATACTTTTAAATATTTTAATTATTTATCAACTGTCAGCAACAACAACACTTTTAAATATTTTAATTATTTATCAACTGCCAGCTGTATGATTTCCTCAATAATAAACAATATGCAGCAATACTTAGTATTTTTGTGTTCCGGTTTGAAAGGTCAGTGAGTTAGTGTAACCTGTCCCAGCGTTGGTGGCGCATAAACGATCTTCAATGTTTCTTACAGCGCTTATGTCTATAAGAAGTGATGACCACTTATCAGGGGGCCAGTTAGACAGTCTACCATACCTAACATAAAAAAAAATTAGATTTAAGTCGTCCAACAACTGGGCAATTTTCTTAGATAGTGAGTTTAATGGATAAAATGTCCTTCAGCGTCGCCCAGTCAGTCTCCCATAAGACTGTCGCTGTGTCCGAAATCGGTCAGGTGAACATAATTTGTCTGATGTTACAAATACTCTTTGTGGCCAACAGTTCGCCCGTCTCTATATATAGTCGATGGGTCTGTCTGTCTGTTTCAAATCAAAAACTACCGAACAAATTTCATCAATAGTCAAAATGATTCATGAGGAAGGTTTCCGTGGATAATTCATTAAAGTTTCTTGGAAACTAATTGAAATATCATATTTATTGTTAATGATGTCGGAAATAAACGTACTGACTTATACATATATACTATATACGTTATTTATTATGTAAGACCCTTTTTCTACCCGTGCAAAGCAAGGGCGGGACGCTAGTAATAAATAATTATTCATTCGGTATCGAAGCAAATGTGAACCGGTTACCAATCAAAATTGTAACGTACTGAACGCTGGTCTTTGTCGAACTAATCCTTATACCCTTAACTTCTTACTCTAACGTTTATATTTACGACTCGGAATCGAACTCGGACCAATTTATATATTTTATTTATTACATTATGTTTTAAAACCTAGGTATCCCAGGGGAAATCAATAAAAATCCAAAAATAATTTTCTTAATTTGTGAATAATTTATTAAAATAAACATCGTCAACACCCGCAATTCGATACGAATGCAAATCTGTCACATGTTTACCCACCAATCCGCACTGCAAAAGTATGGTGGCTACGACCCTTCCTAAGAGAGAACTGCCGATTCAATGCAAATACATAGAATCGACTGTTCTCTCCTTTTATTTCGTAGGTTAGCGAAATCGTCAGACTCGTGTAACAGTAGCAAAGCGCTTTAACGCGGTTGACAGCGCACTGGACAGTTATATACCTCCGTTATGTTTAACATTGGCGCTGAAATTGCTCTCTTGTACACACCTCTGAACTAAAAATTGATTTTAAAAATTATACAATCCGTTCCACTTAAATAAATTTATCTCAATTTAAAAAATATTAAAAAAAAAAACGTCAATGAGATCACTTATAAAGATTTTTTTTTAAACTTATAATTATCAATATTATGAATATAGTATGCCATTGTAAGTCTATTTTATTAATTTAAAAAAAAACTGTTTACTAAATAACCGTTTTTCTAAGATTCCAAATTCAAATTAAAAAATTGAACATATTTCTTCTAACTTATAAACACGCTAAGGCAAAATGCATTCGACACTAATTAACAAAGTGATTATGTACTAACTTAACTTTCGACTTCTACTTAGCACTCACAATCGAACAAACGAATAAACTAACAGAAAGACATCGCAATTACTTGTTAAAGTATTATTACTCTAGCGGTTTGTATAGAAAACGAACATGATCGCTTAAAGTAAAAGTAACAAGCCTGTAAATATCTAACTCAGCAGGCTTACTTTCCTCTTGAGAAGGTTCAGATATTATTCAAGCACGCTTCTCCAATGGGAGTTGGTATGATGGTTTCTAATACATTTTAAAATTCACCATTGATCACAAGATGAATTATAAACACAACAAATTTAGTGGTGCTTTGATCTTCAGGTCCAACCTTTGGGACCAGGCAGTCTCCTTATTTACATTGACTAACATTAAGTAAACAAATCATATATATTGAAAAAAGGCCTTAAAAGCGAGCCCAGGTAGCTACTAGACCAGAAATAGATTAATTTAATTAAAGATAGATAAAATAGATATATTATAGAATAAAAATACCAATGCTCATGTACCAGGAGATAATAAACAGTGAGAAGGCCTTCATCAAAACCGCGTTCAAAGGCACAAATTTTGCTCATCGAACGAGTGTCTCGCGTACCAGGAGATCATAAAAAAAAGTAACGTCTGTACCGCGATAAGTGAGACCTTAGCAAATCCAATACAGTAAGAACTCAATTCGTTTCTCACTCGTGAAATGCTGAAACCGACACACGATTTTATTGACGTTTCCTTAAAATATTATGATCATTATAGTGAATGTCGCATATCAATTCTGACGTTTCAGGATCGTTCTGAGGTGAGTTTTGACTTTGTTCTTATAAAATGGGTCCACTCGGTGTATAGTTTGGAGTATACAAGAGTATTGCTGTGGTCCTGTTTGAATGGTGAGCGAACCAGTGCAACTACACACACAAAAGACCGGACATCTTAGCCTCCACGTTTGGTGGCGCATTGGTGATGTTAGGAATGCTTAATATTTCTTACAGTGCGATTGTCTATGGGCGCTGTTGACCACTTACGATCCATCAACCAATGTTTAAACGACGTCCCAGTAAATACTATAAAGTTATACGTGTACATTACTATACTACTAATTATAAAACCAACCCGCCGCGTCTGTCTGTTTGAACTTGACAAAATCAAAAACTACCAAACGGATTTTGATAACGTTTTCTCCAATGGACAGTGTAGTTCAAGACGAAGGTCTAAGTGTATAATTAATAAGATTTTGTCATTTGTCTAAAATTTTACGATTTTTGACAAAAAAAAAATCCCGACTGGTAGCATTACATCTAGTGGCATGCGCCGTGTAATCTAACAGTGTTACGACATAAATGCTGCATGTATCCCTTTATTCTACCTGTTCGAAGCCGAGACGGGTAGCTAGCCAGAGATAAAAATGGGTCGTTTATTGTTTAACTATTTAAAAAGAAAACTTACTTAAAAACTTGATTAAAATGGATTGATAAAACTTTTGTCTACATCGGTTATCCAGTTCGGCTACTGGTGCCCTCTATTGCAAGTAGTCGTCGATTTTCATACAGGATACTCAAAATGTCTAGATCGTCTGGTATCATAAAGAGTACCATTTGTTCAAACCAAACTTCATCGAATTCAGTGCAGTGGTTTGAAAGAGCGACAGACACACAGTTACTTTCGCGTTTATAATACTAGTATAGACAATTTCACACTGTAAGTCGGGACAAAAAATCGAATTTAATTTTGCTAGAATTTAAAGATCAACGACCCTTAGGAAGGGGGGAAAAATTCAAGGTCTACATCGAGCGCAACGTTTTACGTAACGTTTCTGACGCAAAAGTTTCTAAGCGAATCGGTTCCGTTCAACGTGACTTACCAGACCAAACTCACGCATTTATTTATAATTTTATTAATATGTAAATTAATTTATTCGTTCGTTATTTTTTTGTAATCGTTCATTCGAGCACTCATCTATACATATAATAAAATTGAACTGTCTGTTTGTAATACTAAAATAACCGTGTTTTTACTAAATGCAATGTAATGTGCAACGTATACACGGTACATATACCAAATTAAGATTTTTTTCAATTTTTGTCTGTCTTTCTGTTTGTTCCGGCTAATCTTTGGAACGGCTGGATCGATTTTGATGGGACTTTCACTGGTAGAAAGCTGATGTAATAAGGAGTAACTTAGGCTACAACAATAACTTTTTGTTTAAATAAAACGCGCACAAAGTCGCGGGCACAGCTAGTTAAATATAAGTAGACTATAAATTTATCAATTCACAATTAAGATTCATCAACTGACCAAAAAAACCTATACTCTATTCCAACCACAAGAGCAGAAAAGCCAAATAAACAACATTTGACAGCAAATTGACGCGATATCATTGGTCGAGAGCTTGATTAATCTATGATATTCACTATGGATTTGCGAAATGGCGTTTTGAACATCGACGAAACTCTTATCGAAATTTTGGAAGTAAAATTAAAGTGGAAATAAGTAGTTAAGTGTAATTGTGTTGTATTATAAATAAAGATATATTAATCTTAAACTATTAGTGGTGCACAATATAGCTGAGTTATTAGCAAATCGCATGAAATACGTAAATCTAAGGTTTGTTTATCTTTTCTCCTACTTCCATTGGAATAGGCTATAGAGTATGTCTGTCTGTTTGTGCGCGATATTATTAGAAACTAATTTATCATTAACTAGTTGTCGCCCGCGGCTTTGCTCACGTCTAAGGGGTTGATCGTCAGGTATTCGGCTTAAAAGGTATCCTCTTTCCTTGGAGTTCAAGTTTGGTTCATACCAAATTTCATCATTTGGTCTAATGGTCTAGTGTCTAGATTAAAAGGCTGTTGAACTGGGTTCGAAACCCGGTTAAAATAATAAAGGGTTATTGGAATATTCCAGCAGTACCAAGAATTTAAGCGTGATGGAATAAGCTCAAATCAATACAAAAATAGAGAAAACTTTAGCCTAGAAATATAAGACGGCAGATCCGGGGGCAAACCATAAGTGGTCGTTAAAGAATATTGTGTATATGTCGAAAAATGGGGCTAAGGTTCAGAGCCTTATGCCACGTACGTCTTTAAAGGGAAACTATTTCTAAATCGAATTTCATCATAATCTGTCTGATAAAAGATACTTTCGCATTTATACTATTAGTAGAATAATTCAAAGAATATCATAACTTTAATTTTGATTTATTTTGACAAAATTCTATTTTACGTTTAAAACACTTCGTATCGACATTATTAACTTATCTAACTGTTGGAACTATAACAAAATAATGAAAGAATTAATTATATCAAAATTGGACTACTTACATACTGTAAAAAAATGCAATTTTTAAATATTGAATAGCACATTAAAAAAAAAACAAACGACTGTTTTAAATTTGTAAGATTCCATTTTCGAAATTCAAAAACTAAACAATAATACGTGTATCCAAACTTCTGACTACACTATATTATTATTTCTATACGAGTCGTGAATAAAAAAACAACTATTAAAAGACCACTAACTATTTCATACGTACATCGGTCGGTGGGTATGCCTTAAAACAGGTTTAAGTTAGCTAAACTTATATGACTTTTTTTGTGATTACCTGGCCGTATTCGAATGGATTGCTCAACAAGACACATTTTATCATTAAATACAACCTCTTTTGTTGTTTAGACCTTGTCATTGCGTTCTTACTTTAAAAAAAAGTTTGTTGTGAAACAAAAACAATGCACTAACACTACGAGCTACCAGGCACTCATAACCTACAAGAGATCGATTCGTAAACATTCCCTCCAAAAAAACGCGACGCATAAAAAAGGGGTTAGAGACCTGCTCGGATAGAAAAAAAGCATTGAGAATACGAGGGATAGACCTCCGTACCTCCGTGGTTCGATCAGCGGCCGCCCCACACGTATAAAACCTCCGGGCAGGGCGGGACACCCCGCATATCTGCTATAACAAATAACACCGAGCGCTCGCTCTGCACTTACAATGTTCCGGTTGCCTTTCTTCCTCATACGAACATTGCACGCCGTTTATACATTTAACTATTTTAAACTACACTACACTGACACTACAATCCTCACGCTCACTGACATCGAGATTTCGAGTTTCTTTTTTTTTTGGTAGCGTTGTCGCGTGCCGCGTCGCCGGCCGGCGGGAAGGAAAACTCACGGACGCAGGTAGCTGCCGCCGTAGCGGGTCCGAGGGTTTGTTTATTGAAAGTTTTACATTATTTCACTGATTACTTTTGGGGAATATAGCGTTCGTCTCATGACAGTCGCGTAGCGTCGCGCATTGTACGGATCGCGATAGGTACGCGCGGCACGTCTCGCTCGATCGTACTGGCTGAGCGTCGGGCGGGGCGATGCGCTGCGGGGGGGTTGTCTGCTTTACCGACCTTACTATACAAACAACTTTATCGACGCAACGGACAAGTGGCGCGGTCAATTACATCTGAATTTAAAATTTAGCGCTACTCTTACTATATACATCAGAATATTGTTCGTGAATCATTAAAATATATTTATTTAATATCATGTTACTATTATCTGTAAATGTCTCATAAAAGTATTTTATTTTACAAATAATTAATGTTCTTTTTTTACGCAGTTAAGCACGACGTAGCGCCACCTTCTGATGTTAGAAATATTTATTTAAAAAAAACAGAGGGCGTTAGCGTCAATTTGTTTTGAATCGATATGCAACTTTAACAAATGGGATGATTTAACTTAGGCTAAACTTTTTATTGTTATATGGCAGATATAATACTTCAAAACTATATAAAAGTTTAGTTTTTTTAACAGACTTCAAAAAAGAAGTTCTGTTTGACGTATTCGTTTTTTTTTAAATACATTTTGACAATTAAGCATAATCTAATAAAATATGTAATCATACAAATGTGCAAATTTGTCTTGCTTATGTATAACAAAATATGTTAGATCGATTTGAACTTGTTACCTTTATTTTTACGAATAAATTATTACAATATTTATTTGACGTGGCATTGTTTAGCACAAAAGTACAACTAAACGTTTGAGGTAATTAAATGTGACTATTAATATTATTTGTTATTATTATAAGTGTAAATAGCTTTAGAATTGCATTGTAACATTAAAAAAGTAAACATGATATGATTGAACATAGAATTCAGAACGAAACAATTTCGAACTCAATATGTCAGAATTATGTCAAGCACACAAAGATATTGACGTTTGCAACTGCAAAATTTGAGTGATTGGTAACCAGAGTTCTATCAAATATTATATTATTAAAACGTTTTATTTGAAAATCTTGAATACAAATCAATAGTTTAATGGTTCACCGCTATGGTTAGGCACAGGAAAACGACAGTTCCGCATAAACATGGGAATATCAACGAATCTGGATCGAGTTCGGGTGCCAGCGAGAGTTCCATCGCTAGTCGGGCATTTCATTTGTTATCTATATGGAAGACCGGTGTTGGAGTTATGTGTTTTATCATAGCTGTGTACGTGGGCACTTTAGGTTACCTAGAGACTAGGGTTAACACACCACTTGACGAAGAAAAGGTGATGATTGCAATAGTCTAACTAGATTTGTGGTTGATGGTTTTGATGTTTTGTTAAATAATTTCTATTGAAGTCATAAAATGTTGATATATAATGATTTTATTGAGATAAGATATTTAAGGATTAGTGAAGATTCTGTGTATATATAGTTTTATTCATTACTTAAAATAAATTAGATTTTTTTAAATTTAAATCTTAATAACAGGTTAGCTTATTGCTATTAAATAGAAAAACAATTAAAAAAGTAGTAATAATGTAGCAAATACTGTCAAATAGTATAAAATCTAATTTTGTATCTACACAGAAGGAGTTAGGGTACCTAGGGCATAGAGGCAGGCTGTAACTTGTATTTCCAATCTAACAAGGAACAAATATAAATTAATCTTAGATTTACATATTCCATACGATTTCCTAATATCTCTGTACTGAATATTGTGCACTATAAACAGTTCTTGACAAATTTATCATTATTTATCATACAACACTGTTCTACTTAACTACTTTTATCCTCATTAATTTAATTTCAAAGTTACGATAACACTTTTGTCAATGTTCAAAAATCCATCAAGAATATCGTGGATTATTCAAGCTGATAACCAATATTGCATCAATTTGATGTCAAATGTTGTTTATTTGGCTTTTGTTTCTTGTTGTTGGAATATACTATGAGTTTAATTCATATATATACCTCATGTCCTTCATTACAAAATAAAAATCCGTAATCTAAATAATATGTGATACTATTACTGTATATAACAATATTTTTTCAGGCAGTCCAACAATCAGGACTGGCAGTACCGGAAAGGTATTGGGGTACATATCGTCCGGGAGTATATTTCGGAATCAAGAGTCGAGAACCACGGTCCCCAGTGTTTGGGATGATGTGGTACGAGCTAGCCGCATCAGCCCATAAAGGGATAAGGTCAGTTAATATTTTATGTGTTATTAGTTGTTAGTAAAGAAATTATTTTAGTGATAACCTAATTTCTCTAATCAAAATGTTGATGATTAATTTACTTGGTGGTAGTCTGGGTAGGTACCACCCACTCATTAGATATTCTACTGCCAAATATTAGTACTCGGGATTGTTGTGGTCCGGCTTAAAGTTTGAGCCATTGTAACTACAGGCACAAGGAGGATACATCTTAGCTTCATAGGCTGGTGGTACATTTTTGTTGTAAGGTATGGTTTCTTACAGCGATATAATTTGTCGAGAGTGTGAAATATCTATGATATTCATTATGGATTTGTGAAAAAATGGTGTTTTAAACGTTGAAGGAGCAGTAAGAGAGTACATTTTTAAAGTTATAATAAAGCAGATCGCATGGAATACGTAAATCAAAGGTCTATTTATTTTTATTCCTACATAGATTTAAATAGACTTTAGAAAGCTCAATGGCTAATTATAAAAGCAAGCCATACTAAAGCCTATCTCTTAAAGGCACTGCACAAGCACAAATCACAGTTGATATGAGGATTTGTGATCTAGACAAGGCTTAATCCATTTTTCTAGACAAATCTAACATACTCGTAGAGCTTACATTACCATAATGACTCAATAAAAAATAATAAATATTATAACATAACCAAAAATAGTCAAGTAGTTAATTTATGTGCGGTGAAAGTGAGAGCCTCTCACTCCATCGTCTACCAGTAAAATCTCTCCTTCTCTCTCTTCTTCTCCTTCCAAAAGACCTTAGCCTGTTCAGAAGTGCAGCAAGTTCTATTTTAGAAATAGTATCTGAAGCTGCGCTAACAGGTTCCTTAAGATTTTGAGGTAGGAGGGCAAATAGAGCAGCTAAAATGAGGGCAACGAGAGCAGCTACACCCGGGTCCCAAGTTCCGGGATTAGGGTGTGCTTTACTTTAATTTATTTCTTTATTTAAGGCATTTGTGTGAGCAAAACGATAATCTACCGACGTATGGCTGGTTGAGACACGACGGAGTCAACTTCGGTGAGCAACTCGTGTCAGATCCCCCCCATGATATACACACCTCCTTCATTACGACACCTGGTGGGGAGTATGGAGGACAATGGACAGCACGTATCAATATTACGGCGACCGTAAGATTATTTAACAGTCTTTGTATGTATAGAAGAATTAAGCAGGCCATGTAAATGAAAGATTGCGCTAACAAAAACTTGCTGATTAAATATATTATTGTTAAATAATAAATTAATCATTTAGTCAATAAGATGACAGACCGAAATGCTTGGACTGCAATTGCGAGTATCGCGTTTAAAAACAAATACATAACATTATAATATTTCTTTTTTTAAATAGTAAAATATAGATCAATTCACCGAGCCGAGATGGCCCAGTGGTTAGAACGCGTGCATCTTAACCGATGATTTCGGGTTCAAACCCAGGCAGGCACCACTGAATTTTCATGTGCTTAATTTGTGTTTATAATTCATCTCGTGCTCGGCGGTGAAGGAAAACATCGTGAGGAAACCTGCATGTGTCTAATTTCAACGAAATTCTGCCACATGTGTATTCCACCAACCCGCATTGGAGCAGCGTGGTGGAATATGCTCCATACCGTCTCCTCAACGGGAGAGGAGGCCTTAGCCCAGCAGTGGGAAATTTACAGGCTGATTATGTTTATGTTTAGATCAATTCACAAAAAGTCATATCTCCAAGCTATTTTGTTTTTAAACATAATATACTTAACAAATATAATCTAATTTGTATTTTTTTTTGCTGTCGTTACATTAAGCCGTCTCACGCACGAGCGTCACTCGCTCATACTTGGGGCTGGATTAACCAACGGCGATGTACTTTTCGGGCCCCCTTCACCGTATCTAATCTCCTATATCATAACAACGAAATTTTATTTATAATTACGATGTTTTATTACAATATTACGAAAACTTATCGCCCAATTCAAATAAGAGAAATATTAAAATGTATATTAAAATTAATGTACCAAGTTTTGGTCTGTCTTGTCTTTGTCTTGTCTCTTCTAGTTTCTTGTACTACATAAATAATAATAATCAGCCTGTAAATTTCCCACTGCTGGGCTAAGGCCTCCTCTTCCGTTGAGGAGAAGGTATGGAGCATATTCCACCACGCTGCTCCAATGCGGGTTGGTGGAATACACATGTGGCAGAATTTCGTTGAAATTAGACACATGCAGGTTTCCTCACGATGTTTTCCTTCACCGCCGAGCACGAGATGAATTATAAACAAATTAAGCACATGTAAATTCAGTGGTGCCTGCCTGGGTTTGAACCCGAAATCATCGGTTAAGATGCACGCGTTCTAACCACTGGGCCATCTCGGCTTCTTGTACTGCCTAATGGATAATCCTGTTTATATTAATGCACACTGATAAAATATTAACTTGACCACCAGGTGAATCAACGAATGCCATAAAAAAACACCAATAAAAATGTTAATTATTTCTAGGGTAAAGAAAACACACCCATAGTATTGATTTGGTACGGTGCCCTGGATGAATCGATGGGTGCTGATGAGCATTCGATACTCTGGGCGGAGTACGGAGCCCTAAGGGGACACACGCCTGCGATAGGCAACTTCAAAGTGCATTTAGTACCTCATTCTGGTGAGACATCCTGCTTAGTATGTAATATATTCGTAAATTTTACTAAAGCTTAGTCTACCAAGTTTTACTAAGTCTCGTTGTAGAGTATCGTAAATCGTGTGGCGGTGTTTGGGGCACGAGAACAGATTATGAGATGAGGAACCTTCGTTGACTCCACTTTCATTCAGAGTGTGAAGTCTAACCCTAATATTTGGATGAGACTACATGGATGTCCAAGACGGAAGCAACAGTAGATCCTTCGACTTTTGTAACGTGCATATTTCGTTTCAGGTAAACTTATCCACACATCGTTCTCAGAAGCTCATTGCTCTGGACTTCACCTCCTCAAAGAGAAGTTCTACTCGTTACTGAGAGTTGAGAAGCATCCGCACTTTGGTCGTTTGGCTGTACTGGGACCAGACGACGAACTCAATGACAAGGTATGGTACTAATAGCCATTATTTCTCTTCAAACAGAAACAGTTCTGTAAACTTCTTACCTAATTGGTGGTAGGGCATTGTGCCTGTTTGGTACCACACATTCATCACTGATTTTACTACCAAGCAGTGTTGTTGCGGTTTGAAGGGTGAGTGAGCCAGTGTAATAAGTAGAAGGAACATTGTTAGCGTATTGCAAATGTAAGGGATGGTTAATATTTCTTACACTGCTGATGTTTACGGTCAGTGGTGACCACTTACTGTCCCGGGGCCCATTACCAATCTTTTTTTATGTAACTCTGGAGCCTTTAAGAGTAGAGTAAACAGGTTTCTTTTGGATGGGCGTGTACCATCTTCGTCTTCATCTACAATTTCCATCAGGTGAGATGGAAGACAAACGTCTATTCCATGACAACTATTAAAAAAAAAGGCGGACGAGCCAACAGGCCATCTGGTGGTAAGTGTTCACCACCGCCCATAGACAATGGCGCTGTAAGAAATATTAACCATTCCTTACATCGCCAATGTGCAAACTTTGGGAACTAAGATGTTGTATCCTTTGTGCATATAGTTACATTGGCTCAAACACCCTTCAAACCGATACACAACAACGCGGGACTGCTGTTTGGCGGTAGAATATCTGATGAGTGGGTGGTACTTACCAAGACGTTTTAGCACAAAGCCCTACCACCAAGTACCTACTTACCTACTTATTTTAAATAAAATAAGGGATTAATGTCTGGGAAAGAGCCCAGAGTCTTCTCATTAGAAGGATATTGGATTGGAACTTTTTTGACTATGCTTGTCCATTGTGGGTTGGGGGATATATTTATGTGACAGCATATTTATTCGGTTGCTCTAGAGGTTTTTCTCTACCACAAAACACAAATTAAACAAGTGAAAAATATGATATTTGTTACGTTTCAAAGTCAAAAATCTTTATTCAATATAGAAGTGTTTACACTTGCTTATTGATTGTCAAAAATCTACCACCGGTTCGGAATTTAGCACCTCGGACCTGAGAAGAACCGGCGAAAGAAACTCAGCGGGATATATATTTTTTTAACCATTATTATGTACAATGATAATTATATTTTAGTTATTTGAAGCAGCCTGGAGGCTTAAAAATAGACATCAAATCAGTACCGTTACTCTACCAAACATAGAAACTAAGATGTCCCTTGTGCATTGGAACAATCACATTTAAATGCGGGAAAATTAGTAGTACTTATAGAGGCAGTAGGACTCAGGCATAAAATAAGCAAAATAGTTGTCGTCGATTATGAATAATTATTAACTTAGATGATTTTGTTGTATCTGTGGGGCGTGGACGCCGTGACGTAACGAGTCACGTGATCGGAATCGTTTGAAGGGACAACTGTCACATTTTGAATTCTCTGGAGAGCGATGAGTCGGAAGCTAAACTTTATTATAGAGGGCGATACAGTTCGGGCCTTCCAAGCGGGACCGTTGGTTCACGCAACTCGGATAGTTGTAATATACCTACTTTATAATTTGTGATTGCTGATTACCTACATAAAGTACAAGAATTGTCATATTGTATCGTCGTGGTTAATTGCCTGAGACCTACGCCATGAACCCCGTACCAGAAGCTCATACCGATGACGGGCGTGCCGCCGTCATATTGTTTAATTTTCTGTTGCATTTTACAGGAGAAAGGCATTAACTTTGTTCCAATACAAATGTTAATCGAGACGCCATTTGTACTTGACGTTGTATACTCAACGGAGGGCTTACCCAGCCCCCCCCTGAAAGGTGATGAGTACACGAATGCGTTGGAGAAGTACAAAAAGGAGTTCGATGTGAAATTCGAAAAGGAGTTCAATTTGAAGAAGAAAGGGTAAGATACATTCTCAAATATATAGTCTAACCACAAGAGAAGTAAAGATGAATAAATAACTTTGACCTTGAATTGACGTGATATCATTGGTCGAGAGCTCGAGTGATCTTTGGTATTCACTATGAATTCGAGAGAAATGGTCTCTCGAAGGTCGGCAAACTTGTTATTGGAACTTTTGTAGTAAAATCTATTTAATTTGGAAGTATATTCATCGAGAACTATTTATAGTGTACAGCTGAGCTGTTTGTTAGCTAAATTTCCCATTAAATGTCCCAGTGCTGGGCATACGGTCTCTTTTGCTATAAGCCCTTGCCGAGCTATGTTTTTTTTCACTGATTAAGGTTTAGAAATTGCGACTTCTATCTGTCAGTTTGACTGAATATTCAAATAGTCTTCGGCTTTTATATATTGGGTACCAGGATACCATAAGTTATTAAAAGCAATAATTATATGTGAGTGTAAATTTTAAATTAGCGTAGATAATCTCTAAGACCGAACTACGATGATAAATTTAATGAATGTAATCTAATTAATTTTATATTCGTTATTTGAATTTTATTATTTCCTTACAAAATAACATTTTTTTGTGACTATTCCGATATAGTTTTATGTTGGTTTTCATCTTGGTTTTTATATTCCGGGTACCAGGAAATCATGAGACCGAAATAGTTTTTGATAAGTAAAGTTTGAATCATTCCAGATATTCAGACCAAGATATCAAGATAGCAAAGGCTGCGATGTCCAACATGATCGGTGGTATCGGCTACTTCTACGGAGCCAGTCGGGTCCAGTCGCAGTACACCAAGGAGCCGGTCCCGTACTGGCGGGCGCCGCTGTATACGGCTGTACCCAGCAGGTGAGTTTGGATGTATTAATAAAATTAGTAAGGGACCATTTATTTATTACGTGAGACTATTTTCGCTAGTTTTTCACCCCATCCCCCCCTAATATAAGAAAAAATAGGAACTGGCCTACCTCCTCCCTCCATGTTTAATATTAAATGTGTAAGAAAACATAGGTCATGATCGACCCCCCCCCCCCTCCCTAAACCGTCTTACGTAATAAATAAGCAGGTACTTATCAATTATTATATAAAACTAATTTAGTTTTTAAGTTAGAAATTCAAGCTGACGGGCAAGTGTGCCACCTGATGGTGAGTCATCGCTGGACATAGACATTGGTTCTGTAAGAAATATAAACCATTCCCTACCAGTGTGTCACCAATCTTGCGAAGTAAGATGTTATGTCCCTCGTACCTGAAGTTACACGCGCTTGCTCATCTTTCAAATTGAAACAAAACTATATTAAGTACTGCTGTTCATCGATAGAATATTTGATGAGTGTGTGACACCTACCCAGGTGGACTTCAATAAAGTTATGCTCACATGAGCTCATATTTCCAGATCCTTCTTCCCACGAGGCTTCCTCTGGGATGAGGGATTCCACGGCTTGCTGATAGGGAAGTGGTCTCCAGAAATTCAACTCGATATAGCGGCCCACTGGCTGGACCTTATCAATGTTGAGGGCTGGATACCACGTGA
This sequence comes from Vanessa tameamea, assembly GCF_037043105.1. NCBI lineage: Eukaryota > Metazoa > Arthropoda > Insecta > Lepidoptera > Nymphalidae > Vanessa > Vanessa tameamea. The sequence goes on from NC_087337.1 coordinate 4,894,236, forward strand.
ACAAATCTTAGGTGAGTTTATTGTTTGCGATGACGCACATAACTATTTGATTGGTTGATCTAACTTGTATCTTTATAAGCGACCTTCGTAGGCTGTATGAACTCCTAGTACATTATTATGAAAATTGTTATTCTGTTAGTCCCTGGTTTTGCTGTATTTCTGGGTCAATTAAATAAATACATCAAACGTTGAATCGAATCTATTACGTCTTTCCATATAAAATTCAGAGCTAGATAATACGTGCACTTATGAGAATCGAACTCACAGTCTTTATTTAATACTAACTTACCTGTATTTCCTATTGTACCAGGAGCGGAGGCGTTGGCAAGAGTACCCAAGGAGTTCGTCGTGCAGAGCAACGCGGCTGCAAATCCGCCAATGTTGCTTCTGCAAATAGCAAAACTTGTTCGGACCAAGCCGCAGATGTTTGAACACCGCTACGCAAGCAGACACACCCTGGACCGTATGTTCCCGAGGTTGCAGGTAACGAATTGCCTGAACGCACTTCTTTTAAAGGTTGCGTTAGGAAAATGTATTCCACCATGTTGGTCCTCTGCGAGCCGGATACTGGTCCTTCTAATTTCATATTTCTTCTCGCAAAATTCTCGTGGGCTCAGAATTGGAATTGTGTCACACGTGTTACAATCCAATGTACGTTTTCTCTTTACCACATTGAAGTAATATAGCAGGTGTTCAAGTGTCATGTATAGTTCATACAAAGGTACCTCTAGACTTAAAATTGCTTAAAAATGTTCCTTAGCGGATGCTCACGTCTATATGAATAATTTTGCACAGATTTAACATATACCATAATTTGGATTGATACCTATCCATATTTATATGTCGTTAAAAGATTACCCTACCTCGACGACATATATCCGTAAAATTCGATGACACGACAATTCAACGGGCGGCCATGTTTGACGTTTACGGGTGATGTTATAGAAAGTTTTATTTATTTAAGTTTTACCTGAGCGAAGCGGGGTTTTTAACTAGTTGTAAAATATACGTATTCTAAATTTCAGTTGTCTGGGCTCAGTGGTTTGACTGTACATTTATAGTCAGTCAAATCAAACTATTTAATATGGTATAATAAACACTGTTCCTCTGTTCATATTCAGGCATGGTACCAGTGGTTCCAGACGACCCAGAAAGGGGAAGAACCCACGTCGTACAGGTGGCGCGGTAGAGAAGACGATGGCCTTCAGTTGAATCCTAAAACTTTGACTTCCGGTCTTGATGATTACCCAAGGTAAGTATTTTCTTCCTCCAACTATGAAGTTAATGCGTTTACCATTCAATTTCAAGTTCACGACGATAAGGATAGTTAAAAACCGGCAAATAGAACATACATTAAAATGACATAATCAGCCTGTAAATTTCCCACTGCTGGGCTAAGGCCTCCTCTCCCGTTGAGGAGAAGGTATGGAGCATATTCCACCACGCTGCTCCAATGCGGGTTGGTGGAATACACATGTGGCAGAATTTCGTTGAAATTAGACACATGCAGGTTTCCTCATTATGTTTTCCTTCACCGCCGAGCACGAGATGAATTATAAACACAAATTAAGCACATGAAAATTCAGTGGTGCCTGCCTGGGTTTGAACCCGAAATCATCAGTTAAGATGCACGCGTTCTAACCACTGGGCCATCTCGGTTCATCATTAAAATTAAAATTAATTACATTAAAATTAGGGACTCACAATTTTGAGCTAGATTACATTCCTAAGCATGTGTACACGGCACGCTCGTAACAGTTATATATCAATGCAGTCTGGCGCTATTTTATATAATAATGAAAAAATTAATAAATTACAGTAAATATAAAGATAATAAATCAAATCGAATGATCATAAAATAATACAATTATCTAAAAAAGAGAAAAAAAAGGATTTAAATTGATAAATTCATAAATATCTGTCAATATGTTATCAAGTATTTACAGTCGATCATTGAATTTTAATATATAATATTCCTTACAATGTTTTTAAATTTTGTTTTTAAAAGTAAATCGTTGTAAGACAAAATCTAACTGGAAATTGGATTATAATATGATGTATTATTACTGTGATGATTCGAAGGGTTCCGGGGTTTAAAAAAATCATGTCACTTGTATGTCCGCCCCTTAAATATTTATTCTATTCTGTTTTTTAGTATCTGTCGCTATAGCAGGAGAAGTACATCATATGTGAAAATTTAAATTGTTGTTATCATGTTTTTTCTCTTTTAAATTTTTGATTTGCAATACTTTCAATAAAAGAGCCGAGATGGCCCAGTGGTTAGAACGCGTGCATCTTAACCGATGATTTCGGTTTCAAACCCAGGCGAGCACCACTGAATTTTCATGTGCTTAATTTGTGTTTATAATTCATCTCGTGCTCGGCGGTGAACGTGAGGAAACCTGCATGTGTCTAATTTCAACGAAATTCTGCCACATATGTATTCACTGGATTGGAGCAGTCTGATGAAATATGCTCCAAACCTTCTCTTCAAAGGGAGAGGAGGCCTTAGACCAGCAGTGGGAAATTTACAGGCTGCTGATGTAAAATACTTTTGAATGAGTATAAGAGATTAGTTTATAAAGTAGTGTTTATATAGCGATGTTGTTTTCCCAGAGCATCTCACCCGTCGGACATTGAGCGTCACGTTGACCTTCGGTGCTGGATGTACGCGGCTGCGGACGCGATGGCCACCATCGCGAAAGTGCTGGAGCGGGACACTGACAAGTCTGTACCGTTCTATAGTAATATTCCATCCCGATCCTTTCATTTCTATAAAGCAAGCGTCAAAGAATCTCCCCCTACTCCCCTAATGTCACTATTAATTCGACAACACGTTGTCCCAGGTTCGAAGCGGTCCGAGACCAGCTCGGTGATGAAGATCTTTTGAACGAGTTGCACTGGTCGTCGCACACGCAGACATACGCTGATTATGGTGAGAAATACTTCTTGGTCTGGATGTCAAAATACCATCAAAATGGACGCATATTTAGAAACATCTAGAATTCATTATTCATATTAAACATAAATAAATATTGGACAACATCACATACATTCCTCTGGTCCCAATGTAAGTAGCTAAAGCACTTGTGTTATGGAAGATCAGAAGTAACGACGCTACCACAAACTCTGGGTGTTTCCTCCCAAGGCAACATAAAAAACTAATGAACTTTTTCTACATCGACTCGGCCGGGAATCGAACCCGGGACCTCGGAGTGGCGTACCTACGAAAATCGGTGTACACACTACTCTACCACGGAGGTCGTCACTCAAATTCACAATTCTAACACAGTACATATATAAAATTGTTATTAAAAATTTCTTGTATATTGACAACAATAAAAGATAATTTTATATAAAATCTTATACAATAGAAACAGAGACAGAGTGAGAAAGAGATGGAAATGTTGAGGGAGCATATAGCGTTTACGTGTACAATTTTTGCCAGTTCACTCAACTGTGAGCTGTTCTATAAGTTCGTTCCCAAACATTTCAGCGAATCGTGCGTTTAACAGCTTATTTGTAATGAACTACACTCTAACCTTCGCAGGCTTACACACGGACGGTGTTCGCTTCGTCAGGCAAAACAGCAAGAATCAGCAAGAAGGCTCCAAAGTGGTTCGGAGCGTTACAATCGCTCCCCAACCGAGATTGGTGACATCCGCATTCGGTGAGCACTTCTTCCTGCTTATGATCTCCTGGTACATGAATGTTGTAATTGATATTCTGTATCTTATCTATCTATGTATTATGTATATATATGTATATATATATATATGTATATATATAATACTATTATATTGAATTGAATATATATATTATAATCTATCATTCGTCAAATATTGAAAAAAATATACACAAGTAACAATCATATACAGCAAAATAACAAAAACATTAAAGAACTCATATCATAAGCAACCGACTATTCAATTCTATCTATTCTGTCAACTAAATATGGCTGCCTCGCCGGTCATATATTTTCTTCTGCCACGTCGTCTGTCCGGTGACGTCACTTCCCCGGTGACGTAACTCAAACTTCGTTCAACAACAATAATATATATATAAATATTGGACATCACATACTTTAGCTACTTACATTGGTCCCAATGTAAGTAGCTAAAGCACTTGTGTTATGGAAAATCAGAAGTAACGACGGTACCACAAACGCCCAGACCCAAGACAACATAGAAAACTAATGAACTTTTTCTACATCGACTCGGCCGGGAATCGAACCCGGGAGTTAGAACCTCGGAGTGGCGTACCCATGAAAACTGGTGTACACACCATATATATCAGTTTAAGTGATTGGTGTATTGTCTATGTAAGGGCCATCCAGCGATGTCCCCCCCCCCCCTCCGAAGACAAGATGTATGCTTAAACGGAGGGGGTAAATAAGAATATTAGTAATCCCTTAATCATGAACCCAAGAATTACAGGGACAATCTGAATCAAAATATTTATTCAAGTAGGCTCATAAAAGTACTTTTGAATCGTCGTGTTACTGTTGAATTAAGTGTAATGGTACCACCGGACCGGAAAGATTCTGCCGAGAATAAGATATAAAAGTATCTCTTTAAATTAATTTATATTGTATTTTTGCAGGCTACGTGTCCCTATTCCCGATGCTCTTGAAGGTATTGAAGCCGGAGAGTGAGAAGCTGGGTAAAATATTGGAGATGCTGGACAAGGAGGAGCTGTTGTGGTCTCCTTATGGTTTGAGGTACGTAATATGACGGTATTCTTCGTCTTCGCGTCCTGAAATGCTTTTTCCGATGTGTCGATTAGCTTCTTCCACACCACTCAGGGAACAGAATATTAAGTATGTTTTGAATCTGGTCGGACCAGCGGGTAGTATTAATGTTAGATGAGATACTGTAGAATTCTACCGATCATCTTGTAATTTTGCATACACGTTGTCAGAAGTATAGAGAAATACATCGAGTAACCTAACCTAACCCCCCCCCTACTCAAGCGCGGGGAAAGCTATATATGACTCTTGGAATTTTATGATTTTCCATCGTTAATGCTTAGTACTTTGTGTCGCAGTGTGGTTTGTAGTGAGAGGAACGCAGTGACTCCCTCGTTGGTCCAGTTGCTTGATATAAGACAGATCCTGAGATTCTGGGTTGGCTGAGGTCGGGACGGTAAAAAGTTACCGGATTTTTCTATCGAAAAATGTTCAGTAACGGAGTCTGGGCGTTGGAAGTGTCCCCGTCGGTCCTGCGTCAGAAATTATTTTGGTCGTGTCGGATTCGCCGTCCCATCGGGTTACGAGAGTGTACATGTGTTTGTGCACAGACGTCTGCACTATATATCCTGCGTAGGTGGCTGGTGAATTTTTCCACATACATACATTACATTAGCAGCCTGTAAATTTCCCACTGCTGGGCTAAGGCCTCCTCTCCCTTCGAGGAGTAGGTTTGGAGCATATTCCCCAAGCTGGTCCAATGCGGGTCGGTGGCAGAATTTCATTGAAATTAGACACGTGACCTGCACGATGTTTCCCTTCACCGCCGAGCACGAGCTGAATTACAAACACTATAATTCAGGAAATTCAGTGCTCGGTCGGGTTCGAACCCAATCCGCAGTTATCGGTTCAGATGGACGCGTTCTGACAAGCGATATATTAGCGTTATAGTTAATGGAGGTAAAATTTTATGACAGATTGGACTACTTGGTGGTCTACCTTCCTAGCGTTACCTAGAAATTCTTTTTTTAGTCCCAATAACGAAATCTCGGAGTATATTACCAGCCAGCTAGCGTTTCGTTTTCCCTCAGATCTCTGTCGAAGCTGTCGCCGCTGTACATGAAGCGCAACACCGAGCACGACCCGCCGTACTGGCGCGGCCAGGTGTGGGCCAACATCAACTACCTGGCGCTGTCGGCGCTGCAGCACTACGCGCGCGCCGCCGGCCCGCACGGCCCGCGCGCGCGGGAGCTGCACCGCCGCCTGCGGGACAACCTCGTCGGTGAGTGTCCGAAGGAGTCGCCGTGAGGCCGAGTGACTGGGTATCAGGCTGATTTAGTCCGGGCGCAGTGTAGAGCAGGGTGTTAAGTGACTTTGATTTTCCACCTATTACACGTCGAGACCATTCCAAATTTTAATGCTCGCAGTAGTGATTGAAGACGGCCATCACTTTTTTTCTGAATTAGATTCCGATCTAAAAAAATATGTACATTTCTCATTAGGTAACATACTGTCGGAGTACAAACGAACAGGCTACCTCTGGGAACAGTACTCCGGTGAGGACGGGCACGGAAGCGGCTGCAAACCGTTCAGCGGCTGGACGGCCCTCGTGACGCTCATCATGGCCGATGAGTATTACTTGTAATATTATCTCATCGGACTCATTAAAAATTTAAAGCCAAAGTGGGCCTCGATCCAACCACACTCTATGTGGGTCCAAGTTTATTTGTCTGGATTCAAAACATCCTCACATCCTCAAACAGTCGAAACTCGCCGCAGTACACGATCGTGAAATGTCAAATATATTGCTATATTGTCTATGAGAACAATAATATTTAATCGTGAGTCAGTTTTCAGCATTTCATTAGTAAATTCTTATTGAATAGCACTGACGCACAAACCAGATTTTTTGGATGTTGATAGTGTGAAATGACCCTTATGTTTTGCATATGTGACGTAACATTTTATTTTATATTATTTATAAAGGTGAGTTTGGATCGAGGTAATTAAAATGTGAATAAATTGTTGTGAATTAAGTATTAGGTGTAATTGTAGTTCCCCCCCCCTACGCCGTGTGAGAAAGTAGCCTTTCAATATAAGTCAGTCAGTTTACCTGCCTATACAATATATTACAAAAAAATCAGTAAAAAAATGGGAATTTAACTAAGAAGTTTAATTGCGATCAATCCGTTAAATATTGTCCTTATAATTTTTTTTTTTTATGATGTCGGTAGGCGGCTGAGCAAATAGGTCACCTGTTGGTAAGTGGTCACCACCGCACATAGACAATGGCGCTGTAAGAAATATTAACTATTCCTTACATCACCAATGCGCCACCAGCCTTGGGAACTAAGATGTTACGTCCTTTGTGCCTGTAGTTGCACTATCTCACTCACCCTTCAAACTGGAACACAACAATACTGAGTACTGCTGTTTGGCGGTAGAATATCTGATGAGTGGGTGGTACCTACCCAGACGGGCTTGCACAAAGCCCTGCCACCACCAAGTAAACCAAGAGTCATACAGAATGCTAAATTAAGTTAACACTTTGAGAAGCGACTTCAATTCCTTCCTAATAATTTATTAGTTAGTCTATCCACTATTAATGGTTTGAAAAATCGCTAAAGAAAGCGAAGTTTAAGACAACGCACTCGGTTGTCTTAATTCGCTATCTTTTAAGGAAATATTGACCTAGTGCGCACGCGCTCATCCCTGGTTAGATTATCATATACAGGTATTTTTATCGTCTGTGTGTTTATCGTAATGTTCTGTGCGAGACTTTTTTTGTGACGGTCTTTGATTTTGCAATTGTTATTAATTTCAAGTGAACTAAACACTGGTATTTTAAATGTAAATGAGTTGTTATTCCTTTGCGATAAAAAAAACATATAACTTAGAATTCATGAAAAAAAAAAATTAGATAGATTTTTTTTTGCTGACGGTACAAAATAACGTACTAATGGCCGATATTAATAATCTGAAATCTGTTGATTTAAAATAGTAAATATAATCCTTATACGGAGTAGTTTTAGTTGGACACACGAATCGATCCAGCGTTGGTACATATCTAAGGTCGATTCCAATCTCAGATTGTAGATATAATAATAAACTCGACTATGAATTGTTAATAATACCTATGACTTTATAGAGCAAAGAATTGTTGGATAATTAAATTTAATTAATAAGATACCCATGCGTTATCCATTTAAATAATTTCGTACACAAATAGGGTATTGTCCTTATGAAAATACACACACGTATACTGTTGTCATAGAGCTACGCAACTTTCCAATAATGATACAGTTTCTACACATGCACAAAAACACACAACACAACAGATCGACGCACAAACAACGCACACATCTTAACACTAATTACAACAGACGATTTCAGATAACAGAAGGTATTAAAAAGTGCAAATTTGCCTTTCGCGGTTTAAATTCCTATGGAATTGAACATTTAATTTTTTCCTTATATTTTTAGTATTTTTATTAATTTTAATATTGAACTTTCTTTCGGTATAATGTAACAATTACCGCGATTTAATTTAAAAAAAAATTTAAGATTTAAAGGTTCTAAGAAAACAACACACTAACTAAACATGATCGTTCATTTAAACCTAAAATTGTCAATTATTAAATTGTAACATATAAAATGTATTTGCGTAATAATGACATTCCAAAAAAAAAAATGTATATCATAATAAACACAAATATTGATATAGTATATTCCATAATAAAATGGTTTTTTTTAGTTATAATATCGCTTCCATTACATCATATCGCCTCTAAATAAACACTTTACTTATACATTTTGAACGTAAAACTAATAAATAGTTCATTTCCTAGAGTAAGTCATTCGTACAAGCTAAATATAAAACAGGGCCTAATGTTACCCCTTGTGAAACTCCAAAAAAATTACAATTTTGATTAGTGCCGTGTTATATAAGTAGTCTTCTCATTAATAACTTACTAAATAACTATCAGTAGTCGAACAGGCCCAGTTACGTAACCACTGTATATTAGTTGTACAAACCGAGTCATTCTATGTTAAATTTAGTCAAAAGCCTCGGATTATTCAGTACTATTAATAATAGTCATATGCGTAAGTGGCCCTTCAATTCACTTTACTTCACAAGAGTATTTCCATGTGACATATTATTACCAGGACATAATCAGATTGCTATTAATTAAGTTCATTCCAATCCAATATGTCCGCCAACCGAGTAGAGCAACGTGGTCTTAGCTCGAACTTCTTCACCGGAGGAGCCTTTCCCTCACATAAGAGCATTTAAGGTCACTGTAAATTAATAAAAGTAGTTCTGTCTTGTTATAGATGTGTTTGTATAATGAAAATATTTTGTTACTTCTCTAGTTCAACTGAATCATTTTACAATTGTAAGATTTTATCAAGGCATTCGATCGAATTTTCATCGATATATTGAGGTTGGTGTGTTCGATTACATAACTTAGAATGTATAGTTAGTGTAAGTTTAGACATACTTTTAAATATATATATTGTAAATTTAAGGCTACTAGTATTTGTGCAATAATATTAATCATTTGTATATTTATTAATTGCTTGTTTTACGTTATAAAAATCTTTAAAAACCGCTATAAGCGCGTACAGACGCGCGTAAATATATGTGGCTTACCATCGGTAATATAATATGGACGGATAGGTTTTGATACTCGTACGGAAATCACAAAACAGTACTGGTAACATTTACATATAGTCTATTCCAACCACAAGAGGAACAAAGACAAATACACGAACTTGACCTTGAATTGACGCGATATCATTGGTCGAGACTTTGAATCTGTGGTATTTTTTATGGATTTTCGAAAAAATGCCGTCTTGAACGTCGTAGAAGTTATTATCGGAACTTTGGAAGTAAAATTTAAGTGGGTTAATTTGTTAAGAGGAATAATGTTGTATAATAAATATTGATATATTAATGGAGAACTGTTAGTACATGGTAGAGCTGAGCTATTAGCGAATCGCATGAAATAGGTATGTAAATGTACGGTTCGTTTATCGTCATTCCTACTTCGATTGGAATAGGCTATAGACATATAAATAATCAAAAACCGTAACGTATTTGATACAATACGTTTGGCATCTGTCATGAGTCTTGAATTATTCTATTTTTTTTAATTGAAATTTATTATGCTCCAAGATTTTATTCCAATTTATTTGCCATGTAAGTTTCTTTCAAATTTATTTATGTTGATATTTATTTTTTGTATATTTTGTAAATAAAATTTTAAATAAACATTCTAAAAATAATACTGTGTTGTCATTACTACTGGAGTGTTTAATTACAAGTACTACTAGTACTAGTAAGTATTTTACTTTTACCTTTTTTGTAGGACTCCTACCCACTAAAACCATTGCGATGGCCGTCATCGACACGGAGGGGGGGTCTGATCGTGAGAACAGGAGTATCTTATCGATATAACGCATCCACCGCCACTTCTATGCTATGTTCCATCCGTGGGGGCGAAGGTGATCTCGCAAAACCCCCAACCCCCTCCTAGCGAGTGCGTCGCACGAGTCTATCCCGACTGCCATCCTCCTCAGGACCGTTTCTACATAGACCCTACTCTAATATCGCCTTCTAGCGTAATGTTAAATTTTACATATTCTTACGACTTATACAAATCAAAGACAATAAGATTTCGACGTGGACAATGCTTATATGTAATGTACAGTCGGGGTAAGAAAAGGTTCGTCACCTTAAGATCTATTTTCGTGTGCTCAGTATGAGCGATAACCTGCTTTACCGCTTGAGTATGACATATTGCGTCGCAATGTCATTATAAGTCGCATCTAGCAAAGAGTATAATAGCGTTTAAAAGCTATAACAATAATGAGAAGAAGCCCTCAATCGGGATGATAATTACCAACTTTTCACGAAACCTCATGGCCCTTCGTGAATGCTCGTGTAACATCGGAGATTAGGACATTGTCTTGTCTCTTATAAAAAAGAGTGCGTAGTAGTAATCCTACTTCCTACTAATATTATAAACGCGAAAGTTTGTGTGTATGGATTTGGCTGAGATCTCTGAGGTATGGATGGATGTTTGTTACTCTTTCATGGATTTGGATAAAATTTTGCACACAGGTAGAATATGTACTGGAATAACATATTGGATACTTTTTATGCCGGGAAAACATAAAATCTTCGGGAACGCAGGTGACACCGCAGGACGGAAGTAGTAAATAAAATAGTAAAAATAAATAGTAATTATGGTAAAATTTATAATTTTTCATAAATTATTAATTTATTAACAAATCTTATTTATTTTATTAAAAAAAAGTATATCCGCCATTCGTATCAATCACAGCTTGTAATCGCATTGATCCAACAAGGCGAGAGCATATGGCGGTTCCTCTGAAGCCCTTCCAGACACTTCGGCAATGTTCTACGACAGCTGCTTTAGTTCTATCGTTATGATTTATCTACCGCCATCAAACCCCATAAATTTTCGATGCCGATGGAACCACTCATCACACGTCACGTCATTACATTAACCGTCACTTAAAATAACGGCCGAATAATATTACAAGCATTTTTATTCTAAAATTGCAAGATATTGCAAGAAAATATATGACACTGACAGACTTTGACAATTCAGTAGAAGATATCATATCTAATTTAAATCTTATAATGACTAATTAGGCCATAAAAAAGTTTTTATGTTGATATGACACAGACGTAGTCCAAAGATTTTACACTATTTTGAACCAAGTTATTATACTATGTTAATTTAATTTTATATGCAGTTGTCTGTTTAGTGCTTTAGATTCAAAAAGTACTAAGAGTTTAAGACTTGATAAAGGAATGAATTTGAAAACTGATGAAGGTTTTCTTACTCTGACTGTACCTATCATCCCCCCTTTTCACTTGATGCTTTCACTCGAGACACGTTACTAAGAGACTAATAAGGCACACCGTAAGACGCACTGTAACACCATTGATTAGTCGGACTTGGAATACTCAATTTTTTAAATTTCTCTTTCCCGACATCTATCATCATCATTAATGACTTTTTAAGACAAATAAACTTTTTTTTTTGGTGATATATGTAATTCTTTATTGTACCTGTGCAAATTACTATTTAAGTAAAAAAGTGTAATTTATTAACAAATTAAAAAAAAAAACTTAACAGTGCTGTTTGGAGGTATTATATGTGAATATGTATTATGATGTCAAATCTAATTTTATTAATTATTCGTATTGTAGTTGAATTTTGATAAATGGACGACCTTTGCTCTACATAGTTGAAAATCAAGTAACGAGGGGAACTGTAACGCTAATATGTTATATTATGTTTCTTTACACTAGCTTCTGACTTTAAGACGGTTTTATTTAATCAGTGTTGGAATTGTTTGAATTTCAGAAAAACGAAATTGTCTTTAGTGGAAGACATATTTTAGCGACTAGTGTTAAAAACTAGATTTTGTAAAGTAAAAGAAAATATACAAAATACGTGTGTTAGTATTATAAGTAGTCTTTAATATCTTTGGTTAATACCAATTTCCGATTTATTTAAAAACATTATTTTTACGTCATGTGTCAACTTGCAATGTCAATGTTTCTAATATTTTCAAACTTACCTTTTTTAGTTTTTACAAAATAAATACCACCAATGCTTTTAAAGTTAACCTTATTGACATTCATAGTTTGAAATGGATTACGAACTAAGTTCTATTATCAAACAAGAGAAACAAGAATTTGTAGAAGATAAAAATGACAATTATTTACCGTTACGTTTTGATATTAAAATTAAAGTTGAAAATGAGACGATACTCGATGATTGGTGTTTGCAAAATGTATCGTCAACGAACGACTACGAAACTATAAGTTACCTGAAACTGAAAGAGGAGTGCGAACAATCTTGTGTAATATGTAATGAAAACTTTACTGATAGGTTTGTGCGTGATATTACATTTAAAAAAATAAAACAATAATATTTTTTTAATTTTTAAAAATGTACAGTTGTACTCAGACCTTAAATTTTGATGCCAATTATAACTATTTTTATACTTAATGTGTTATTGTTCCAAAAATCGTTTTGTAAAAATAGTAAATTAGCATTAAAGTTAACTGATAAACTTGATGTTTTATGATAAAAAATATAATATCTTTAGTTATGCAAAGTTATTGTTTCAGCTTCTCTCTGTATAAACACAATCTCATACACCTAAAAGTGCCTTTAATACAACGTAAATTATTCATGTGCGATGCCTGCCCTGCCTTCTATAAAAAGAAAAAAGACCTCCAAAACCACATTTTATTAACTCACCAATTCAAAAGGCTATATTATGGCGACGAACTTATAACAAAGTCACTACATAAGTGTCAGATTTGTGAAAAAACATTTGCATATAAAAGTTGGTTTGATCACATAAAAAATGTCCATGGGCAGCTTAAATTGAAATGCGAGAAGTGTAATTTAATATTTAAGTGTGAAAGGTATTTAAAACGTCATATATTGTATACACATGAGGGAGTTAAACCTTCTTGGCGTTATCATAAAGTTAAGTCTGCTAATATCAAATCTTACATTCAGTGTGAGACATGCCCTGCCAGATTCACCAATAAAAATTCTTTAACTACTCATATAAGAAACTGTCATAGTGAGAAAAAGTTCCAATGTAAAATTTGCAAATCTATATTAAAAAGTAAGTCCTACTTATTGACACATATTAATAGAGTTCACTATGATGATGGGAAGTTGCATTCTTGTGATGTTTGTGGTAAGATTTTTAAGTCACCGAGATATGTAAGAGTTCATATTAAGAATGCCCACAGCTCTCAGAAGAAATATAAAAAAAAGAAAACTTAATGTGTTAAGTATGGAGCTTTATATACAAATAATATGTTTGAACAACTCTTTAAAATCTATCAAAGATAGTCAAATTATTAAATAAACGAAGCTATTGCCCCAAACCGACCAGTTGAATAAATTTTCAGTAAGGCATACATTGATCTGTTTAACATACATAATGAAATAGATAGATATGTCAGTCAATAGTTATTTGACCAACATATTCACCAGTTTCAAGGGAGCCAGTGTAAATACTTGTGCAAGGTTGAGAACAATGTAAATTTATTTTATTAAGCATTGATACTATCAGGGCAGATATGACCAATAACCATGTGGTGGACTATAATAATTTTAAAACAAATTGTTATTTTTTTAACAGATCAAGATAAGCTTTAATTCTTTTTTTTTAATATTGTCACACAATATATGGTTAAATCTTTACAGAACAATACTGATATATACTAATTTTATAAAGTAACTCTTGTCTGTTGGTCTTTCGTGACATATGAAAATCAACCCCTAAAACGCGAGCGACAACTAAAAAACAATGACAGTGACAATTTTGAAGTAACTACATACTAACCATACATAACATACTAAAGTGGAAAAAGGGGATTTTATATCTGTTAACAAGCAAAAGTAGAACTACACAGCTCTATTTTAAGCACGAGTAACCGAGTGCAACTAATGTTCTGGTAACACCCTTCCGAAAATATATATTTAAGGGTGCACCTCACGGATGGTCTCAGACTTGCCTATTATCAGCAAACTGGACTCGGTATGTTTTCCATGCCCTGATTGAAGACGAACTTGGAACAACAAATGACTTCTAATATATCCTAAGGACAGATTAATTACATATACACATTGTTAAACTATACATAAGTTAATTTATTAAAAAAAATATTTGACAGTATTGTTTTTTTTTTTATAGTTTGAATTCTGCACGAGGTTAAAATAATAACAACAAATTATATTCAAGGTTTTATTATTGTCTAAACTAATTTTTAATATTACAACTATTAACAACAGAATATTATTTACAATACAGATAAAACACTACAATATTTACTAGTTTTTTTTTTCTTTCAAATTGTAGTTTTAAACTATCACTTTTATATGAATAATTTACAAGAGATTAATGAGGGTTTTAAATAGAAATGAGTCTTAGGGCAAAGTAAAAATAATTAAATTACTTTCATGCCAATATCTTCATCAGTGATGAAGACACAAAGGAGATTGGTTAATATAGTCAAATGGCAAAACTCATCAGTAATATTAACAAATTTATTGGTTAAACAAAACTGTTTTGATTAAATACCGTTACAGAGGTTTACTAGGGATACCACATTGCGTAAAAAATTGTCATTCTCAAGCTCTAAAATGCAAGGTATATTATATTTAACATTATACAGCAGTTTTATTGCCTATCGGGGTCTTTCGAGAAATATTATTGCTGTTTGTTTTCAATCATCTGATATATTTGGTGCTGTAATGCTACCTGTCATGTTTGGAAAACCTTAATTGGTAGGAACTTGGTTAAACTTGTTTACAATCTAAGTTTATATACCATTTGCATCTACCAATAGTCCATTTTATTGAAATGTTGTTACTTTTTCTTATAATTATTTCATACAAAAGTGATAAACAAAATGTTCAGATTAATATTAATTTAATAATCTATTCTCCCGTCTTAACATCCTTTTCACTAATTGCTTGCTTCTCAAACATAAGTCTTAGTTTTTCAGTAGCAGATATGGACAATCTGTTGTTTGCACCGAATTTGGGATCAGGTAATGTAGCTACATTGAGTTCTGGGTCTTTGAAAGTGAAAGGAGTCCAAGGACCCTGGACAGATGGGTAATCAGTGTATTGGTATTTTCTGAGACGAGCTCCCGAAATGTCTCCTTGCTGTGTACGAAGTACTTCCATCCATTTTGTGATTTCCGAGTGAGTCTTATTTTGCACATTCATCCAGACTCTGTCCCCATTTACTGAAATTTTAATTGTGTACATAATTGTAATTTTTAAATATAAATTCTAGACCAGAACATTCTAACAATCACCATGGACTATAGAAAAAATATGAATGTCCAAAAATCTAAAATTTGAAAGATATTTTCTTTTTTGCAATGTCCACTACATTTGACATACTGAGAATATTGAGTTATTTAAGTTTGAATTTGAGAAACATGGAATGGAAATGTACTAATATATATACTTTTGATAACATACAGTTGAAACTGCAAGTGCTTGTAAATATATGGTTATTTATTTACCCTAAGGTTACTTACAATACTCAGCAACAAGTACAGGTCCTCTATGTCTACGAGGCTTTAGGTATACGACCACACTCGCGTTTTGTTTCGCAAAATCGACTAGATCTTGTTCGATGAAATCTCTGTAATGAAAATTCAAACGAGTTCTTATAAACTACATTGATAAAATTTGTTGCAAAATGTTTTAGTTAAATAGTAGGTAATTATAATTGTTCAGTTTTAAGTTTTAGACTACTTTATTTAATTTAATTTGGCCAAGACATGTTCTATAATTATATTTTCAGTTTTTATGTCCAAGTAAATTTTGTCACAAATATATGTTCACAAACTTTATTTTCTTTTTTTTTAAATTGTTAAAGGTTAAGGTGTCATTTTTGTAATATTTTGTAAGCACCTAATTCCGCGGCTCCCCCCGTGACTTTTACAGAATTTGAGAACAATTCTTTGCAATTGGCATACGTAGCGACCAACACCATTTTGTAAAGGAGCTCGGACAAAGGCCGATTTCATAAACATATTTTTATTAGACATTTTCACTAATAAATTGTTGAAAATAAATATTTATAATTTTCAGGTTAGGAAACTTAGGAATCGGATAGATAAGTCAAAATCACGTAATTGACTTTGACAGTTAACCATACTTTTGAATAAAAAGTATTTAAACCGTAAAAGTATAGTTTTTATTTTTATAATCGATTTTATATAAATCATTGCAAAGGTAATCGATAAGATTCAAATGTAAAAATTTAAGCTAAGCTAATTATTATGTTTTTGTTTAATTTATTTATATTTATTTATTTATTAAATATGACACACAAAACAGATTGTCACACTAGTACACACATTGTCACACTAGTACACAGGTATGATATAATATATACAACATTCAAGAGCTATGTGATAATCCTGAGCATCCTATTCCAACGGAAGTAGGAAAAAAGATAGACATACCTTCGATTTACGTATTTCATGCGATTTGCTATTAACTCAGCTATACTGTGCACTACTAAGAGTTTATGATGAATATAACATCTTTATTTATAATACAATACTACTACACTTAACTACTTATTTCCACTTTAATTTTACTTCCATAATTCCGAAAACAGTTTCGTCGATGTTCAAAACGCAATTTTTTCGAATCTATAGTGAATATCATAGATTAATCATACTCGACCAATGATATCGCGTCAATTTGCTGTCAAATTGTTTATTTGCCTTTTTTCCTCGTTTGGTTGGAATAGAGTATATATATTCTCATTGGTACAGACTTTGTGCTTATCGAATTACTACGTTTGGACTTCCGATGTGGAGTTACTGGCTTCCCATCGAGATTTCCTTCCAGGAACTCGATGACTTTCCTAAAGGTTTACCCTCGAGAAAGATGGGTTTATACAAAGCTGAACGAAAAAAATACAACACAGTGGTAGTTTAATTGTAAAAAGTTTTTTATTATGATATGAAATATTCTTATGTCTAATGCATGGATGCATGCACCTTATGGCGTAATACATTGTAAAAAAATGATCGCGCTACCGTCTTTCACAGAATCTTGGGTATACTCTTGTGCGTGAAGTTTGGGTGCTTCGGATGTACAATTTCTGATTATAAGAAATTTTGCGTTTTAATTGGTTTTTCTTATCAATTTAAAGTAGTTAATGTTATTCTTCATTGTTATTTGTTATTTTAAAGTCAGATAGTTAATCTTTCTGTCGATATCATTTGTGATCGGTAAGAGTATAAACTAGAACAAAAGAGGTGTATTTAAAAAAGTTTATTATGAAAAAATAATATTTACATCAAAATTACACGAACATTTTGCAATACAACTTTCATACGTTATATTTAGACATGGATTGAAAGGCAGAAGGCTTGAGTTTATAATCTATATTTTACAGATACGTAATTAATATCCTGTAAAATATTTTATAATACAAAATTACGAGTATTCTATTAATAATATATATTTCGGTATATACCGTTTCTTTAACAATATTTAAAAAAGCTAAAGCTGTCAATATATAAATTTACCAAAGATTATGAAACTTGGAAGAATAATTTAAGTACAATTACAAGATCATATTAAAAAAAAAACAAAGTTAAAATGCATCGAATATAAAACAGTTCAAAATCCTCGGAGAAAGAAGTAATCTCATACTTCAATAGGTTCTTACTTCAAAATTGTTTAGCTTCTACGGACAAAAATTAACAAGCAAAAAAAATTAAAAAAAAAAAAATCTGAAAGAATCGTAAACCTCCGGGATACTTTAGTTTAACTATAATATGTAAATTCAAGTAAATTTAATTATAAATATTATCCATAAGAGAGTAAAAATCGTATAAATAATTATATAACTAACAGAGTTATGAATTATTTATTTAATTATTAATATTTTTTATCGATTACTTTGATACCCTTTTCTTTTCGCTATTACACTATTTATTCGAATTATTAAAGAGTATAAAGTAATAGACATTACTTTAACAAAAAACATTAAAACTGACAGTTGAAAATTTAAATTTGTAATAAAACGTTTTTTTAAGATAATTTCTAAGATAATTTAAATAAAAAAAAAAATGAATGCGCATTAAAATTTATCCTTTTCTACGCATTTAAAAACAAATTTCAAATCTGACATAAAGATTATTTTTAAAAACCGATACATTTCTTATAAGCTCTAGAAAAAAGGGCCGACATCAGACCTTTTTACAGTTAACGTAAATTAAGTAATGTCAATGATTTTGATAGCGTACAATTACAGGTTGTTAATATGTAGACATGTATTTCGCAAATTTTAATTGCGCAATAAACGTAAAATCCGTTTCAATCGGAAATTTCCCTGAAAAATATACTTAATTCTTATTAATAATACAAACTTTATTATTCAAAAACACCGATCGTTATATTATTTTATTCTTTATTTCTTTCTTCAAGTTGTTTTATTCGAACAGGAACTTGTACAGCGGGGAGGTCGACGCTTTTCGCGCGTCGTCGGCCATTTTCTATGTCCATGTTAGTACGACGCGCTTCTGGCGGGAGAGGTTGTAAATCCGGTAATGTTGGACGTTTCCTAGCAAGTTCCGGTGTACGGAGAGTTCCACCTGAAATTGATGGAATAATAAGTTTAATAGTAACACAAAATTTAAATGTCTACTTCATTTTTAAAGTTTAAAATATTTGGTAGCTAGATGTATGTCTGATGACGCCATTTAAAGCATATATAGCTGCTAGGATTGTGTCTAAGTCGTTGTATCTGCGATCAACTTAATATTATTAACTAGAGTCTGTTATATTGTTTGATAGTATGCCATAAGGCTACGTATGAACAGGGACCGGATAGACTTTTAGTAATTAATACGTGTATACATAAATATATTAAAAGATAGACAAGACTAGATATTAAAGAAAGTGGCGGATTTTCCTATTTTTTTTGGGCCGAAACAAATACTTTGGGATGCAAAATTTAAGGGACGGCAAAACTTTTTGGTTTGGTTCGTGAGCTCCAACAGTGAACCCACAAAAACGTTATTGCTTAAAAATTCAAACATGTTTAAAAGATCTCAAATAAACGTACCTAATAATAATTCCTCACATTATTCAATGATTTGTGATTTACAGAAAGTAGGGGGCAGCATCTGTCATAGGTCTACGCCAGTAAGAGTAAGTAACAAATCTGCCCCTTACTAAAATAATGTGATTATACGAGTACGAGTATAATAATAATATACGATCCTTGTACAATGACACACATTAAGATGATCTTTGCTTAATCACCTCCAATTAGCTTCCTAAGTCAAATACGAGTACGATCTCTTACATACATGCCATAACTGTTTTGATGATGGGATACCAAAAATTAGGAAAATACTTTTTAGTCCTTTAGCCATCGTTCTTGCGTTCTCATTCATTCATCAGGATACTTTGACTCACCTTTCCTTCTCGGCGCGTTTAGTTGCGTCTCACACGCTAGAGGCCCGTTCTTGGATAAAAAAGACTCCTTATTTTGGATTGAGTTTTCACAACCGTCCGCGCGCGTACGAGCTCCTAGTTTTGGACTACTGAAACAAGTTGGGCGTTGTACTGTAGGAAAGTTAAAAAAATTAAACTTAAAATTTTGATTTGATACGCCAACGATTTGGATGTAAGTTCGTGTAAGTGTGGTGCAAATTTAAACTAATCACCGGACCCTACGTCCGTCATTAACTCTAACAATTATAATATTTAAATGATACAAAGACCGAAAAGATCACATCGGAAGATGGTTCAAATTTAACGAGTTTGCCACGATAGATATACTGCCCGGAGAAACAAAAACGAGAAGATTAATTGGACAACCCAGGGAGCAATATTACAAATATACAGAAACATATAAACTAAACAGAAAAATAAATGGTTTACAAGGGTTAATCAGTGTATTGTATAAATGACAACTAACCTCTGTTCCACGAGAAGCTTGGTCAGCCTCGCGACCTCAGCACGCAAGTGGTTGAGCTCCTTTTCCCGCGACCGAGCTTCCTGCTCAGCGGTGCGTTCTCGAGCCGCAAGACGAGCGCGGATGTCATCGAAACTGTCATAATTATCAATATATAGCTAGACTAAGCGATCTTTTAAAGCAAAAGGATTTTCAACTGCTAGCATATTTAGTGTGGAACACAATAATTTAATTAAAATTTGTTGCGCCTCCAGATTGGTACGAACTTTTTGGATAGACCGATAAATATATCTCGATTGGGAAAATATTCAAGTATTAGTTTACCTGTAACTGAATATTTTAAAGAGTATGTTGTTGATTGATATTAAAAACTGGAATTAATTTCAAATGAATCAATTATTTGTTATCGTTTGATAGCTTTGAAATGTCGACATAGGATTGTCATTTACAATATTTCAATTGAAATGTTTATCTAGAATGTTTTATGGAGAGCCATTTAAAGATTTATCAAAAACAATATCGTAGAGAACTATTGTTTAAACATAGTTTAAACATAATAAAATCAATTCTTACAGTTTCCTTATGCACGCACACTTTCTTGTTAAGTGATCGATTTGCTCCTGCGACGCTTTCTGATTCTGCTTCATATTCGACGCGTCTTCTATCCTCTTCTCTCGTAGCTCCCTCTCTCGCTCTAGCGCTTCTCTATTTTGTTAATTAGGGTCACAGGGTAAGTAAGGGGTTACTTAGATTGTTGTGTATTTGTTTCAGTGTTTTATGATACAATGACGGAATTTTAGCTTTTAATGCTAGAGATAAGCCAGATAAGAAACTATTGGAGCGTCAAATTAGGATTTTTTTACATTACATTAACAGCCTGTAAATTTGCCACTGCTGGGCTAAGGCCTCCTCTCCCTTTGAGCAGAAGGTTTGGAGCATATTCCACCACGCTGCTCTAATGCGGGTTGCTGGATACACATATGGCAGAATTTCGTTGAAATTAGACACATGCAGGTTTACTCACGATGTTTTCCTTCACCGCCGAGCACGAGATGAATTATAAACATAAATTAAGCACATGAAAATTCATTGGTGCCTGCCTGGGTTTGAACCCGAAATCATCGGTTCAGATGCACGCGTTCTAATAACTGGGCCATCTCGGCTCTATTTTGGATTAATTAATTGGATATAATTAGAAATGCTTGGTGCTTATAGCGTTGGAGCAATGGACTTCAGATCTTTTGTGGGTTTTCGTCAACACACTTATATAAAGTACCCTAATTTGTTATGTTTTCGGATAATTTTATAACGTGAGATGTTTTTCGATACTGATATTATAAATGCGAAATTAACTCTGTCTGTTGCTCTTTCACGGCCAAAGCACTGCACCGAATTTGGTAAAATTTTGTATAAAGCTTGAAGTCCAAGGAGGGATATATTTTTGTGTGCCTAAAAGTTGAAGACCAACTCATAAAATGAGTGAACGCGCGACAGCTAGTATTAAATAAATAACATCCCATAAAATTGTTGTATGTATGTTTGTGGAGGCTTCTTCTTGTCATGAGAGCGTTGGAATTCTTGCTCTATTAGTTTTGTATGGAACAGACTTGAACATTGAATCTATGCGATTGACATTTAATTTAATTTAATAATCAGATTTTATTAATTGTCATTATGCTCTTTGAAAGAGGCTAGTTTATGTTGTCTATGGAACTGTTTGGGGTTACCCTACGAAAGAAAATCTACTCTTGAAAATGCTAATGTCGCCATTAGGGAAATAATCTTAATTACTTATAAGATCACTTCATTTGTCATGTGATGTTGATATTTTAAAAAAAATGCCCAGATGAACTTTTTCATTAATGTTTAAAAGGAATAAAATGTCATATGAAAAAAAAATGTCAAAGTATCGCGATGTCTATTTGACTGTTAAGACAAAGCTGGAAGCTTATTGCGTATTGGTGTGGCAGAATTTAGAAATTAACAGCTCGTACAAATTATCTTCAATATTGTACTTTATTTCACATAGCTGGGCCAACTGTCAAATTATCCCCAAGAGACATTGGCGCTGTCAGAAATATTAACCATTCCTTACATCACCAATGCCTCACCAACCTTGGGAACTAAGATGTTATGTCCGTCAGTGTAACTACCTTCTAAACCGGAACACAAATTTGTTTGGCAGTAGAATATACAATGATGGTATCTACGCAGGCTCACACAAAATCCTACCATCAGTTGGTGGTGACGTAGTTCTTACGTTTTCCTTTAGGGCCATCCATTTATTACGTAAGACGATTTAGGGGGGAGGGGCGTCGATCATGTCTAATGTTTTTTTTACAGGGGATGGGAAGGAGTCTCGATAGTTCTTACGTAAGATCAAAAAAATGCGCAAAGTTAAAATGATTTGAAAAAGGTTCGATTGTCGAGGGTCGCTCGGTTGCGTATAGGTAAAAAATGATATTTCCATTTCCATGGCAACAGGCGAGCCAAAAAATAAACATTATTAGTACCTTTGAAATTACGAATAAATATTTAAAAAAATTGATTCTTTGAAACATAAACATTAAAATAAACCAAACGTGAATTCATTTTGTCCTTTAGATTCTTACGTAATAAATATTAAACAAAAATGAAGGGGTCGATCGATTCTTATTTTTTCTTAAAATAGGGGGGAGGGGGTCAAAAACAAGCAAAAATAGTCTTACGTAATAATCGAATGGCACCTATAGCGCTAAGCTCGTAACACAAATCACAAGACAAATTGAATCGTGTTTGTTCGGATTGAAATCCAAATGGCATCTTGAATCTTGTAACGATAGTTGTAAATAAAATATATATTTATAGATAAGAAATAAAAATTTAATTTTGAACATGAAGTGTTAATTGAGAAATTCTGTGTAGCAACATACAACAACGTAAGCATTATATTATATAATAATATAAATGTATATAAAAGCTTTTATGATACATGATCTAAATATTTAAATAATTCTTTGTATATAAAACATAAAAAGTATTTGGTCTAAATATA
Organism: Vanessa tameamea; assembly: GCF_037043105.1. Classification (NCBI taxonomy): domain Eukaryota; kingdom Metazoa; phylum Arthropoda; class Insecta; order Lepidoptera; family Nymphalidae; genus Vanessa; species Vanessa tameamea. The sequence continues at coordinate 4,917,506 of NC_087337.1, forward strand.
TATTATGAAAAAAAATTGTTATTTTTTTTATATACAAAAGCAAAAGACTAGACGATGCTCCTTTAATACATATATTATGTCTATACTTAGTATATAAAGTTATTTATTTATATATCAGTCCAAAACGGCAGTAACATTTCAAAAAAATTAAACTATATATCTAAACAACATTTTTTTTTTGTATTATTTTTAGTATTTTTACATAAAATCTATACAAAACTATTATTGTTCTAATTAATGTTTTCTTCTATATCTCATATAGAATAAGGTAGCTATAGAGAGAAGGAAGATCGCTAGAGCGAGACGGAGCGAGCCGATGAGCACGCAAGCGCATGGCGCCACTAACGCGCTGACCCAACCGCAACTGTTAAACAACCGCCAAAAACTTCTATAGCTAAATATTTTACAACTAAGTTCATTATTAAGTTTCTATATTATCTGTGATTTGAGGTTCTAATTATTGTGCTAATTCTATTTTTGATTTATTTACAGACTAGTGCCATAAAGCGGAACTTACGACGCCATTTTGAAACTTACTGTCTTATTCGTTTGATTATATATATGGCTAGATTGTCAAAAAAATAGTGGCCAACAGTTGGCTACTAGTAAAGCAGTATGACGTTTGGCTCTCGTCTTATTAATTAACGTACGTCATCAGATTTAAAATTTATTTAATTTACCAAACAATTGAACCCCATTTTTTTAAAGTTTCTATTATAAAGTGCATAGGTAGTAGTGCTTTGTGCTTTTTAAATATATCTACTACGTGCAATTATATTTATCCTAAAATAAAGAATTATACATTTCAAATACAAAAAAGATAAGTGCTTAATTATCTGTGCATCATATAGTAATTACGCGGCAAATAATGGATTCTTCCGAATGTCTTTAGGCTGAATATAAAAAATCCATTCGAATATCTTTTCTTATCTGTGTGATTAAATTGGCGCCAAACTAGCAAAGTTTATTCAGTAGTTTAGAATTAACGTAATCTAAATTTAGCCTGGCCTCAATTTAGACTCCAAGATTTTTTTGCATTTAGCCCAGTCGAGTAGGCTTATGGCCTTGTAATTTAGATTCAAAACAATTCTCTACATTATTAACAAGACAATTCGACATTGCCTTTCACTTTTTATTTAAAAAAAGGATTAAAATTCACAGAAACTTTCGACAACATCTCAACATCCTTATAAATTTTGTTGAAAAAGTGAACGTCGTGTGATATTGAGGCGGATAACCACGGAATCTGTTCTCTATTTTAAATTTAGACTATTAATAACCTCGTAAATATTAGAATATAAAATTGCTGACAGGATTTATGCGAGGTAAAACTCATTTTGACTCGACGGGGCTAATTTAAAATAGAAAAAAAACAACACTCAAAATTGTCTGTTATTAATACGCACACGCTAAATTTAAACTGTAACTTATTTCTGAAAAGCCAATTTTATAATTTTTTTCCTAAAATGTTAAAAATATTGTTATTCATAAACGTATAAAATTTAATTCTAAAGAAGAAAACACTGTTTGAAATGTAAATACTGCCTTTTGGACTGTTTTAAAAGAATGCAAATGTGAAAATGATACATCGTGATTGATAATTTGATAGTGACGTGTGATGAGTGAATGAAATAGTGAATGAATGAACTGCGACAGATACATAAAATAGAATGCTATCTCTTTCCTTACAAATTTTAAATAGAGACCGCATTCGTACTTGTAGTAATGTCATGTAATTAATATTATTTACAGTGGATGAAGGATTTATGACATGCTGATTTTTGGTAGCCAAATACGTCCAAAAGACATTATTTATAAATCATTAGTTGTGTTACAATATTTAAAAAAAAAAAACGGACATTTAGCTACCAATTTTATTTGGAATTGTTAAGTAATATAATATAATCAGGGTTAAAACAAATAAACAAGCCTTTAAAACTTTTTTTTTTTTAATACGTTTTATACGCGGTAAAGGTATTTTAGTATCTATGCCCAATTTCAATCGGAGTACAGATAAACAAAACTTAAATTGTTAATTCCATATGATTTGTTAATAGATCTGTTGTATTGTGCGCTACTAACAGTTTTTTGTTAATATATCTTTATTAATATTTAATACAACACTTCCAGTTCAACGTTACTTATATCCACTTTAATTTTACTTCCAAAGTTCCGAACTACTTTCAAAACGTAATCATTTCTCGACCAATGATATCGCGTCAATACAATGTTAAAATTATTTACTTGTCTTTACTGTTCCTGTGGTACTAAAAGCCATTAAATTAAGAATTGAATTGTTCTCGTGGTTGGAATAGAATATCTTTACTAATATTACAAATGCAAAAGTAACTCAGTATTTGTTACGATTTCACGGCTATACAACTGAACCGAGTTTAATGATATTTCGTATAAAGCAAGCTGAACTGACTGAACGAAAACTAGTACACAATATTCAAACATCACACTAACATGGAACGGGCATACCAAGGAACGCTCGCTTACGTACGATCTCCTTGAGCGCGTGTAAAATACGATTGAACGCGATTGATTTGAACAGTATTGTATTCCATTTAAAAAAAAAAATTAAAAACAAATACTTATTTAACAAAATCCACGGCACAAATATTAAAACACAGGCATTACATAAACATGCGTTGACCGAATGTGTAAAGAAAAAGTTAGTTGTTTTTTTTAATTTCATTTACCTCAATTCTTGTTCAGTGACTGCCAATGTTCGTCCGCAGGCGGCGGCTTTTGATGATAGCTCATCAAAATCTGCTACTTTCGAATGTATTTGAGCTTTCAGTTCTGCAATGAATAAAAGAAACATTAATGGTTTTTTTTTATGTTATTTGTAGGCGGATCGGCCAATGGGCTATCAGAATAAAGTGGTAATCACCGCCCATAGACATTGGCGCTGTTAGAAATATTAACCATCTCTTACTTCAACCTTGGGAACTAAATTGATATGTCCCTTGTGGAGTTACACTGGCTCACTCACCCTTCAAATCGAAACACAACAATACCAAGTATTGCTCCTTGGCGGCAGAATATCTGACGAGTGGTACCTACCGAGACGGCTTGCAAAAAGCTCTACCACCAAGTACCACCTCTAATTAAAATAAAATAAAAATAATCTACTTATTAATATTAAAATCATAATTATACTAAATGTAACTATTTAAACACTGACAAATTAACATTCACAATTTAAATGTTTAATAAAATAAACATTTTAAAATAAGAAAAGGCGTGAAGTTGTCTATTTCGAGAGAGTTGACATTTAATTGTCAGTTTCGCGAGCAACTTCACCGTGCAGTTTTCACTGTGCGCGCGCATCATTAAAATCGCCTCTCATAATTATTCGATAACGCACCAAAAGAAGTATAACTCAAATATATATAGGGTATTTATTTTTTAAATCTAACTCGACTTTGCAGGTGTCGAATGATGTAGATAGAATATTTATATCGTAATACTTCTTTAGGTTTATGTGGCGCCATTAAATATCCCGGTCAGCATGATTTTCTTCCGGATGATCCGTTGCAGAAATTGCCTGATTCAATAGTTATTGAATTGATTATTTTCAGAAGAATTGAAAGTAGTTGCCGGCACATAAATTGACAAATATTTCCATTGATTTAAAATACTTAACAATAATAAATTCAAAATAGCTACTTTTACAAGACTAAGGGCATGTTTTTGTGCTGACCTTCTATTTCTTCCATTAGATCCTTTTCTCTCTTAGCCCGATCCTCTTCTCCCTCTTGCCTGCATTCCGATTTCATTCGTTGAAGGCAATTCTCTTTGTCCGTCATAAAATGCTCCCATTGGTCATCTGTAAGAATTATTTACGTGATTATAATAAATATGGCGGCACTTGGAATGTCAACAAAATAGGTCAATTTTCATTCGATCTTTTAATTCTAGTAATAGTTCTTTAAGAATGTACGGAATACAGGATTAATCTATCTTTGGGGAGAAGTTTTGGAGCTTATACCTCTTCGCTACACCAATGGGACTTGAAAACATTGGTGGCAGACCTTCATCCATCTACAGGTTTCCTCACAATGTTTCCTTCACCATCGAGCGCGAGTTGAATTATAAACACAACTTAAGAATTTGAAAAATTAAATTAAAAAAAATTTCATCATAGTTGCTACTCACACGTCTCACTCACGTCTACTCACGTCTACTCACGTCTTCGCACGTGTATAAAAAGGCTAATAAAGTGCATGTTGAGAGACAAACGTACAAAGGAAAAATCTTGTCATTTTTGGACGAGGAACCTTCTCAGTACATGGTATAATTCGCAATTGTTTCATCACAATTGGATGAATAGTTTAGAAACGCACTAAATTTCCCACTGCTGGGCTAAGGCCTCCTCTCCCTCTGAGGAGAAGGTATGGAGCATATTCCACGACATGCAGGTTTCCTCACGATGTTTTCCTTCGCCGCCGAGCACGAGACGAATTATAAACACAAATTAAGCACATGAAAACTCAGTGGCGCTTGCCTGGGTTTGAACCCGAGATCATCGGTTAAGATGATTTATTTATTAAGAAGAGGATAAACGTGGAAGTCTATAAATCATCATAATGCTCAAAAAATTGGATACAGTTCCTTAAAATTGACATAAAGAACGATCACGCCAGTTTTATTATTATATCTCCATTAAATTAAACTGTTTATGTATATTTACCCATCTCCTGTCGATGTTTCTCCTTTAGCTTATTGATCTGATCATTCTTCTCCGCGACCAGCGTCATTCTAGTCGTTTCTAGAAGTTTCCTCGCATCATCTACCGCGATCGACGCATCGTGCTCAACTTGTTGGAGTTTCTCTGACCATTCTTTTACTAATGACTCTGTGGAATTTAAGAAATACATTCAAATTTTTATTATATATAAACTGTTTTCTTTGTAACATTTTAATAACATTTAGATACACTGGAATCGAATTTCAGACTCTCGAAGTCGAAAGTATAATTATACTTTCTACCTAAATGGTTACCTGATTTTTTTTTAATTCACAGACTTAAAAAAATGTCTAAATAAGTTTGTAGATATCAGTCTAAAATAAATAAAAAATGAAAGTCTTAATACTGTTAGGAATATAACAATTTTAAAAAATTGTCTAAACGTATTTTGTCTTTGATCTATATTATTTGACAGTTCACTAAAAGGCTATGTTCGTGTAGGGTCTGTTTGAGGGAATATGCTATAATAATATCTATACAGTTTTTACAATTCAATCATTACAATATTAATTGACAAATTAAAAATAATATTATAATCAAATAAAATCATACTATTTAAGTTAGTTATGATAATTTATACACATGTTTAACTGGCATTAATGTTCCGTAGACAAAGAACCTAGATTTAACTCTATGTTAGCATTTATTAGAAACCTCGGTGGTTTTCTGATGCTAGCTAAAAGTATTTTGTTTTGTAAATTTTTATGTATAAATAAATAATTTTCGTCAATTCCTTTGGGTGCCTTTATTTTATTTGGAGTAACGTTATTTGTTGATTCCATGTGCTTTTATTTCCTGGGAGCATTTAATTTTAGAATTACTGACGACTACACAGTATTTAATGAGACGCTACGATGATGACTTTCTTCTTTGACTCTGTGGGTGTTAATGTTAATGTCTACCTCGAAGGGATGTGATTTGTCTTTTAGGATTATGGATTGCTAAGCTGATCTAGGCATTATTGTATAGCGGTTCGTATGGATCGCCAATTGTATTTTATAGTTATTTTTTTACAAAGTACTAATTTTCGACGACCTCCGTGGTCGAGTAGTGTGTACACCGGTTTTCATGGGTACGCCACTCCGAGGTCCGATTCCCGTCCGAGTCGATGTAGAAAAAGTTCATTAGTTTTCTATGTCGTCTTGGGTCCGGGTGTTTGCGGTACCGTCGTTACGTCTGATTTTCCATAACAGGAGTGCTTTAGCTACTTACATTGGGATCAGAGTAATGTATGTGAAGTTGTCCAATATTTATTTATGTATTTACCCCTCTCATTCACCTTAAAGCTTGATTTAGGAGTGGGGACGTCAATAGCCCTATGGGTCTGGGAGGTCGACTTTTTCATCGCTAGGCGGTTTTCTTACGCTACTTATGTTTAGATATCTTAGCTTAAATGTTAGTCTAATGCGTTTGTAATTCGTCCTATAGTGATGTTGACTCACCTTTTTCCTTTTCAAATCTCTCGTTCATCGCTTCAATATTGTTCGCGTAGTTAATATCAGCCTTGTCTAGTAAATGTCTGAGCTGCAGAATGTCCCAGTCAGCTTTGCTATTAGCCTCAGCTATGGCGCTCTCGAATTGTGACTCCTTGGACGATAGTACCTCTTTGAGATTTTCGAACTGAAATTGAATTATTAATTCCATTTATTTTCAAATAATAAGTGACTGTTAAATCTTAACCATCTGATGGTAAGTGCTGCGAGATTTTGGCATTGTTTGGAATGTTAGTCATCTCTTTCAGTGACATTGCGCTTTAAGCTTTGGGAATTAGATGTTATTTATCTTGTGCTATTCAGTCAACCTTCAAATTAGAAGTCAACATTACTAAGTATTGCTTGAACGAGTGGTAGTTTTAATTATTAATATAAGGACTAGCTACGGAGCTAATTACGGTAAACAGATTCTAATGTTTGAAGGAGCACAGTCACAATAACAGCATTCAATTGCTCAAATGTTATATTTAAAAAAAAAAAAAAAAAATTATATAGTCTTTGCCACTTCCAAGACTGCATAACTCTGTGCATTCTTGTGCATTGTTTCGTTAGTTTGTTTGAAGCTATTGATATTTTTTTAAATATGTGGGTACATGTTATGTTTTTAAATTTAAATGTTGTACGTATTCGCTATTGGTGAATGGCCTATTTATTTTGATTTCTCATGTAAGTGAATTACTAGCTAGTGAGACACAAAGATTTCTAACCACACTCACACTCAGCGGACGCCATCGCTTACCCTCGTGGTGAGTTCCCGTAGCTTCCGCTCCGCGTTTTTGGCGTCCCGGTCCGCCTCGGCGCGGAGCTGCGCGAGCGCGGCGCGCGTGCGCTCGGCGCCCGCGCGCTCGAGCGCCGCGCGGGCGCTCGCGGAGTTCGCGACGGCTTCCGCGTGTTCCGCTCTGAGCGCTGATATTTTATCAGAATGCTGCTGTTCCAGGCGATTCATTGCCTATGAAGAATATTTTAGATAAAAGTTTCGATGCGACTTATTTCGTCAACTATATGATATTGCTATGTCTACTAACATATATGTTGCCTATTTTTCCAAATTGTGAGCTAGTAATTAATATTAAAGAAAAAAATCTGACAAATCTGTGTGGAGAACAAGGGTTTAAAGGGCGCAAAATACCTGCAAATGCTGTTCTTCTCTGTCCTTCCTGATCTGCCCTTCTTTTTCCAACAAATCCTTTAACCTGTGTACTTCCAACTTTAACGCTTCTTCCCTCGTCTCTATTTTCTGCAACTGCAGGGTCAATGACTGTACTGATCTCTGTTGTTCTGAAGCCAGGCCTCGCAACTGTTGGAGTTCAGCGATGTGGGAGGGTGTTGGTGGTGCTGATTTGAGCTGATCTAGGGATTCTGATAACTGAAAATTAATGAAATTCAACACGTTTATCTTATTACACTTGGTCTTGAACGAAGCAAGCACACATAATTAACGAACAGAAATTTCTTATACTTTAAAAGAATATTTAAAAAAATCTGTCTTTAAGAATAAGCAAGTCTATTTTAATCAGTTCTCTCCTATGCTTTCGTATGTCACATTTCTGATACTGTGTTAAGTAAATTAAGTAATATCTCTTCCATTGACGATTTTAAAACGTATTTACATAATTAAAAATTAACAGCTACTGTACAAATCATGGCATGGAATGGTCTCAAGAATGCTAGCAGCAATGCCTTCTTGTATCGCCAATCCGTCTTTTGCAAGTTGTTGTTTTCCAAATTTCTATAAATAAATATGACTAAATGTCAAACCGAGAATTAAATTAATTTGGAGAATAGTTCAAAATAAGATTTTAATTAAAATCTCATTTATTGCTTCCATAGCAGTTGGAATATTGACAGTGAATTTTGCCTGTCGTAGATTTTTAACGTGAAAATAATGCAAGCATTCTTGCCAAGCGGTCATTATTTGAACAATAATTAAGATTGACATAATAAATAATTACTTAAATCTGATATACAAAATTGATACCTCTTTCTTCTCCTTCTCTGCATCTCTTGCTCTCTTCTCCAACTCTCTCATCTTCCATTCGCAGTCTGCCAGAATCCGTTCCGCTCTCGACGCGGCTTGTGATCGCGCTGATTCGTGAGCTTGGCGCCATTTCGCTGTATTCTCTTCCGCTGCTTCTAACGCCTTGAATTTCAAAAATATAAATTTGAATCTTAATCATAGTCTTCTATATTCTCTTTCTATGTTTGAGAGAATATATAAATATTTATGTATATATACATTTTGACCAAAGGCCTGAGGAAGATTTAGGAGTATAATTAATTAAAATTTTGCTTAAATTTGATGTGATAATTTGACTGAACTATTGTGATTGAAGATGTTGGAAAAATCATGCCAATTTGGAGCTGTTCTACCCGTGTAAAGACGTGTCGGGAAGCTAGTTATGTGCACAAAAATTTAAGGTTGAAAAAGTATAGCAAGTTGCATTTGCGTTATATTTCAAAATTATTGGATAAAAAAAGCATAATTTTAGTTATTTACTGATATTCGTTGTTTATGCTATTCGAAGGAAGCTTATATGATCAACATGTTCCAAATAACATCGAGGGATGACGCGTTTCCGTTATCCGGTACATCACGTTCATACCACGCAAAGTATTATTTATCTGGATCTTAAAATACATAATTATCAAAATTTACGATACGTAGCTTATAAACGAAGGTTACGAATTGAAATCTGTGCAAGCTGATCTCAAGTGCCAAATGTGTTTTGAATACATTTTATAGTTTTAGATTAAAGAAATACGTTGAATGCGAGTTGCTAATAACTCAGCTATATTGTGCACTACTAAGAGTTTATGATTATTATATCTTTATTTAATACACTTAACTACTTATATACACTGAAATTATACTTTCAAAATTCCGATAACAATTACGTCGACGTTCAGAACGCCATTTTGTCGCAAATCCGTAGTGAATAATAAAGGTTAATCAAGCTCTCGACTAATTATATCGCGTCAATTTGCTGTCAAATGTTGTTTATTTGGCTTACCTCCTCTTATTGTTGGTATAGAGTATAGATTGATTTATATCAATATAATAAAACACAATATCATTACAATGAAGAGCATTATCGAATCAAATAATTTCAATATAATACTCCTAGAGACAAACAGGACTATAGAAACTATTGTGACACGTCTGCACGATCGTCTCGGCTTAATCAATGAACTAAATGAACCTTCTCCTCCCGCCTTCTTTCCCTTTTCCGTCACTGTGACATAATTTTCACGGTTTGTCTAGTAGTGTACAATGTATACTACTAGACAAGTCAACCGTTGAGAGGAATGATATTAGCTTTAAATGACTTAGTCATACCTCTTTCGCCTTTTGCTCTTGCAGGAGTTTCTCTTGTTCCAACCTTTCCTTTTCCCGCTCCAACGCCTGGACTTTCGTCTCCAGCTGGGCTCGATGTGTGAGAGCATCTTCTAGTTCTGATCGTAGCTGTTTTTTGGCCTCATCTGGAAAACCATTTGTTTTATATCACATATAAAGGTCTGTTTATTGTGTTGTCTATCTACCTATTATGTAATATGTAAATGGTTCACCTGATGCTAAATGGTCACCACCGTCCACATCCCTACACACCACAACAATACGTCACCATGATGTCGCTTGTCGATAAGACTAACTAAACTATTTTGTAACAACTAGGATTTTATAATTTTAGAAATAATCGTTGCAAAATTTTAACACCCTGTATTTAGAAAATGTGTAAAACTAATAATATGGCTCTGACCAGGTAGTAATTAAACTTGAACATTTGGATTTATTCTCACCTATTCGTCTCTGTAATTGGTCAGCTAAAACCGCGGAGCATCGTCTCGCAGCCGACAGTTCCTCCTCAAGCGATCGACTTCTTTGTCTGACGAGCTCCGACTCCTTGTACGCAGCTGCTAAGTCGCATTTTAATTCTGAAAATAAACATTGTTATTATTGTAAGAAATAATTATTTGTGTATACTATTTTATCTTAAATAGGGCCAGCCAAGTCTACTAGCAATTGAATAGCCTGGTGGCAAGTAACCGTCCATAGACATAGTGTAAGAATATTAACCACCTTTTACAATGATTGGCATTTTCTTCGCTGATCTTGGGAATTAAGATTGTGCCTGTAGTTACGAGCCGAGATGGCCCAGTGGTTAGAACACGTGCATTTTAACTGATGATTACGGGATCAAACCCAGGCAAGCACCACTGAATTTTCATGAGCTTAATTTGTATTTATAATTCATCTCGTGCTCGGCGATGAAGGAAAACATAATGAGGAAACCTGCATGTATCTAATTTCAACGAAATTCAGCCACATGTTTATCCACTAACCCGCATTGGAGCAGGGTGGTGGAATAAGCTAATAAACTTCTCCTCAAAGGGATAGGAGCTCTTAGCCCAGCAGTGGGAAATTTAAAGGCTGTTACTTTTGTTGTTGTTACTGTCTTATTCAGACATCAAATCAGACAATAAAACAAATCCACTTTGTACTTTAGGAATTTTTGGAATTCGTTTAATTTCTGGTCAAGGTTAAGTCAGATAAAAGTCTAAATTAGTACGATTATCGAAATAAAAAAAAAATGTAAAAATAAAAGTAGCCTAACTCCTAGTACATCAGCTGTCTGCCAATGAAAGTTCCGTCAAAATCCGTGCAGCCGTACCCGAGAATACCCAGAACAAACAGACAGACACCAGACAGAAAAAAAAAATATTTCGGTACATGTACCGTGTCCATATTTTAATATTACAAACAGATACTCCAATTTTATTATATGTATAGATATAAAAGTCCATATTAATCTTTGTCTCTGACCGTCTACTTTAATGTCACTACATCGTATATCAAGCGTTCGCTTTCCTTTTGTAAAACTAAAAATAAAACCTTTGTTAAGCGCCACGTCTTGCTGATTTTCTGTTTTATTTTGAGGAATTACTCAAGGTTTATTGCTGTATAGAATCTTTGCGTCAATGCGAAGAGAATTGAACGATATATTTTATGAATATAGTAGCTATCGCCCCGGTTTCGTACGAGTAGCATTTGAGTCCCTATAAATCATTTATATAGTCATGTAAAGCTGCCAGTCAAATCAGTCAATCTAAACTTTTCTCGTGACTGTGTATTAGTGAAAATCATATGGAAATTTTTTAGTAGTTCACAGACATACTGGGTTGATATTGATCAGTGCACTAGCTGCTTCGCACGTTTCGCTTCGTGGGTCGTAGTGATGTTATGACCAGTCTCCATAAAAGGGGCTTCTAACCTATCCTCAGATTTGCTTATAGCCAGGCCTTGAGTATAATTTCAAATAAACGGTAATTTGCGCAAATTCGTAGGAACCTGATTGGTTGGACAATCTTAGGGCTATAGTATAACTATTTCTATCATGAAGAGCACGTCTATAGCTTTTAATAGCGACTATCGTCACTAGCCTTTTGACAAATATTTTTGTTATTTCTTACAAATATGACAATTTCGAAAATATACATAGCAGTCAACGTGAGCACAAACGTGTGAATGAAATTGTCGGTTCTTCGGGGCCCTCTCAAGATGCAAGTGCCCCGTGTGCCCTCGGGTAAAGACGGTAATGCCCATCGGTCATTTATGAACCGATTTCGGAAGTTTTTTTTTATTGGGAGGGTTGTCTATTTTTATGTTAAACATAAAACAAGTAATTAAATTTGTTTTGAGCTGGACGTTGCTTAGCTATTTCATTGGCTCTAGGAAAGGTCTAAAGATCTGTTTTACATTTCAAATATTAGAATCATTGAGCTCCATAAGCTCTTTTTATAAACTTACATCTTTGCCGACGTCACTAAGCACATCGAAAATATTGTCGTTTATAGAATTTACGTTGGAATCATGTTTTATTAAATGCCAACGATTTCGTCTAAACTTACGGCCTCTCAGTTCTTAATCTTGGGGTTTAGCTCTACATTCATACATACTTTACGTTCGGTCCCATTTAAGAAAAACTTCGTAAGGAAACATGTGTCCGATAAAATTTAACACGTGTGGTAGTGGTATCACATTGGAACAGCGAGTTGCGTGGTGGTGTAAACTCTGAATCCACTCTTAAAAAGGACAGGAGGTCTCGGGATACGGTCAATTACTTTATGCACTTAGCCTGGTATAAAATGTAAAACTTTCATCATTTCAAAATGAAGATTGAAAGAACCAGTATAAAACCAAGTAATTCATCTTTTACAATAAATCGAACTACATCACCAACTAAACGTATTTTTTTATAAATACAATGTCCACGCTTCTTGTCATCGTTGTGGTGTATTACGTAATCTTCATTATTTGTTAAAATGTTATTTTAATAAATTTATTTATTACAAAACTTCAAATTTATGCGGAGTTTTATTATAGAAACGCGTTTATGGGTAGTTTCCAAGAAACCTGGATATATTCCGCACCGTTGACAGTTTAATCTTGTAGAACGACGATTAACGATTCTAAAGTATTATTTATCTAACAATCGTATGATTTATATGTGTGTCTCTATATGTGACTGATTTATATATATATATGTGACTGCCTCATTATTATCGTGGTTTGATATGAAGCCGCAGATGATCTGCGGCAGATCTCGACGTCCTGGGTTCAAGCCCCAGGTCAGATCTAAAAGGTCAGCAGCCCGGAGACTGGAAGTCGGAAATGAGTACACTCCCATATTTCGGAAAGCGCGTAGTCACTGCGCCTAACTCATCTTGTTGTTTTAACTAAATTTACTTCTAAAGAGAGCGTTAAAACTGATAATTAATTTTCTCGAAATTATGTATTAAAATTATATTACAATTTCTTAGTGGGTGTTTATATTATTTATTTATTCAATCGTGCCAAGATTACGGGTAACTCAGGAATGTGTTATAATTAATGAGCCGTTAAAGAAGTTTTAGTTATGACTTTATGAGCCAGATAAGCAATTTAAAAAGTCGCAATTGTGTTAATTAATACTAGATTCGTTCAACAATTGCAATTTCCGTGGGAGGTGGGTGAGGGCGGAATCCTTTTCTGTAGCCGTTGACTTTTGACTTTTATAGCAACTTATAGGCATTAGTTGGTACCACTTGGTGGTGGGTACAAACCCAGACTGGATTGTACAAAGGTATATCTTATTACTTAATCTTACATATTCTATCTCAGCGGCAATACTGAGTATTATTGTGATTTGGTTTGAAGGGTGAGTGAGTCAGTACAAGGGACACCATAGTTCCAAAGGTGGTGCATTTGCGATGTTAGGTATCTATACTTCTATACCTAATATTATAAATGTGAAAGTAACTCTGTCTGTCTGCCTGTCTGTCGCTCTTTCACTGCCAAACCAGTGGACCGAATTTGATGAAATTTGGTATGAAACAAACTTGAACTCCAAGGAAGGGCATAGGCTACTTTTTTGCCCATCACATGACAACCAACCTCTTAAACGAGAGCGAAGCCGCGGGCGACAACTAGTGGTTAATATTTATTTCAACGCTAGTCTATGGGCGGTTGCCAATAAGTGTTCCACGTGGCGGTCGGCCTAATATAAAAAAAAATATTGTAAGAAACATACGTTCGATCTCCTGGTCTTTCGCTTCTATATCTTTTCTGTAAGAGACGATCAGTTCCCTGGCTCGTTCAGCCTCGTCACATCTCGAGTCCGCCAGCTCAGTTAACGCGGCCACTTGGGACTGGAACCGGCTCTCCTGAGTCACGAGATCCTTCCTGAAAGTAAATTGAATTAAAGTTTTTGTGCTCATAGGTCGCAGATCTTAAGGGGGTCGAAGCAAACAAAAGTTATGAGGTTTTGCTGTTTGGAAATGATCCGGAACAGCGCGGGGTTTGCAAGCTGCTTTGAAATAGCGTTGAAATTTTCCAATAATTTCTACATTTACAGTATAAGATACATGCAAAACTGCTCAATTGACAGTGGTATTCTGTAGGAACTCACTCGTCAAAGATTGAAAGATTACTGGCGATATCGATCTGTCGAGGTTTCCCGCTAGGAAAAACTCGAAGCTCAGCGCAGAAAACGTGTAATGTCAAAGTGTGACTGACTGTAATAATTATAAAATTTATAGGATACACGTATCACAATGTCGTATCACATATTTCACGAATGAGATTTGTAGTGAATTTTTACAGAATCACACTGCTGTTCACTAGCGAAAGCACGCCTTCTCACGCTAAATTCTCTTCTTTGTTCTTAAATTAGTCAACTCACGCACACTAAGACTTTTTTAAGGCACGAGCGTCACTCACACTAATGCACGACGATAGTTAAAAATGGCGCGTCTTCGTGAGTGAATAGATCTATGCGTTATTTCAATGTACCTTTTAAATGTTATATTTTTTATAGTCTTTTGTCGCATATTACTTTCTGACATTTAGCGATTCTATTTCTATAGTGAGTTTCGAGTTTTTCCTTACAGAATAAGCTCAACAGTTTCTAGGTTCAGTTCGTATTAGTCTAGACTAGATTATAAGGCTACACACACCGTGTCTGTCATTCGATGTCACTTTGACATTTCACGATCGTGCCGTGCACTGAGTTTGGAGTTTGATGTTACAGAATACCTCTTTTATTTTTCTTTGGAAGTATTTAAAAATGCTGATACTAGTTTTTTCAGGTTAGGTGCAATGACCAACGAACATCAGACTCGGCAAATACCACGCGCGTTAATAAATTTAGAGTCTGTCATCACAAGACACAGGTTTATCACGACGCAAAACATTACATATTAATAAACGATCTCAATAAGAGATTAGGATATCTTAATTTCAGTTTACTTCCATTATTGATGTAATTTATTCGGGAGTGGTACGTATCTGTGGTAGGGAATTGTGCAATTCCGTCCATGTACTGAATACTCATCAAATATTCTACCGCCAAATGTGTGTACCAATAGTTGTGTTCCGGTTTGAAGGGTGAGCCAGTGTAACTACAGTCACAAGGGACATAACATCTTAGTTACAAAGGTTGGTCGCGCATTGGTGATGTAAGGAATTCGTACAGAGCGTAATATTTTTTTAAAAGAATTGTAGCAATGCCCGTAATTAATTCAGGAATTACTAATATTAATAATTTTTCTATATAGTATTGGGGATAACTATAGCCCAAGGGGTCAGGATCGATCCTGTGACTTTATACATCGCTTGGCCGGAAACCATTGCGCTTTTGACGCTAATATATGATAACCATAGACTAACAGATGATTTATTTGCATTCTCTTTATATATTCTAAATTTAAAATAAATAAATAGCACCACAGAACATACTTGAACGTTGAAGACGTTGCTATTCGTGTTTATTTTGGTATAATTTCAATCGTTTACATTAAGACTTTCATGGGATATAGTTTAATCTAAATCTTGTTCTAGGAATACGTTTCGTAAACACGACCAGAAACAGACTCACATACCAATCGGCTTGAAGATTAATATCATTTTTATTTAGGTTAACTAAACTGATAAACTTTATTGATACGCGAAATAGATTTAATTCTATGCTAAATACAAATTAAATTTATGTACGTTAAAATTAACTAGCCTAAATTGATTAACGGCTTCACACGAGTACAATAAGGGCCTTTAGGAAGGGTCTGGTCAATAAGGGAGAGTTGAAATTCTCGGCTTTTCTTTTCTAATAATGATGTCGTCCTTACTGAGCTTTGCCACGATAGCTATTCTCAAGGAGCAACAGCCAACTGCACAGCGTATATTGCACAAGTGCAAGTGTGTGCATTAAGATTGGTGTACTGTCTATTCCCTCACTCTCATAATCCGATACGACAGGAAAAAAATCAGGCGTAGGATTGGTCCTACGAGCATTTTGCCCGCACACTTCGTCTTCGATCCTAACTGGAGACAGTTAGCGACAGTTTCTCGACAGTCATTTATCACTCTAACCTAGGACCTTCCCTGCTATCTTGTAAACTACAAGACCAGCATTTCCCAGTGTATGGGAGTATTAGTAAGTTCAATGGTGGATCACGATGTATCCTTGGAAACAAATGCATCATTCTCATTCTCATAAATATGCCCATGTTATTCACGAAAATCCAGATGTCAGTACCGAATTTGCAAGGTTTTGGTAAAGTGTTTTTTTTTATGTTATAGGTGGTAAACGTCCTGCTCGTTCACATGATGGAAAGCGATTACCACCACGGACATCTGCAACACCGAGGCCTTGCAAGTGCGTTGCCGGCCTTTAAGAAATTAGTACGCTTTTCTTGAAGGTTCCCAAGTCTTATCGGTTCGGGAAAATCGCCGGCGAAAGCTGGTTCCACAGAGTAGTTGTGCGAGGCAGAAAATGTCTTAAAAATCGCGCTGTTGTGGTTAAAAAACCACTGTCGTTTGGCAGTTACCAACATAGTTTGCTTGTAAATGTAATTTAAGATTAGACGGCCTTTAGCTTGTGTGTGTTCCTGAATCTTAATCGTTACACCAGTTCGTTATTAAATAACTTTAAAGATTATAGAAACAATCCATGCCAGTGCAATGAAATATTAGTTTTAGTTAACGATGCATTATTTCTCTGACCCATTTCCGAGCGCTAAATTCGTGTGGATTCCGTTCTGGATTTAGGTTAATTTGGATTATATTAAGCAGTACAATATTTTGTTAACGTCCCACAGTTTATTAGCCTCTTCTATCGAGGATTAGGAGTTTATTCAATATATGTCTCTGAATATATTTCTCCATCGTCACCGTACAAGATATATGCAATTATTATTATTATTTTGTTTTACTTTTTTTCTCTTATGAGGTAACTAAAAACACACGGACCGTAGCCAAGCGCTAGTAGGAGCTGGGTAATGGTATCAGCAGCTGAGATGAATGAAGTCGTAAGGAACTCACGGGTGAGGCAGCAAGTATTGAGGACTATTGCTATTTGGAGTAAATGATTAGTGATGAGGAACCTGTAACATATCAAGGCTGCGTTGTTGGCATTTGGGTACGACCCCAGTTGATATGACTATGGAAAGCTGGACGCTTCCGTTCTATGCCTAAGTCTTGACATTTACTGAGCTTTTCCGAAATTGTTGTCTGTATGTTGTGAGTGTTAGGGATAGCTGTGTCAATAAGATACACAGTTTTATTAGTTTTGTCATGTAGTGTGATATCGGGTCTGTTGAAATGTACTGTTTTATCTGTGATTATGATTCTGTCCCAGTATATCCTGTATCTGTTATTTTCTAGTACGTTATTATTATTATTACGATTTTTGATTAATTTAAGAGATCACTCTTTGTATGAATGTGGCCTTTTTTTTTTTTTTCTCGCTGGAAAAACGCGTTACGCGCTTCCCCCACGTGATGGAAGGTGGGGGGGTGTGTGGGACTCCCCGGAGCCCTGGACGCCGAGGGCGCCAGGTACGCCATTTACCCACTAAAAAACCAGCGGTACCCTCTCCGTCTTTCGGCGGGCGCCACGGGATCGCTTGCGCATGCTACCGTGACGCCCTGACGGTCGGCCCGCCTATGCGGGCCTCCAACACCTAGAGGGGGTTCTCGGGGTATGTGAATGTGGCCTAGAGGAAGGTTCCTTATCCTATATACTGTTCTCTTGTCCCAAACTCCTCCATCCCATATAAGTTAAGTTCCTCAATTTAGAAGGGAGAACATCGTCGTGTTGAATGTTTGTTAATATTTGTGTTTAGTTGTATGTAAATATATTGAGCGTAATAAAATCAAGTTGTAAATAGTTTTGCGATTGTTCTTATATGTTATTTTATTAACAATTTGCATTTATCTCATTAATTATTTTTGTGTTGTTTAAGGTTTGCAAAGAGTCTGATAATATGCCTTCTAAATTAAATTGAGCCTGTAATTTCGACCGTCCCACTCAATCTCTATCATGTCTTCTCCATCGTACGTGACATTTGCGAAATAATCTGTGTCCTCTCGGCACAAATAAACGCCACAAAAAAAAATTTTTTTGGGTTTAAGCTCCGGCTTCGCTTGGGTAGAATAAGGTTCTTCATAAACTTTTATATAATAATGTATAATTAATATATTTATTAATTACTCGTACTCTCATGAATCACTTCGACCATTGATAAAAACCGGAAAAAATCGATTCGGTTTTTTTTTGTATTTCAGACAGAGGCAGTGACGGGTATTTGATTTATATGTATAAAAAATCAACGGAAATATACTTTATTCAAGTAGGCTTTTACAAGCACTTTTGAATCGTCACCTTACAAAACTATATTATGTGGAATGTTGATTCTACCGGAAATAACCGGCAAGAAACTCAGTTACTCTAATCAAAGACATTAAGATTTTTTCATAGACAATATGTTTTTTTTTTCACTTATACCAAAACTTTGCCTTAGTGTGATGATAACATAAATGCAAGGCCTGTTTAATATTTTATACACTCCAATGTCTATGGACGGAAGTGAGCTTCGACTCTAATATATATGAAAAAATCATTAAAATGAGTAATTACTGAGTTTCAAGTCGATTCTTTTGGATAGATTATGTAACCAGTAGCTTTTTGATTAAATTTATTTTGTGGAAATACGATACAGAAGTGAATTTAAGAGCTGTTTTGTGCAAGTGTATATTTAATTTGATTTGATAGAAATTTATGCGTCATAAATTTCATTTGATATATTATGAATGTTTTTTTTTTTATTTCATTGATATGTATAGATTATACATGGATGTTAAATAAGTTTTAAGTATATTTACTTAAAATAGATATGCCAAATGCGGAAAACAATAAAAAGTAAATTAATTTTTACAAATATGCCGTATTCCAAATCAAATATATTTTATTCGAGTTTCAAAACAAATTTTCCAATAAAGCGTTGTTGAACCGTCAATATTTAAACACCTTAATTCTTCTATCGGAAAACAATAAAGTCTTCTGCGGGCATAAAATTTCTCAATCCACGACCAAACTATTAATTTATTTTTTTATATTTAACCATTATCGAATCAAACAATTTAATATACTCCTCTCAGAGACAAACAGAAAAATATAAAAACGATTGTGCCACATCTGAACTAACCTCCCCCCCCCCTGCCGTTTTCTTTCCATTTCGTCACTGACACAATTTTAGTTTTGAACAGCTTGTCCAATAGTATATTTACAAGTCAATGATTATGACAGACAAAGTATATATGTATTTATGATAGGATACAGGGTATCGAGTACAGAGCCTGTAACCGTACATGTCTATACAGCCACGAGTGATAAACATTTGGAATAGCTTTGTCTGCACACGGAATGACGCATACGATTTTTTATCCATTAATTTTCAACGCTGGCCGTGTGCCATGCGTGATTATTTGTAAATAAATATTATAAATGTTGAATTATTTACATTATATCAGTTCCGTTGTTTCATGAACGAAAGCACGTTTCGGAAAAACCTTGAAATTTAAACACAACAAATTTTAATATTCGTTTATAAACTTGCTCTTGGATTCAATGGGTTTTTTTTTTCTCGGTGAATTTTATAAGACGAGGGAAGACTTTTTCGGACAAGATACTTCCATTTTGCTCAAATTATTGAAGAAGGATACGGCGCTATGCCCCCTCCCAGTAACATTAAGGAGTTTAACCAGTACAGAGAGCATTATTGGTACTGGTGATAGATGCCAGTATACGCAAGTTCCGCCGTGACGTACTTCAATGACACTAGACGAAGATACGAAGCAATTATAAGCGACAGGTTAGTAATTACAATTTACTTAAAAATCTATACTATTATTATTTAAAAGACAAAATTAATTTGTATGTATGTAGGGGCTAATTTTCGATCAAAATCAAAACTTATGATCTAAACCTTTTTACTAGTTGAAAGGTAAATTATTCCTGTGTGTATAAAACCTGATGATGGCAAGAATGCTAGCAAATTCCTTTGATTTAACGCAATTTGTTTTGCTTGTGAATAGTTATTATATTGAAAAGAAACAAATTGATTATCAACACATATTTTAATTTGCTGCAATTATTTCCAGTCTCCCATGTATTTCTGGACCGGCGATTTTGATAATCGCAATAAAAATATACTATTAATAGTAAGTTACTTTATGTACTTGCAGCGATAAACTCGTCAAAAACGTGGTTTAAAATAGTCCATTAGTTGAGAAATATTTTGGGCTATACGACATCAGGAAGCCAATATTGCTAACTTATCACAAAAATTAACCTCCGTTTAAACTGAACACGAATTATACTTATTTATTTCGATTGTATTCCGATTCAAATTTGACCGAATCGCAATAAGATCGTTGCGTTTATAGAATAGCAAAACAAACGACACAATTATTTTTCGATTCGATTGCGATAAACTATACGAACAATTTAAGCAGAGACAGTTTATACTATAAAGTACTCTTGTATATATTTTTTGGCGTTTTGTAGTCCATTTATTGAGAACGATTTTAGACTAAATGGATGACGTTATAAATTGAAGGAGCGGTGCAGTAAACATAAATCAATTTGAAGATGGATCAAATTGACGTCTAAAATGGGCGCGTAGCGTTCAAATTTGATATGTGTTACCTTGTATTAATCTATAGGCTGCGTTCAATTTTAATAATAATAAATGCAGTTGAAACACTTGGACCTTAGAGTAGTACGGCAAAGGGCTTAATTAAAAGTAAAACACCTCGCCTTATTGCCTCTATTGGTGACAAAAGGGCTGATTAGTTACTTGCCCAGTGGAAATGCTTGCAACCATTCCACACGGTCATGATATGTACAGTAACTTTTTTTTTTTTTTTTTTTTTATTTTTTTTTTTTGTAAATAAAAGTAAAACATAATTATAAAAATGAATAAATAATAATAATAACTATATTATTAATTTTATTTTAATATATCTTAATATTACAGCCTTGACTACCGAGCTAGTATGAACTGTGCGTCAGAAGTCAATCTCTTCCCATAACCATGTTTTTGTCTAATAATAGAGATTAGCAATAAAGCTTATTGTACAAGTGAATCAATCGTCCGAAAATCTGTAGCAAAAATGCGCTCTACGTTATGAAAGTTCGACCATTTTCTTTTTCAGAATGACTTTATAGCAATTCTTGTTTTCGCCCGAGCTTTGTCCCCGGGTAGGGGGGGGTAGGTTTTTGTGAATACTAGTTTATGTCCAATGACGTTGTCTATACAATAATTGAGCAAAATTTATAATGTTCGGTTGAATAGCTGAGACAGCGACACAAATGAACGAACTCACATTTGTTATACGGGACAACATTGTGTAATCTATTTTAAACACTGGATTAATACTAAAGGTTATGCTGAATAATAATAAACTAATATATACTATACATATTCGTATGATTAAGCTGAAGTATTTTAGTTTTTGATAGCCCAATTATTGAGGACGGCCATAGAGTATATACTACGCGAAATATCAATGAAAAATGTTGCAATAGCGGTAAATTATTCCTTTTGAGAGCTTCCGTTGCGTGCTATGCGTAAACGGTTAAAGTATCGCAAAAATTATGCATGAGAGATACTGTGATATAGCCGATAAAAGAAATATAAATGGCTTGAATGACTCCCATTAACGCTCACCACTCTGTTTCTAAGGAGTTAAAAAAATGGGAGCCGAGAATCAGAGCACTGAATTCCATCTCGTGGTCAGCGGTGAAGGAAAACATCGTGAGGTAACCTCCATGTGTAGATGAAATGCTGTCACAAGTGTATCTATCAACGAGAGGGCCTTAGCCAAATTATTAGCCAACTCAGATATTTACTAGTGCTAGAAAGAGAAGGAGCTATTAGTCCAAAATCTGTAACTTTGCTTTAGGAATGTAATGACGAAAGCGATGACAACTGAACTGAACGCACTTTGTCTCTGTCACACCCTCCGAAACACATATAGGTCTATTCACTCACTCCTATTTAACTTATCGGCGTTCGTCAACAAATATGATCTAATTTGTACCTTTTTTTGTTGTCGTATGTTAATCGAATCGAGGTGATAATTTATATATTGAGTGCCACTAGTAATATACATGCGCGCCGATAATTTAACGTGGAGCGATGCAAACGTATATTTGTCTATGGATATTATTATATCAATGCATACATTACTCTATACTCTATTCCAACCATAAGATTTGCGAAAAAATGGCGGTTTGAACGTCGACGAAACTGTTATCGGAATTTTGGTAGTGTTGTTGTATTAATAAAGATGACTGAATCGATCATAAACTCTTAGTAGTACACAATATAGCTGAGTTTGTTTATCTTTATTACTACTTCGATTGAAATTGGGTGTATATGTATTTTTGATTGACATTGACAATCAATAGACATCAAGGAAATTAGAATTAAAAAAAAAAAAATGTTCGAGGTTCAAGTTTTACAGCCTAAATAATTTAAAAATAAATTTTAATTAAGCACAGTGTAACATTAGACGTCAGTCGCGTGGATTATTTAGATAATTACAAATAAGTCATGATTCAAGACGTTAGTGCGTCAATGTTTCACCTTGAAAAGTTCTGGTCGCGTGTTGAGAACTCAGTTCGGATAAGCTTGAAGTCATTATTCTCAGAGACAAAATGAGTCAGAGGGTAGAAGTTGTGCGGGTTCGAATACATACCCAATCTACGTTTTAAGTTCTCGTTAAAACGTTGCGAAAAACTTAACTTGTGTCGTATTTAACCAGCAGTGGAGTAGCTTGATGGTACCACGATACAAGAGATGAGGTATTTATTTATATATCTATATAATGAATGATACAGTTTACTGTTATATTATTTCTAAAACTCTGCTTACATTTCGTAATGCTGACAAAATCAATACCTTTGTCAAAATTTAAAAATAAAAAAAAAATAATGTAGAACACAAACGTTTAAAAGTACATTTGCGTTAAAATCATAACACTCATCGTCAATATTAAAAAGGATTTACTAAAAAATTCAATATGCAATGCGTTCTGACATGTTAGATTAGTCTGACAGTTCATTGTTTACACTTTGTTAGATTATCTTTGTGCCACAGAGTTCATAACAATGGCGTACAAAATGTAAACAAATGAAAAATAAAGTCCAAATAACCTACTTATTGATTTTAAAAATGTTAATTATTTGGATATCCTGTTCTATATGTTTTAATAATAATAAATTATAGTTTGCTTTTTTTAATCAGGTTGTATGGCTTAATACCTTTGCAACTTCGAATTGGAATCATACCGTTAACGAAAAAAATCGTGACCAAGTAGTACTGAGTTGACATTATTTGAAGCTCGCAACCCATTTTTTTAGTAAAAAAATAATGTATATTCTAGTGTTATAACTTTCTACCAGCAAAAACATTTTTTCGATTGAATCTTTAGTTTCGAATTTACTTTATATACAAACAAAGACATATCATCTCTGTATATTTTACGTAGTCGCTTAATAAAATATGACGCGTTATTTTGACGCCCGTATGACTTTTTTAATATCTACCGTAAATAGATTTTCCAAGACAAAGCATACGTGAGAGGCGTGAACTGACAAAGTTCTATACCGGTATTATTTTGTATGAAGATGAGTTGCTTCCTAATTACATGTTTGCTGTTAAAGGGGCGGTTTGTTAAACAGTGCTGTCTTAACAGTTATGTAGGAAAGAGAAGGTGTTTTCCATTACATTTTAAGCCAGTTCCACATACTCGATCAAGTTTAATTTAGTTTAGTCTGTTTTTTATATATATGTACAATTAAAATTTATTTTCCTGAAAACTATTAAGCATATGAGACTAATCGAGGTCGAATCCTTAGACGGATAGTCTGTAAATTGTTTGAATTCCGTCGATATTAATAAACATTGTACAGTGGAACATAGTAACATATATTTGATATTTGTAATGCACAAAGGATTGCAAACCGCTATACAATGTTTTTGGGGGGTTGTAAGAATTGTATAGTTAATGAGAGAGTCATTTTAGTAAGATCTAGAAGTTTTATGGTACTATGTTACTGTGTACGCTATGGATTATGTATTTTTAAATCAATTTAGTCATCACGTCACCAACATTGTATAATTTTAATTTCTATGTCTAATTAAATACCTTATATAATTGATATTGTTACTCACGTTTCTTCTGCATTAACATCTTCGTCTGCATCAACGATTTCTGCTTCGCTCTCTTCTTCTATCTCTTCGACAATCTCCTCAATCTCTTCCTCCGATTCACTCTCCCCTTCACTCTCAGCGATACTCTTAACATCACTAGTTTCATCACCCGATTCATTCTTATCACCTTCTATGAATCCACTGTCACTATTTTCACTAGTTATTCGTCGCAAGTCATCAACGCACTCAACTTTTATTATTGGTTCAGTTTGGTTAACATTTATTACCGTTTTATTTTCATTTTTAGAAACAACATAACCACCTAGAAGTTCGTCGTTATCCGGCAAATCTTCTAGATAGTCAGCTTCTTCGGAAGTAAGAGATTCGAATGATGAATCTACTTCTTCGTCTGTTTGTTGTTCGCCATCGTCGAAGATTATGTGTTTTCTGAACGTAACGCGTTTCTTTCCGTTGTCAGAACGATCGTCATCCGAGCAACCTTCGTTGTCCGAGCGCGGCGGTTTCAGATTCGACTTCCTGGTCGCAGGCGATTCTGAACTCTCCTTGTCGCTTCTCGCGTCCTCGTCTTTGTTCTCGTCCTGTATCAACTTCTCTAGTTCACCTTTAAGGTTATTTTTGTATGTCTCGATGGGTTTGTTCTCGACTGTCTCGTAAGCCGGCGCTTCCTTCGCGACCCTACTGTCCGCGGTTCCCATTTGCTTCTCATTTAATTTGTCGATAGTGCAATCGATGCTTTTGGCGATCTCGCGCAGCAAAGCCTCCGCATGTCGCTTGTCTTCCAAATCTTGCTCGTTCGATAGGTAGACTAGCGACACTAGTTGTTGTTTCGGCTCGGGTTTTGCGTATTTTTGCAGCACGAGTGCTTTAACGAAGTCGGCCGGATCGTCGGACGGTTGGGGCGCGTCTCGATTATTTTCGGCGGGCGTAGGCGTCGCGTCGCTGCATCGTTTGGTATCGTTCTCGATTTTGTAGTCCCGTTTTCTTTTGTTCCTTTTCCGTTTGCCCGCCATGATTTGTAATATGGCGCTGACGCCGGTCCTTTGATTGTAATCAGTCTCCGGTATTAAGAGGTTAACTACATCTTTGCGTGGAACCGATTTTTCGTTCGTTACGTCATTGTGATTTCGCGGCGCGCGAGCTTCGACTGAGGATGGTTTGGTGTCGCTCGGCTGTCTCCGTGAGGTCTCGGGCGACGATTCGGCCTTCCCGCCTTTTCTTTTGAAGAAGTTGAACATGGCGCGCTGTCAAAGACGAAATACGTTCCGAAATTGTATCCTGCGCCGCGGGTTTATAAATAATGCGGGAGAGATCGCTTCTACGTTATTTATTTACGTAGTTTTGTGATATTTAAAAAAAAAGTTTGCGATGTTTTGCGTGCCGATTATAGTGTTTAGCTGTGACTAATGCTACGATAAGATGTTTGTTTTCATTTCATGAAATAAAAATATATTCACGATAGTAGTTAATGAGTGAGCGGAACGAATGTATAGCGTAGGTAGTATTTTTTTATTAACGTGATATTGTGATTCGAATAAAACTACATTTTAAACTAAACCGACACACATACAAGTAAATATATTTAAAACTCAAGTAAAAAGTAAAGAAACAGACTGTAAATATTTAAGAAGAATGCTCAGTTTCTCCAGTAGCCATCGCGCTTCTCCAATAGTGGATACACGTGTGGCAGAATTTCAATGAAATTAGACACATGCAGGTTTCATGAATTATAAACACAAATAAATCACATGATTCAGTGGTGTTTGCTTGGGTTTGTACTTGCAATCATCGGTTAAGATGCACGCGTTCTAACTACTGGGCCATCTCGGTTCAAGTTTAAACAATATTATAAATTGACTTATACTGCACAGGGCAATATAACGAGTTTCGAGGAAGTATCCGTTGATTATCATAAGGAATACACAAATACAAAATTGTGTAATTTATTACAAATATATTTTGATGAATGAAGACGAGTAACCACTGAGTTTCTTGTCGATTCCTCTCGTTATGATCTACATTTGAAAGTTATAACACGACATGACTGACTAGTGCTACTTGAATAACGTATATATTGTTCTTTTTTTTTTTTTTTAAACTCAATGAAATCCCAAAACTGCCAACTATTAGTAATATAAAAAATACATCTATCTCGTTGCGTTTTTATGATCAAAAACAAAGTCGTAAAAGATATGTCGAGACGTCCATTAATGTTTCAATATCGTGTTTTACTACTCTGTGGTCTAAATTATATTTGTTTTTTATTTCATACTTAAAAAAAAGTAACTAGTGCTGAATAAATTCTCAATTATGTTGAAGATCTATAATAATTAATATTGTTTAATAAAAGATTACTCTGTATTTTTCTAATCAAAGTTTAACTAAACACGACGAAAACAACCTTTTGTAAGTAAACATGCAAATGTGTACCTAAGACTATAATAAATACAAGCAATATATTATTTATACTCACTCTTTGTCCCGCAAAGAGTGAGTGAACTAATGTAAACAAAGATAAGAAACATATATCGATTTTAGATTATTCATTTATCGTCTGAATAGCATGTGATGTGTGTGTGATATAAATAAAAAAAAAACGACGAAATATTCCCGTGCATTTCAGCCGCCATTGCATTTGACGTGTTGATTGATGCGTTCGTGTTAATGCACTTTTGAAAATAAAATACTTTCGTGTATTTTTGTAACGATTTACGAGTGAGAGATTTCAAAATTTGTATAAAATTACGAACTACGGAATATACAGTGAATACTGAACTGATTCTGTTGAACGATCTTTCATGTTGAGTTGAATGAGTTTCTTATTAATAAATTTCGTTAATTTTGAATTTTAATAAAATTGTATTAAGTTAACGAATTAGCAATTATAATTACTCTGCGGTGCCGGCAAATATTATTTAAAAAAACACATTTTCGTTTCCTTTCGAATATCTTGTCGGATTTAATTGCTTTTCAATCCGATATTTATAGAAAATGTTAATACAAAAATTAGTTATAAGTTAAAAGCGACCCGACCAGGTTTCTCTTCCAGAGACATTCTTTTCTAAGAGGTATTTCTTTCCGACTTGTTAGACAATAATTCTTATACCTCAGCTAATATACATGTTATAAATATAATTAATTATCTATAGCACTCAGAAATATTGAAGTTTTTTACCAATGAAAAGTTTTTTAGAATTCGATCATTAGTTCCGGAGATTACGTACAAACAAACAAATATTAGACTTACCATTACAATATAAATAACATTCGGCCATTTTGAATATCAAATTGAATTGAAATCAACCATTCGGCTATAATAATATGTTTGTGTAAGCGAATAAACCCGGCTCGCACTTGACTTACATCCAGATGAAAGTATAAATAGTCCGAAACATAAATGCATCCGTTTTCGATCAGCTGCTATTCTTGTGTAGTGATGTTCGTTTTATCGATATTTTTATTTATTTAATCACAAATTGAATTAGTTATAAAACTATCTTGAAAGTAAATAAAATAATGTCTTCTTTAAATATTCGATATTAACAATAGAATATGCAGGTGCGCATTTCTTTGATTTATCTTATGGGATTTTATTACAATTGACAGATAATTATGCAGTTTAAATGCGGTCTTTAACTTTTGGCCGGCAGTTCATATGTTTTTTTTAATTGTGTTATTGTATATGCTTGAATCTGTCTGATTTTTTTTTTCAAATTCCGAGCATCTGACCCCACCACCTCACCCCTCCCTTACACTTGGTTGAAGCCGCGGGCAGAAATTGTTTTATAGTAATCTATACTAATCTATAACAATATTATAAATGCGATAAAACTGTCTGTCTGTCTGTCTTTCAAGGCCAAATTTGTTATGAAGCAAGTTTCAACTCCAAGGATGAGTAGACCAACTATTAAAACGCGAATGGAGCCGCGGGTTGGAACGCGTGCATCTTAACCGATGATTGCGGGTTCAAGCCCAGGCAAGCACCACTGAATTTCCATGTGCTTAATTTGTGTTTATAATTCATCTCGTGCTCGGCGGTGAAGGAAAACATCGCGAGGAAACCTGCATGTGTCTAATTTCAACGAAATTCTGCCACATGTGTATCGACCGACCCGCATTGGAGCAGCGGTGTGGAATATGCTCCAAATCTTCCCCTCAAAGGAAGAAGAGGCCTTAGCCCAGCAGTGGGAAATTTAAAGGCTGTCAATGTTGTAATGTAAAATGTTGAAGCCGGTTTACAAGTTTACAACTAGTATTTTATATTTTAATGTCATCATTCACATAATTTATTTGTAACTTTGTATAGTTATTGTTCTGCCTTAAGATACCATTAGTTACCAGGCTGCCTGCCTGTTATTATAAATAAATAAAAATCTAGACTCCGTGGCGCGAATTAAAGCCGATAATTGTTTAATTTTGTTTCAATGTATGCTGTAATACTTTATTTTAATTATCACACATTTGATAGTTTAACATAGTAAACATTATCAATATCGTGACATTGAAATAGAATCATATAAATAGTTTCAAAGAAAAGTTTTTTTTTTTTTAATATAAAGCCTTGTTTTTATAGCGTTTTTAGTCTTAGGCATTGATTGTAGAGCCTAAAACGTTAAGATATGGCGATTTCACAGTATATCTCAAAATGACAGTTCCTTTTATGTAAGGGAATTTGTTGTAAATTAGACAGTATTCCTTCATTGTTTTTTCGGCTTTGTTCCTTTATTTAATTGCCCCGGACGTTATAAAAACATTACATATTTAAAGAGCCGCTATTACCTAATTCAAACTTTTGACAATTCGTAATGTTACTACTATTAAAAAAAATAACGTTAGGTAAAACTTTTCTACGTAAAACAGGATTTATGAGTGATTATAAATCTTATAAAAATATTACTGTAAAATTTCATTACACTTAAATGAACTACGTGTTCAATATACAAACCACGTGCAAGCGTCGAATGCGTACAGCGATTCTAAAAAAAATGATCAGCCGACTTGGCACAGAACGTAACGCGTAAAAACTGTCAATAGATTTATGGATGTGAATTTTATAACAATTAATCAGAGTTTAGAGATGCGACGTGACTTAATTAATTTAATTTATTTGTAATCGATAGTAAACATCACTAGCTGCTTGTCCCGACTTCGCTCGCTATATTACAGATTATATCATGCATAATATTATGCTTGGAAGCTCTCAAAAGGAATAACATATCCACGTATTTGCAATATTTCATCGGTACTCCGTTCCTATTGGTTGTAGCGTGACAATGGGCTATCTAACACTATTTTGAAGTGATAACTTCTTATAGAAGGGTAAACCGCTTCGTTACGTAACGCGTTACGGCGCCAGTCTGTCTGGCTTCCCTTTCTATTACGCATACGCTAGCGGTACCGCTAGGCAGGCTCCTCCGCTCTCACTTTAACTCACAGCGTATTTCGGACAGCTTAAGGTATCATTTCTGTCGGTCGCCCCGAGACACATATGTATTTTTTTTTAATCAGACCTGCAACGAACTGACTCTTCAGGTTTATAATATTAATAATATGTTTTCACTTAAGTTTTAAATATCAAAGAGAAAATACATAACTTACGTAACAAAATTAGCAATAACAATCAGGCGAAGGACAGGTACACTTGTGTGTATGTTTGTGTGGTTTGTGTTGTGTTTATGTGTTAATTAAGAGTGTTTAATGATTCAACTCTTTTCTTATAGTATGCCTTATTTGTTTATAAGTTTGTGTTTATTAACGTAAAAACAATTTCATGAACAAATGTTAAATTATATTTAAAAAAAGTTGTCATAAATGTTTTTTTGCGCTAGTCTACTGCTGGATACATACATCCTCGTAGAGCTTTTTAAACCTTTGTCCAGGGGTGGGACATTGCCTCAATAGCTTAATTTTCTTTCTTTTCGCAATGTTCAAAATTAAATAAGGTAAAAAAATAATTCAAGACAAATCATATATATACACACACACACACATATATATATATGCAGTCATAAATCAACATTGTCCACTCCAAATGCTAATTTATTCAAAATTATTTATTTTAATCGCGTCATTATCGATATGTCGATAAAACTCACGCGCGTCCCTGTGCACTTTCTCTGCGCACACGTTTAAATTTAGTCAAGGCAAAGACCTTTGACTGAAATTATTTCGGTTTTATAGCCGTATCTTTGTTCAAACGTGGCCAATTATACGATTAAAAAATTATCATTAAAAAAATTTGCACATTTTTACAAAAAAATTGGGATGTTATATATATATATATATATTTTTTTTTTTTTATGTCATAGGTGGCAAACGATCAGGAGGCTCACCTGATGGAAAGTGACTACCATCGCCCATGGACATCTGCAACACCGGGGGGCTTGCAGGTACGTTGCCGGCCTTTCAGGAAAGAGTACGCTCTTTTCTTGAAGGTTCCCAAGTCGTATCGGTTCGGAAAAACCGCCGGCGAAAGCTGGTTCCACAGAGTGGTTGTGCGAGGCAGAAAATGTCTTAAAAATCACGCTGTTGTGGATTTTCGGACATCTAGGTGGTGCGGGTGATATTTGGAATTTTGACGAGATGTCCGAAGGTGAAATTCAGCAGCCGGGATTAATCCGAACAATTCCTCGGAACATTCCCCGTAATAAATTCTGTAGAAGATGCAGAGCGATCCAACATCTCTACGCAAAGCCAAAGGATCAAGCAGATCGGAAAGGGCTTGATCGTCGATAATTCGAGCCGCTCTACGTTGGATACGGTCAAATGGAAGGAGCTGGTACTGGGGAGCACCCGCCCAGAGGTGAGAGCAGTATTCCATGTGAGGCCGAATTTGCGCCTTGTATAGTCTTAGACGATGGGCCGACGTGAAATACTGTCTTGCCTTGCTGAGCACACCGAGCTTTTTTTGTTGCCAATTTGGCTTTGCCTTCCAATTGACCGCGGAACTGAACGAGGCTCGAAACATCGACGCCAAGTATTCCGATACTAGCTGTGGCGGCTAACGGAATGTTCTCGAGTCGTGGAGATACGACAAATGGTGTTTTTTTAGCAGTTAACGCGCAAACTTGCGTCTTTTTTGGGTTGAAATGGACTAGGTTTAGTCGACCCCAGTTCGAGACTTTGTTTAACGAAGACTCGATTTCAGACACAAGTTTGTTCCGGTTTTCTTCGACGTTTTCCCGGGAAATATTAACACAGCCGGTGTATGAGGTGTCTACGGTGCTGCATAGCAGTGAATGTTACTGATTTGCAACAAGTCATTGATATGCAGAAGAAACAGAGTGGGTGATAGAACGCAGCCTTGTGGAACACCAGCATTGACGAATTTTTGGTCGGAGCATGCACCGTCGACAACGACCTTGATGCTCCGATCTGCCAAAAAGCTGGTAATCCAATTGCATAATTTCCCGGGAAGCCCATAGGAAGGACGCTTCGAAAGAAGCGCTTTGTGCCACACGCGATCTAAGGCCTTCACTATGTCCAAACTGGCTGCTAATGCGTCCCCCTTGCTCTCAACTGCTTCCGCCCATCTATGAGTAAGGTAAACTAGAAGATCACCGGCTGAGCGACCCCGACGGAAACCGTACTGGCGGTCGCTAATCAGCTGGTACTCCTCTAGGTACCGCAGGAGCTGGCAGTTTATAATGGACTCCATTACCTTGGATAACAAGGAGGTGATGGCTATAGGCCTATAATTGGACGGGTCTGAGCGGTTGCCCTTTTTAGGGATCGGATGCACCAAAGCAGTCTTCCAGGAGTTCGGGACGACGACGAATGCATAGGATTGCCGGAAAAGACGCGTTAAGACCGGCGCCAACTCGGGAGCACAAGTCCGTACCACGATTGGAGGGATGCCATCGGGTCCACTCGACTTATGAATACCCAAGGACAGAAGTGCTTTACGAACTGCACTTTGCCGGAATTTAACCTCCGGCATCGTGGTATCACACCGCGGAATTGTAGGTGGTGAATTTCCTCGGTCATCCAGAGTCGAGTTCGCCGCGAAGAGAGAGCCTAAAAGATCAGCTTTCTCCTTCGCTGTATGGGCCAATGACTCACCGTCCTTGTGCAGAGATGGTAAGGAAAGCTGACAGAAATTTCCTAAGACAGCCTTGGCGAGAGACCAGAACGCACGTGTTCCTGAAGGGAGGCGGACCAGTCTCTCGCCAATTCTGCCAATGTACTCCCTCTTCGCCTTAGCAATCACGTTTTTGAAGGACCTAGTTATATTCCTTTCTGAATGCGCTGGTATTTACATCACGAGACGCCGATGCGCCAGTCCAGTCTTGATAGCGTTCCCATTTTCGGTGTGAAGCCGTTTTGCAGAAACGACCAAACCAGGGCTGGGACTTGCCACCGATGGGGACCGCAGAATACGGAATGAATAGTTCCATACCCTGAAGTACCACATCGGCGACAGAGTCAGCAACAACGCTCGGATCATCCGGCGATAAACAAACCTGCCCCTATGGTAGGATGCAAAGAAGGACCGTATCGCATCTCAATCTGCTGACTTGTAGTGCCACACTCGGCAGCAGCCCACGAAATGAGGTCGTGAGTACCGCGCAACCGGCACTGTACTTTGGACGAGACAGTGGTCCGACGAGCCCAGAGGGGGATCGACGATAACCTGGTAGCCATCCGGATGGGAAGTCAGCAGAAGGTCCAACAGGGAAGGTGTATGATCCTCCACGTCTGGTATTCGCTTTGGCGAGGTGACTAGTTGTGTCAAATCATATGCTAAAGCGAAGTCGAGAACAGATCTACCCGCATGATCGGTAGTGCGAAATCCAAGCCATTCGGCATGGTGGGCATTAAAATCGCCAAGAATTACGATCTCTGCGGATGGGATCTGCTGCAGCATGGAATCTGTAGCCATTTGGACGTGCTCAACTAGTCGGTCGGTTTCGGCATTACCGCTATGGGACCTATAAAGGCACGCGTAGATTCGCGGATGGTCGTCGCAGTCTACACGCAGCCAGATAATCGATAGGTCCTGCCCTTCAAGGCTGCCGAGGCGTCGAGAGCAGATATCATCTCTGACATAAACGCACACCCCAGCTCGAGGTACAAAGGAATGTTCCAATTTGTACCAGGGGTAAGAGAGAAAAGTCGTTTTGGCAGAAGATGATATCTGGGTCTCGGTAAGAAAGAGCAAGGCCGGCTTCGCCGTCTCAAGGTGAAAGTGAACGGCGTTCAAGTTGGAGTTGAGTCCCCTTATGTTGCAGAAGTCCACGGTGAGGGTGGTAGGGGTTGCCTTATGATGCCTGCTCCGCTTGCCCTGAACAGTGGCGAGCGCAAAATTGCCCCCCCCCCAGAATTCGGAGGGCAGCCTGGGTGTCACTGCTCAGGTGGTGTACGTCCAGAGCATGGATATTTTTATACTTTAATATAATAAAATTATTGCAACGTACACATTTTGCCTTTGATTAGAATCTTTTTTTTTTTTTATTTATAGTAATTTGTCGATAATAGCTAAGAGTGCGTGCTTAATCCTATTTTTTTTTTTCAGAATACATTTCTGTATTTTAAATAATTATTGTACGTTGATAGTGAAACTGATTTGTTAATTATTATTGTAATTAGCGAGAGAATGTAATCATCCATGCGCAACACAGGTTCACCGTTCAATGCGTTTATTATGAATGTCGTAACTTGTATTCCATTAAAGAAAATTCCACACTTCAGAGATATGTTTACGCTTATAAAGAGTCTACTTTATACGTCCGTGTAAACTTGATGTTTTGACCATAATGGCGGAGTGACGGATTGACAGCGATTTCGGCGGGAAAATGAAACGCATGGCAATGAAACAAATGGTAATCTATTTTAGTTAGACTTTCTTGTTAAAGTAGAGATTTATTTTAATTTACGGTTGTAATTTTTTCTTGGATTATTTTTATGTATATCTTGACATAAATAACTAAAAATAATGAGCCAATATTATCTTGGTTTGTGACGCTCGACATTCACCAACCATCATACTATTTTACTAGTGTACTTAGTAGTCAACTGTTGGCCACTATTTTTTTTCGAAGTTTTCTCAACTTTGACAGTCTTTCTAGATATATGAATAATGAAATGTTTTTTAAATATGTTTATTACATCTTGGAATGAATCTAGGTAAAATCCTAACTTTTTCCACACAAAGTCGGACGAGCATCTAGTATACAACAGCGTATTACAAGACGATCGAACTTATCAAGACATATCAAAAGAAAGACTGAAAAACTACTGTTTTCACCAATGTACGGAGTGATTTGCTTCTATAATAAAATTCCGCAGACATTTTTAACTTTGCCGTTTCATAGATTCAAGTCAATTGTAAAAAATACATTGGTTAAGAAGGCATATTATTCGATACAAGATTATATTGACGATAAAAAAGCGTGGAGTTAATGCTTGTTGACTTCCAGGCCGGAGACATAACATACATATATAATTGTATTTAACTAACATGACTGTATTTTTAGATGTTGAAAAAGAGTAACTACTGAGTTTCTCGCCGGTTCTTCTCGGTGGAATCTACATTCCGAACCGGTGGCAGCTTTACTTTACATAGTTTGTTACATGACGATTCAAAAGTGCATGTAAAAGCATACTTGAATAAAGTATATTTTTATATATTATAGCTTTCTGTCAGATATAACAATTTATAATGACGTCAAAAAAGATCATGTGATTTAAACGATTTATGTACTCTCATTCGGCCATGCGAAGCCGGGACAGATGACGAGTCAGGATTGAAAATTATTCTAAAATAAACTGCAAAAAGTTTTCTCTCTTAATGGAATATGATCATTGGTCGGTGTCAGCGAATGACGTCATATCCGACCAATGAACGCTCAACTTACAGCCAAATTAGTGAGGACTTTAAATCGCTTTTCAAAAACCGGAGATAAGTTTTTAATACGTGATCTTTCTAGAAAAGTATTCTAAATAGGGATATCCTTTATAAATTTCTGTAACGTCACAAAATAACGGATGTGACATCAAAAAGAAGAATGTCGTCTTACCGCGACACGTTTACATTAATTTTACTAAGACTTTAATTTTTTAGAAACTTCCTACGACTTTGCTGTAGAAAAAATAATATGAATATATAACTCATATTATTTTTTTATTTGTAATATAATTGCCAACAGACCGCATGTTAAAGGCGTTACTTAATTGTATGTGACCACCACCATAGACATTGACGTTATAACGAATATTAACAATTTCTTACATGTGTCAATGTGTTAACTTTGAAAACTAAGATGTTATATCAATTGTGCCTGTAGTTACTCTGGCTCAATGAAACTGGAACACAACAGTACTGAGTATAACTGATTGGTGATAAGTAGGTGGTACATACCACTGAGTAAAAAGTATGTTGAACTTTCTTGTGAATCGAATCTACTCGGCGAAAACTTAATGAGTATATACTCAGTAGTTCTAGAGATTAGCGCAAACATACGTACAAGCAAGGTGGATGCCATGGGGTATTTTAATTTGTAATATATACAGTAGATGAGGGTTATGGTGTAAAATGAGTGCTTAATAGTAGTATTTTTTTTTCTGTAGAATGTACCTACTCTATATAGTAATATTTGTATTGCAATTTATAATATAGAATAATAACTACTTCGATTTACTTAGAGTCGGTTTTCCTTGGCAAAATTATCGATTATATTTCAATAAAAAAGCGCTTGTAAATTTTTTGTTTTTTTTTTTTAAATTTTTCTTCTATCAGTGGTTGTTATTTTTACAGAAAATTTTGTGTAAATCCTTGTGCAAATCTGTAAATTCAATCTAAACTGAAATTCAAAATATTAAAAAAAAAAACATTGAAAACAAACAACACAAATCAAAAATTGAAATTCTTTCTTTATTTATTTATGTTTATAAACGAAAGGTATTCAGCTTAAACAAACAAATGTAGGTTCCACACGGGTGGAGCTACATTGGCGAGGCAATTAAGAAACGATCATAAATTACCGATTCAAATGTAAACCTGACCAACTAATCATTTTTTTATGCGAATTAAGAGAAAATCTTTTAGCGGAATCGTGTTATGTTAAGGCGGGTCTACAATGGTATGAAAAGGTGATATATGAGCCGCATTCGTTCGAATATAATTCGAATTTTAAATAGCAGTTTGTTCTAAATACCGATAAAGAATAATATATCGATTAATTAACAAGTTAAATATGTTTAAATTTGGAATTTATTCCTTTGCTAGTTTTGAAATGCATTGACTTTTTTAATTTAAAAATAAAAGAGTTGTTTGCTTTCAATATTTCAGATTTGCTTCTTTCCTTAACAGAAATATAAGCACTTCGAAAAGTGGTACCTATATGTTGTCTATTTTTGAAATGATTTGCTGAGAATATTAATTAAAACATGACAATATTTAGTAAACTCTTTTTTAAATTAAATTAAGTACAATAAATAACATAATGATATGAAAATGTAAAATGTAAGCCGTGGAAGAACGCAATAAACATCGCAAACAAAAAAAAAACAATGGAATATCTTTGAATATTATTAAACATGCAATCTCATTTTACCAATTAAAGATCTGTCACTTGTCACGCGCACTTGTTTTTGTTTACAAAAACGAAGGCGCGAAAATTGACAGCTACGCCATTTTGAAATTTTCACTTCAATAACACACGAATATTCGACACAAATATATAATTTCACAGTTTTCTAAGAAAAAAGTCGTTTATAAAATAAGTTTAAACGAAAACAGTTAACCACAAACTATTTTTATATATTTTATAACATTTATTATTCAAATCCATAAAAGTGTCAATGATAAAAGACCTATTTCGACTCACTAAATTTTTATTTGAAACGTACACAAAAAATACCTTTAATAGATTAAATAATCAACATGGAATTATGACTTTTGACATTTTTGTGTGCATTTCCGATTCGTATTTAATTGTGTATATATATGATCGATTGTCGCGTCCGCGCGTCAGTCAGCGGTCGAGAGACTGGTTCGAGTTACCATCTAACCGTTGTAAATAGAATGAGTTTCGTTCTGTTTCATTCCGTCTGTTACCGAGTGACTTGTCGCGTATTTTAGATTTCAAGTCATTTATTTTTTCATGCATTGAACCCGATGTACTTACAAAATTTGTACGCATGTCCGTCGATTAGAACCTATCGTAAATTGTGAGTTTTATTCATTCTGCGGTTTGGATTTTGAAAATAAGACCTAAGCCATTAATAAAGTCCGAGTTTGGATTGACGATAAAAAAAAACAATATATTCTATTTTCAAATTCTGTCTTATTCGGACTTTTGAATGTATTTATGTTTTTTTTTTACCAATGACATTATAATATTAATCATATATAGTAATATAACTAAAAGTTTTTTATTGTCTATAAAATGTTGTACAGATCAGCGATATTCTTTCAATTACAATTAAAATACTCAAAGACGTTTGAATAGGTTTCAAACATAAATTAAAAAAAAAAAAAAAAAACGAGCGACCCACCCTCGTACATCCGTGTGTTGTATCTTAATGATAAAGAAAATCATATCATATACTTCTCACTCAGGAATAATTTAGCTTTCTGCCAGTGTTTTTTTTTTTTTCTATTGGTTCTTTAGTTTCAAACAAATTTGTCATCTTTACAATATTAGTACAAACCATGCGTTTTCCTTTGTCAAGGATGTGGATTCACTCGCACCCAACTGTACCTACAAGCATTAAATACTAACAAAGACTAATTTAGTTAAATACTTAATTCAATTCTAATGTCAATCTAAGTAATCTAAAAGTAGTAGTATAAAATATCACTACGTGCCGACAATTTGTCCTACCCAAAGCTCTGAATTGGCTGCCTTTAATGTGTATTTAGGTGAAAAAAAAACAAAAGCCCGCGAAACTGAATTTAACCGCCATAATTATTTCCTTTTGGGGTCGCAAGGTAAGGTCGAAATTGTCGCGACTTTTGATTTGTTAAAAGTTTTCGTTGTGTTTTATTAGGATTTATAAGTTTCACTGAGTTATTAATTTACTTCAATATTTATGATTTGGTGGTGTATTTATGCTAAGATAGATTCGAAATTGTTTTAAGTAAGTGATTTAAATATTGTTTTTTTCGTTTTTTTAAAAATCTTTTTCAGTTCTGGACGCAATTTTTTTTAATATAATTAATATAAAGATAACACCACAGATAATCAATAAATATAATAATCGACATGTCAGTGTCAGCCTTTACGTTCTCTCTAATCTCGAAGATATGCAAATATTTTTTTAATTGAATCAAATGTTCGTTGTTTTATTAATTTATAACGGTCACGATATTTTGATGTTTCTATTCCTATTTTGACTGAACCATAACTAGATTGAACCGAGATGGCCAGTGGTTAGAACGCGTGCATCTTAACCGATGATTTCGGGTTCAAACCCAGGCAGGCACCGCTGAATGTACATGTGCTTAATTTGTTTATAATTCATCTCGTGCTCGGCGGTGAAGGAAAACATCGTGAGGAAACCTGCATGTGTCTAATTTCAACGAAATTCTGCCACATGTGTATTCCACCAACCCGCATTGGAGCAGCGTGGTGGAATATGCTCCATACCTTCTCCTCAACGGGAGAGGAGGCCTTAGCCCAGCAGTGGGAAATTTACAGGCTGATTATGTTTATTATATATAACTAGATTCTTGTTAGTAGAATAGGTAAATGCAGGGATAGATTTAGTGGTCTGAAGGCCCAGGGGCCAAGAAGGAGAGGGAGGGAGTCTATAATTGTTTACCAAAAAATCAATATTTTTTATCTTAATAATTAAGGTGTTATTAATAATAATAACAGCCATAAAGCCTTTTTTAATTCCTTAATATGTTTAGAAAAGTATAAACATTTGTTAATTTAGAATTATTCTGTTATGGTCCCGAGCGGGTGTAGTCCCCCTCCAACAGTTTCCAGGTTTTCTCCAGCAGTATTTTTTATTTCATATACACATCGTTACCAATAAGTAATTAGTTGGTCCACCAGCAGAGCCGGATTTAAAAGTCTGGAGGCCCTGAGACCACAAAGGAGGTTCTAATTAATATTTTACAAATTAATTATTCATTTCTGTCAGTCAGGTTTGACAATAATGTGTTTACTATTCGTATCAGTAACTTTTAAAACACTAATTATTATAATTATATTAATTTTACTATATATGATCATATTTTTTTTATCTAAAATTGTTAGCTATCTTTTGTTGAGAGCCCAAGACAGATGCCTCGGTTGCCCATAAATCCGGCCCTGTCTTCTTGTATTTTACTATTGTTACGGCATTATTATTTTAATCACTCAATTTGCACAACACTTTATTTTTCACTACTTTTCGACGTTAGGATTTTAATTATAGTTAAAAACACTTAGGTACTACTTTTATGATATAGGTATTTATTTGTTAACACACCTTTCTTGTTCGTATCAAGCCACAGAAATGGCTGGTCGTCCGACTTTAATTATAAGCTTAATTTCTAGTCAAAATAAAAACCATATTATTAATCAAATAAATATTTAAATCTAAACGAAAATAATCAATTGAAATACTTAAATATTTGTAGGATATAGTTTGTGATTTATTAAAGTATTGTATATTTTCGCTTTATTGAATATATCTAAATCTAAATATCTAAAGTCGGTAACATTATATTGTACATACATGATTTGTACTGTTGTCGTGTCAATCGATCAATCAATCGATTGAAGAACTCTCCTAAGCCTAGTCCTGGGGAAACGGCAACGATTTCGTTTTCGATACGATTGCGATTGACAATTTGGTAGTAGATTTGCCTAGCTTTCCAAGGAAAGTCCAATGATATGCCTATTAAAAACTGTTTAACTGTTTACCTATGCGATCTTTGACCTGACCGAACGGCTGAACCGGTTTAAATTTCACTCTTTAACAATCATAAGCTTCGATTTCTCCTATATGGCCCAGTAGTTCACACGTTAATCTTTAACCAAGTGATTATTGTGGGTTCAAACCCAAGGACAATTTTATTTTGATGTGGTAAATTTTAACGACAATATTTAAATTCACGCTCATTAGGCGTCTTAATGTATATCAGATGAAATTATTTATATAATAAATACTATAGCCTTAGTTGATGGTAAGACTTTAATTTGATATTCTACCGGCAAACTGCTATACTTAGTACTATTGTGTTCCAGTTTGAAGAGTAAGCGATTTGAACTACAGGCGCAAGGAACTTAGTTCCTAAGGTTAGGTTAGGGTAGTTTCTATTTATAATCTTGGAGCTAGAGACTCTCTTCGGGATGTTTTTAACAAAGTAGGAATACTCACTGTTGCGTCACAATATATTTACAACAATATTATGTATATTCACAGTAGCATTGATCACGTTGATAAAATCAGTGATAATCATTGTATGTGCACAAGAAGTAAGGATAAGCTTAGAACGCCAAGTTTCCGACTCCGCAAAGTTCATTCTTGGGACAAGGTATCCGCTTCTATAATAAAATTCCGCAGACATTTTTAATTTTGCCGTTTCATAGATTCAATTCATTTGTAAAAATACATTGGTAAAGAAGGCATATTATTCGATAAAAGATTATATAGATGATAAAAAAGCGTGGAGTTAACGCTTGTTGACTTCCAGGCAGGAGACATAACATACATATAAAATTGTATTTAACTAACATGACTGTATATTTAGATGTTGAAAAAGAGTAACTACTGAATTTCTTGCCGGTTCTTCTCGGTAGAATCTACATTCCGAACCGGTGGTAGCTTTACTTTAAATAGTTTGTTAAATGACGATTCAAAAGTGCTTGTAAAAGCCTACTCGAATAAAGCATATTTTGATTTGATTTGATTTGATACATGTATCATAATCGATTTGGCAGGATCCGAATCCGATGAAACGCAAATCCAACACGACCGGAAACGAATACATGTATCATTTTATTATTACGCAATAATTAAAAAAATAATATTTCAATACTATAAATATGTATTATCTTGAATGTACTTATATTTTAATACGCAGATAACCTTTTTTAATTTCCTTGTAAAAACTTAGATTACGAATATTTCAGTGGTACAAGTATAATATAGATTATTTATATACGTAGATAGAGTGGCGCTACAAAATAACTAACAAGCCAAGTTTATTATCTTAGTGTGCGTGACCGTTACGCTTGACACTGTGGTGAGTGTCTCATACTACTTTACTAGTGTGCGTGTACTTAGTGATTAACAGTTGGTTACTATTTTCTTCGACGCGTCCTCAGATAAGACATTTAAATAATCAAAGGAGTTTTTCAGATCAACAATCCTAATCTTCTTCGCATAAGTCGTGGAATGTTTAAAAGAGAATTTGTTAATTGGTTCAGTAATAGTTCTTTTTAATCAGTCCAACGTTTCAATCCAAGTGATAATTTATTACTGGAGATAGAACATCCAACGGTATTGAGTGCTTTGAGGCACGGACGGGTATCACTTCCTATATCCGAACTACTTACTGGATACCAGAATCTCAAGAATACAAGCATTATAAGATATCCACAACGACCAATCAACGAAATATGAACCTTTCTTTAAATCGCCAACGTGCTACCAACCTTGGGAGCTAAGATGTTATGTCCTTTGTGTCTGTAGTTACACTGGCTCACTCACCCTTCAAACAATAATACTAAGTATTGCTGTTTGGCGATAGAATTTTAGGTGAATGATTCGTACCTATTCAAATGAGCTTGCACACAGCTTAAATAATAACCATGAAATATCATATAACAGAGTATGTGTGTTTATGTGTGTGTGTTTACAAATACGAATAATTAAACACTAGTATATTATAATTGCGCGTTGATTTCGATAAAATGAGCATGAAAAATGCTTTAACTGATAAAGTATTTGAGGAAACTTTGATAAGAGTCTAAGTCAATTTGTATCGCATATGCGTTAGGTTGGATTGGTCAGTTTTTAGTGGTTCGATTTTCCTTTGTAATACGACACAATGTCCGGCATGTATGTAAGTACATTGAAAACTCCCTCTTTTTAAATAATTCTCTTTTAATCTCTTTTAATCTTTCATCCATGAAATTTTTCATACGTCTTAGGAAACATTTTGGAACGTTCGTCGAAATGTCTCTTTTTAGTACATCTAGTGAGACTGGAATATAATTGTGAACTTTATTTAAAATTTCAATTAAATCATAAATAATTACATTGTCTGGTTCAAACTCCAAACCCGTGAAGATGATTCACTTGGAATATCCTCGAAACCCAAACGTGTGCTGAACAGTGGAAATGTTACATTACTGTGTTGATTATCAAACCTTCGGCCGCTGCTGTTTCGTGGAGTCCTATGCTCTAAAATTGTTTAGAAGAGATCGCTTTTCAGTAAATTCCAACCGTTTTTATGTGCTTTTTGGATCGATAGCCGTAAAGCATTGAAAACCTGTCCTACACCTCAACTCTTTGTTAGATTTGCCGTGTCATCGGTTCATGAGATTGAGGGTATTGTGCACCAGTGTTTATAAACGAAGTTATGCACCATAACATATCCTGTGCAGTTGAATATTATCTCTTGACAATGGCTGACGTGACTGCAATCCATTAGGAGAACATAATTATTAGAAGATTTACAATTTTTTTAACCAC
Source organism: Vanessa tameamea (assembly GCF_037043105.1). Taxonomy (NCBI): domain Eukaryota; kingdom Metazoa; phylum Arthropoda; class Insecta; order Lepidoptera; family Nymphalidae; genus Vanessa; species Vanessa tameamea. The sequence continues at coordinate 4,960,450 of NC_087337.1, forward strand.
AGACGGTTTTCTACAGGGTGTTAATGTCGTCGACAACAGCTCCGGTGTACAAGTAGTCGATAACAATTCAGGAGTTCAAGTTGTAGACAATGACTCAGGAGTACAAGTTGTGGATAATGGTTCAGGAGTTCAAGTTGTAGATAATGGCTCAGGAGTTCAAGTTGTAGATAATGGCTCAGGAGTTCAAGTTGTAGACAATGGCTCAGGAGTTCAAGTTGTAGACAATGAAAGCGGAGTTTGGGTAGTACAGTAACGGTAAGTTAATTTTATTTTAAATTTCATTTTTTTATACATAATCAGAGGTTTCATTGTATTTTATAAAAGTGTGGAGAGTTAAATAACTGTTAATGGATTTTTCAACGTCATTAACGTTCATATTTATCGTCTGTCAATTGTTCAAAAGACAGGTCGACAAGTTTGATCGCTTAATAATAAGCGATTTTTGATATTATTTTTGTGTCTGTATGTGTATTTGAGTTTAATGTTATTTTATGGTCACCTGTAGAAATAATTTGGTCTTTTCCACTTATAAGAATACATTAAATTATTTAATATAAATACGATTATTTATTTCTAAATCTCATTGTCTTTGATTGGAGGGATTATTCTTATCAATTTCAAGCTGATTTGTTTTCCACTAAAGTCTTCTTCCAAAGTAGATCTGTGATCATTGCAAAAATCCCGAGATCAGCTGAGTACGGATAAACAATATTTGGTTCAAAACAGGGTACCGGTATCTGGGTATTGTATTCGCTTATATTTGACAATACGCAAAAAGTCACAATAAAATTCGTACGCAGTGAATTTGTAGTTTATTTGATTCATTGTTCGACAGTTTTAGTTTCGTATCTCACTCGTGAAACATTGAAAAACTTATGATACGAAATTTTACAGCAAATCACTAACATCTTACAGTGGTGTTCTCCGTTTAGTTTCAAGTTTGATAACAGTATAGGTATTCTTTAAGAAGAAATTCGAAACTCTCCGCAGAACACGTGCGTGAACAGTCAGAATGTGATGCTGTATTGATTATTATAAAAAAAACAACAAGAGCTTGAGGAGACCCGGTTGGAACGAAGTTGCTTTCGCTATTATTATCATCAGCAGCCTATAAATTTCCCACTGCTGGGCAAAGGTCTCCTCTTTTTTTTTATTTCGTTGAAATTCTGCCACTTGTGCATTCCACCAACCCGCATTGGAGCAGCTTGGTGGAATATGCTCCAAACCTTCTCCTCAAAGCGAGAGGAGGTCTTGGCCCAGCAGTGGGAAATTTACAGGCTGTTAATGTAATGTAATGTTCTTTGAATGTAAATAAAGATACTATTTTATTTATTTATATGTATATATAGATATACTTTAAGTCAGTTTTGTAAGTTTAATTGTATGTCTGTCTATGATATTATAACATTAATTATTTTAATAACAGTGGTGATACACGTTATATAAAAAAATATATATTTTACTAGAAAATATTCAACATTTATTTTTATTTCAGATGACACAAACAGCAACAATGAAGTTCCTCGGTGTAACGTATTTATTTTTTATTTTATTTAAGAACATTTTTTGTTGAATTTATTATATTTTTATAAGTAATTTTTTTTTTTTTTATTTGTTACTAATTTCGAATATTTATATGACCTATAAACCCCTGAGAGGAGTAAATATAAAGGACCCTTTTGATTTATAAATTATTTACAATTCCTTTGTTACATTTTCCCTGCAACAGTTCATGATTAATATATCTTTATTTATAATACAATATTATTTCAACATTCAAAACGTAATTTTTTTCCTGAAATCAAAATGAATACAATAAATTGTTTAAAATCTTTCCAATGACATTGTGCTCATTCAATACCTTATTTTTTTTATCTGAAAAACCCCTTCCTTGTGAGCTGTCTTCCTTCTTTGAAAAATATACTCATGGAATATAATTATATAAGTTATATTTAAAACAATAAAAGAAAATTAAACGCCTGTTTAAAAAAGTATAAACGACAATCGCACAAGACAAGCATTGCTATTTAAATACAATAGGCGTTTCTTTTATTGTACGTTTTGCGATAAACTAAGAAGTCATCAATGTTGTTATTTTTTAACGTTTTCTGGGATCCTGAACTCGTAACTCACATCGAATATGAGCGTCAAATGACAGAAGGTGATTTGCAACAATTTCTATAATAATCACATATTCTGTATGATACACGTATCAAAGTGGTGTATCATTCTAATTCAAATTCTCACGAATGAGATACGATGTGAATTCTTACAGAATCTGCCGGGGCCGGACCGTAAGTTTAGGGGGCCCTGGGCTAACACTAGTTAGAGGCCCACCTAAGACATATCTGAACGTAGACTTGAATTAAATTAATTGAATGGGTTTGATTAATTGCAGGACTCGCAGCGCTGCAAACCATACGATCTGTTTAATTTAATAAAGTTGTAAATTATTTCGCATTATCGTCTATTTTTGACTTAGCTAGGCCCCCTTGAATCTACGGGGCCCTGGGCTGAAGCCCAAAGAGCCACATGGTAGATCCGGCCCTCGAATCTGCTGCCGACAGACACGGTCAATAACCTTATCATTCTAGAAGTGTCATATTTAACCTACGGAATGATTTGGTTAATTATCTATATTTTTTTTATTTAAAAAGGTACATTAACAATATACATATTTTACACTAAACAATAAAAACACATACCTCGTAACATTCGTTTATTTCGGGTAAAAGTTGCCAGTACACCTATATATTATAATAAAAATAAAAAAGCCCGACAGAATTATATTTATAATTGCAACGTGTTTTTTTTTTTTTAATTTTCAGTATTTAAGCAACGGCTTAATCAAGGTCTGGATCGTAACTTTAAAACGCACACCATTAGTCATATCAATGATTTCATTTCTAGTTTATCTTGCTGTCAACGATAATATCTATCTAAGATAACACTGTATGTCCTTCTTGCTTCAAAAAGGGCGTAACTAATATAGATAATATGAAACGGACAATAGATAAATATAGATAACACATTTGTTAGTGATCATCTGTCGAAGAGTGCCATCATGTGGAACCCGGTATTAATTAATATAAATCAAAATATACATTATTCGAGTAAGCTTTTACAAAAACTTTTGAGTCGTCATTTAACAAACTACATTAAGTGAAGCTACCACCGGTTCGGAATGCAGATTCTACCGAGAAGAACCGGCAAGAAACTCACTAGTTAATTTATTTCAACATTTAACAAATATACAAAGTCATGTTAGTTAAATACATATGTATATGTATGTTATACATCCCGCCTGAAAGTCAGCAAGTATTAGCTCCACGCTTTTTTATCATCTATATAATCTTATATCGAATAATATGCCTTCTTTACCAAATGTTTGTTATTACAAAGACTTAATTAGTGTATATTTTGATGTAGGCATTTGTGCTCGTCTGGGTTGATACCACCCACTCATATGATATTCTACCGCCAAACTGTTATACATAATATTGTTGCACTGGCTCACCCTTCAAACCGGAACAGTTTGAAGGGTGAGCCAGTGTGACTACAGGCACAAGGGACATAACATCTAGCTCTCAAGGAAGGAATGGTTAATATTTCTTACAGCACAAATGTTGGGTACGCAGTAACAGCCTGTAAATTTCCCACTGCTGGGCTAAGGCCTCCTCTCCCTTTGAGGAGAAGGTTTTTTGGAGCATATTCCATCACGCTGATCCAATGCGGGTTGGTTTATATGTATTTCGTTAAAATTAGACACATGCACGTTTCCTCACGATGTTTTCCTGCACCGATGAGCACGTGGTGCTTGCCTGGGTTTGAACCCGCAATCGAACTAAGTCTACAAATTAATACTAAATTAATTAAAAAATGGTGTATTTCTCCTTTCAGGGTGTTAATGTAGCAGACAACAATTCAGGAGTTTACGTTGTTGACAACACCAATTCAGGAGTTTATATCGTAGACAACGATTCCGGAGTTCATGTTGTTGATCATGGTTCAGGAGTACACGTCGTGGATTATGATTATAACCATGGTTCAGGAGTACACGTAGTTGATCATGATTCAGGAGTTCACGTAGTAGATCATGATTCAGGAGTTCACGTAGTAGAGCATGATCCAGGATTGCATATAGTCGATCATGATTCAGGAGTGCATATAGTCGATCATGATTCAGGAGTGCATATAGTCGATCATGATTCAGGAGTGCATGTAGTAGAACACGATTCAGGAGTTCATGTAGTAGAACACGATTCAGGAGTGCAAGTTGTGGACCATGGCGTACATGTCGTAGAAAACAACTACGATTACGGTGGCGGAGTTCACGTAGTAGAATAAAAGAGGGTAACTAATTATTTTATCATAAATATATTTACATACACCACAATGCTACGCAGCTTTTTGGAACGCAGTTCTTTTACTCGGCTTACAGTGGAGTGCACTCACACACAATAAACTCTACCTTTTCGTCTCTATCTATTTGTCCCTGTCTCTTTCTAACGTATACGTTTCACATGATATCATCAAACTAATTTTTTTGTCATTGTCCTAATTAACACGGACTTTGTACTAACGATGATGTCATGGTGATTGATTTTCAAACGTTGCTAATTTATTGCGGTAGTCTTTGATACATCGTTTTTTTTTTGCTAACTTTAACCACCCCCTCTATTAAAGGCAGATATAATTCAATCATCACTTCCTAAGCCCGCTTGCTTAAACTTTAATAACATGAAAAAAATAACGCCAATTGTTTGAATAATAAAAATTATTTAATATAAGAAATGTCAAAATTTGAATCCGTTGCCTTTTTCATGACTACATGACTTCCAACATATTTTTAATGATTTCGAGGTGTTAGTCTAAGTTATTCGTATTTGTTTTCCAGATTGCGTTTTTATGCTGTTGTCGAATTTTTTATTAATTTATGTTATATACATCAAGCATATTTAATTTCCTCATTAAACTACTACGGTCTCAACTGGAGAGTACGACACGTACCAGTATGAAATTCTGTAGGTATCCATATTTAAAATTACATGGGATAGTTTTTAATACAATTAGTTTTATATCCTGCTTCAAAATTAACAAAACACTGATCTAAATTTTTGTCATTCATATATATATTTTTTGTTTTTGTAATGTTTCTTACAACATTTAGATTTATTTTGAAGACATGTTAAAGGTATAATTAATTTAAATATTATTGTGTGTAGGGTACACATGTGTAATATGTTATACAAATATTTTATTTGACCAAACTTGTGTTTTGTTTATATAAAAACCAGACGAAACGAGCTTTGGAAATACACGATGTGTCTATTTTAATTTGTTAAGTTATTATGTCATAAAATAAATTTGATAAATAATAATGGACGTTTTATTTTTGAAACTTGACGTTTGTTGGGGTTGCCAGGCGTCCAGATTAAGCCGGACAAAGGTAGGCTTTTTGATTGCGTGTCCAGCTTTTCCAGCTTTTGTTAGGGTTTTTATATTTTATTTATATATTTCGCCAACGTGATACATTCGATTTTATTTTTATTTCATTAAAATTTTACAAGATTTATGGAAATAATCAGAAAAGCTTGATGTTAGATAAAAAAAAATTATCGTACTTATTAATACTGAGGCACAAAATCTTTCTGGTGGGTGTCCGGCCTTTTAACCCAAATATCCGGCCTAACTGGTTGGTGCTGGCAACCCTATTTGTACAGATAGATTTATCTTATTCACTACCTAGAAACAGCTCTCTTATTCAAAGCTTAGACAAATTAATAAAAATATTTTAAGGTATTTTATACGAATTAAATAACACAATTTAATTCAATGCGGTCGTAGTTTCACCGAAAATGTAGCCAAATCGGACAAGACGGGACAAGTTTGCTTAAAACCTGGCACCAGTTCCGTACATATCTTAAAAAACATTTTAGACGGACATTTAGCTCTTGATATTAAAACATTGAATATTATAAATTTGACATTAGTTAAAACCATGAAGCAATTACTTCAAATTTTATTTTCTATGTCTTAAAGCGTTTCCAAAGTATATGTTCCTACTAAATCGATAGTTTTAAACAAATCATTTAAGGTTTTTCTAGTTATATTATTATTTTAAAGGTAAACTACATGTAATTGCAAGGTATGAACTTGATACCCCATGTTGTGTAACGCAGCACACTTAAAAACAATTGTTTATTAAGTAACATACTAAGAGCACTTACCAGTAACCGAAAAATTCTGAAAGATCCATGCAATCGATGTCCTTCTTTTTCTCCAACTCTTCAGCAATACCGGAATCGACGTCTTCTTCGGAACTAGCTGTATCGCTGTCAGTATCCGAACGTACAACACTCATTGCAAGTTGCTGGTACAGCTATCCGAGTTCTTTTAGCACTTATTTGACAGTTACACAATGTTGCAATTAATTCCTCTTTTTGTGACTTTTACAAAGCCATACTGAAAACTTTAACCACTGATTTTCATTTACTATTGTATTTTAGAATTAATTAATGTTGTCATTTTATAATTTTACATATAAATAGTATATTTCGGAATTAATTAACGTTGTCATTTTATAATGTTATTATTTTAATATAAATTAAAAACTGATGTCATGCAGAAACTTATCATGACAGATTGTGGTTAGTAAAGACGTAATTATTTTAAATATTTCATCGCCATGAATTTAACTATGTACAAAAACGTCGTGTACACGAGCTAACCAACAGTTCCTTAAATATCATACAGCCAGGCGGAGTGCTATTTTCCTCTAAATTCCGCGTAACCCGCTATTAATATGAAACTTTGTAAGCGTATAATTTTTTTTAAATATATCCTGGAAACTACAAGCCGCATATATTTATTATGCGCTCATTTTTACAAATAAATTAATAAAATAGAGATATTAATCGGTTAAATTACTAAATTATACGCTGTAAAATCTTTGAATAAATATGTATTATATTATATTTACTATAAACAATTGACAACCTTAGATACAAGATCCGTTACATTTTATTCCAAATCCAATTATAAATTATTTATAACCAAATAGACTATCAAAGAGTTATCAAACATGTTTATAACACGTGAATCTTAAATTAATATTGCGAAATCAAATCAAATCATACACGGCAAAATATTCATTTGTTTATTTTTGTGTTTACAATTAAACACGTGCTCGTCGGTGAATGAACACAGCGCGAATAAGGTAGACATAAGCTTCACCTTTTTTTTTTTTAAGGCAAAGGTACTTTGCTTTTCGACTATTAAAAGAAGTATTGATTCATACGGAAGTGAGGTGTTTAGACGAGATAATAAGTCTTCTGATTGATTGTATTTTAGCACCAAGGTAAGTAAATGTACCAACAACCACAGGGACGTTATATACGACTCTCACTCAGACTTTAAACTGAAACGCAATACAATCTCATAGAATCTCTGATTTATAAGAAAAGTGTTAACTAAGTAGTATCTATCCAGATCGTCAGTCAGTGTCGGCGTTAGGGAGGGGCGTGATGGAGCGACGGTCCAGGTCGCCAAATTTGGTAGGCGCCGAGATCTGGAGTCTCCTGCATCCGTCCAACATACCCTTAATACCACACGCATATTGTTAGTCTCGGAAAAAAGGAAGTTCCATGTTATTTTTCGAAGGGCCGCTTTGATCTTAAAAGGGTTGCCTAATGCATGTCCAGCCACGGGCGCCTAAATGGTTAAGGCCGGCCCGTGTCAGAATTTTCTGACTTTTGTTGCGTAGGATATATTTTCATCCGATCTTATGTATATCGATAGAACCAGGAAGCGATCGATCGCCCCAGATTCGTATAATTGTGTGCCATTATAAATAAGTGGCTCAGCTCAGCGGGGAAATGTCACGGGACCGTTACACTGCCAACGATGAGATAATTGCATATTAATGTAAGTTATTTAATTTAGCATTTCGTAGCACTATGTCACCGGATGATCCGGTTGGAACGATGAGGACAGACAGACACTCTTTGTAAAAGGAAAGCGCTATTATTCGGAATATTTTTTTAATATGGCAACAAAATTCAAATCAAAGATTTTAGCCGAGGTTGACAATGGTTAATAAATGTGTCATGGATTGACACTTACAAATATTAAAGCGATTAACTTTGACCGTTTCATATTTATTTCACTGTACTAACATTTTCAGATATTACGTCCTCAAAGTCAAAGACTTTATTCAATATGGAAATGTTACACTTGCTTATTGACAGTCAAAAATCTATCACAGGTTGGGAAATAAACACTTCGGACCTGAGAACTGGCGAACAAGATGCTGAGCTTACAATAATCGTTTTCAAACAACAACAATAAAAATATTTTCGTTATTTGATATGTTATCTTGTATACCTTATTTGCGGCATGTTGACAAAAGATTAAAAATAGTTCAATGTAGAGCCACAGGTACAGGTAGCTACAAAAATATTTTGTCCTTGACAATCTTAACCTCGAACCTGCGTAAATTATTTGTAACAAAGCTATCGTGACCACACGTTCCACTTTGAATGGGACAGTTCTATTTCAAACTACATGAATCAATGTTTTTAAGCCCCCTTTACTTGGTGATAGGGTTTTGTGAAAGCACGTTTAGATAGGTACCTCCTACTCATCATATAATCTACCACTAACCAGCAATGCTCAGTATTATTGTTCGAACTAACACAAAACAAAAGACATAAAATCTTAGTTCCCAAACTTAGTAGAATATCGGTATTGTGAGGAATGGTTAATATATCTTACGCTGCTAATGTATATGGGGAATGGTGACCACTAACCATCAGGTTACTCATACGCCCGTCCACGTGCGTAGTTAAAAAAAAAACATCCCATTAAGACAAAGCAGGTGTTCCGTAAAATTAATTCAAAGAAGAGCCGAGTCGGCCCATCTCAACGTGTGCATCTTAAATGATGATTGCGGGTTTAAACCCAGACAAGCACCACTGAATTTTCATGTGCTTAATTTGTGTTTATAATTTATCTCGTGCTCGGTGGAAGGAAAACATCGTGAGGAAATCTGCACGTGTCTAATTTCACCGATATTCTGCCACATGTGTATCCACCAACCCGCATTACAGCATCGTGGTGGAATATGCCCCAAACTTTCACCCTACTGTTACTGTGAATTCAAAGGATTTTTTTTTCTTCTTAAAGCTTATAAGTTCGAGTTCGTGTATACACAATACACATAACGCAATCATCATCAAATATATACAGGTTTATTATTACGACGTTTTCAATCATCGCTGCGCACAAAATATATATATATTGTTTAAAGACGCATCTCAGCAATTATCGACGTCCCGCTCTAATGCGTAACGAATGGTCACCCTAAGCAAGACGCATATCGCATGACGTTAACAAAATACATTTTTCTTGTCCATGATCTGTCAGCACGCTTACGGCAGCTGTTACAATTGGCAATACATCAATTCAAAGCTCATATGTTACGGAGAAAGAATTTGAAACGAGACGATTTGACATACATTTATCAATGTTAAGTCAATTTCGTTTTGTAATAATTCATTCCTCTGATAACTATATCAGAAACTTCGTACTTGATTGACGTATCGATTATTTTTAATTATCTATTAATAATCACGAAGATTCAATGACGGTTATCAATAGGGAACAAAATAAATAATTTAAAAAGCAATCGTTTGACTCGAGTTTGAATGTAGTTATGTCGGATGCAATGTACTGGATTTGTGCAAGGCCGCCATGTTGTATTGCACAAGTAGTAACAAACAGATGTAGAGCACACATTGGACAAGAAAATACAAGAGGAAGCTAAGGCGTAAAAAAAAAACTTCTTGAAAATTAGCTTCTAATCGACCAATACGTTCGGTTGATATTTTGAATTAAAAGACGTTGTAAAGTTATTTAGCAACATTTTAGTATAAGATAATTATATCAAATCAAATGTATTTTATTCAAGTAAACTTTTCAATGAAGCGTTTTTGAATCGACAATACTTAAACACTGCCACCGTTTCGGAATGCAGCCACCAGCGATAAGAAACGGCAAGAAATTCGCATAGTTGCTCTTTTTAAATAAACATATTTACGAAGCTGTTATTCACAATTAGTGTTCAATCAGTCCTGTGATGAAAATCGAGTCTAAATATAGGCGTTATTTTTAAAAAGTATAATTTAACGAATAATAAGATTAATTTATTGATTAATTAATTACATTATCCGGTATCTTATTATACATGCGTATGCTATTGCCCAAAAACTTTCTCTGTGCCGTATGCAATGTCTTATTAGCCAATTTATTTAACTAACCTAGTTATAAACTCAACTAATTACGTGAGATTAGATGACCAAGTGGACAAAATAATCTAAAAAAAAATATAATATTACCATCACCTGAAAATCCTTTTTTCAGAATTTGCTGTCCATTGGTACTCGTATCAAAAATGCACCACAAACATTCGGATCTCAGATGTTACGTCCCTTGTGCCTGTAGTTACACCGGCTCACCCTTCAAACCGGTACACAACAGTATTACTGTTTGCCAGTAGAATATCTGATAAGTGTGTATCTATCACCAATTAAATTAAAACCATATTAGTTAAATCTAAGATTAAAGATTAGTTTCGTTAAAATACATCAATAATTTTCCTCAAGGGGTGTTAATGGCAACAATGTATTATTACCATTATTTTTGTCCGCGATGACGTTTAGTAACTATTGTAGTAAAATTGGTGTTCGGTATTAGAACCACAATTAGAATTGAATGCCATGTAAATCCTTAAAAGAGCCAAATTGTTAGAACACGAGCATCTTAACTAGCAAGGCAGCAATCACGAATTGTCCTTAATATCTGTTCGTCAATTCGTGCGATGAAGAAAAACGTATTGAAGAATCCTGCATGCGTTTAATTTCAACAAAAATCTTTTACATGTGTAATCCGGTTTGGAGCAGCGCACTGGAATTATCTCCAAACCTTAGGCCTTAGCAGGCTATTGCTTTAAATCTTTTAAAAATAGAAGTGTTAATATATTTTTTTACAATTATTTTTTTTCTATTATAATATCCGGTTAATTAATAAACGTAAATATTGTCTATATCTTAGTATTTACAATTGTTAGTATGCAAATGGGAAGGATTTATATGGACACCTTGTAATGGTAAATACTGTTATTAAGAGTATATTAGTATGTTAAATAAGGTATCAATGACCTTGAACAAACTGTTCGACATTAAAAAATATGAATAAATATATATTTTATTCTAAAATAATAATTACCTTTATTTACAGGATTTTTTATAAAATGACAACACTATTCAACACATGTCGAAAATAATTTTCAATATCTATAGTACGCACTCACAACAATGAAGTTATGTTTTGATTTTTGAAAATAGAATATTATCGAACGTTGAAGGTGTTTTAAAAATAATGGTATTATTTTTTTAATAAGATGTTTTTTATAGAGTAACGTTTATAAGTTGACTTTAAACTTTTTTTCTGTTAGCGCGTTGGTTTTGTAAGCGAGCGGACAGACACTGTGGCATTTTATTCAGTCTACATTGACTAGGGAGCACATCGAACGTGTGGAGTGGACACTAAATAAAAATAATATATTTTTAATATTATTAAATTTTAAAAATGATCTTCATAATAAAGTATTTCTTTTCGAATTATCAAATATCTTAAATTATCTGAAATAAGAAATAAAATATATATATTTTCTTAGACTTCTTTATAGCGGCTACAAAATAAAAAACTATCATTTCACTAACAAGTCTACAAGATCCTAATCAATTTAACACATACTTATCTCTCTTGTGTATGACATGGACTTCTATATTTAAACAATATATGACATTTTGTTATTTATCCTATTTAATTGCGTGAGAGTGTGAGTCTAAATACAAAATGGCGACCTAGACCCTAAGTTTTTTTGAAATTCTGACCTGACTTGGCTATGTGGTCGATTGGGAACCCACAATTCAGATGTCTCTGATCTTTGGAAGAATTCAGCTGTTAAAATTGTAGCAGTATAAAGTCGTTATGCCGTTAGCCACTCCAAGGGCATGCCACATCTATGACGTCATCGTTTGGAACAACGAATAGTCCCGACAAGAATTGTTTATTTGAAACATAATATATCTTCTGAAAAGAACTGTTTGTCTTCGTCGAACAAACTTGAATTTATACTCGTAACCTTTTTTCTATTAAACATTCCACGAAAAGTATGACAGATGTATAATGATTTGTGGAAAATATAATTATAATAATCAAAACTACTTATATTTAAATAAAGACTAAAAACAAAATAAGTTGTTTTATGTCGACTCCAATATATCTCTGTCCGTCGACACTCGGAGCTGCATCGTGTCTATTCTTAACCAATTTCATCTGTACATGTGGACTTATTACTTACTAGCTTAACCCGCGGCTTTATCCGAGATGCATTTATAAAACTTCATAGCACAAACCTTCATCCTTCATCCCTAAAATTACTTCGAGGATTGAGTTTAAAATAAAATTACCCATGTCATCAATATAGTTTCTTTGCTTAGCCGTGAAAGCCATTTGAACACAGTCAGATATTTATTTTCGTGTTTATTATTTTCCTATTAATTATATGCGAGAAACTGAATTATAATTTATAAACTGTATTTTAATTTAAATAATAAAAAAAAAAAAACTGTATGTCATGTGACATATCTTCACCGCGTATTACATGAAGTCCTCCCGTCGCGTCTGTACGCGATAACTCAAAAACTACCATTTTAATACGGTTACGGGATCTTTATATGGTTTTTCCTAATGTACGGAGTGATTCACGAGGAAGGTTTAGGTGTATAATTCAAAGGTTTTGTTTAAATTGACTGCAAAATGATGATGATTGTTGAAGTTGTCGATTGAAATGATTTAGACGATAGATTAGATATAAGGGTTTTATTTAGACGATTAGACGAAGATTAATATTATTTTTATACTCTATAGGGGAACATCCTTATGTCCTAAAAAATTAGGCGGGAATATTTATACTGTGAACTATTTATTCTTCGGTCTCAGAAAAAAAAATATATAACTGTCATCTTACTAAATTTGTTTCAAAGTAGATATCTAATCGTAAGACTATAAATCGTAAAACAAAGACAATAAAATCATATGCTTTTGACATTACAACGTACGCAATAACTAAATATAAATGTGAATTGCGCGCCAAAATACTATAATCGTTTGTTTGTAATAATAGCCGAAACTAATTACTCAGGCGTCACTCGGCGTCACCGTGTCACACTTAAGTTCAGACTGCGTATTAAATCGAACCGTATAAAGGGCTTTGCCCTATTTGATGTTTACATTTCTGTACCATAAATTATACTTGAAATACATATGTTAGGATATTTTTAATAACCGCTATAAATATTTTTGTCTATTAATTCTCATCAATCTCAAAAAATCCAAGTCAACCTAAAATGTTAAAATAATAAAACCAAAAAAACCGCTGAATTTCTTTATGATGGACTTTAGTACCGAAGTATTTTCTTCCGATCTGGTGTATATTTTTGAAAATGTATAAATTAGTGTAATGCTATTGAATAACAATTTTGGTTTTGATCTGGCTCAAAAATAAAACAGCATTATACAATGCCTAGATACGTTCTGTGTACCTAATCAAGTCTAACCTTCGTGCATTCTGCGCTCCAAGATTTAACAAACTTACAATTCATTGACGTAGTATTTATCGCCTATTCCAATTAAGGAATAAAAATAAAGAAACAACTTTGACATAGATCACATGATATCGTTGATCAAAATCTCACTTTTGAATCGTCATTTTACAGAATTGTATGAAACGTAGTCACCGGTTTGGAATGTAGATTCTACCGAGAACAACCGGCAAGAAACTAAATAGTTACTTTTCTCCATCTTTATTTATAACACGACACTAATCGACTTTACTATTTATATTAATTGTAATTTCACTTCAAAAGTTCCGATGACAGTTTCGTCAACGTTCAAAACGCAATATTTTCACTTATATTGCGTTTTGACTGAACCTAACAGTTGAATATAACAGATTATTCAAGACCTCGACCAATGATATCGCGGCAATTTGATGTCAAATGTTGTTTATCTGGCTTTTGTCCTCTTGTGGTTGGAGCAAATTATGCGTGATTTATGGTAAGTTTATCTAGGTGATCTTATAGGCCAGCGTTAATACGAGCAGACGAAACATACTAGGCAGACTCAGACTAGGCGAATTATGTTTAATCCTGAATGACAGATGATAGGATCACATCAACATTAACTTAGTAGGGACCAGCGTTGCAGAACTATCAATAGTTTGACTATCGATAGTTGACCTCGAAAACTATTCACGATATCGATAGTTTAGGTTAAAAGTAATACTATCTACAGTATTGCACACGGGGAGCTATTGGTACTATCGATAATATTGACACGTGTCAATACTATCGACTATCGATAGTGGACTATCGATATGCAACACTAGTAGGGACGAGATCAGTACATTAAATACACTTACACCTGCCGCCGGCATAAATGATGACCCAATTTACGACGTCTCCTCGACACGCACTTAAAGAATTTAGCGTCTGCTTCATTCCGACGACTTAAACTAAAGTTCTCGGAATATAAACCATAATTAATTAAAGATTGTTGCTTGTATTTGTGCCGCTGAAAGTAGCTGTCTGTTACCTCTTCATGCTAAAAAACTGAACCGATTTAGTTAATAAGGAAGGACATGTTTTTTTTTCATTCACCCCTCGATGGGGTAAAATTTGGGATGACGGTTCCTAAGCTGTATGTAGTTTTATATCTTTCTGCTGTCCATTGATATTGGCGCAGGAAGAAACTTTAACAATTCCTCATCGCCAATGGGCCATCAATCTAGGGAACAGAGATGTTGTATCAGTATATTGTGGCTGTAGTTACACTAGCTCACTCACCGTTCAAACCGTGACACAAATATACTAAGAATTGTTGCTTGGCGGTATAATATGAGTGGGTGGTACCTACTTAGGCCGGCTTGCACAAAGCCCTACCAACAAGAAAACTTCTAAATAATGCCCTGTATCCCGAAGAAATCTGTCTACGCTGTCCACTCCCAAGGAAGTTTAGCTAAATCTCATAATATTTAATTTATTGGTACCAACATTAAGAGAATAAAATTTTTACTAACAAAATGGCCACATAGTCAGCAATAAAAGATTTATTTTATTACTATAATTCTATGGGACGACAATTCGACACGAACCAACGCCTCTACGCAGTTCCCAAACTCGAAAGTGCGTCTGCCTAAGTCCAGGCTACTTACGAACATTTTTAAGAGATTTTTATTGATATATCTAAAAAGTAGTAAAATTGTCTGTCTCACTGATACTTGACAGTACACCAGAAGAGTATATTAGTAAAGTAACTAAACAAGACCAACAACTCAATAGTGATAATACATTAATAACATTATATGGACCAATCTGGAATTTGGTCCATATATTGGTAACCAATCACCAATTGGCGAGGAACATTTGCCTACATTTATTTATTTAAATCAAACAACACATTAAAACTTATTCAAGAGATTTAATCTTTTCAACCGATGTTGTATATTCTTCAATCTATCCTCATTCGTCATCTTCTTCTGATCCCTGTAACAGCACTTCCTCTCTTTCTGTATCCGCTTCACCAGTTTCAGCACAAAGTACTTCTTCCCACAATTGTCACAGGGGTACCGTACACCTAATTCATCGTCTGTATCACCCATAAGGCAATAAATTAAATTAATCCGCCGCTTCATAAACGAGTAACAGAGGTCACAAACTTTCAGCATCTTCGCCTTGTATTTGGGACACTTGCGTGTGTTCGAATGACTGGCATTCTGCTCGGCGCTGTTGAATTCCAAACCGCATTCGAGGCAATCGTAGACGTGATAGTTCTTCACGTGTTTCTTATATTTTCTGAACCTTAAACCGCAACGCTTGCAGATAAACGTTTTGAATCTCTTCGCTTTGACGTTTGGGTGACGTTTCGCTATGTGGACGTTCAATGTTTTATAGTTGCCAGCGATAAATCTGTCACAGTATAAACACAATAACGGTTTTCCCCTTATTATTTTCATATGATTTATCTCGTGTTTTATTAACGAGAACCTGAAATAGAAAACATATTATGTAGTTTTTATTGTATATTAAATTCTGAAAAAGTATAACTACTGAGTTTCTTGTCGCTATACTTAGTTCGTAAAATGACGATTCAAAAGTGTTTGTAAAAGTTTACTTGAATAAAGTATATTTTCTTTTTGTTTTTTTATTTTTTATTAATGTAGTAGCGATGACTACAACGTTAGAGTTCACTCTACAATTTGTGTCGCAATATAAAAAGGTCAATCGATTGAACTCTTTGAAAATTGGGTATTTCATTTGGGTATTTTTTATTCTATATGGGATAATAATGTGAATGAGGATTACAAAAATAAGAAAATGAATAATTCAAACTGTTTCACACATTTATTGATAAAAAAAATAGGTTATAAAATTGGTAAAGTTAAGCACCCGAGGTCGATGGAAGTGATTCGCTAAAACTGAAGGCTCTGACGGTATCGGGGCATACGTTGCGACAATGGCGCGGATTTCGCTCAGTAAAGTAATGTATAACTCCGAAGTTATTGGCATTACAGAAAAAAGTTTCAGACAAAAATTGTACATAATTAAAAGATCTACACTTTGAGAATCGGTAAAATTTAATAAAATTGAATGGTTGGGGAGAAAACGACGAAAAATAGAGAAAAAAGTAAAATTTTTGCCTTGCGGTTGTAATTTGAAAAATATTAATGTTATAAAAAAAAGTATCAAATAAAAAAGTTAATAAATTTCATTGAGAAGAGAAAAGATCTCTACAATTTTTTGCCTAACACTGATATTTCTCGAGATATCGAATTAAACGCGTTTCCATCGACATGACCTTGAGCTGACCTCAGTACAACTCCTCAAATTGGAATTTATGCTCAGAATACACCTACTACTACTAACGACCCTTAAAATCCCCAAACTGTGTTCGTTCATGTTTTTTTAACCCATTTTTAGCCATAATTTGACTAAATTAACTCGCTCTGTAAGCACGGCTTCAGAATGCGTTACGATCAGTTTATACTCCCAAAAACGTCACAAACTAAACAGCCCGGTCAAGTTTAACAAATATTTGGACACACTATTCCCAATCCTTCTGGCCAACATGGTTACAAATTCTGAATAATATTTATACAACGTAACGAGACCTTTTGTCCTTTTTTACTTATAGAAGTTAATTGACATGATGTCATAATCTATTCCATTCCAAGAAGGAATGAAGATAAACAAACCTTAGATTTACGTATTTCATGCGATTTGCTAATAGCTCAGCTATATTGTGCACCACTAAGAGTTTATGATTAATATATCTTTATTTATAATACAACACTATTGCACTTAACTACTTATATCCAAAGTTCCGA
Source organism: Vanessa tameamea (assembly GCF_037043105.1). NCBI lineage: Eukaryota > Metazoa > Arthropoda > Insecta > Lepidoptera > Nymphalidae > Vanessa > Vanessa tameamea. Next base: position 4,977,962 of record NC_087337.1, read on the forward strand.
TAAGTCATCGATGGTCAAAACGCAATTTTATCGCAAGTCCATAATGAATATCATAGACAATTCAAGCTCGACCAATGATATCGCGTCAATTTGCTGTCAAATGTTATTTATATCACTATCGTTTTCCATTATCAATGGTGGCAAATTATTGATCAGAATTTTAAATACATAATTATTAATTATATCACAATAAACAGACTCACCTATTTGGGTATGACTTAGAACAATATTTGCAATTGAAAATCCCCGGTTTCATTAAACTCGAGTAATCTATGCAATTATATTCAGGCTCCTGAGTATTCGTTGACAGATCATCAAAGTCACTTTTAACAAAATCCTCATTGAAAACAGTGGTACTGTTACAATTGCTGAATTTCATGGACTGGTACGACCATGGGGTGTCCATTAACTGAATATTTACCTTACATTGCGTCACCAAGTCTTTTATTAAACCGTTCGAGCTTAAAACATCTTCTTCAAATTTAAGCCTGTTTCTGATTGGTTCGTTCTCAACTATTTTACTTTCAACCAATCCCTCATCACCATTTATATCGAGTTCTATTTCATTATTGTAGTCTGTTAATATTGTTTCACTTTTTATTCCATTGATTGGTTTAGTAACATTCCGAGGTTGTTGATGTTTCCTAGCGTTATGAGTCTCTATACCTTCAACCGTTGTTGTGTATATGTTGCAAATACTGCATCTATATAACGTTTGGGCCCACAGAGGTATTATAATGTGTGATGCATTATGAACTATACTATCGTATCTGAAAATGAGAAATGTTAAATAAATACCAAATCCAATCTCGCTCAGTAGATAAAGTGTTGAATTTAAACAGTTCTTAAACTTATAGGAATAAAACATTATGCAAATGTATATTATTTCCTTCCTTCCCCAAAAAGCATCTAAAAAAACCAGTTGCCATTCACTTATAATCCTTTAGTTTGGATTTTTTTTTGTTATCAATACAACTTTTTTTTTGTTTTTGTATTTATTTACAAAACTGACATTTTAGACACCAAATGGAGTTAGCAATAATGTACCAATATAATTTATTATCTAACTTTTATAATATCACAGGATTTATAAAATTGATGATTGCTCGATCTAATTTATTTATTTATAACATAAAACTGTATACATATCATTACAGGACATGGTTGTCCTAATTCGATATTACAGCATGTTTATTAACAACATTTAAAATAAGTCTCTACATTGTATAGACTACTATATTAAAAAAAAAATTAATTAATTTAGATATCAACTATATAAAAAAAAACTGCAGTTTAAAACTAGTGGTAAAAATTGATATATATAAATATTTTTGCTAAAATGACAAAATAATCTATGATCCAGAAGATTAGACACAGTGTAATAACAATTATTGAAGCAATTTCAAACTTTGCTTATATCTTACTTATTCAAAACAACATATCAATTGTCGATCACTTGATAAAACACACAGACATGTAATTTCGATATGTTTTGCATTTAAGCCCCGTATACACTATAAAACAAATTGAGCAACATGCTGCGGGGCAAACTAAATCCGCGAGACTAAGTGATTATAGAATTGACGTCCGAAGTTAATACCCTGGATACACTTGGAGATGGTAAGATTTACCCTTCAAATATTTATACCAGAACATCGTTACCGTCTAAGGAAGCGGTAATCGGAGTATAGATGATGGGAGTAAGAGTTAAGTTGCCCCATTTTCATGTCAGCTCACATGACCTTACATGTATGGTCGTTTTCAGAGCTGGAGAAGACATAAGTCATGTAAAACATTGTAGCATCATGTTGATTGAGTTGAGCATGTCATATTGCCAGTCGAAATGAACTCTAGTGTATTTGTTGTTTAACTACCTAAATTGACAATACTATGTATGTATATTGCTTCTCCTAGATCCAATTTTTATTTATTTGAAACACCATCGGCATATTCACAAAAACAATGCAATCAGAAGTACACTGACCGATGCAGTGCGATACACAACTACAGATATTTACAGCACTATTGATATAATAATAAAAACTTAAACCAGCACAAATTTAGACAAACATACAAACCAACAAGACAAAAATAGATATAAAAGTACAACAAACATAATGGTAATGTTACTCACTTACAGCATATAATAATGATTTCTTAAAGTTAAAGAGCTGACACAACTATGCCATGTTCTAAGCTAGGAATTTAATTATCTTACCTATTTTTAAACTTCTTATCACAGAAATCACAAGCCACAGCACTAGAAGTCTTCAAAGATTTATAAGAAATTATATCTTTACTAATTTTCATGCTTGGACGATTGAGTAAATCTGTAAAAAAAAAAAAGACATAACAATAACATAAAACTCTACTCAACTTTATTGTATTTTGGTTAATTTTATGAAAAGTACAGTATATGTGTGTAAAATTAAAAAGCAAAACATTCGCAACACAACAAAGACTCTGAATTAAATTAATTAGCTTATATACAAGTGTTCATTTATATATATTATAGAACTATAATTAACATATATTGCTGATACAAATAAAGATCACCATGTTATATTATGACGACAAGTAGGCGTCCTCTGTTTAAAGTTTTTGAGTGGTAGATATGGATGTTATACACTATTATTTGCAAACATCGTCTTTGTGCTAGTAAAATCTCTACATTTAACTAGCCTCAATACTTAGATTAAGGACGACTTTGTCTCCATTGTGTTTAAATGATATAAATATACATTGTATTTGTTTATTTGGTAGGGCTCTGTGCAAGCCCATCTCGATAGGTACCATCCACTAATCATATATTCTACCGCCTAACAGCAATATTTAGTACGGTTGTGTTCCCGTTTGAAGGGTGAGTGAGCCGATGTAACTACAGGACCAAGGGGTACTATATCTTTGTGCCAAGGTTGGTGGCGTATTGGTGGTGATTAAATGAAAATGTTATATCTTGTCAAAACTACTACAGAATAAAGTTTTGATACAACAATAAGAGTAATTTAAATTTATCTACGATAATCGCTGAAATTACGCTAATAAAACATATATTTATTTTTTTTGAATTTAGATAATTTTTTTTGTAAGTATAAATTTAGATAAATATTAAATTTAGATATTTTTTTTGTAAGTATAAATTTTGTAAGCATGAATATATAGTTGTAATGATTAGTTTTTATAATCACAATATTGTGTTCCAAACAAATGCGAAGATAGCTTTAGTAGAAAGTATACAAATCGTTTAAACATACCTTCCATTAATTTCAAAAATATATACAGATAGAAGAATACACATTTAAAATTACAAGTAAAATAAATATGATTATTATTATTTCACGTTATTTAAATTATTGCTAAATTTTCTGTTAATATCCTCATTTTATAAATTCTACGTCATTTCTTTTACCTCCATTTCGAAATCACAGACTACGAAAATAATTAAAAAAATAGACGGACCCGGGCCACAGAGTAAATTACAAATACTATTACCATACCATAGATTAAACAAACATATTTATCTACATTACTTATAAAATTTATTGCTATACCCTCCAGAATTTGATATTTATTTATATTTGATATGACATTTAAGCCAATTCGTATAATTAATGCTACTTCGATTAACATAAATCATCAGTTTTAAAGTTTTCATAATTTATTGGTTAATTTCAAATATCAGCTGCTTTTGACAAAACATTATGTGTAAATGTCATACGTCATTAAACTTATTATTTTTAAATCCGATATATTTACTAACAATATAAATAAAGTGTTAAATAAAAATTCAATTGGATCACTTTCAAGATGGTAATTTTATCAATAATATAAAATATTGTTAAGTTTTTAAAATATTAAACATGTCATTCGTTTGTTCGTTTCTAGGATTTAAAGACATTTGCTGATAACGAGTTTGATCCTAAAAAGTGGATAAATAAAGCTTGGAGTACAAGTGGAAATCAGGAAAAAGAGGTTTGATATCACATCATTGATTAATTAGCTTTAAATTAAAAAAAAAAAATGATATCTTATAATAATTAATATAATTCTTCTTGTACTTCTACGTGTACGTAATTATGCAAAACAAAATATTAAATGTATAAAATGAAACATACCACAAGTAATAATTTGCGCTATTGGTTTTATTAAACTTATAACATTGGCTATTTTATTAGAACATGCAATAATAAAAACAATTATCTCATTATATTTATTTTGCTGATCGTCAGATCCGAGATATATTTATCCTGAACTCCTAACTGGAGGTAGAAAAGAAATTTAAATTCTTTATTAAATGTAGATACATTAAACGTATTATACCACCAATTTGCACGAGAAAGTACCCTGTTTTTAGAAGATTTGGCAAAAGGAACTCGATTAACAATTGTAATCCTTCTATAATCAAATTGCTCAAATATATTTAGCTTTGCCAATTATTAAATTTCATTGATATATTAAAATGTTATATAGATGATAAAAAAAGTGTTAGTATTCATTGGTTTCCAGTGAAATAAGTAAATCCAATTATTGTGTGACACTATGTGTCATATTCTATATAATAGTAGTCTATTGTATCTATTTACTTCACAGTAGAATATGCATTCTGTACCATTGGTAGCTTCAAATTTATGAATAAAGTGTGAAATTAATACTCAAAACACCTACTTGTATAAAATATAGTTTGATTTCATTGAATAAAGATTACGAATTTATAAGTTAAATTGATTCATTGTTATGTTTTATTACATAATCGTCTTTAATACAAAGACACAAGCATTTATTTGACTCCACCAGTTAAGTATGTGTACTCCTTAGAACAAAATTTCATTCAGTTTCCAATGAACCTGAACATACAGATACTTGATTCTAATAACAGTTTAGTGTAGACTAAATTTCTAACACTTGTTGTTAAACTATTTTTTAAATATTGATAAATTTTTTTATTTTTTTTTATTTATAGATATTTGTAGTTAACACAGTAACAAGATTGCAGCTGTACATGAAACAGTTAAGCAATTCATTGGACGAAACAACTACACAGGTAATATAAAAATAGATTAATTGTTCATAGTTTAATATTGCTCAGATCTTCACGGAATTCATTTAGGCATCTTGTGATGTGCTTACATTTGGTAATTTGGGCTAAAACCTCCTCTGTTATTGGGAAGTTTCTTTGTGGCAACTCTCCATCAAGCCATGCCAATATACATAAAAAAATAATGTAGGTATACACATTGTATGATAGATTTTTATGCCGATTTCCTAACAATAATTTTCATTGTTTTGGTGTTTTTTTCGACAAAAAATAAAATTGTTTTTTTTTTGTAATTTTTAGATTGTGACGTCTATACCTCGTGTTCTCCAAGATGCGTCAACGTTGCAGCTGGAAGGTGCTCTGTTGCAACAGAAACTGGTGAATTTGGAAGAACAGGTCCAAGGTGTGGAGGAACAAACGGGACATTCAATCAAGAGCTTGCAAAAGATTGATCAGCTAAAAAGTCGGTTAGAGGTGAGGTTTGAGTATGCGTCCAAAAAAAATAGTACACTCCAGTACACAAAGGAGTGGAGCCCCTGGGTAACAGAGTGGAGGCCCCTAATTATTATTTTACAAATTAATTAGAACAATTTCATTTCTATCAGTAAATTTTGTCAATAATTTTTTTATTCTTTGTATCAGTGTCTTTTAAAACAGTACTTAGTAATATTATTGTAATTTGCCTATATCCAGATATCTAAACATACATTACATTAAAATTCTTATCTCGTCTAAACATTATAGAGGCCCCTCTATTGTAAAGGCCCGGGGGCAGGTGGCCCGGCTGCCCTCCCCTAAATTCGGTTTCATATAATAAAACAGAGTCAAAGGGACTGCTTATCAGATTCTCATATGGGTTCTTTTAAATATGAAGTCCATTAATTGTAACAAATAGATTTTGGCCTTGGTGAAGTTTTACAACTCATAAGTCACTGGGTAATTATTAGAATGCAGCTTCAACCCTCCGAGAGGCGGACAAGTGGGTTGCCCTAGCGACTTCATTAGAAGACATACTGGAAGCAGGTGTGCCGACGCAGAAGGAAAAACTGATGGAATTAGGGGAACAAGTGACGGCGATGACGGCAAGTTTGGAGGTAAGGGCACAGATAAAAAAAATGATAGTATTCTTGGGTATTTTAATTTATTGGTGCTTAGACAGTGTAATAAGTGGTATTTCCCCTAAACCCAGAAAAGACTACTGAGTTTTCATGAGCTCAATACATCACGTCCTCCTCTTTACATCACTGAAGGTCTTTGAAAATCCTGCGTTGCATTGTTTGCGATATTTTTCCATTTCGTTCGGTTTTCAGCTTCCCTTAGAGCAGTTGCTATTGCTAGGTCAGTGTAAGACGTTACCTAGTCATACCAGCGGCTAGGTGTTCGGCCTTTGGGTCTTTTATCTTCTACTTTTCCCACCACAACTAACTTCTCTTGGTTTTCTGATTGACGGCGAGCAATGTGACCGAAATGTTGTATATAAGGAGGGGTTAGGCCTCAACTCGTTATCAGACATGGGGATCTTCAAAATTAAAGCCTGGCTGTTCACGTTGGTAGTGTATTATCAATATTAAATTACAATAACTTTAAAATATGACAAGATTGACAAGATGAAGCACGATTCAGTTGGTAACACTGCGATTTCGTCCGATCAACTGAGCCTGCGCACACGGTCGGCTCTCCCACCTCAAGTACGTCATACTTACGATGTAGTGGCGACCTCGCTCAAGGTTCTAGATTGACGTTGAGTACCATATCCATTTGAATACGATAAATACTGAAATAGATTCCAGTTAAACTTGTTGATTCTTCGACATATAATTTTTCGGTAGCACATCATTGAGAGCTTTGTTGTTATGTTTAACTGGTTCAAAAAAGGCTTGTTTGTGCTTTAAGCCATCCATGGTAAGCGAAACATTCTTCTCCAGCACCACAACTCTAAAGCTTTCATCGCCTACTCGGTTGTAAAGAAACATCGTGAATAAACCTGCACGTGTCCGATGAAAATCTGTCAGATGTGTATCTAAACCACACTAGAGGATCATAGTTGCATAAGCTCTAAATCTTTTCCTCAGAAGGGAAGACAGTCTAAGCCCAGTGCTGTGACATTTACGAAGAGCTCTTAAACCTTCTTAAAATCTACGTAAAAAAGGTCTCATTTCTAGATCATTCGATTCATCGACCCCCACCCCCGCACTTTTCAGGCACTAAGCGAGTCATCGGACTATGAAATGAAAAGAATGCAGCTAGAGACGTTATATAACAGATTGGAGGCCGCGATAAGTTCACCCCTCATTGATGCGCTGACGCAAATGGACGCTGGTAAGAAGACACACGTACACACTATAAAAATAATGATTCAACAAACGCAATCCACTCGTGACCGCGATGGGATACGACCAAACAGCAACGGTATCCTAGAAATCGATTAAAACGCTTCTGTTGCCAAATTTAAGAAAATTTGTAAAGGTGCGCTTATTTATAAAATTAGTAAGTTCATTGTTGATAACTGCACAACCCGCGTAGTCGTTGGTAGCAAACTTAGCTAAAATCGGATGTCGTCGGAATATTGGATGAATATCGATCTGATGTTGAAGGGTAACCGTTCTCACTACATCTAATAATGAATTTGATATCGTTCTGGTACGTCAATCCATTAAAAGTACGATAACATTGAACGGATAAAACATTCGTCCTGTCTCTCTTTAGCTTTACGGTAACCCGTCTGCGGAAAAGGGATGAAGCGATGAGACGCCGATTTAGATACCACATTCGTTTGAGCTTTTTCTCACAAACCGTACAATGTAAAGTTACTCAAAGACTTCTGAAGACTGTTGATCCAAATATCCGTTTCACAGCGACATCTATCTCTATATAAATAATAAATGAAATATATCACCAGTGACTTTAACTTAATATACTATTGCATGGCTCTATCTGATGTTACCTTTATCAATTTATATTAAAAAAAAAAAAACAAAGAAAACCCTATTGAACTGTCAATTGCAATTAAATAAAATCAAATCGATTTTATTCAAGTAAACTTCACAACGAAGCGTTTTTGAATCGTCAATATTAAAATACTAACACTGCACCGTTTCGGAAAGCAGCTTCCTCGATTGAACGATCGACTCCTGGCTTTTCTTTGATTTCTCAATTGTATTGCAATGGTCAAAAATCTCCCGTTTACGTTATATCGGCGACGATCATTTGTAATTTACGCGGGAAAAGTCTTTTATGACTACCAAAGCGATACGAGTAACGTTCTGAAATCGATTACACTTTTTTTTATAAAATTGAATACAACAATAGAGTAAACAGTTTGGTTGAACAAGCTAATCTCAGGAACTACTGGTCCGATTTGAAAGTTAATCTAGGAAAAGGGCATGTCTGCTGTCTGCGCAAGGGTGCACGCGCAGACAGCAGACATGTTTAGGCTAGCTATCGCGTCGTGGCCGCAGAGCGCACGCGCGCGTACGCGAGCGTGTTCCGCGGCATGTCCCGCGGGGCGGCGGCGCGCGTGTGCTGGCGGCGCGCGGCGGCGGGGCGGCGCGCGGCGGGCTGGGCTCGCGCGCACGAGCACTCGCTGAGGGCCCTCACCAGGATGCTAGCGGAGGACGCCAGCACGCAGGTTCGTCGTGTAACATTGTTTCGTATATATTTTTTTCTAAATATTCTGAAAAACCGTAAAAAAAAATTGTAGAAGTCCCACTAAAGGTCTCTGGATGATCCGAGTCGTATAGAAACCTCATCCAATAGATGCAATGACTATCCTTTGCACGTATCAGAGGAACCTAAAGCTCCTCTAGGTCCTAGGCGAATCTTGTTTCAACCCTGACCTCATCGGCACCTCCTGCGTGTTCTCCGAAATTCTGATACATGCGTATCCGTTAACCCGGGTGTCCAAAGAGGAAGGAGACTTGGCCATCAGAAATATTTCAAAGCTGTTATTTTTTTTTTATTTTATTTCCCAGGTAGATTGGCTTACTTCAGTACTGAAATCGGATCAGCCGCTCGCTGAACTAGTGAGACTATACACAGACCTGTTACTGTCCCTGGACCCGTCACCCACAAAGGTTTGGCTGAGTTTTATGTATTTACAGCAGGCGCAACCGATGTCGACAGAATTGGTGATCCTTGTTTTTTGTTACAGATAGTTACGGCTAATTTCAAAATGTGCCAAACCCCTGAGGAAGGGCTCACATTGTTGATCGATCTCAAAACGGATATAGACGAGTTCATCGATTGCATTAGAAACGTGATTGAAGCGCCGAGACCCAGCAAGGGTGAGTTATTGAGGTCTATTTTAATGCCATACGCATATCCTATTCCAATGGAAGTAGGAAAAAAGATAAACAAACCTTAGATTTACGTATTTCATGCGATTTGCTTATAACTCAGCTATATTGTGCACTACTAAGAGTTTATGATTAATATATCTCTATTTATAATACAACACTATTGCACTTAACCACTTATTTCCACTTTAATTTTACTTCCGAAATTCCGGTAACAGTTTCGTCGACGTTCAAAACGCATTTTTTTCGCAAATCCATAGATTAATCAAGATCTCCAATGATATCGCGTCAATTTGCTGTCAAATGTTGTTTATTTGGTTTTGATCCTCTTATGTTTGGTTAAGAGTATAAATGGATGTTCTGACAGTAAGTAGATCCATTGCCCATAGATTCATGCCTCACATCGCCCAAAATGCGCACCCAATCTTAGGTACGGACATGCATCGTGCCTGTTGTTACACTGGCTCACTCAGAGTTGTGTAATGTGATTTGACGGCCTTGTTGCGAGCTTATAAGGTTTATTCTGTTCTATTTTATCAGACGAGGTCCCTCAGTCGTCGCTCCGAGACTTAGGTCGAGCTCTGTGCGCTCCGCTGCGTGCCCTGCTGCCAAGATATACAGATCTTCAAACGGCTATCTTCTTGGGCTACCTGGACGAACCGCAAGTGAAACAGGTAACAGATATGTTTTCTAGAACATTCTGCTATGAATGCGAGTGCGTTTTATTACCCTCATATTCTTATAAAGTGGTTTATATTACTTGACGGTAGAGCTTTGTAGTAGGTACCACCGACTCATCGTATATTATTTCGCCAAGTCTTATTGTGTTCTGATTTGACGGACGAGTAAGCCAAGTGTAACTACAGGCACTAGGAGCATCACATCACCAAGTTACCAAGATTAAAGGCGCATTGAGGAAGGACAACTTACAGCGTCGGTATCTATGGGGGATAGGTACCATCGGGTGGCCTATTTGCTTTTTCGAATACTATAACAGCCGAGATGGCCCAGTGGTTAGAACGCGTGCATCTTAACCGATGATTTCGGGTTCAAACCCAGGCAGGCACCACTGAATTTTCATGTGCTTAATTTTTGTTTATAATTCATCTCGTGCTCGGCGGTGAAGGAAAACATCGTGAGGAAACCTGCATGTGTCTAATTTCAACGAAATTCTGCCACATGTGTATTCCACCAACCCGCATTGGAGCAGCGTGGTGGAATATGCTCCATACCTTCTCCTCAACGGGAGAGGAGGCCTTAGCCCAGCAGTGGGAAATTTACAGGCTGATTATGTTTATGTTATGTTATAACAGCACCAGAAAAAGACAACAGCCTATCGCCTTGTACAAAGTAATAATGTTATTGTAACGATATTTATACGGTTCCTCTTCGCTAAGATCAGAGATAAGACCAAGTCGTGTGTCCTGATGGCAAATGACATGACTTTCTTTTATTACGTCATGACCTCCCCCCCCTCTGCTACCCTCTACTATAATGTGTATGCATATGTATTGTTATTATATATTTTAGTAACAAAACTGTTTTTATTTATTTTACTCTAAAATTTAATTTATAAATAAATAAATATTGGACAACATCACATACATTACTCTGATCCCAATGTAAGTAAAGCACTTGTGTTATGGAAAATCAGAAGTAACGACGATACCGCAAACACCCAGACCCAAGACAAAATAGAAAACTAATGAACTTTTTCTACATCGACTCGGCCGGGAATCGAACCCGGGACCTCGGAGTGGCGTACCCATGAAAACCAGTGTACACACAACTCGACCACGGATGTCATCAAATTAATTTTAATTTAATGATAAGTGCTTTCAATAATAATAAATTATGATAATTCACATTTGCCGGTCGATTTGGTGATGGTGTTCAATAAAGTATTTTCTATTTCAACCATCACTTTTTGCAACATGCGAGTTGCTAGGAATGCCTTGTCGGTTCTTCTCGGTAGAATCTACTTTCCGAACGTCGAAGCTTGACGTTTATTTAAACAATGACGATTCAAGTGCTTTTATTGTGTAATTAATTGATTGAATAATATTTTTATTTGATTCGATTAATAAAACAGTTCTAATTAGTGTTAATAGGGCTACGACTAGGGCTGTGCCCTCTACGAGAAGATATATCTTCTTTCTTTAGATTTATTGATTGGCAAATGTTGAAATATCATTGGCATTTTGTTTATACCTACTCTGAGGACTCGGTTGGTCATCGTGAACTAAATAAACATAACTATTTTAAAATGCCATCAAACCTCGTATTATGCCATTTGTTTGAAGGAGGATCTTCTAGAACAATCCAGAGCGTTGCTTTCGGTAGCGGAGCGAAGTGAAGTCTGGCTCAGCACCGCGTATACAAGAGGAAAGAAGATAGCTGGAACAGCTATATATCCGTTCTACGCTCCTTCTGTTGAGGTAATATTTTATTTTCTTAAAGAATATTGTCATTTGTAATCAATCGTTGGGATGGTTAATTATAATAGTTCATTTAGATAGGTGTAAACGAAATGCTTATGTTTAATATATATTTGAATAAGCAAATGAAACAGTTCAACAACTTATTCTCGTTTATTAACATGCAAATTAATTACTTTTTTCTTAAATTTTAAAAAATTAACGGTCTTAAATAATCATCAGTCTACACACGTACTGCAACGCTGGTAATATTGCCGCTGTTGGATAACGGTTTTGTATTGTCGCGGTTTCGGTATTGAGCGAGTCAGTGTAATCAAGCACAAAGTACATCAAATCTAATATCGTGACTGTGTTAACTCTGAAGATATCCTTAATATCTTAAGGATATCTTCAGAATTAACGATTTGCACTAGCCTTGTTAGAATATTAAAAAAAATATGCAACAGTTTATATAATTGTTTATGAATCGTTTGTCTAAGAGCGTCTATCCTAAGACGATTGTGTACTCGATTTGCAGCTCACGTATAGTCTATTTGGGCTATCTGGACGAGCCTCACAGTCTATTCCAAACGTTAGATTTACGAATTCCATGTGATTTGCTAATAACTCAGCTATATTGTGTATATTGTGCCCTACTAACAGTTCTTGATAAATAATAACTATTTGCTTTGCTGATGATTTAGGACTTGGTGTTTTGTATAAAATCATCAGCTCAGGTCTTTTCTCGGAGTCGAAGTTTACTTAATGCGAAATTACATCATATTCGGTTCAGTGGCTCGGCCGTAAAACAATAACAGATTTGTTTTCGCATTAGTATAGATAAAATATTATTTCATTTAATTGCATCCTCTTTATTTCTTCATCCAAAGGTTTTATGAAAGACTATGAAACTCTCGTCCATTGACATCGCGTCAATTCGCTGTCAATGTCTATTTGGGTTTTGTCTATCGCATTTCCATTTACCAGGCGTTCACGTCGGCGGTGTCGAGCCTGATATCGGGGCACACGCGGCGCATCGAGGCGCGCTTCCAGTCGGCGGTGTCGGCGGGCCGCGCGGCCGGCGTGCTGTGCGACTCGTTCCCGGCGTCGCTGGCGCTGGAGCACGCGGCGGCCGAGCTGCTCGACCGGCTCGCCGAGCGGCAGCGCCGCGAGGGGGACGAGGACGGTAGGCTGCGGCAGGCACATGAACGTTCAATGTAGGAAGAAGAAGTAAACTATCAAGTGCCCAATTTTAATAAAATTCTGATAAACGTGTATCAACCATCCATATTGCAACAGCGTGGTGGAGTGAGCTCCAAACGATTTCCTTCAGACTTATTCCTTCAGATTTCCTTTAGACTTTACTTCAGCATTAGGAGACTCACAGAATGTTACTTTTACTTTTTACTATTATACGTTTGTCTAAGAATTATCAAAATACTGCCCAATTTTTTGTAGATCCTAAAACCGACAACCCCCTACTGGATCTACCGACTATGTTACTGGACGCGGAAACGAGACAGCAACCCCGGACATCGCCCCCCAGCGTGGCGGCTCTTCGTCGCGCTCGAGACACGCTCAAAGGCCTCGCCAGGTCGATACTGCGGCACCCTATCGACGTGCAATTGGGTAAGTTGCTTAAAAAAAAATCTCCAGATCTGTGGCTTTATAGAGATCAGATACATTGATCGCTTTGATAGAATCAGTGATAATCATTGTATGTACACGAGTCGTATGGATAAGCTTATAACGCAAAGTTACCGACTCCGCAAAGTCAACAGAACATTCTTGGGGGCAAGGTATCCGCTTCTATAGTAAAATTCCGCAAATATTTTTAACTTTGCCGATTCATAGATTGAAATTATTTGTAAAAAATACATTTGTAAAGAAGCCATGTTATTCGATACAAGATTATATTGATGATAAAAAAGCGTGGAGTTAACGCTCGTTGACTTCCAGGCCGGAGACGTGACATACATATATAATTGTGTTTAACTAACATGGCTGTATTTTTAGATGTTGAAAAAGAGTAACTACTGAGTTTCTCGCCGGTTCTTCTCGGTAGTAGATTCTACCGAACACTCCAAACCTGTGGTTAATATAGTTTATAAAATCACGTTTCAAAATTGCTTGTAAAAGCGTAGTCGAATAAAGCAAATTTTGGTTTTGATTCTTATATCAAGTCAACGAGGAGTCTAATTTATTTATTTTAATAATAGTAAGAACTAATTTATATGAAGGAGGGGCTGTCCCAGGTTGTTTTTGAAAATATGACGTCAGCGTTGCTGACGTCACGAATGTCAGGGTTTGGATGTCTATGCATCCTCGGAAGTATGAAATGAAACGCAGGGAATATTCTTCTCTGATTTATTACAAGCTGAGGAGGTCCGATCGCTTCGACGGCTCGAAGAAGCCTATGGATTTTTTTTTTGTATCTTGATTGAGTAGTGCTGTTGGCCCTACTGGCCTCTACAGCGTCACCGAACGTTGGGGCGAGTGTTAAGACTCTGCCTTAAGGTGAACCCTTTTGGGCTCGAGTGACGTTCGTCCTGAGGGTGTCTCCTATGAGATCGCACCTCGGCTCCGAACGTAGTCGGTGGGGAGAATCGATACCGGCGGGCGCTCAACCTTTTATAACAGAAATCGGTGGGGGAACTATTCACTCAATATAACACCTGTTTATGGAAAATATTTCAGAATAATTTAACATCTCAGAATTCACTAAATATTATTAATTTGATGACCTTCGTGGTCGAGTAGTGTGTACACCGGTTTTCATGGATATTCCCGGCCGAGTCGATGTAGAAAAAGTTCATTAGTTTTCTATGTCGTCTTGGGTCCGGGTGTTTGTGGTGCCGTCGTTACTTCTGATTTTCCGTAACACAAGTGCTTTAGCTACTTACATTGGGATCAGAGTAATGATTGAATTAATAAAATGAATTAAATAATCAAACGTTTTTCAACTATTAAAATAATCATTTCCGGGCACGTGTTTTTCTTAAATATGTGGTTTCCCGCCGACATATTTAATATTTTAATATGATTCGTTGCAGAGAAAATTCCTCAGCTGTCGGTTTGGCACAACAATGACGCCCTATCGACAGACCTGCCCGACTTCGCGCTCTCGCCGCAGGAATACATCACAGAGGTTAGACGAGAGAATATTCCCAGTGATCAGGGCTTTGTGGACGCCCATCAGTGAGCCTAATGGAGAAAGAGCTGGTCCTATGTCGCTACATTTTTACCCAGAAATGTAGCATAATCATTTGCTTAATTTGTGTTTATAATTCGTCGACTTTGAAGGAAAACATCGCGAGGAAACCTGCATGTGTCTTATACGAAATTTTATATTTTGACCGTACAAAACTAAGTTATTGAAATAATCGTTATTGTAAACAATTCATAGGAAAAAATGAGAAAGAGAGCCGCGTAGTGACAGACGGTTGTTGTTTTTTTTTTTATGATATCGGTAGGCGGACGTGCAAATGGGCCACCTGATGGTAAGTCGTCACCACCGCCCATAGACAATGGCGCTGTAAGAAATATTAACCTTCCTTACATCACAAATGCACCAACCTTGGGAACTAAGATGTTACGTCCCTTGTGCCTGTAGTTGTACTGGCTCACTCACCCTTCAAACCGGAACACAACAATACTGAGTACTGCTGTTTGGCGGTAGAATATCTGATGAGTGGGTGGTACCTACCCAGACGGGCTTGCACGAAGCCCTACCACCGAGTAAAAGTTCGTTGTATATTATGTATTAAAGAACAGACACAATGAAATAAATTAACGACGTCCGACAATATATACCCAAATGTGAAGACATAAAATTGTACTTCAAAACAATTACAAAAAAATATATATTTAAATAGTTTTATATTAAATCGTATACAATAGAAAGGGACGGAGAGCATGAGAAAGAGAGGGAACACGTTTTCCTTTCATTCACATTTATTCTTTGATTGAATATCTGTGGCGTAATTTTAATATTTTCTGCAGTTACGAACTTTTTTTTTAAACAGATCGGACAATATCTCATGACGTTACCGCAACATTTGGAAATGTACCTGTCGGAGAATCAAGCGCCGTGGCAGTTCCTCACTGAAGTAATCCTCTTTTATTATTAAACAGATAACACACAACCGCACCTGTTCCCATTCCAATTTTGAAAAACAAACCATAGATTAACATATTCAATGCGATTTGCTAATATATCTAATATAAATAATTATTGGCTATATATTTATTTATAGTACAACACTATTGCACTTAACTACTTATATCCACTTAAATCAAAAAGTAATTTTTTCGCGAATCCATAATTAATATCACAGATTATTCGTGATCTCTACCAATGGCATCGTGTCATTTCAATGTCAAAGTCGTTTATTTTGCTTTACTCCTCTTGTGGTTGGAAAAGACTATATACACAAAGATATATATATATCCTATTCCGATGGAAGTAGGAAAAAAGATAAACAAACCTTAGATTTACGTATTTCACGCGATTCGCTAATAACTCAGCTATATTGTGCACTACTAAGAGTTTATTATTAATATATCTCTATTTATAATACAACACTATAACACTAAACTATTTATTTCCACTTTAATTTTACTTCAAAAATTCCGATGACAGTTTCGTCGACGTTCAAAACGCCATCTTTTCGCGAATCCATAGTGAATATCATAGATCAATCGAGCTCTCGACCAATGATATCGCGTCAATTTGCTGTCAAATGTTTTTTCTCCTGTTATGGTTGGAATTTAGTATAATTTATTTTTATCATTAACAGCTTTGCACGCACACATGCGAAGTTTATGCTGAAAAAATATTGAATATACAAAATATGGACGCGCTGGGAACAAAGCGTTGCCTCACTGACATCGGTAAGTACGTGAACGTCACTTAAGAAAACGTATCTTGTCGCTATTACGCGTTTTATGATTAAATGTTTTTGAATTTTAAAATTTAGACGATAATGACTTAGTTTTATTATTTAAAATAATTTTTTTAAAATAGAATTAGTTGTGATTTTTTTTTATATAATTATTGCGAAAGTTTAATTTTAACTCTTATTTTGGAATGTTAAGAATATATCATATTAGTAAAAAGTAGTCTATGTCTAAATCCAATCGTCTTTGATATTTGAGTCAGCGTCGCAGAATCAAATATCAAATCGATATCGTCAATCGATAGTTGACAACGAAAACTGTTCAGGATACTATCGATAGGATAGTTTTGATCAATACTATTGACACTATCGACAATATCGATAATATCGATAGTTTTCCGTGATCGATAGTCTATGGATAGTATAGATACGTGACAATTCTGTCGATACTATGAATAGAATCGCTAGCTCTCTGTAAGCAATATTATTGGTAGCAGCGATACTATTCATACTATCGATAGTTTTGGACTATCGATAGTTTACTAACATTATCTAAAACGGGATATTTACCATGTTTTTTATTTTTATTTGGTGGAGCTCGATATTTCGACATTATCTACGAATGTCTTGTTCTCGTGAACAAGTAATGTTAGTAATAAAAATAACCATGTTAATTTAAAATCTTATCGATAGTTTAGGTTAAAAGTAATAGGTTTTGCAATAGTATCGATAGTATTGCTCATGGGGAACTATCGATAGTATTCACACGTGACAATACTAACATGACATGATAACAAAGCGTGGAGTTAACGCTCGTTGACTTCCAGGCAGGAGACATGACATACATGTATAATTGTGTTTATCTAACATGACTGTATTTTTATATGTTGAAAAATAGTAACTACTGAGTTTATTGCCTGTTCTTCTTGGTAGAATCTACATACCGAACCGGTGGTAGCTTTACTTTAAATAGTTTGTTAAATGACGATTCAAAAGTGCTTGGAAAAGCCTACTTGACTACAGTATATTTTGATTTGATTTTGATTGACTATCAATATTATCGCTAAAACCTTAACTATCGATAGTCTATCGATGTGCAACACTAGAGCAGTTTATGCCGGGGGACTCATTATTATTAGTATCTATCAAGAACTCAATAGTGATGCACCATGGTACACGTCAAAATTGTTTATGTGAAAATAATTACTGGTAAATTATTATTACAGTTTATTTATCAAGCGTCGTTGAAGACTTGGGGAGCAGCATCACGCCAGCTTTGAAGAACTTGGAGAAATCTTTACGAGCAGCAACGCCGAGTCAAAACGAATGATATATTTTATTTAAATAAAATTGTTATAAATATCATTCATTATTCTTATTTAAGTTTTATTACGTATTATTTATATTATATTTATTGTTGTAACATTAAAATAATAAGTGAACGATTTACCTTCTCAATGTTTATAGTTACCTGGTACTTTTTTAGTAGTAAAATTACATTAAATTTACATCACATTACATTAGCAGCCTGTAAATTTCCCACTGCTGGGCTAAGGCCTCCTCTCCCTTTGAGGTTTGGATCATATTCCACCACGCTGCTCCAATGCGGATTGGTGGAATACACATGTTGCAGAATTTCGTTGAAATTAGACACATGCAGGTTTCCTCACGATGTTTTCCTTCACCGCCGAGCACGACATGTATTATAAACACAGATTAAGCACATGAAAATATAGTGATACTTGACTGGGTTTAAACCCGAAATCATCGGTTAAGATGCACGCGTTCTAACCACTGAGTCATCTCGTAGTACATTAGCGCCTGATTAATCTCCCTCTCCATGTGGTGGGTATTGTTGTCCCTTCCATAACTAACCATTTAAAAGGGGAGCAATATAATGTTTTAATCAAAATTAATCTTTTTGGTGGGAGAATCTTGTATATTAATTGCGTAAGCCGATTTTTGTCCCAGGGATTATGGTACGATAGCTGCATATAAAAAAATAGTCCAGAAAATTAAAGAAGATTCGTGATTGCAATTTACTAAATAGTTACTATTTAACAAAGAACTAATTTCAGAGAGAGGAAAAATGTACAGGACCGGTTAAAGAACACTACTACGGCTGTATAAGAAAAAAAATGAAAAACGTTTACTTGGTGGTAGGGCTTTGTGCAAGCCCGTCTGGGTAGGTACCACCCACTCATCAGATATTCTACCGCCAAATAACAGTACTCTGTATTGTTGTGTTCCGGTTAGAAGGGTGAGTGAGCCAGTGTAATCACAGGCACAAGGGACATAACATCTTAGTTCCCAATGTTGGTGGCGCATAGGTGATGTAAGGAATGGTTAATATTTCTTACAGCGCCTTTGTCTATGGGCGGTGGTGACCACTTACCATCAGGTGGCCCATATGCTCGTCCGCCAATCAATGCCATAAAAAAAAAACGTAAACCAAATTAACGTAAATTCTTATCGACTAACTCCAATTCTAACTGAAGTAATGTATACTATTTAGCATTAAAAAGTTTCATTCAAAAAAGTTTTAATCATTTTGGCGCCAAATGCAGATGAGTGACTTGCAATTTACAATGAAATTAAATCAAAACAAAACCTGTCATAGGTTCCGAAATTCCTAAAAAATCTTTTGAACAAACGCAAACTCTCTCCGGAGACTAGTAATATATAAAGGTACTATTAAAGGACTAAAACAAACAAGCCTACTTTACATGGTGTGCTTGACAGTTAAGTTCAACACTAGGTAAGTAATATACTTCTAATGTTTGCATGTACCATCCGGCCCTTGAAGTGTCAAGACTTGTAACAAATTACTTACCAGGACTAAAAGTAGAACCAAATTGCTACTTTCAAATAAAAAACATACTAATTTTATTTAATCAACATCTTATTAAACAATTTGTTCTTCTTAACACTAATGAAACTAATAAAATCACAAAGTAGTTAATATCATAATTCCCCTAAGGGAGTAAAAGATTACTAGTATACTAAGAAGACATATTAACTTGGTCATCAATACCAGTAAATAAAATAAAAATCTAATGTAAAACCATCATATTTTTTACCAATTTTAACTTAAATATAATAAACTCATAAACGGGAGTCTTGGGTGATTTTAGGATGAGCATTATTGAGACAGAACTTCACATAATTTACAAATTAGGAAAAAAAGTCACCTACAAAGATCAATATTTACTATTGTGGTGGTCCAGTTGGAAGGCACAAAGGACATAACATCATAGTCATGGAGATTAGTGGCACATCAGAGGTGTAAGTATTGTTTAATGTTTCTTACAGAACATGTCCATGATCAGCAGGGACCACATACTATCACGTGACCCATTTAGTTGTCCACCTACCTTTAATAATACAAATTGTTTATGTGAAATTATTGATTTCATATATATCTTGTATAACCCTGTCTAATGTCTGTGGGTTTGAAAATTGCACAACATGGGTCCATATCTCCATTCAAATAATCAACTGAATAAACAAACAAATTATATATATTATAATGTCATTATAAACATTTAATACATAGCCAATTAATCATCCCATGTTTCATGATTAGGGTCCATCTCTGGAAGATATTCCCTTTGCAGGATTGGCCGAGGTGCTATCAAATGGGCTACTACTTTTGGAGGTTTATGTTCTGGAAACATCTCTTCCCTTGACGGACATTGCGTGACGTGTATCTTCATGTCGGCTTGAGTAAAGCGATGTGTTGCGTTATACGGGCAAGCGGTGAGCGGGGGGTGTTTTTCTTGACAACGGACTATATGAGCTTGGATTCGTGATCGAGGCACGCGGTGCGAATGATCGTATGGGCACGTAATGAATGGATCATCCATTTTCCTGTTAGAAATTGAATGATTCTTTTTGAGCACTTTAAAATATACTTTTAACAAAGGAATATGATTCTAAGAATGTTTACATTCATATGGTAGGTTTTTTTAAGACATTTTGAGTAATTAATGACAAGAGTTTTGAATAACTTTTAAATTAAAACAAATGATCTAGAACGAACGTGGACTTTTAAATGTTAGTCTACTTTAATATTGTTTTTTTTTTAAATTTCTTTTTATTCTGGCTTTTAATATTGGTAATTCATTTAAAAATAATACTACCAAGTGACAGGGTAAATGTTCTATTAAACAAAATGGCAGGAAATGGGTATATATTTGTTTTAAAGAATATTTAAACAATTAAATCTACTGTTTACAGATATTCATTATTTATTTATGAACATGGTTTACCTTTATTTATTGAAAAAATAAATGCGAAGAGAAATGTATGTATACAAACACAAGATCGCCTTCATTAATTTGAAAATTGAAGTATACCAGTGCTGCCAGTACCTTTCCACAGATAATAATATAGATATTAGATATTATTAATTGTTCTTAATCTATCCAACCATATTGCTTCTACCATATTACCTTTGCAATTAACTTAAAAAAATATTTTAAAACTATTCTTTCGTTGCTTTTATCTTTTTTTTATTTCAAAGTCTTTGAAATGCATATTTTAGTATTTCTCTTTACTGATTTAAAATTTACAATTTTACTTATAGTATTTGTAATATCTACACTAGAAAATACAAATAAAAAGTATATTACATACATAATAATATACAATTCTTAGTTTAATGGCAGCATTCATAATATTTATGAATACAACAGTCAACACTTAGAGTTACAGCTGCTAAATAGTCAGTGTCAAATAATGTTGTCAACAGCAACATACCTGTTTCAAAGTAAATATTTTAAAAAGTTTATAGTTTGAACGTATACGTGCATATAACATTCGATATATTTTTTAATAAAATAATAAAGACTGAAATTATGATTCCATCTAACAAGCGTATGAACAAAATGGACGGTAAAATCGTAATTAAATACTTCTACGACACATACTCTGTTCGATTTTTTTTTTTGGTTAAAAGATTTATTGTATTACCATTTAGTGGTGTATTTTTATTTTTTTATATTGGCAGAATATTTTGCACTCATATAAGAAAAAAAGGAATTCGGCATAATTTAAGAAAATAACTTTCAGACTATATTACACTTTAAATTTGTAAGAATTTTTGTTTTTTGTAATTTCTAGGTAATCAAAATATAAAACGTGCTAAGAAAGAATGCAGTTACGGTGAAACATGCTATAGGCTTAACCCGGCCCATTTCAGAGAATTTAGTCATCCACATTGTAAGATAATTTTTTTTTTTTCTAATTCTTTATTTACTCTAAAATAACTGATACCAATAATATATTATGTATTTTATATATTTCTGCTTCATATTTAATCATTATATATAAATTTGCTAAAAACTTGTATAATGATTGGGAACAACATTAACTTTAATACATTAAAGTATTCCCTTTTTTTTAAATTTTATGTGAGCAAATAAAAATTCTATAAAGTAAAATAAAAAAAATTAGCAAAGAAACGCTATACAATCTAATTTAATTATGCCATTACAGTGGAATCAATTTTGGACAATTCTAGAGGCAAGGAATATGAAATTCCTGAGAAATTTAATTTACAGAAGAACATGTTTATAGACCAGTTAAATATTATAGTTGAAAAGAATTTGTATATACAAAACGTGGAAGTGAAAGATGGGTAAGTACAAATTGATCTTCATTATTCTCCTTTCTTTAAAATATATTTATCAAAATTTTAAGTCTGGCATTGTAAGTTTATGTCTTAAACTAGCAAGCAGTAAAAATTAAAAAAAAAAACATAATATTAACGAGATAATCAATTACATATGTTCTTTTTTCAAAATTATGATTTAAAAATGGAATTATATAATTCCAATAAGATAGATAAGTCTTCATGTCTTAACATGAACAATATATAACTGTAAAAGAGTCTTAAAAATACTTTAATTATAAATTAATTTACTCACTAAGCCTCCCCCTTTTATGTTTAATTATCAATGTGCATTAGTGTGACACTCTTGTCATAGTGTGTGTGAGATGACTAATATAAGAATAATGATAGCATAAAATTTCAAATTAGATTATATTTGTTAATGCCTAAGTAACAGACTGAGTTCTTAATTTTTTTTATTTTATGTTCTTTTTTTAAATTATACCTGTGAATTTGAAAGTTATTAATTTTCCTATTAGGCAAAGATGCCAGACAGTCTGTCTTCCTTAAACATGAGAAGTCTAATTCATCATTCAAGACTTTCCCAATCAAAAAATTCAATAATAAATATCATCCAATAATCAAATATTTTTTTCTATAAATTAGCAGCAATGCCCCAAATTAATTAAGGATTTACTAATATTCCTATTTACCCCTCCTTTTAAGCTTATCTCTTCTGTTAGGGATGGGGACTATAATAATCCAAGGGGTTGGGATAGGTCCTCGACAAATCAAAAAACATCTTTAAAATATTTTTAGAGCGAGTTCGAGCATGCAAAATGAAAATCCAGGAACATCAAGTAATGATATACAAAATCAAAATAATTCAAGGACGAATGATTCACAGATAACAAAAGTGTCACAGATAAAAGAAATTGATAAACTTACATCTAATAGAAGTAATAAAAATTTAAATCCAAATTGTACACAGACTATAAATCTGTCGAGGTCAAATGAGAAATTGTCACAGAGTAATAATGAAAGTGGTAACTTAGTTAGTGGTTCTAAATGTGATATGGGTAGACAGCCTGCATCAAAGATGGGGGATAAAGTAAGGGGTAAGTATTTTAAGGGTAAATAATCTAAAACGACGAAATTCTTTTATACAGCTTACAGTAGAGTGAAATAGCAGAAATCGTCACGTAAGGAATAACCGTTACGTCCCCAGGCGACCTTTGCCCTCATTGGCGGACGAGCATGTGTGCCACCGATAGTAAGTGGCCACCATCGCCCATAGACAATAGCGCTTTAAGAAATATTAACCATTCCTTATAACAATACTGAGTAATGTTGTTTGGCGGTAGAATATCTGATGAATGGGTGGTACCTACCCAGACGGGCTTGCACAAAGCCCCACCACCAAGTAAAGTTTTAATTCCGACGGCATTTTTAATAATTATTTTATTTCATCGTGTCTGTTAATATCTAATATGTAGCGGTCTTCGTTCCAAAAACGCGATTTTTTTATGATTTTTGAAACATGAGAATCGTGCTTGTCTGCCTGGGTCGGTTACACCCAGCCACAATTGTAATGCAATACATTAAACGTATTGCTTTGCTGAGTTTCGGTTTGATGAGTGACCCAGTGCGATGACAGGCGCAAGGGCCATGGATCGTGGCTAGCTTAATGGGTATCAGATCCTGATATCCTTTTTTTTTTTTTTTTTGTTTAACGAGGAGGAAATGCATTTACGCATGCCGCCCGGTCGGGGGACCGGGACGGGTATGTGGGACTCAACCGGGGCCTAATGCCCCGTGCCAGGGCACGCTGATGCTAATGCCCTGTCCTACCCACTAAAACCATCCTCGGGTTTCCACCATGCCGCCGAGTGGTGAGGCAACGGGATCGCCAAGGGCATGCAACCGCGACCCCACCAGCGGCAGCCGCCGTAAGGCGGCTGAATATTCATGGAAAGCGCGCCTAGTGCGCGCCTTCCCACTCATCCTCCACGTTGTAATGTGACGAACTCCCCCGAGTCCGCCACTGGAGGCTGGGCGTCAACGAAGCTGACGCCCTGCGGCGGATAAGGTGGTAGGCTCCGCCGCTGACCGCCGGTGTAAAACACCTGGGAGGCTCGAGTAGCGAGCCCTCCCACTCCCTCCTAGCCAACGAGGCCACTCACATGGTCCGCCCTGACGCCGATCAGGGACGTACCAGGAGCGGCCCCGCGGCATCCCTCCCGCCAGTCTTAGCCGTGGCCGACGAGCAAGCTCAAGCCGGCCCCGTTGCCCAGGCTACACCACGAGGAGGTGACTGACATGTACCCCAGATCCTGATATCCTGTCTTAAGCACAATAAGCGCCCAAACAAGAGGAGGTGTTTTATGCACTAACCCCCCCCATGGTTTTCAATGAATCTATTTCGATGGTCCATTCAATGTGTGGCAAATGGAATTTTGGGACGGGCCTGGATCCCGAGTTCCTAGGTTCAACTGGGTACGGCGTTTATTGGTTTTTATGTCGAGTAATTCTCATTAGCAACCCGGAGTTTGTACGTTACTTCGTTTATACTTTGTAATCTCAAATAGCAAATGAATAAAACTTGGAAAATCTCGCTTAAAAAATGTCGTCATGGTCGTAATACGTCAGGAAGACACGAAAATATCAACATACCCTCATATATATACCAGATTCAGACTACCGGCCCATTGTACCACCAACGAAACACGCAGAGGACTTCCTTAAAGTTGTCTTACCACGTGGCAAGATGGCCGCCAAGCACGCCGCCTCAGCGCCCTACTACATCTTCTACACCACGATCACGGACGCAAAACAGACACACACTCAGCCGTACTCCATTACCTTTCAAGGTGAGCTTCTTTACCTATAAGCGTTAGCATTTTTTTAGCATTAGCAGCCTGTAAATTTCCAACTGCTGGGCTAAAGGCCTCCTCTCCCTTTGAGGAGAAGGTTTGGAGCATATTCTACACGCTGCTCCAATGCGGGTTGGTGGATACACATGTGGCAGAATTTCGTTGAAATTAGACACATGCAGGTTTCCTCACGATGTTTTCCTTCACCCCCGAGCACGAAATGAATTATAAACACAAATTAAGGACATAAAAATTCAGTGGTGCTTGCCTGGGTTTGAACCCGCAATCATCGGTTAAGATGCACGCGTTCTAACCACTGGGCCATCTCGGCTCTTTTTTAAAGCGACATTAATTTTAGATTTCCAGACTTATTATGCTGAACTTTTTGATTTTTGACAGTCGTGTCCACAAAATATTTACGTGTCTGATCTGTAGGATGTTTATTAACTAAAAGCGAGCGCAGTAATGTCGAATATTATTGAAGTTATGTCCTGCGTTAGAAACGCAACGCGAGGTCAACCTAATCGTGTATTTATTTGATAATTATTTGTTCACAGAAATTCTTGACAGTAGTCTCGGTGAATTGAAGTGTTCCCTACAGATAAACTTCATGGTTGAAATAGGGTGGCTTCTAGCGCAGTACTACTTCGCCGGATACAGGTAATCAGGTACAATATATTATACGTGAAGATCACACTTCTAAGCATAGTGCGGACGGAGTGTGAGATTCGTCACAGTTAAGGTTTATTCGGATGAGTGCGGAAAGCTAAATTGATATTAAAATCAAAATGTACTTTATTCAAGAAGGTTTTACAAGAACCTTTTCAATCGTCATTTTACAGAACTATTAAACGTAAAGCGACCACCGGTTCGGAATGTAGTTTCTATCGAGAAAAACCGACAAGTAACTCATTCCGAAACGGAAAGGAACGGCAATATATTATGAGTTAAAAAATATTCGGCTTCCATGTGATTCTAAACTGTTCATCCGATTTGAAAGCCTGTTTAATTAGTTCTATTGTTGTATGTTCTTCTATTCATTAGATGTTCAACCACCAAACGGCAATTCTTAGTATTGTTGTGGATGTGTAGGTCAACACAAGGTCTTAGCTCCCAAGGTTGGTTGCCCATAGGCTATGAAAATAATAAGCAATATTCTTTACAGCGCCAATCTCTACAGTTGGTAGTGACCACTTACCATTAGGTGGTCGATTTGCTCTTCCACGTATCTCCACAGTAAATACCTTTGATGAGTCGTTCTGTGTACCCGAAATATTTTTTTCTTCGTATATTTTGTATTGTCAAAGTCAAAGTTAAAGTCAAAAATCTTTATTCAATATAGAAGTGTTTACACTTGCTTATTGATTGTCAAAAATCTACCACCGGTTCGGAATTTAGCACCTCGGACCTGAGAAGAACCGGCGAAAGAAACTCAGCGGGATATATATATATATATACATAATTTTTTTTTTTTTTTAATATTAATGTATTTGGCTACCCCGTGCGAAAGCAAGTCGGGTAGCAAACAAAATAATAAATTAATATTCGCATTACAGTGCGAAAAAACTGACAATATTGTATGGCGACGATTGTTCGGACATGAAGAATATTAACAAAAAGAAACCAAACGTCGAAGCGCACTACGTTAACATGGCAACACCGTTCGGGAAACATCACACGTGAGTATATACGTATCATTATACAAAGTCGCTTCCCATCTGTACGCTTGGCACTTTTGAACTACGGAACGCATTTCAATGCGGTTTCCATCAATAAACAGAGCGATTCAAGAGGAAGGTTCACATGTACGATACATGCATGTCATAGAAGTCTAGACGGGTAGATTACCTATGCATTGAAATTGAACAAGGAGTAAAGATAAACAAACCTTAGATTTACGTATTCCATGCGATTTGCTAAAAACTCCGCCATAGTTTGCTCTACTAACAGTTCTTGATTAATATGTCTTCATTTGTGAAATAGCAGTATACAACTTAACTACTTATATCCACTTTAAATTGACCTAAAAACTTTGACACATTTCGAAAAATCTGATAACAACTTTTACTATTCGAAACTCCCATTTTGTCGGGAATCAAAGTCAAAGTCATCTTTATTCAATATAGAAGTGATTAAACTTGCTCATTGATAGTCAAAAATCTACCACCGGATATAAACACCTCGGACCTGAGAAGAACCCAAATAATTCAATATCTCGACCTCGATCAACGTATCGGCGTTGTGTGTCATTGGTGATGTAAGGAATCTGTTAATATTTCTTACAGCCCTAATGTCTATGGGCGGTGGTGACCACTAAACATCAGGTTGTAATATACCAATACGTAATCTAAATCTTCCTACCTCAAATAAAAAGTAATCAGTATAAGTCAACACGTCGATCCTTATTTTCAATTTCTTTGTACTCCCTGACCTGATCCCCTCCCCCTCATACACCGCCTCAGCACTCGCCTTAATTTGGTCAGTTACACCCAAGATCTCAAGATCTGCAGCCATAGTCCTCTAAACATTAGATAAATATTGGGCGATGTTTCAGGAAAATGATGTTACTCTGCTACGAGGACGGATCCATACGAGTGGTTATATCTACCGCTAATTTGTACATAGATGACTGGGAGAACAGGACTCAGGGGTGAGTTGGTAATTATTTAGACCAACGTAGTCCACGGGCGGACTCAAAGTTAAAGTCAAAAATCATTATTAAATACCACCGGACACACGCCTATTAATAATATATCAATATCAAAATGTCCTCTAGTCTGTGGTTCAGTCCTCGCTGCCCGGAACTCCCCGCGGACGCGATGCCGCACGACGGGGAGTCCCCGACGATGTTCAAGCGCAGCCTGTTGCGGTACCTCGCGCACTACCACCTGCCACAGCTGGCCTTCTACCTGGATAGAGTGAAGAGATGCGACTTCAGCCATATTAAGTGAGTTTGTACATTATAATAGCAGACGTAGTTTTCCAAAATATATATTTTAGCAAAATCGGTTTAAATAGGTAGGGACCATCTGATGGTAAGTGGCCACCACTGCTAATAGACATTGCTACTGTAAGGAATATTAAGCCTCCCTTAAATCACACGCGTCATAAAACTTAGGAACTAAGGTGTTATGTCCTTTGATCCCGTGGTTATACTGGTCCAATGACCGATCAAGTGACGCACACGGTTGACGCCGGTGAGTCCATAAAATGTAACCTACGGGAAATGTCCCGGTGGTGGCCGGTGGCTCGTGTGTGGCGACCCTTGGAATTGCTGTTTGTCGCTAGAATATCCGAATGGTTGGTACCTACCCAGATGGATTTGCACAAAACTCTACTGCCAAGTAAAATCAACTCGTGGATTATCCGTAAAATTAAGAAAAAACATCGTCGTGGACCTTTTAATGGGACTTGTCCATCTATACAACTTTTCCATAGAAATAATTCAGATATTTCTTAGCGTTCGGAAGTGAAACATTTGCTATTCGTATAGACAGATTTTTTTCGTGGTCTGTTCCGAAATTTAACTCCGCGACGCCCCCCGTGTTTCAACGTCTTTATCAAAATTCTGGTGAAAGAATTTCGAGAAAAACTGTCAAAAGATCTCGATGCTATATTTTTTTAATCATGTTTAACAGGCATGGAAGCGATCGTTTCAAACCCGAGATGGCTTTCATCAATAAAATCATTAATCATAGCATTGTCATTGCAGTGTGTTCCTCGTATCATCAGCCCCTGGGTCGCACTTTGACCTAGATTGGGGCATGACCCGCGTGGGCGCGTTGCTCAGGCAGCACTGCGAGATCCCGCCCGCTGAGAACCGCTCGTGGCCTCTCATCGCTCAAGCCAGCAGTCTCGGCAGCTACGGCAACGAAGCCAAGGTCAATCTCTCAACTGACTAACACTTGAAACGCGTATCATTTTATTCACGAAGATATTTTATTTTAATATAAACTCAGTAATTTATTTTCGTAAAGCTCTCAATGACAGGTACATTATTTTAGTACAAATAAATTTATTATCTTTTAATATTTTTGCACATGGCAACATTCGTTTCGAATTTGACTCAACTTTGTCTGAGAGCTGTTGAGAGCCGAGATGGCCCAGTATGGGTTTGAACCATTTCATTTTCACGTGCTTAATTTGTGTTTATTAATTCATTTCGTGCTCGGTAAAGGAAAATATCGCGAGGAGACCTGCCTGTGTCTAATTTCAACGAAATTCCGCCAACCCGCATTGGAGCGGTGTCCTCCAAACCTCAAAGGAAGAACAGCGGGATACTTACAAGCTGTTACTGTTACTTTATCTCTGGCCTGATGGCACAGATGTAATATTTTAGGGCCTACTCGGATTAAGTAAGGTTTAAAATATTAAGTTGTTTTTCAGTTATGGCTGACAGGAGACTTTCTTCATAACTTCACAAAAGTCAAGAATCAAGCTCAGACGTTGTCGCAACCGCCGGAATTGAAACTAATTTATCCATCACTAGGTAAGACTAAACTCAAACTCAAATTCAAATTCCTCTATTCAATGTAGAAGCATTATACTTACTTATTGATAGTCAAATTAAACACTAACACCGGTTCGGAAGAGGAAACACCCTGACCTAAGGAGAACCGGCGGAAGAAACTCAGCGGGTCTTTTATTTTTGTCTAACAAATCAAATACATAATCAACTGCTTAAAACAACAATAAGGTACATTGAGGGCACATACAACTCGATACTTTGTTGAAATTCTAGGCTTTTATCTACTGTAATATGCGTGTATTATATATGTAAACCTTCCTCTTGAATCGCTCCGTTTATTGATGATAACCGCATCAAAATGCGTCGCGTAGTTTAAAAGATCCAAGCGTACGAACTTTGTTCTATACAACGCAGAGCTACCACGTGTCGAACTCGTAATGAACAAAATACTCGCACGTCATTGGTCGATGTGCATTTGAGATAGGCCGGAAGTGATTTAAGTAATGAAGATCACGCACATTAGGAAACACTTTGACGCACGTCATTGGTCGATGTGCATTTGGAAATACTTTGAATATTTATTTCTATCACTTGTAATTGTTTCCTGTGAATGAGAAGATTTATGGCGTTTAGTTTACTTGGTGGTAGGGCCCTGTGCAAGCCCGCCTGGATAGGTACCACCCACTCATCAGATATTCTACCGCCAAACAATAGTACTTAGTATAATGTGAGCCAGTGTAAATCAAGACTCAGGGGTCATAACATCTTAGTTCCAAAGGCGATGTAAGCAATGGCAAATTTTTCGTACAGTGCCATTGGGCGCTGGTGACCACTTACCATCCGGTGGCCCATATTCTCGCCCTCCAACCTATGTCATAAAAAAAAATAGTTTGTTTATTTGGTAACAATTATCAAATAAAGCAAACAACTCATATACAAACTTAAACAATGAGCGTTAAAGACGAATTTCCTTTGAGGGCTCGTTTCGTGGGCTTCAGTTAGGTGATTTTATTTAAGTACACCAAAAATATCACTAATTTCATATAGTCTCATAGTAAATATTCCAGTTTATTAAATATTTTAATAGATTGGTTAGACTGGCAAATGTTCAAACGGATTAGTAGTCACGTCTCATATTGACGTTAACACTTTAAGAAATATTATTTCGTACATCGGCAATGCGCCACCAACCTTGGGAACTAAGATGTTATGTCCGTTACACTGGCTAAGTTATTCTTCAAATCAAGTATTTCCAAATCCTTCATGCAAAATAATATGCCCAGACTTTATATATTAAATAACGTATTCAACAGAGAACGTGAAACAGTCCCACGACGATCTCCTCGGTGGAGGCTGCCTGCCTTACGCGGCGGATGCCCACAAGAAACAACTCTGGCTAAACGATTACTTGTAGTGAGTTTATTGTATATCTGCCTTTTTTATATTTGTTTTTTTTTTTCATGCAATGGAAACTGCCTTTTTAGCCAGAAAAATCCCCCCAGCGGGGTTACTGGGTTATGTAGGATTCCTGTACACTAAAACCACTGCGATGGTCGTCTTCGGCACGGATCGGAGAGGCTGCGAGATCGTTGCCCGCTCGTGTTTCGGTGGAGTTCTTCTCAGGGGGCGAAGGTGTCGCTCCCTCGCGTTTCTCGACCTCTGGCCCGTCTGAAATAGAACACGCGAGGCCTCCAACACACGCCCCCAAGCTCACGCCATATCTTTTAAGGCCCGGCCGTCGGGGCTGTATTTTTTGTTTGTCAAGACCAACTTAACCTATACCTGTTCAAGCCCCGACTGGGCTATTGAAAGGACAAATATCATCAAGTTCTTTCATACAATTCTCTATGCAGTCCGAAGGTTGATAGTTGGGACAGTGGCGTAGCTAGACGGAGAAATCAAATCAAATCAAATCAAAATATATTTTATTCGAGTAGGCTTTTACAAGCACTTTTGAATCGTCATTTAACAAACTATTTAAAGTAAAGCTACCACCGGTTCGGAATGTAGATTCTACCGAGAAGAACCGGCACGAAACAAGCATTAACTCCACGTTTTTTACAAGGTTTACAAGGTTATCAATATAATCTTGTATCGAATAACAAGCCTTCTTTACAAATGTATTTTATTGATTGCTCTTAAATATTGTATAATGAATATTTAAATGAACGAATTAATGAATGAATACGTAATTATTTAACGAATTCTCCAGCCAATGGCTCGCCACGTCGACGGGCCGCCACAAGGCGATGCCGCACATAAAGTCCTACACGCGCGTGTCGCCGGACAACAAGATGGCGGCGTACTACCTCCTCACATCCGGCAACGTGAGCAAGGCCGCCTGGGGCTCCCTCAACAAAGGCAACAGAGCCCTGAGGATAATGAGCTACGAGTGCGGGGTGCTGTTCTTACCGAGATTTGTGGTGGGTTATGAGAAGACGGTTTCCAGCTTGATGCTGCTCGAATGTGAATTGGTTGCGAATGAAATATGATTATAATGTTACGACGACGACGTGACGTCATATGCCATGTTCCCCTTCTCTTTGATAGGGGGGAGGGTGGTTGGCTAAAAGTATGCATAATACATTTTTAATTATATTTAGGTAGATACGATAGAAAATTAATATATTAGTATGTTTTAAATGCACGGTTGAAGTATTCTCCTATATATTTATTTCTAATGTATGTACTGGTGGTTATCGCCCGCGGGTTCTCTCGCGTTTTACGGACTGGTCAGGTGTAAGGTATAAAAAAGCGTATTCCATGTAGGCCTTCCTTGGAGTTCAAACTTCTTACGAAATTTCAAGGAATTCAGTTCAGTTTGGTCGTGACAGACAGACAGACAGACAGACAGACTTTTTTATATTATATTAGTATAGGTAACTGAATTAAAATACTTCAAATCAATTTTAATAAATATTATAGATTAATAATATAATCTTATGTTAGTTAAATTTCAAGTCGTTACGTCGTCCATCGTTGGGCTACCCGTACTTTCAATTGGCTATTTGACGATGCGAAAAATAAAGTGTCAATTATTGTAATCAGTATATATTATGAGTTTAAAATGGTTATTTATCAACGAAAGTTGAAAATAATAATTAATTTATTCAAAAATCCATAAATAAAAGTGCATTTTTTTAAACGTTTGTCACGTGACACAAAACGCTCCTGATTGGTCGGGCTTATGATGACGTCACTTGCTTGTTTTACTTAACCTCGTTTGCCTACTGTATGTGGATTATATGTGCCACAGATTACAATACAGGCAAGCGACGACGCCGACCCCATTGCAGCGCCATATTGTCAAAGTAGCGTTTTCGCGCGCTATTTAAATATGGAATTTTTAATTTGATATTTTTCAGCAAATATGTACTAGAATTTAAAAAAAAACAACTTTTACTGGGTTCCTTAACCTCTACTAAATAATATAAAATGGATTTTACAAACCAGGCAAATAGCCTATTGGTGGTGGGGTTTTGTGTTACGTATGGGTAGGTACCACCCGTTCATCAGATACTCTACCGCCAAACAATATTTCATATTATGTTCTGGTGGGTTTAATATAACTACAGGCTCAAGGGACATAACATTTTAGTTCCCAAGGTTGGTGGTGCATTGGTCGCCAATGTCTATGGCCAATAGCCAAGGCCAACATACCGATCCTGATTAATGAACTCATTAACGTTCCGTGTAATTACAGATCAATCAAGACTTCTTCCCCCTCCAAGAGAACGCCAAGAATCGTCTAATAATCCCATACGATGTTCCGCCAACGAAATACACGAGCAAAATGTCGCCCTGGTTCTCTGATTATTTGCATTGAAATATTTAATAAAAATATTATATTATTTTGTGTTTTTTTTTTCTTATTATATCCATTTCCATAGTACACCAGCCCAGGAAGCCTAGTGGTCTTTAGTACACCGAAATACCCATTAAAAAACCAGGGTATCCCTGGTCTCTTAAGCAGCCGTCGAGGTTTTCGCATACCCAATCTAACGTAGCCATCAAATCAAATAAAAATACTCTTTATTCGAGTAGAATCAAAAAAGGAGTTTTGGATCGTCATATCAGAGTTGAAAAGCGATCACCGGTTCCGAAAGTAGATTCTACTGAGAAGAACCGGCAAGAAACTACTGAGTTTCTACTTCGTTCTATTAGTCAGCGGCAGTTTCACACAGTTGAATGTTTTATTACTAAAATCAATAATGACGTCGCGAACATCGTAATTGAAAGCAATTAAATGTAATTTTCACGAAAACCTTGTCTATTATAACGTCGAAGTATTAAATACAGATTAAAAAGAAAAAAATGACTATTATTTTTTTTTTTTAAATACGACCTAATTAGTCACCTTATGGTAAGTTTTTTTTTTATGATATCGGTAGGCGGACGAGCATATTGGCCACCTGATGGTAAGTGGTCACCCCCGTCCGTAGACAATGGCGTTGTAAGAAATGTTAAACATTCTTACATCACCAACGCGCCACCAACCTTGGGAACTAAGATGTTATGTCCCTTGTGCCTGTAGTTACACTGGCTCACCTTTCAAACCGGAACATAACAATACCGAGTACTGCTGTTTGGCGGTAGAATATCACTATTAGAAGTAAACACAAACCTTTACAACATCAATGCAGCACCAATCTGGTAGGAATGTATCATACTAGCTTTTGCTGGCGACTCCGTTCGCGTAGACGTTGAAAATGTTTATAAAGTGTTACGAGACTAGCCCTAGCCTCCATACGGAGCTACGTCATAGGATATTATAAATATATACAATTATTATTGTAATAAATTGATCAATAATTTGTACACCTTTAGTTAATATTATTTTATGGGATAACATTTAATACTGGCATGTAACACTATTTCTTATTTTAAAAATGATTGAGCTGTCATAAGGAAAACAATTGGAGGATTGTGAGGGATTTTAAAGACATATAGAGAGATTGGAGCATCATTGTAAAAAACATAATTTTATTTTGCCATCCCGAACTACTGAAATTACAAAAGTCTTAAATAAATTAAAGAGCTATTTTGTAAGAGATGAACTTTAGAACTCTTACCTAAGAGTGCTGGATCTTAGCTTCTTATTACGTAGACATTTCTTATCACCAGTGGAGGCAATGAAGCGAAGTGTTATACTTTTAACGAAGCTTTTTGCATTACTACTCCAAGGGCCGAGTGTTTCGACAGCAAATGGAACAAAAAAGTAATTTGACATAAGACTCGAATATTTGGATCGTTTTTTTGCTTCAGTTTTATCCGCAGCGGCACCGGCTCTTAACATTCTCGGGTATGAGACGGAGCCAGCGTGTTAACGCATGTAGCGTCCCACAAGGCCCCGTCTTCGTTCCCAGGGAACCAATGTGAGTCTATCAGGTCTCTTAAGAGGACAGTCCTTGCGGAACGCCAAAATAGCGCTTACTATTTTCAAAATATCTTAAAACTGGAGCATTGATTATGGATGAAAAAATACATTCAGTATCTTAATAGATATATCTCGAGTTTCACCGCATGATATTTATAAAATATGTATCAATAACCTGGTAAATTCATCGTCAACATCACTCCAAACACTGAAATCGACCTTTTCTATTAGCATTTTTTAAGCTATTTAGCTGCTAGTTTATACATGTATTTTTGGTTAAATGGGGACACAAAAGTGTAAATAATAAGTTCACCGTGTTCAATTTCTATTATTTCTCACAATATTATAGTAATTTTTATTTAAATATTGCTTACTTTTTGGCATTCGTCGTCCATGCATTTTAGTATGGAGAAAATAATTTGACGGTTTTGACTTATTATTCGACATCGCTGTCAATAAATTTTCAGTCCCTCCCCAGAGCAAATTAAATTTAATTTATTCGTTGCACCGAATACAAGCAACTAATTATCTCAGGGGATGCGTACGATACACTGCACATTGCAACTGTATTATTGAAAAGTACCTATGTGTGTGTTCTAAAATTAATTCCCACGCTTACAAACTACGCTCTTAAACAAATAATAATATAATATTATGTCAATAATTATATCGTTCCAAAATTCTCCTTAAGATATTATTATATTGACGACCTCCGTGGTCGAGTACTGCGTACACCGGTTTTCATGGGTACGCCACTCCGAGGTCCCGGGTTCGATTCCCGGCCGAGTCGATGTAGAAAAAGTTCATTAGTTTTCTATGTTGTCTTGGGTCCGGGTGTTTGCGGTACCGTCGTTACGTCTGATTTTCCATAACACAAGTGCTTTAGCTACTTACTTTGGGATCAGAGTAATGTATGTGATGTTGTCAGATATTTATATTTAGTACCTAAGTTTGAAATGACGGTGCTTGCTCAAGTTTAAAACTATTAAGATTTAATACACTAACCGTTAAGCTAACTCGTTATAAATATATTGTAATTAACACTCAAAATACTGACTAATTATTTAATTACATTAATTAATCATTAGTTATAAGGATTAGTATATTTTAAAACAATTAGTGTCAATCATGTATCCGATCTTACGTGTACTTCACGGTTGTAACATTTTTTTAGCCGTGTAATATAATTTCAGTAAGTAGAAACTTTGATAAATAAGGCGTATAACACGATAAGACTATATAATAATAATAATAATAACTCTTTATTGTACATACACGAGAAAAAAAAAAAAACTAACAATCAATAACACAATATTAAAAAAAAAGAAATCTTATCGCTTAAGAGCGATTTCTTCCAGACAACCAGCGTGGAGGAGTTAATGTTAAAAAGTGGAAAGCGCGTGTACAGCACACAAGTTAAATACTATATGAAATTATATTTATACACAAATTATTACACTAAACAAGATAACTATACTACACAAATACATATACATACATACCTACACATACATATACAGATATACACGTACATACATAAGAATAAACATACATACATACATATAGATATAGACAGCATGTTATAAACTTATGTACGAGTACAATCGAATACAAATATGAATAGCTAGTGATAATGTAATTCATGTCAATATTTATTATTAAAAAACCGGTATATTTGTAATCTTGGAGCTCGATACTGCCTGTGTGATGTTTTCGACTTATAGCCTATTCCGATGGAAGTAGGAAAAAAGATAAACAAACCTTAGATTTACGTATTCCATACGATTTGGAAATAACTCAGCTATAAGCACTATTAAGAGTTTATGATTAATATATCTTTATTTATAATTAAATATTGCACTTAATACTTATTCCCGCTTTAATTTTACTTTCGAAATTCCGATAAAAGTTTCGTCGACGTTCAAAACGCCTTTTTTTACGCAAATCCATAGTGAATATCATAGATTAATCGAGCTCTCGGCCAATGATATCGCGTCAATTTGCTGTCAAATGTTGTTTATTTGGCTTTCCTCCTCTTATGGTTGGAATATACATATATATACACTCGCTTCACAATTGTTTACAACAATATCATAGCCTATTAAAACAATTCAAACTCGTGTTAAAAATATCTATAAATAAGGCATATTACTCAATACAAGATTATATTTAAGATAAAAAAGCGTGGACTTGGTATTCGTTGATTTCCAGACAGGAAATAAATGTATCTAATCGTACTTTATTGAATTACTCTGTAATTGGAATGTTGGAAAAGAGTAACTATTGAGTTTCTTGCCGGTTCTTTCGGTAGAATCTACTTTCCGAACCGGTGGTAACTCTACATTTAATTCGACAGTAACATGACGATTCAAAAGTGCTTTCTTGAATAAAGAATATTTTGATTTTGATCGCCAATGCGCCACCAACCTTGGAGCCAAGGTTTTACGTCCTTTGTGCCTGTAGTTACACTGGCTCGCACGCTCTTTAAACCGGAACTCAACAATACTGGGTATTATTGAATTACTATTTAAATATCAATCTTTATTTATGAAGATAGATAGACATTTATTGTTTATATGTCTAGACAGATTGACAAAGCTGAGAAAGTGGGCCAACTGTTGGTCACTGAGTACACGCACACTATTAAAGTTGTATGACGTTTGACATAAACATAACATTATCAGCCTGTAAATTTCCCACTGCTGGGCTAAGGCCTCCTCTCCCGTTGAGGAGAAGGTATGGAGCATATTCCACCACGCTGCTCCAATGCGGTTTGGTGGAATACACATGTGGCAGAATTTCGTTGAAATTAGACACATGCAGGTTTCCTCACGATGTTTTCGTTCACCGTCGAGCACGAGATGAATTATAAACACAAATTAAGCAAGTGAAAATTCAGTGGTTTGCCTGGGTTTGAACCCGAAATCATCGGTTAAGATGCACGCGTTCTAATCACTATTATTTATTTTGATTAAGTAATATAAATATGTTTTATACGTATTTTGTCAGGTATACAAAATGTTCGTGTCTTAAATAAACATTTTCCTTTCTGATCTAATAAATGAACCCAAGAACAGCCTCCAGGCTGTTTCAAATAACTAAAATATAATTATCATTGTACATGGAAAATGGTTAAAAAAAAAAAAATATCCCGCTGAGTTTCTTTCGCCGGTTCTTCTCAGGTCCGAGGTGCTAAATTCCGAACCGGTGGTAGATTTTTGACAATCAATAAGCAAGTGTAAACACTTCTATATTGAATAGAGATTTTTGACTTTGACTTTGACAAAGTGGGTTTAAAAGTTGGGAAAACTTTGTCAAATTTTAGAGCACACAAATCTTTGTCCTCCATTTTACCCCTCAAGGGGTGAATTAAAAGAAGTATCCTATGTCTTTTCTTGTGATTTTTCATCTATAATCGCTTACTCGTGAAAGCGTAACAGGCAGACAGAGTTATTATTACATTTATAAAATTCGTAGGGCTGGTATTAATAATGAATTCGTGATAAAATATCGTTTCGAATTTCGGCGATTTTGCTGTCAGAACTTTGGGAGTCAAATTAAAGTGGATATAAGTAGTTAAGTGTAATAGTGTTGTATTATAAATAAAGATATATTAATCATAAACTCTTAGTAGTGCACAATATAGCTGAGCTATCAGCGAATCACATGGAATATCTTAATGTAAAGTTTATTGTTGTGACTCATGCCGCCATTTTAATATTGCAGCTACAATATGATTTGATTTGATTTGACAATTAGATCACTTCGTTAATGATCGAAATGTGTTCATTACAACGATAAGTTATAATTATTTCATACGTAAATAATTAGCACGGCCAATGCATGCCAACCTGTTACTTTTCGGTCCATCGCTCCTCAAACATCTATATATAGATGTTATTTTCGTAAGTAGAGCATACTTTATGTTAGTCTGTTGAAAGAAAGTGTTTTATATTGTTAATTATGAGGGTAAGTTGATCTTAAGTTATTTATTTTTTGTTGTTTATTAAACAAAACATATGAATAATTTGAATTTAATTTAATTTTATACAAATAAAAATATCTTTTGAATCACGACCATGGTTGCAAGATATCCGATTTTTTGGGCGAGAAAATCCTGTTATTACAGACAATAAGACGAAGTTTTCTATATACGTATAATAAAATTGCAGTGTCTGTTTGTAATATTAAAATAAACTCTTTTTACTAAATGCATATGTATGTATACACGATACATATACCAAATTAAAAATCTCTACTAATCGGCTAATCTCTGGGACGGCTGGACCGATTTTGATGTGACTTTCACTGGCTAACTTAGGCTACAACAATAACTTTTTTGTTAAATTGAAACGCGCACGAAGTCGCGGGCACAGCTTGTATTGAATAAAGATTTTTATTCACTGTTATGTAAA
This sequence comes from Vanessa tameamea, assembly GCF_037043105.1. Taxonomy (NCBI): domain Eukaryota; kingdom Metazoa; phylum Arthropoda; class Insecta; order Lepidoptera; family Nymphalidae; genus Vanessa; species Vanessa tameamea. The sequence goes on from NC_087337.1 coordinate 5,017,354, forward strand.
AGTCCAACTGTATCAATTGCAAATTAAACAAGTACATAATCTTATATACTTTTTAAAACGTATGCTGGGCCGGATTTAGGGGAGGGCAAACCGGAGCAACTGCCCTGGGGCCTCTACGAGGGGCCCCTGTAATAGAGGTTCCGACGAGTTAAGAATTATAATTAGTATATGTGTAAATATCTGTATAAAATCAAAATCAAAATATACTTTATTCAAGTAGGCTTTTACAAGAAATTTTGAATCGTCATTTAACAAACTATATTAAGTGAAGCTACCACCGGTTCGGAATGCAGATTATGCCGAGAAGAACCGCAAGTAACTCAGTAGTTACTCTTTTTCAACATCTAAAAATACAGTCATGTTAGTTAAATACAATTATATATGTATGTTATATATCCTGGCTGGAAGTCAAAGAGTATTAACTCCATGCATAATATACTAAAATTATAATAATATTACTTATTACTGTTTTAGAAGATACTGATACAAAAAATAAAAAAAATATTGACAAATTTTACGTATATAAATAAAATTGTCCAATTTATCTTTAAAAATAATAATTAGGGGCCTCGACTCCTTTGTGGCCCTAGCGCTTTCAAACCTCCAAATCCGGTCCTAAACGTGTGTTTTGACTTTCAACGCGCAGCTAAATTTATTGAGTCTGAACGTACAAAATATATATTTTTTTTTGTTTCAGTTAATATGTTTCTGGTGCGCCGTCGTAGCGACGGCTGCGCAGTCGCGGGACGAAGATTATTATGGACCACAAACATTCAGACAAGTCAGTCTTATTACTCTTTAAATAGATATATATATTTAACATTTATATACACGGTCTACCACAGCGTTTTGACGAGGGTTATCAGACATCTGATAAGGTTTAATTGGCGCCTCCATTGTTTATATATTTGAAGCACCAAAACAAATTAACCAAAAATACACGGACTGGTACAGTGTGATACATCACTAGAGGTATTTACAACACTATTAAATAAATATAAAGAGGTCATACACTATTAAATTATACGATAAAATCTTAAACTAGCATAAGCAATTGTAATCCTCTAAAAAATAAAATACAAAAAAGGAATGATGTTAATTTAAAAGAAAGACAAATTTAATTGCCGAGCCGAGACGGCCAAGTGGTTAGAACGCGTGCATCTTAACCGATGATTTCGGGTTCAAACCCAGGCAGGCACCACTAAATTTTCATGCGCTTAATTTGTATTTATGATTCATCTCGTGCTCGGCGGTGAAGGAAAACATCGTGAGGAAACCTGCATGTGTCTAATTTCAACGAAATTCTGCCACATGTGTATTCCACCAACCCGCATTGGAGCAGTGTGGTGGAATATGCTCCAAACCTTCTCCTCAAAGGGAGAGGAGGCCTTAGTCCAGCAGTGGGAAATTTACAGGCTGTTAATGTAATGTAATATAAAAAAAATATATTTCGATTTGGCACAAATGTTGTGTATTGAGTTAGTATGTTGTTACGTAGTTAGACTTACTGATATAACCTATTCAAATCGAAGTATGAACAAAGATAAATAAACTTTAAAAGATTTACGTATTTTTATATCAGGCGATTTGCTAATAACTCAGCTATATTGTGCACAGTTCTTGATATATCTTTAGTTATAATACAATACTATTTAATAATAAAAATATATAATTATATTTAATTTTACTTCAAAAATTCCGATAACAGTTTCGTCGACGTTTAAATTATCGCAAATCCATCGTGAATATCATAGATTAATCAAGCTCTCGACCAATGACATCGCGTCAATTTGCTGTCAAATGTTATTGGGTTTTACTTCTCTTATGGTTGGAATGGAGTCAGTAAGTCCAGTGACGTTATAGTTCTGAATATGGCCCTCCAATAAACGGATTTACGATCAAAAAAATTCGATTATTTACCGATGTTGATACGGCTCGCTTAGTATATTTCAGTTACTCTCACAGTACAATGTCCTACGGTATTATGCTTTGGGGTAACGCAGCCGCTATCCATACAATATTTGTGCTGCAGAAGAGGGTCTATTCCCGCAATCTATGAGCTAGGAGCCAAGGAATCATTGAGGTATAAAATTAATGAAATCAAGATGTTAACTGTTGCTTCTCAATATATATTCTGTAATGTTTTGTATGTACGGAAAAATATTAACGATTTTATGAGAAAATGTGATTCTCATAGCATCGGTACAAGGAACAAACACAAACTTGTTACTCCTGTTACTCGACTGCATGGAGTCAGTAACTCTTTTGTGGGGCAATGTATACTGTTCTACAAAAGGATGCTAGAAAACATTAAAAAAATCGCTATTGCCAAATTGTAATAGATTTTTAAAGAACGTTTGTGAGCGAAATGTTATACAATCAGTGAGTTCATGGTTGATGGCACACCTTGTGAATGAAACACTCGCCACCTGGCTATTTCTTTGTTATACAAAATATAAATAAACAAGCACTAATTGACAAAACATAAACAAAAATACTCGCTAAGTTTCTTTATATTCTAATCTATGATATTCACTATGGATTTGCGATAATTTAAACGTCGACGAAACTGTTATCGGAATTTTTGAAGTAAAATTAAATATAATTATATATTTTTATTATTAAATAGTATTGTATTATAACTAAAGATATATCAAGAACTGTGCACAATATAGCTGAGTTATTAGCAAATCGCATGATATAAAAATACGTAAATCTTTTAAAGTTTATTTATCTTTGTTCATACTTCGATTTGAATAGGTTATATCAGTAAGTCTAACTACGTAACAACATACTAACTCAATACACAACATTTGTGCCAAATCTAAATATATTTTTTTTATATTACATTACATTAACAGCCTGTAAATTTCCCACTGCTGGGCTAAGGCCTCCTCTCCCTTTGAGCAGAAGGTTTGGAGCATATTCCACCACGCTGCTCCAATGCGGGTTGGTGGATAAACATGTGGCAGAATTTCGTTGAAATTAGACACATGCAGGTTTCCTCACGATGTTTGCCTTCACCGCCGAGCACGAGATGAATTATAAACACAAATTAAGCCCATGAAAATTCAGTGGTGCTGCCTTGGACCCGCCAATCATCGGTTAAGATGCACGCGTTCTAACCAATGGGCCATCTCGGCTCTAAAATATTAATATTGATAAAATTAAAAATAGATACTACACAAATCATGAACGGGGACAATAACAGCCTATAACAACTTTAACATTGAAGAAGGTTGAAATTTTTGGCTCGAATATAAACTAAATCAATTGAACCACACTTTTTGGTGAAAACCGCATTAAAATCTGTTGTGTCGTTCAAAAGATCTAAGCGAACAGACAGCCTCTATATATCTAGCCTTAAAAATCAACAAATTCAAGTACCTTATTGTTTTGATAACCTTGTGTTGAGTTACTTAAGTTAACTTATAATTAAAGGGATTATATATTATATAAAAAGACTGATATATAACTCTATCTGGGTAAGCCACTTGATTAATCTTACTTAAGAACATATAATTTCACAATATAAACATTGTGAGGAATAAAAGCTACTCGTTGTAGATTTCGTAGAGCTTCAAGTTGACTACCGTGATTAATGGTCGCGTTTAATATCCCCGCCAATAGTGCGAGCTGTCAAATCTTGTTTCCTCGTGATTTAAAATCTGGCGCTAGTGCCGGACCGTGAGTTTAGGGGCCCCACTTAAGACAAATCTGAACGTAGGCTGCAAACCATACGATCTGTTTAATTTAATGATGATGGATTATTTCGCGTTATAGTCTATTTTTGACTTTGACTTGACTTAACTTGGGGCCCCTTGAATCCACGGGGCCCTGGGCTGAAGACCAAAAAGCCATACGGTAGATCCGGCCATGGCTCTGTTATATCATATAAATATAAAGTTCATTTGAAACTACACAATTTCACAACAATAATCTTAACTTAAAGTTATTATTTGTAATTCTAAGAAGAAAAATGAAGAGATGTAAATTAAATTAAACTAGAGTCGTCGAGAGGATTTATTTGTCAAAATTCCTAATTTAAAAATATATCCTCCCCGGCGGGGAATCGAACCCCGGTCTCCCGCGTGACAGGCGGGGATACTTACCACTATACTACCGAGGATATGGATAAGGGAGCGAAATTGTTGTACTTTCTTTTAATAATGTTTTCATATACGCTGATCATAAACGTTCAACTTAGTTCAGTTAGTTCTGAACGACTAAAGAACTACAAATTCGATAACATTGAACTATCTCACCAAGAAGGTCGCAGATAGACATAGTTTACTCGGCACGTACTTAAGTTTTAATACATATTAATAAAAAATTGTTAATCATTTTTCAGTTTATTGTATATTCTGATATATTTTTTTTCAGTGTGTTATTTTTTATTTAATACGCACGAACGCAACAAACTTTGGGAACTACGATTTTGTTTTCCATGTTCACGTAGTTCTACTAACTCATTCACACAACGATACAAAGTATCGCTTCTTGGCGGTAGATTATATAGACCTTAAAGATTAACTTTAACGTATTACGTTATATTTAATTGCAACGCCTGTGTGCGGGGCACACGGGCCCCGGGTCTGAAGGGGTGCCGAGCGCCCTCTAATGCGGCTCCTCCAAAGATGCGTCGCTCGCGGCACCGGCGCTCTCAAAGATCCTGCGCCCGTGTTACGGCCGATGTCGGTTGCCCGTAGCAAAGCAAGGCGCGCCACCACAAGCTGCATCTTTAAATCCTCAACAAAATCCGCCATACTCGTAGGAAATGTTCACTTCTCCGCCCACTCGCGTTTGTAATAAGTTGCATTTTTCGCTTAAGTATGACGAAAAATACATTTCAACACTAAGGTTGGTAATTGGATCATCTCAAACACCTTCCTTCCTAATAAACACTTGCTTTGCTTTGCGACATCATTTAAATTTGCACTCGAATTTCCGTTTGAAAATATAACTGTAAGAGTATTCCATTTTGACTACTAGAGGGGGCCAGGGTACTGGCTGCACACGGGCGTCACAAGGGCTAGAGCCGCCTCTGCCAAACTAGACGATTTTACTATTCGTAAACAAAACGAAACGTAAACTGTCGGTATTTTTGTTGGACGATTAAAACTCTATTTACAGTAAATCACTCAAGATTTCGCAATATACACGTACCTTGCAATCAATAACGTCAAACAGACAACAATACAATAAAACTTTACACGAACAACAATTCTTAAAAACACAAGTCCATAGAGCTACGAATCGTAGAACTGCCTTATAATTCTAGCTTTAATATAAAAAAAATATTATAGGTGCCAAGATCTGCCATGTTCCAGCCCCTGGATACACCTTGGGCTTCTTCACAGAGAACTACCGACGTAGTAAGTACACGCTGACACTATCTGTTCTACCCAAAATATTGCATTTGTAAGCATATCCTCGGTAGTATAGTGGTGAGTATCCCCGCCTGTCACGCGGGAGACCGGGGTTCGATTCCCCGCCGGGGAGGATTGTTTTTATTTTTTTAATAAACAGATCAGCTAAATGCCTTTAGGTTTGATCGTATCTTTTATAAATGACGTATAATTCACATTTTTTTTTTCTTTTTTGTATTCTAAAATCATAAATTTAATATTTAGGTTAAGATATTTTTATGGTATAGACGGACGAACAGATGAGACACCTGATGGCACACAAAATCATCAACTAGGGTGTCTCAAAATATATTTTAGGAAACCTATGACAGATTTTAAATTAATATGGTTATTTTTATTTGTTATTTTATGTTTATTTTATTTGTAATTTTATGGTTATTTTAACATTTATAATGTCTTGTTCACGAAGTCTCGTGAACAAGACATTCGTAGATAATGTCGAAATATCGAGCTCCACCAAATAAAAATAAAAAACATGGTAAATATCCCGTTTTAAATACTGTTAGTAACCTATGACAGGTTTTGTTTTGATTGCATTTCATTGTAAACTGCAAGTCACTCATCAAACCATATTTGAATGAAATCTTTAATGTAAAATAGTATACATTAGTTCAGTTAGAATTGGAGTTTGTCGATAACAATTTACTTTAATTTTGTTTATGTTTTTAATTTTTTTTTCGTATACAGCCGAAGCACCGTTCTCTAATCGACCAGTAGCTCTCTAAAATTAATTCTTTGTTAAATCGTAACAATTTGGTAAATTGCTATCAAGAATCCTCTTTATTTTTCTGCACATCTACGGCTGGAGCTCCTCAAAATGAGACCAAAACAGATCTCTTATATCAAACTCAAACTCAATTCCTCTATTCAATATAGAAGCATTACACTTACTTATTGATAGTCAAATTAAACACTACCACCGGTTCGGAAAAGGAAACGCCCTGACCTGAGAAGAACCGGCGAAAGAAACTCAGCGGGTCCTTTTTTTTTTGTCAGTCTTATATGTATTTAATATATTGAATATGATTAGAAACAGCCAGGAGGCGATCGTTTCATTCCCAAGGCGTGCTATCAATCATAAACTCACTAACTGTATAGTAACCTTTCGCACACAAGCGTGCAATACAGCTATCATCCCATAATGTATAAGATGTGCCACTTACCTTGACAACTAAGACGTTATATCTTATGCCTGCAGTTATGAACGTTTCAGATATGGAAACTTGGCATACAATAAAATGATCTGCTAAATTATCTTTTATCTTCATCACGTTTTAGGTGAATCCATACCGCCCGCAGTTGTTCAACCCAGCTTCCGATGACGTCACACCACAAGGTACTACCGCACAATCCTGGAGACCCAATCCACCACCGGTCTATGAAAATTATAATCGAGGTTCGTTGCATAAAGTGTAATTAAATCAGCTCGATTGCCACCTCTTGCAGATTCATGAGACTATGGCAGAAATATTCATGTGCTTAATTCATTTAATTTATAATTGACCTGTTACTTGTGTGTGAAGGAAAATGTCGTGAGGAAAAGTGTGCATCTGGTAAAATTCCACCTTATGGATCACCAATCCGCATTGGAGAAGCGTGATGGAATAAAAAAGAGTCCAATATTGTGACATTGACAGGTAGGCTGGTAATTTACTTTAATTTGAAAAGTTTTTTTATTCCAGGCTCAGAAAGTCCACGATCAGAAAATTGGCGCGTTCCGTACGGAATTTCTAAGGAACAGCAAGCAGCGATCCTGCATCACAAGCAATCTTTGAGCTCAGGTTTGTGATATTGATTATGATGACCATGATAACTACTCTTCATAGGCAACTGCACGAGACATACACGAGTTTGCTCTCATTACGTCTCTTTCATAATCCAAAGGAACGGCAAATTCAACAAGATGAGAAAGAGTTCAGGCACATTAGGAACAGCTTTACCCAACGTACTTTACGGGTACAGGAGCGTGAACAGTGACGATTTCCGAATTCGGAATTACTGAGAATTTACAGTCAGAAAAACCCAATTAATTTTATATGGTCCGACCTGATGTTTAAATCCTGGTTCTACATATATGCGGCCTTTCAATCTAGCCACTTGATGCAACCATATTGGAAGTCAATAGCCATTACAACAGAACCACCATTTCTGCAAGTCTGTATTGGTATATGCAACAACTGGTAACATTTACTTTCTCACGAATCAGCATAAAGTGGACAGGATTCTAGATTCCAATTTTTATGTTGGAACTACAAAATTTCGTGGATTTTTCAAGAATTTTTCCGTATCAATCATGACTTGACAGAGTTTTTTCAGTTCAATGCAAAGTTTTTATTCACAGTTGTTCTAACACTTGCGTATTCTGCGTTTATTTCTTTCTGGTTGTGACAGATCTATGAGGCCATAGAGTATTTCCGAACAGACGCCTGAATATTAATTGAGAAATTGAGAAACATTGAGAATATTCACGATAATTGAAACATGGCATTGGAAGGAATAAATTCCTCAATCTGTCATTACGCTTCGAATCTCAGCTGAGGTTACGTTCAAAGGAGTCCGTTTTATCGGATACCTTTTATGTAGTTGTAGGAGTGAGTTCACAAATGACATTATTAGTACCAATAGAAGCACAACAAGAAACGGTCCTATAAATACGGTGCGAACATAGCCTCGAGTAGCAATTGATGCCTTATAATCGATTTTAATTCATCCACCAGAGGGCGCTTTCCGATTCGAATACGCGTCAGACAATGGCCTTGCGGCCGGCGAGGTGATAGAACCTGATGGATCCAGGGTCGGCGCTTATCAGTACAAGGATCCCAGTGGACAGCTCGTGAAATTGAAGTACCGCGCTGGAAAGGAAGGATTCCAAGTAAGATAATGACTTATGATATAGGTAGAGCGGGTGAACGTGCCATCTAATTTTGAGGGATCACCAACGCCCATAGACATTAGCGCTGTGAGAAATATTAAACATTCCTCACATCGCCAATGCGCCACCAACCTTGGGAACCAAGATGTTATGTCTCTTTTTCCTGTAGTTAAACTGACTCAGCTCACTCGCCCTTCGAACCAGAATATAACAATAGGTACTAAGTATTGCAGCCACCGAGTTAATTCGCCATTGCGCCTGGCGTAACAAGGAAATACTTATTTCATTTATAATTACCATAGTTTTGGGTCTATTGAAGTAAATTTATTAGAAGATTGACTCAAGTTGTAGTAATTTTGTGGAGTTCTGAATATTTAAGGTGTTATTTTGTATCAAATTCTAAATAGATATGTATTTCCAGATTCTGGAAGGAAGTCATTTACCGAAAAGCCCCGAGCCAGTACCGCCAGCAGCTCCTAGTAAGTATTTTATTTATATTGATTACAAAACGAATTCCCTTTGCCGCGTCTGTCTATCTGTCTGAATGTAAGGCTCACATGGTTTTTCACTAATGAACGGAGTGATCTATGACTAAGTTTAAGTGCCTCATAAATTAAGGTTTGGAGTAAATTGCGTTGAATTGAACGGTGACTATTGAAAATGGAAGAAAATATCATGATGACTAGCAGATTTAGTGGCGTGCACTGTGAAACATTAGTACTTCTATTTCAAATAGGTAATAACCAATTGACCCTTATTCTATTCTAACTTCATGCTACGACCTTATTACGACCCTTATTCGCCCAAAGTGATAAATTTCAAAATGAAAATAAAATATCTTTGAAAATTAAAATCTTCATAGTGTAATAACAGAGAAGTTTAATTAATAAAAAATATGTACATATAAATTTAACAAAAATTGCTTATGAATCACAATACAAGAAAGAGCCCGTTAAGGTTGTCGCTGGAGAAAATTCTCATTTAAAAAAATGCCATTTAAGGAACAATCTTATTGCTGATTCATGCATAAAATAGTACATATTCTGTAAAAACAAGCTCGAAACTCATCGTAGAAAACGATCGGAAACGTCAGAGCGTGATATAAGTCACAAATCAAATCAAATCAAATCAAAATATACTTTATTCAAGTAGGCTTTTATAAGCACTTTTGAATCGTCATTTAACAAACTATTTAAAGTAAAGCTACCACCGGTTTGGAATGTAGATTCTACCGAGAAGAACCGGCAATCAACTCAGTAGTTACTCCTTTACAACATCTAAGAATACAGCCATGTTAGTTAAATACAATATACAAATTACATATGTATGTTATGTCTCCTGCCTGGAAGTCAACGAGCGTTAACTCCACGCTTTTTTATCATCTATATTTCTACAAAATAGCATGTAATTTCACGAGTGATATACGTAGCTATTACAGATAACAGACCTGCCTCATAACGTTTAATCAAATTAAATTAATATACCAGCAGGTAATTACTATTCGGAGGCTTATGAACAGCAACGTCGTCAGTACGATTTGCAACAGCAGTACAACCAACAGCGACCCGAGCCGCAGTGGCAAAATCAGGTATTAATGATACGTCAAGAATTAATGATTGGATAAGGCATTCCAATATTATACGTATATTGTTAATGGGGTTAGTTTATTTTGTTTGTTTTATTGGTGGATCGATGAATGGTTTACTTGATTGTATTCAATTTGAAAATAAACTTCATGTTTTTAAAAATTATCGTCAATTGCACAACCGTTTAAAGTAAAAATTCGCAGTTTCGACCCTTACCAATTGTACCGAACTTAATTTGTGTTATATAAATGGAAATATTAGTAAAACTTAGAAGGGAGCATAGCTACTATTCCTTTTTAAAAATTATCTAATCAATAAGTCTTTTATTTATTTATTGAAAAAGTTACATCATCAACTTGTCACTAAGCACTCAGAAGTGATCACTGATGTGAGTAACGTTCAAAGTGATACGTTTTTAAAAGTTTAAAACGACATTGATCAAAGAAACTGTCAGATATAATTGACATAGCACCGAAAATCCTATATCCTGTTGGTGTAGAAGACATAGTACGTTTATTATTAATAAATAAATAATAATAATAAATAAATATTGGACAACATCACATACATTACTCTGATCCCAATGTAAGCAGCTAAAGCACTTGTGTCATGGAAAATCAGAAGTAACGACGGCACCACAAACACCCGGACCCAAGACAACATAGAAAACTAATGAACTTTTTCTACATCGACTCGGCCGGGAATCGAACCCGAGACCTCGGAGTGGCGTACCCACGAAAACCGGTGTACACACCACTCGACCACGGAGATCGTCAATGACGTTATTGTCGTGTTATAATTGATAGTTATCTTTTAGCCGATTTTAATGTCTACCTGAGTTCATACATATGTTCGAAATATATTTAGGCCGCTGAAACCCAGCGAGGTGCAAGTGGAGGCTCGGGTGCAGTAGCTGGCGCAGGCAGTCAATATTTCAACCAAAATTGGAGACCAGATGGTCGTGATGATGGTCAGGTATGATAAAAAATAAAAAAAATTTTAGCAACATTTATAAACAAATGCTCGGGTATAGTTTTTAAAAAGTATTTCGTTTTAAAAATCAAAAAAGGAGAAGGTTTTTATATCGTACATATAATCGGGTAAATTCTTTTGTTAATTAAGTATAAATCCTAGTCTATGGTCCCTTTAATTTCATTAGTATTGGTCTTTTTAAGTTTATTATGTAAACGGTTATAATCTATAATATTCATAATTATTATTAGGCATTTGATTTATTATATGTCACAAGTAATAATCATCACTATATGAACTATACCTCTTTGAGCACATAGAAAAAATCGCCATTTTATGGCAGTCGAATCCCGCCGATATTATCTATACTTTTTCCACAGATAATAAATAACACTTAAGTTTTATCATAAGTCTATATGCAAAATTAACGTTCGATTCCAGTGAATATAAATAATTAATGGTAGCAGCCTTTAAATGTCCCACTGCTGACCTAAGGCCTACACCACGCTGCTCCAATGCCTGTTGGATACACATGTTACAGAATTTCATTGAAACTAGACATATAGAGATTTCCTCGCGATGTTTTCCTTCACCGAGCACGAGATAAACACAAAGTACACATGCAAACTTAGCGGTGCTTGTCATTGTCATTCTAAACACTGGGCCATCACGGCTCCCAAATATAATATTACATATTGTTATCATTCGTTTATGATATAATGTAATATATATTTTCCTTTTGTTCTCAGTACCGCGATAACGACATAGAAGAACAAAACCGTGGACCACATTCATTTGGAGGAGGATACGCGTTCGCTTTCAAAGGTTAAAAATACAAAGAGGTTATCCGTCCGTGGAGAATCTATTCGGAGTAAATGAAATGTTTTTACAAATGAAATTGTTTGGATTTAGATAAGAAAAACTTTGAGCTGTATTGAAAAAAAATGTCCAATGTATTTGTTTACAGCAATCATTAATAGAACCCTTTTGTATAAACATTTATATAATGTATAATGTGTTTTATTTTATTGTTATTTAACCATTTTTTGTTTAAATTGAGTTTAATAGCATCGGTACAATAACTGTAAAGGACTTATTAATAAAGCAGAGTATAGCAGAGTATACGTTAAATACGCGTGTTCATTAGACAGTCGATGACGTTTCTTTTGAATATTTTTATACAAATGAATCTAAAATTACATGCTGACTGATTTCACCGCCGAATTAATACTAGTGAACTTGCAAATGAGATACTAAGAGATATATTTATTCCGTAATAATCGTTTTGAATTTAGTAAACATATATTTTTAGTCGATAAATGAATGAAATAGAAATTGAAAGAATTAATGAAATTCAGAAATGTTTTTTATTTTTAAATTAAAAAGTTATCGAATCTAAAACGAGAAAAAGTTAACAGAAAAGACTAATATCATTCTTCCCATCACTAAAATTCAAATTTACCAATAGAATAGAAACTTTAATAGGAAATTTGCTTTAAATGTATTTTTATGCAGATCAAAGCGCAGTACTAAACATAGATTGAAATAAAACAATAATTTAGTTCATATACCCACACTTTATTAAAACAACACCAAATTTTAACACAAACTCGACGTAACACTGATATAATTAAAACATTATAAAATAAATAAGCAAAATCGCTAATTAATATATTTGAACGAATTATAAAAATAAATCATTTAAAACATGACTAGTATATATTTATCGAAGCATTCAAACAATGCTAATATAAATAGTATCATTATTTATCGACACGAAAATAATTACATAATTATATCATTAAAAGCTTTAAAATATCACTAATGACTATCACAATAACATTTTGATATATTTAGATAAAATCTATTAATATTCTTTTGTATATTTTACAAATGTTTCTAATTATTACTATTTTACACTTTCAGCTCGTGGCCTCGTCGTTATAACTAGAAAATTTCGAATATAATCTGTACATTACATAGTACGAAAAGAAATAAACGTATATTTAATTAAATAATTACACTGCACGAACCAAGACCTTTGTTATAGTTCTATATTATTTTAAATAATCAACATTTAATTTTTTATTTCATGTTGTTTCAACTAATATAAGACATGAAAGGACCCAATTCCAGCTATGGATTAATTATTATATCATATTTTGTACATAGAAAATAAGCATCAAATATGAATGATTAATGTATAATGATAACATTTCAATGAACGCTCTATTTCATTATTTTCTACACTACGTTTAATGATATTTTGAATTATATTACTTAACATCTACGAATGAATATTTTATCGATGAAAATGATAATCTATGTGTAAAAAAACTGAATGTCAGAAATGAACGATTTCAAAGTTCTATGTCTTGTCATACGTTATAAACATCTCGATAACGTTTGAACATCTAATACTGGAAGTTTATGTGATTATATTTTTTTCCTTAATTATTATTACAATTATAAGCCATTTAAAAATATTTCATGCGTCGTTAACTATTTTGTATGAATATATTCTATAGTTATAACTTATTAATGAAATGTTATGAGATCGAGAAGTGGTCACAAACTACATACGAATATTGAAATTTAACCTAAGATATATTTTAAGCGATGGTAACGTTTAAGTCACACTAAATTTTATCAAACACGCAGCCATACGTATATTGATAGAACCGTCCTTGAGAAAAGAATCCTTTAGAATATGATTACAATATTAAATCATTATTACTGGTTATTTATTACGTAATAAAACACTTGTTTATTTTTGTTATGTGATTTGTTTTTCGACATATATCGTGACGAGACTATAAACACAATAAACACAAAAAAAAAACAAATGATTTTCTTGAAACATCCTTCAAAGACGCTTGTGACAAGTAACATCCCATCGCATCGCAAGTTAGGTTATATTATATTGAAACCACTTTAAATAATGATTACATGAACTATAAACACTACAGTAAATATTCCTTTGGATATAATGACTTAATCATTAAAATTTGATTTAATACTGTGTCAATTTTATTTTCGATCAATGAAATGATATTTATTTATACCTTATCATTCATTATTATATAAGACATTGATTAAGAGTTAAAGGTTTATATTCTTAATATTCCTAGCTTGTATTATTAAAAAAAAACTATTCACTTATGAATGTTACAATGAAACACGAATCTAGTACATGAAATAGTAAATAATGATTAATATTTTTACATCAGAGCATGCATATATTGGTACGTCTTTAACGGTTATTAAATACTAAGCTTTTAACATAGAAAATATGATTTTACTATCGAGATAATATGAGAATAACCATTCATATTTGATGGGAATATGCGTTATACATTACAAAGAGATTATTATATAAAAGATACTACAGTAATTAATACCGCAAAACACATATTTAAGATTAGACGTGACGAAATGATTTTCAATATTATTTCTAATAGATTTAAAATTTTAATGATTAATATGTTAATGGAATGATGTAAAATCAAGATGTAATGATCGTTACCTAATGTGGTTTGTGGTGGCAGAGCGATGACTTATAAAAATATATCTTATTAATTAAAATAAATGATATTTTTGGTCCGTAATCAAATAAGTGTGCTCGAATAACGTGTGCATTTAAATACGTTATTGTGTTTATTATTGTCCAATATGAAAAAAGTTTTATTGTTGCCATTTGTATCGAAAATTTATGTTATTTTTTTTTTACACAAAATAAACCATTGTTATTTTGTACGTAAAACACGTCGCTCTCTTTTTAAAATAATGTTTATTATTATTTATTGTAAATTTCGTTAAAAACAACGTCTTTTTTTTTTTTTTTTTTTTCAAAAAAAATTAAGTTGACGTTTGAAAAGTTCATATTGTCTAATCGCCTTTTCGAAAATTTAATCAAAAATATTGTCAAAGTCACCATTGCGAAATACTTTGAATCATAATTTTAAAAAAAATCTCGTTCTCGATATATATGTTTAAAATACGTTGATATATTTTCGATATATAAAATACATTTTTCTATAGACACCCTGACTAAACGGCAATATTTTTTTAAACGCTAAAGCCTACAAGAAGTCGCAGAAAACATTTACGTAGAGAGACCTGGTCAAAGAGGGAAAATTGGTCAAAAAATGCACTAAACCATTATATATTCAATAAATATAATCAATACTATGTTTATATATAAAGATATACAAACATTGGCAGCCACTACAGTATATTTATAATTTTTTTTATATATGTGTAAGATTTTTTAAAATCGTTAGAGTTAAACTACACATATTATCTAATATGTAAATTATTTAGTTAAATATATAGTAAATATCAGATTTTTTTTAACTACTATGATGCTAATTTTTTTTTTTCGTTTTTTTCTTTTCTCATACAAGCATTATATATTTTTTGGCAAAGATTTTAGTAATAATGTCAGAATCGGGCGGGTCTCAAGATGGCGGCGTTGTCAAATATGATTTTGAATCTTCGGGCTTATTCTTCTTCCTCGTTCTGGTAACTCACGTAGCGAACTGATGATTTTTCGCTAATGATTAGGCTCTGTCAAAACGTAATGACACGTCAACATTTAATGATGAATTACTAAACATCAATTTTATTTATTAACACTAAATTACGACTATACCAGCAACTTAAACTATGTAACAAATATATTTATTATTTACTAGCTAAACATTTGTCTTTAACCGCGCGTCATTTATAAAACTAACACAAACCTTTAGTACACAAATCGTATTGATCTCCTCGAGGAGTTAATTAAAAATAGTAGCCTTCCTTCACCGAGTCTTAAACTATTTCCATACCGAATTTTATCTAAATCGTTCCAGCAGTTTGAGCGTGAAGAGGTAACAGATGGGGTTACTTTCGCTTTGAAAATATTAGTATAGATTGACTATAAACAATTCAATGAATTGAATTCAGTGATGTCTGTCCTGATTTATATCTTTGTTGATTCTGATCTTAGAATATTATTATAATCTTTTTACTGATTCATCTTGGCGCTATTTTTCTTAAAGTCATAACAGGAAATAGGACTTTGACACAAATTGAATTTCATGTTCACAAACAAACAAAATAAAATTTCGCGATGGGTATGTATTTTCAAATATTTACCTGTTTCTCATCTCTGGCTGGTGGTGAGCGCAGCAGCAACAGGAACGGGGCATACGCGAAGTTCAGTATCGCGATTATGACGAGCATCCATTCAAAGCCGATGCTGTTCACAAGAGCCCCTGAGAACGCTGGACCTGTGGATCGAAACATATTCTTAATTTAAATCTTAATATTTTTTTTAATATTTAGAATGACTAAATGCGCTACCATGGGCAGATAGAAGCTAGTCGCGCAAACGCGTACCTGAGCATATCTGTTGCGCCATTTTGATGCTGTCCAAGACGTTGTATGCAGTTTTGTTAATTATTTGGGAACAGTGTAATTTGAATGATAAGTCCATAAACCAATAGTTTTTCTCATTTACTTGTATATTCCAAGAATCAAAAAGTTCGATTCAAAGAGTCCGCAATGTACAAGATTATGAACGCGAAGAAATTTCCGAATTTTCGCGCAACGTTCGCCAGGGCCGGATTTTGGGGGGATCCGAGGCAACTACCCTTGAGCCTCCACAAGGCAGAGCCACAACCTAACAATTTGAATGTAATATATTTGTAGATGTCTAGAGAAAGTTATATTATAATTATATCACTAAATACAGTTTTAAGAGAAGAGTAAATAAATTATTGCTTACGGGCGGAAATAAAGATATTCAAATTAATTTGTAAAATAATAATTTGAGTCTTCACTTCTCTAATTTCTCCCCCGGGCCTCAGATCTTTGAATCTGATCCTGATGTTCTGTTCTCTATGACTTACCAACAGCGTAACCCAAACAGAAGGCAGTGTCGCCGATGGCATACACGGAGCCGTAGACAGCAGCATGGCGAATATCCACAAGGAAGCCGAGCTCTGGCATCATGGACGAGTCGACCATTCCAATAGCGAAGCCTAGACCAGCGTTGGGGATGATGAGATGTTCCAGTTTTCGTGCCATTGGGATCTATTTGAGAAAAAATTTATTAATAATGCAATGACTATATATTATAAATGCAAAAGTCAGTTTTTGAGTGTTCTGTGACGCGACTGTGCGACTTTCTAATATATATTTTTTTTAAATTTTATATGTAGGCGGACGAGCAAATGGGCCACCTGATGGTAAGTGGTCACCACCGCCCATAGACAATGGCGCTGTTAGAAATATTAACCACTCCTTACATCACCAATGCGCCACCAACCTTGGGAACTAAGATGTTACGTCCCTTGTGCCTGTAGTTACACTGGCTCACGCACCCTTCAAACCGGAACACAACAATACTGAGTACTGCTGTTTGGCGGTAGAATATCTGATGAGTGGGTGGTACCTACCCAGACGGGCTTGCACGAAGCCCTACCACCAAGTAAAATTTTGAGTGCTTCACAACTGCTAGATATCGTCTAAACTTATATTATTATGAATTGAATATAACTCTGTCGGTTTGTACATCTGCTGCTCTTTCACGGCCTAGCTACTCAAACGGACATCATGAAATTATGTTTAAACGTTGTCGGGATTATAGAAAATGACATACACTAAATCAAATCAAAAATCTTTATTCAATATAGAAGTGTTTACACTTGCTTATTGATTGTCAAAAATCTACCACCGGTTCGGAATTTAGCACCTCGGACCTGAGAAGAACCGGCGAAAGAAACTCAGCGGGATATCACTAGCATAGCGGGATAACACTACCTATCGACTCCCCCCTAATTTATCATATGTTACAAACTTGCGCTCCCAACAATGGTAACTATTGTATGTCTCTCACGCATGTGATACCATCTTTCCAAAACAAATGCACGCAAATAGTTTCTATATTCAAATTATGGGTATGATGAACCTAACAAAGCCCTGTTACAAAGTAATGACAACGTCCTTGGTCTTCCAAGCTAAGACCTCAGGATCTTCAGGCCTGATAGCCACTAGATCAATGAGACTGCGATTGACTCATAATAAGATCTCAATTTTATATGGACAGGGAATTAAGGGAAGTCGGAACTGACGAATACTAATAGTAATATTAACTGAATAAAACTTTAACTTACCAATATAAGGCAGATACCAATGATGACAAGTCCAGAGCAAGCCGCAAGCCAGCGGCCCATCTTGTGTCCGAGCGGACCGAAGAGATTAGTTCCTGTGGACATGTAAAAGTATTTTCAAGACGTGTCACTCAAATAGCATGCTTATAGCAGGTTAATGTCAAAAGTATACGATAATTTAATTAAAAAAGGAGCTCGTGGAAAATTCAAGCAACCATGTCTGTTATTTGTGTTTCGTGAGATCACCTGCAGTCGATTTCTGCCATAGGTTTGCACCAATCCGTTCAATGTGGTCGAGTAAGTATGCTTGTCTAGGTTCGAACCCACGATGATGAGTTAAGATTAACCTAACCTTGGGGACAAGGCTTATGGTGCTGTAATGGGATAAAAATCAATGAATATATTACCAATAAGATAGCATATGCTCGCTGGCAGGAACGCAACTCCCTGCTGCCAACGCCTAGCTTCCATCGTGTCTGCCATCCAGATCGGCAAGCTTGGTTCCAACATGGCTATGCCAACGTTTGCGAATGTTATCGCTCCTGGGAAGATAAACATAAACATTTCATATAAATTCCGGCTTGAGTGTTGGAATTAAATTCAGTTTGTTTTATTATATTCATAAATGATAATATAAATGGGATTCTTCCTTTTTTTTAACTTAAATTAGATAGGTAGAATACTTGATGGAATGTGATTATTACTGCTCATATAAAATACATCTGTAGGAAATATTAATGGCTATCAACGGTCACCCTTCATGAGTGAGTGACAAGCCCAGATGGGTAGGTGTAGGAATTACTCGAAGGTTTCGTGGCGTCTACCTTTTAAAAAAATATTGCGGTATAAACCCTTGGCAATTGAATGAAATAAACAGTCAGGTTTTGTATATATTTACCAGCAGCAACGAGGATGTAAGGGTCCGTTACCAGGGCACGCAGTGACGGTGGTTCCGTTTCCTGTCTCACCACGCCAGGTTGCAAGATCATGAGTTGCAGCACTGTTGATAAATGGTACCAGTCATTCTAAAAGGCGGACTACACAAAGATTATACAAGGAAAATACGATACAGGCTGTTAATCTATATTGCATCAATATGGCGTCTTGTAACACTTGCAAATGTCCGCAAATTTATTTGTTTTGCTCAATGATAACGACCATGGATTTTGCAGGTTGTAAGTGTGTATACTTCTTTCCCTTGGTAAGCAAATAAAGCCGAACGTCTTGCGCCTAAAGTACTTCTCGAATTATGCACTAGTATTAAATAGTTATATAACATAACAACATTAGCCTGTAAATTTCCCACTGCTGGGCTAAGGCCTCCTCTCCCTTTGAGGAGAAGGTTTGGAGCATATTCCACCACGCTGCTCCAATGCGGGTTGGTGGAATACACATGTGGCAAAATGTCGTTGAAATTAGACACATGCAGGTTTCCTCACGATGTTTTCCTTCACCGCCGAGCACGAGATGAATTATAAACACAAATTAAGCACATGAAAATTCAGTGATGCTTGCCTGGGTTTGAACCCGAAATCATCGGTTAAGATGCACGCGTTCTAACCACTGGGCCGTCGCGGCTCATTAAATAGTAGATGATGTGGGTTGTTGATGGCGTTTTAATACTTACATCCATCGCCAAGAGCTAATGCTGACAACATCAGGAATGGAGCAGTTTTCCCGACGAATTCGTACATGAGTCCCCCAAAAGGAGGCCCGATTAAGACTCCTAGGGCGAGACCGCCTAATGCTATACCCATCGCGTTACCTCGTTCCTGAAACGAACGATAAACATCATTACGGTCAAATCAAATCAATGTTTAATGATACCAGCTAAAAAATCAAATTGCCTACGTTGCTAGATAAAAAAACATCAGCATTGTTGGAAAAGTAAGCAATTAGTATAATTATATTTTTTATAATCTCAGCAATCTCCCCGCTGAATGCCTCAATTCCCTGTGACGTATATTTAAAAAAAAAAAGAACGTTCGATCTCCTGTCATCGCTTGGGTTTACTTTTGGCGCGAAGTTTGGATGTTTCGGACACATCATTTAATGTTGATTGCTATTTGTTAATATAAAATCAGACATTATTAAGTCTTCTTTTTAAAAATACATTTTCACTTCTAGCCTGTGTGTAAAAACTCAATTATATATGAATTAATGGTATAAATAATAATAAGTTACCTTGTCGTCAGGATACCTCTCAGCCAACATTCCCATACCGGAAACGGAAGAACAAGATGAACCGATGCCTTGTAACGCTCGCGCCACAAATAAAACGCCGTATGATCGGCCGAAGGCGAATACTGAAAGCAATATTTTTTTTTTAAACACGTTCGTTTTTTTTAGGAAACAAACAAATGCAGTTCATTATTAGATCTTTCTGTGAATACTGTAACTTTGTTCAAGCTTGTCGAAGTAGGTACCGCATTCATTAGATATTCTATCGCCTCGACGTCGACGGAAAAATCCAATCTTTTTTATCGGTCCGGCCTGGGGTTTTTAACCAAGAATCTACGTATCTGTTGCCTTACATCTAGATACTAGACCAAGTAGTAAATCACAAATGTTATTCATAAATCGAAACTCACTTAACGTGGAGAGGAACATCAGGATGAAGCCGGTGAACATGGGCACGCTGTAACCAATTCTGAAACAAGGATTTCATATTTAATCAGTATTGTAATGATTTATTTTATTTGTAACCAACGGCTCTAATTAAATCACAGTAACTATTGAGTATCTTGCTGTTTCTTCTCGTAAGTATCAACATTCGGAAGAGCATACGGCTCTATGTTTAATAAATTCTGAAAAATTACTATTCAAAAATCGTTGGAATAGTATACTTGAATAAAGTATATGTTGTATTTTGCCTTGATGGCTCAGGGTTAAACGTGATTCTTAATTAAAGATTCTGAGTTGGCATCTGGGACAACTACCACTGTATTGATGGGTTTAATTTTTTTATAATTCATCTTGTGCTCGGTGGTTAAGGAAATCATCTTCCATGTCTGCCACATCCAAAAGAGAACCTTTGCCAAGAAGTGGAACGTTAAGAAGCTGTTACTTAACTGATTTAAAAAATAGTACAGTTAGCAAAAAAATACTTTTTTTTTTAAAGAAACTTTTTTTGAACCTCATCGTTAAAAGGCCTTACTCGGTAACGGTCTATGTTACTTTTTAATTTTTAATATTTTTCGATCCTAATTTTTATTAGCAATTCAGAAAAGTATGTATATTCAGTTATTTACTTAATGAAGTTAAGGCTATGTTCAGACGGACGCGCGTACATTCCGAAGACGAGAGGTAACGCACGATATCAGTCTGGAAGCTATTTTTTATAAAATTTCATTCGTTTATTCAATTTGGATACTTGCTTGTGTGTAAGAGGTCCAACAAATGGGTTAGCTAGTAGCTGAACGATGGCTTTGCTCGCGAACATCACTCCGACGGCAACGGTCTCGTGGATCAGTTCCTTGTGGCGTTCTTCCTTCTCAGCGGTCAGGTTCAAGGGTACTGGAACAATAAAATCTATCTATACATATAATATAAATAAATAACATTTAGTATGCTCGGAGAATTGGTACCCACACGCACGTAGGCATGAATTTGTCCACAGTTCAACAGTCATTATCATATATCAAATATTTATACACCTAAACCGTTCTCATGAATTACTCCTTGGTGAAATTCGTATGAAGTTATCTTCGGTAGATTTTGACTTTATACCGTTCATACAGGAGGCGGCAGGAGGATTTTGATTTGTAATCTGTGGTGATGTAATCTTGTGTTAAAAATAATAAGGCGTATTTATTGATCTATTTAAATTAATTGTTAAAATTAATTAATAATTTTAATATTAATTATTATTTACTTTATATTTCGGACCAATAATTTTGTTAATCGACTTCCAATTTAAGATTTTATTATCTATGGAAATAATATGTCATTTTGGCGGGCTTTTAAAATAAGATTAGATTGGGTAAAAATAAAAATGGCGTGTGTTTTGTTATTGATAACACACGACATTTTTTAAATGTAAAATTGATGAAATAACAATTGTGAGTTTTCAATAAGTAATTATAAGGAGTTTTCTTGTAATATTAACGTATTACACGTGTTATTCGACCAAATTACGCGAATGACAATGAATTTGGTGTTGACCTTAGCGCTCGAGTAAAGGACGTGAGTTGTTACGTCGGGTCTAAATGATCACAGTTAAGTGTTCAAGAAATAGACCCGTAAATGATGATAAAAATCTGAAATTACATCCGTTTCATGACTCGTAACTAACCTGCAACTAGTATATTGTTGGTAACTGGTCAATTTGGGAATGAAACGATAGCATCCGTGCCATTACAAATTAAAAAAAAAAAACTAGTTTTGTCATAGTTATTTACAATTATTAAACAAGCAATAAGAAAGTTTAACGGTTCTTTAATGAAGATTTTGACTTTGATTATTAACTCATCTCATCATCATCCTCCTGCCCTTATCCCAATTTGCTTGGGGTCGGCGCAGCATGTCTTCTTCCATACTTCTCTATCTGACGTCATCTCACAAGTAACATTCTTTCCAGCCATATCATCTTTCACGCAATCCATCTATCTTTTCATTGGTCGTCCTCTTCCTCTATATCCATCCACGTTCATGAGACCTTCCTCACAATATGTTCCTCATTCCTCCGCATAGCATGCCCATACCATGACAGCCGCCTTCCACATAACTTCTCGGCTACCGGTGTCACTTTTAAACTTCCTCTTATGGACTCATTCCTTACTCTATCCATTCGCGTAACACCAAACATTCCTCTCGACATTCTCATCTCAGCTACATGCAGTTCTCTTTCATTAACTCATCTATATTGTATATCATGATTATTAACTCATCTTTAATATTATAAATGCGAAAGTTACTCTGTCTGTTTGTTGGTCTTTCACTCTTCCGTCTTCCGCCGAACTACTGAACCGAATTTGATTAAATTTGATATGAAGAAAACTTGATATTCATAAAAGGACATTGGCTATTTTTTTAACCAAAAACCCGACGACCGATCCCTTGTTTTATAAACTAGTGTTTAAGCAAGTATTTAATACGGGATATTTACGAGTCTCGTGAACAAGAAATTCGTAGATAATGTCCGAATGTCGAGGTTCATATAAAAATAAAAACCATGTTAATTTAAAATCTTATATAGTGTTTAAGCACATGAAAATTTAGCTTATGAGTTTTAATTGTACGATATCTGGACGCGCAGAGCTGTTCATGATTTAGTTGGCACACGCAGCATCGCTTGCGCCTTAGGGGTTAGTCATCAGGTGTACGGCATGAAAAAGTAACCCTTGTCCTTCCAAAAAGCTCAAGCTTGGTTTAAACCAAATTTCATCAGATTCGGTTTGAAGGTTTGGCCGTGACAGACAGAGTTACGTCCGAATTCATAATATTAGTACAGACTAACTGTGCCCGCGACTTCGTGCGCGTTTGAATTAAACAAAAAAGTTATTATCGTAGCCTAAGTTACTCCTTATACATCAGCTATCTGCCAGTGAAAGTCCCGTCAAAATCGGTCCAGCCGTTCCAGAGATTAGTTGGAGCAAACAGACGGACAGACAGACAAAAACTGGAAAAAATGTTATTTTTAGTATATGTACCGTCTATACATACATATGCATTTAGTAAAAAGCGGTTATTTTAATATTACAAGCAGACAATCCGATTTTATTTTATGTATAGAATGGATAACTCATCACAAATCCAGATGGGTATCTCAAAGAATTGACAAATGTATCCCTTAAAGACTTCCTTTCAAAGTCCTCGGATTTAAGTAATGAGAACATTTACAATACGCAGACCGTCCGCTGGGAACAGAAACTTTCTGAAATATCCTTTGAAATATTAATTGCTCGGATTTTTTTTTATAATCCCTCTTCAGAAATGTTTTTATGAAATAACTTTTTAACTTATTTCATTGTGAAATGCTTAACGAAAAAAATAAAATGGAGTTTTATTTAGGGTTTGAATTTTCAAGATTCCTTTCTTAGTGGGTGTCTACTCAATAAAACGATCCAACTCAGCAAATTTCATGGCCCTAACTTTAATAGTTGACGCTCGACGATGATGAATCAGTCAGTCAGGACTTGTTATTTTGTAAGTACAGATAGAAGATGAATGAAAAATAGTTACCGTATAAATCTTGACCGCGCAGAATGGTGGCAAGAATGGTAGGTTGCGTACATTAGTTTATTTTACTTACATTGTGTGTTGTTTTCCACGAGCGTCTTGTTCATGCACGGGCAGTAGGGGGTCGGTGGTGGCAGAGGAGTGGTGAGGTCCTCTATCGAGACGGAGAGCGGCGCGTCCGGGTGGCGAATGTCATAGAGGAACTCGGGGATGATGGGGACTGTAAAAAAAATTAACTTTTAATCTTATTGATGTAAGGCTCTCAGGGTTATCTTGAGGTTCCATGTAATCAATTGGAGATCTTCTGTCAAACTGGAATTCTGTAAATGAATTTTTTTATGTTATATAGGAGGCAAACGAGCAGGAGGCTCACCTGATGGAAAGTGATTACCACCGCTCATGGACATCTGCAACACCAGGGGTTGCAGGTGCGTTACCGGCCTTTAAGGAATAAGTACGCTCTTTTCTTGAAGGTTCCCAAGTCGTATCGGTTCGGAAAAACCGCCGGCGAAAGCTGGTTCTACAGATTTTGTGGTTGTGATTGTGGAGTATGTGTTGGGTTGTGCGAAGCAGAAAATGCATTAAAAATCGCGCTGTTGTGGATTTTCGGACATCTATGTGGTGCGGGTGAAATTTAGAATTTAGACGAGATGTCCGAAGGTGAAATTCAGCTGCCGGGATTAATCCAAACAATTCCTTGGAACATTCCCCGTGGAAAATTCGGTAGAAGTTGCAGAGTGATCCAACATCTCTACGCAGAGCCAAAGGATCGAGCAGATCAGAAAGGGCTTGATCGTCGATAATTCGAGCTGCTCTACGTTGGATACGGTCAAATGGAAGGAGCTGGTACTGGGGAGCACCTGCCGAGAGGTGAGAGCAGTACTCCATGTGAGGCCAAATTTGCGCCTTGTATAGTCTTAGGCGATGGGCCGACGTGAAATATTGTCTTGCCTTGCTGAGCACACCGAGCTTTTTTGATGCCAATTTGGCTTTGCCTTCCAATTGACCGCGGAACTGAACGAGGCTCGAAATATCAACGCCAAGTATTCCGATACTAGCTGTGGCGGCTATCGGAATGCTCTGAAATCGTGGAGATACGACGAATGGTGTGTTTTTGGCGGTTAACGCGCAAACTTGCGTCTTTTTGAGGTTGAAATGGACTAGGTTTACCGGCCCCAGTTCGAGACTTGATTTCAGACACAAGTTTGTTCCGGTTTTCTTTGACGTTTTCCCGAGAAATATTAGCACGGCCGGTATATGAGGTGTCTATGGTACTGGTCTTCATAGCAGTGAATATTCCTGATTTGCAATAAGTCATTGATGTGCAGAAGAAACAGAGTGGGTGATAGAACGCAGCCTTGTGGAACACCAGCATTGACGGATTATTGGTCGGAACATGCACCGTCGACAACGACATTAATGCTCCGATCTGCCAAAAAGCTGGTAATCCAATTGCATAATTTCCCGGGAAGCCCATAGGAAGGAAGCTTCGAAAGAAGCGCTTTGTGCCGCACGCGCTGGAAGGCCTTCACTATGTCCAGACTGGCTGCTAATGCCTCCCCATTGCTCTCAACTGCTTCCGCCCATTTATGAGTAAGGTAAACTAGAAGATCACCGGCTGAGCGACCCCGACGGAAACCGTACTGGCGGTCACTAATCAGCTGATTACTCCTCTAGATACCGCAGGAGCTGGTAGTTTACAATGGACTCCATTACCTTGGAGAACAAAGGGGTGATGGCTATAGGCTTATAATTGGACGGGTCTGAGCGGTTACCCTTTTTAGGAATCGGATGCACAAAAGTAGTCTTCCAGGAGATCGGGACGACGCCTAATGCGTAGGATTGCCGGAAAAGACGCGTTAAGACCGGCGCCAACTCGGGAGCACATGGCCGTAGCACGATTGGAGGGATACCATCGGGTCCACTCGACTTATGAATGTCCAAGGAAAGAAGTGTTTTACGAACTGCACTTTGCCGGAATTTAACCTCCGGCATCGTGGTATCACATCGCGGGATTGTTGGTGTGACTTTCCTTGGTCATCCAGAGCTGAATTAGGCGTGAAGAGAGAGCCTTAAAGATCAGCTTTCTCAATGAGGCCAATGACTCACCGTCCTTGTGCAGATATGGAAAGGAAGGCTGACAGATATTCCCTAAAACAGCCTTAGCGAGAGACCAGAACGCACGTGTTCATGAAGGGAAACGCACCAGTCTGTCGCCAATTCTACCAATGTATTCCGTCTTCGCCTTAGCAATTACATTTTTGAAGGATCTAGTGGCAGAGTTATATTCCTTTCTGAATGCGCTGATGGTCGTTGCAATCTACACGCAGCCAGATAATCGATAGGTCCTGCCCTTCAAGGCTGCCGAGGCGTTGAGAGCAGATATCATCTCAGACGTAAACGCACACCTTAGCTCGTGGTACAAAGGAATGTTCCAATTTATACCCGGGGTAGGAAAGAAAAGTCGTATCGGCAAGAGAGGATATCTGGGTCTCGGTAAGAAAGAGCAAGGCCGGCTTCGCCGTCTCAAGGTGAAAGTGAACGGCGTTCAAGTTGGAGTTGAGTCCCCTTATGTTGCAGAAGTCCACGGTGAGGGTGATAGGGGTTGCCTTATGATGCCTGCTCCGCTTGCCCCGAACAGTGGCGAATGCAAAATTGCCCCCCCCCCGAATTCGGAGGGCAATAATTATAAACATATAGATACTAAACAACTAGTTTATACATATATATACAAAGAACTATACATCCAATAAAATTAATGTAAAAAAAATAACTATTTCAAACAAAAGAAGTCAAAATAAAAAAAAATCATAAAATAATTATAAAGATACTAATTTAAATCTAGAATCAAATTAGTTAAGATATCGGAGCACTTATGAAGACAGCGGTCGATGAGATCGAGAGCAAAGGGTTATGATAATACTTGAATATGAACTCTATAGTGATGTGATACACTTATCGATAACAGATATTTGTACTAATATTATAAAGGGGTTAAATTTGTGTATTAGGGGTGATCGATTCTAAAAATATGTTTCCTCGTCGAAGGCTACATTATTCCTGAGTGAATAATATTTATATTATAATATACTCTTTATGAATATATTGTTCATATTGACAAAGAAATAAAGGAGATGTATCGTTGGTTGAAACGAAGTTGCTTCCGCTGTATATTACGTATTAAATAACAGACATAATGAAAAAAACTTATAACCTTTGAGAGTTTAAATGTCAATGAATAAAATTGTTATTAAAAATCCGGCTTTGGTTGAAACAATAACAAAAATATAGTTTATATAATAACTATCAGTATTCAAAACGGGATATTTACAATGTTTTTTATTTTTATTTCCACCAAATAAAAATAACCATGTTCATTTAAAAAGTTTATATAATGTTTTATAAAACCGCATGCACTAGAAAGAGAGGCAGATATCACCTGGAGAGAGCATAACGTTACTTGGTGGTAGGGCTTTGTGTTTGCCCGTCTAGATCCACCCATTCATCAGATATTCTACCACCAAACAGCAGTACCCAGAATTGTTGTGTTCCGATTTGAAAGGTGAGTGAGCCTGTGTAACTACAGGCACAAGGACATAAGATCTTAGTTCCCAAGGTTGGTGGCACATTGGCGATGTAAGGAATGGTTAATATTTCTTACAGCGCTATTGTCTATGGGCGGTGGTGAACACTTACCATCAGGTGGGCCATTTGCTCGTTCGCCTACCTTTATCATAAGAAAACGCCTTTTCCTTACGTGACGGTTTCTGCCAGTTCACTCTACTGTAAGCGTAAAAGAACTTCGTACCAAAAAAAAATAATACAAAAATGACAAACTTAAGAAAAATATGAAATTTAATTGTTACACCTTTGATTCAAACATTTTTTAATATGTTCCAGATAGGCAGACAGCTAAATGGGCCAACTGTTGGTCAGAAACATTAACCAATCACATCGCCAATGCGCCACCAACGTTGGAAACAAAGATGTTAGATATTTAGCTCGAATATCTAGTATTTTATTATATAATATTTGCAGACGTTTAAAGGCAAGTGGAGTTCACAGCCTGATAACTAAGTTAGTTTTGATGACTTTAGAACTGAATCAAAGGATTTCATGGCACCGAAGCGTCGATAGGGTTGTTCCAGTGCGATATCGATATTTTATTAAATTGTGTAACATATATTTTTCATAAGGACGGTTTCATTCAGGCAGGTTTCCTTACGATGAGTTCCTGCACGAAGTAGGACATGATTTATAACACATATTAAGCATATTATTTGGTGGTAGGTCTTTGTGCTCCACCATCAGATATTCTAAAATCACACCGCAGTACTCAGTATTTTTGTGTTCCGGTTTGAAAGATGAGCTAGTTTACTACAGACACAAAGAACGTAACATCTTAGTACCCAAGGTTGGTGGCGCATTGGCGATGTTAGGAATGACTAATAGTTCTTTCAGCGCCACTGTTTATGGGCGGTGGTGACCACTTACCATCAGGTAGCCCATTTGCTTGTCCGTCAATCTATACTATATATAATCGGTGATTGATACGTAACGTTTGTGCTAACAATATAAGTTCGTTGCATTTACAAAGTAATCGTTTATTTACATAGACATAAATAAACAGCCTGTAAATTTCCCACTGCTGGGCTGAGGCCTCCTCTCCCTTTGAGGAGTAGGTATGGAGCATATTCCACCACGCTACTCGAATGCGGGTTGGTCGAATACACATGTGGCAGAATTTCGTTGAAATCAGACACATGCTGGTTTCCTCACGATGTTTTCCTTCGCCGAGCACGAGATGAATTAAAAACCCCTAAGCACGTGAAAATTCAGTGGTGCTTGCCCGGGTTCGAACCCGATCGTTTATTTATTTCCACCTAAATATCATCAAGTATCCAAAACTGCTCCCCCACAGCTCACACGTGGACGAAGCCGCAAGAAAGTAGTATATTATTTTTTAAGTAGGACGACCGACTCACGCTCTTGCTAGTTTTCCATAAATCATTTTCGTTTCACGAAACGTTTTAAAAATCATAATAAAATTAATCCGCCATCTCTCGAGTTAAACGATCTGTCACAAACAGATCCTCAACACTTTTCCAATCGAAACGAACTACACTCGACGTCGACCGTTCTCGTTTTTTATCGTTTATTTAATAGCGCGCCGATAAAATTTATAATTAATAGTAATTGAATGGTGTTAATAGACTTTCAGTTGCTGATTGGAGTTTGCAAGACCGTCTGGGTAGATATTTCCACGTGTTCAACTATCTTGTACAAGATAATCAATATAATGAAATAAATTTTATTGTATATATTTTTAAAGTATTTTTTTTATAAATATTGGACAACATCACATACATTACTCTGACCCCAATGTAAGTAGCTAAAGCACATGTGTTATGGAAAATCAGAAGTAACGACGGCACCACAAACACCCTGACCCAAGACTTTTTCTACATCGACTCGGCCGGGAATCGAACCCGAGACCTCGGAGTGGCGTACCCATGAAAACCGGTGTACACACTACTCGACCACGGAGGTCGTCAAATTTATATTTAATATTCTCAAATCTGATTTAATTAATTAGAAGTCTTTTGTATTGCTAAATGAAAAAACTACTAACCAGTATATGAAAAAATGTATTCCTGAAAATGTAGCGTATTTCGTTAAAGTTTTTGTCTATAGTGTTTAGTCTCTACATCGTATAAAGTCGCTTCCCATCTGTACGCTGGGATCTTTTAAACTACGCAACGCACTTTAAGCCGAGATGGCCCAGTGGTTAGAACGCGTGCATCTTAACCGATGATTTCGGTTTCAAACCCAGGCAGACACCACTGAATTTTCATGTGCTTAATTTGTGTTTATAATTCATCTCGTGCTCGGCGGTGAAGGAAAACATCGTGAGGAAACCAGAATGTGTCTAATTTCAACGAAATTCTGCCACATGTGTGGCACAACCCGCATTGGAGCAGCGTGGTGGAATATGCTCCAAATCTTCTCCTCAAAGGGAGAGGAGGCCTTTGGCCCAGCAGTGGGAAATTTACAGTCTGCTAATGCCGTAATGCCGTATATGATTAATGTAAGTTCGCAGTTATTTTCATATACTTAATGTAAATAAATAATTATTTACAAATTGTTGTAAAAATTTCACAAATTAACATAAAATTCACGAACACCGTATCGTGACCGTATACAATTACGGTTAGACGTGCAAAATGTAGCCTATATTTTTTCCGAGTAGTTTAAGTTTGACAAATAAAAATGTCATTAAATTCGATTCAGAGCTTGGGCCGTGAACGAACAACGGACAGACAAACAGACAGAGTTACTTCTCATTTATTATATTGACCCAATCAACATGTTCTAGCACTAAGCAACAATTGTATTGTTGTGTTTCGGTTTGAAGGGTGAGTTAGCCAGTGTAATATGTGCAAAGAACATAATGTCTTATAAATACAAATCATTTGTAAAAAATACATCGGTAAAGAAGGCATATTATTCAATACAAGATTATTTAGATACCAAAAAGCGTTGAGCTAATACCTGTTGACTTTCAGAAATTGATTCAATAAACATATATAATTGTATTTAACTAACATAACTTTGTATTTTTAAATGTTGAAAAAGAGTAACTACTGAGATTCTTGCCGGTTCTTCTCGGTAGAAAAAATATATAATTGTATTCTAAAATAACTTTTTATTTTTAAATGTTGGAAAGGATTAACAACTGAGTTTCTTGCCGGTTCTTTTCGGTAGAATCTCCATTCCGAACCGGTGGTAGCTTCACTTAATATAGTTTGTTAAATAACCATTCAAAAGTGCTTGTAAAAGCCTACTTGAATAAAGTATATTTTGATTTGATTCTCCAATGTTTATTATGCATTGGTTTTATGAGGGTTAATATTTCTTACAGCGCCATTGTCTACGGGCGCTGGTGGCCACTTACCATCAGGTGGCCCATTTGTTCGTCCGTCTACCTATACCACAAAAAAAAATGTTTTCGAGAGACAGGAGTGCACACACTTCCAACATCCAGTCGTTGTGTTACTGAGAATTTTTCTACAGAAAATCCCAATAAACTTTGATAGGTTCGACTTGATGTTTGAACTCAGGACCTCGGGATCTAAGGCCTTATATCAAGTCACTAGACCAACGAGGTAGTCGATGTTAGTTGGGTGACTAATAGAGTTTAAACTAAAATATACAGGATGCCAATTCAATTATTTCCAAGGCTTAAATGTAACCGAGGCGAGACTGCTGCTATAATCAGATTTATACTACACCAAGTTTGAGCTTGACGCTTTGCACCTATAGTGATGCGACATCTATCGATACTTTCAAATGTCCATCACTGTTTTTAATCTTACGTGTGTTATTGTGTGTTAGCTTTGGCAATTAATCAAACAAAATACTTTATATTTTACAAGATTATCAATATAATAAAATAACTGTATACATATAAATTTAATTGTATATGATTCATGTAAGTTGCAGTTTTTTTTTCATATACTTAATGTAAATAAATAATTATTTAAAAATTATAGTTTAAATAGTTCAAATTAACATTGAATTCATTAACACCAACGACCGTATTGTAAAGGTATACAATTACGACTAGACGTGAAAATGTAGCCTATATTTTTACCGAGTAGTTTAAGTTTGACAAACAAAAATGTCATTAAATTTGGTTCAGAGCTTCGGCCGTGAACGAGCAACGAACAGACAAACAGACAGACAGAGTTACTTCTCATTTATTATATTAAGTATAGATTAAAAGAAAACACATTAGTTAGGTCATAATTATAAAAATAAATATTATCGATATATTTTATCACAGCACATCACTATGGAGTCGACGTTTTTGATGAGAGCTAAATGAGTTTCACTTTGATCTCGCCGTGAAATTGGGCTCGCCTTGTTATTATAAAAGTTATCATAGTTTTAATTGCATCGTCGTGCTTATGACATATTTCTATAATCTATAACACCCTTTAAATTTCCCACTGCTGGGCAAAACCTTAAAAAGGTTCCGCAAAAAAGTCCGCAATGGTACCTATATATCTACCTCTTAGGGATAACCCAAAATAACCACCTTTAACCTTTAATTTTTACGAGAAATAATGGCTTATTTTCGAAGCGATTTTAAGCAATACTGCATTAATCTTTATCGAATTACGTACCTTAAATACATTGTGAATTTAATATAGATCAATATGGCCCTCTACAGCATGTAATTTAAATGAATATTTTCGAAGATATTACAGATTTAAAAATGCAGGGACATAGCGGTCTGTTGAACGTTATATATAAATACTCTATTCTGTAGTATATTTAGTTTTTTGTAGTATATTTCTGTAGTATATATTTACTTGGTGGTAGGGCTTTGTGCAAGCCCGTCTGGGTAGGTACCACCCACTCATCAGATATTCTACCGCCAAACAGCAGTACTCAGTAATGTTGTGTTCCGGTTTGAAGGGTGAGTGAGCCAGTGTAACTACAGGCACAAGCGACGTAACATCTTAGTTCCCAAGGTTGGTTGCGCATTGGCGATGTTAGGAATGATTAATATTTCTTACAAGGCCACTGTCTATGGGCAGTGGTGATCACTTACCATAAGGTGGCCCATTTGCTCGCTTACCGATATCATAAAAAAATAATAATAGTATCAGCATTGTAACAGTGCGAAGCCGGGCGAGTCATTAGTCAATTATAAATACATATTTATCACATGGAAATTCAGTGCTTGTCTGAGTTTGGACCGGTTAAGATGCGTTTTTAACTGCTACGCCGACTCGACTGCTGTCAAAGTTAATTACATTTGAAGCCAATATGGCGACGCTGATGTCAAGTTAAAACATATCTTTGATCAATCGACGATCATTAAATTTCGCAAGCACATTGTCATGGTTACTTTATTGGATATTGAATACCCAACATTTGATAGAGGTTCGATGTTAAGTTCCCTTCAGTCCCGAATGGCGGCACTTGGGGGAACCAGCCATTACACTTTAACAGCCTATAAATTTCCCACTGTTGGACTAAGGGCTCTTCGCTGTTTTGAGGAGGTTTAGAGTATATTCCACCACGTTGCTCCAATGCGGGTTGGGTGGATACACATGTGGCAGAATTTCGTTGAAATTAGAAACATGCAGGATTTTTCCCTACACCGCCGAGCACCAAATGTATTATAAACGAAAATTAGGCACGTGAAAATTCAGTGCCTGGGTTTGAACCCGAAATCATCGGTTAACAGAACAGAACAGAATATAATTACAGAATATGATAATATAAATTTGAAAATTTACTACGGACAACCGTACTAGTATTCGTGTAAATACCGGGTAAATGCGTCTTTTAGGGTTCTGTACGCAAAGGGTAGGTAAAATGAACCCCATTACTAAGACTCCGCTGTCCGTCCGTCCGTCTGTCCGTCTGTCACCAGGCTGTATCTCATGAACCGTGATAGATTTTTACAGATGATGTATTTCTGTTGCCGGTATAACAAAGAATACTAAAAAACAGAATAAAATAAATATTTTAGCGCGCTCCCATATAACAGACATGTTTATTTGCCGTTTTTATGATAACGCTACGGAACCCTTCGTGCGCGAGTCCTACTCGCACTTGTCCGGTTTTTTAAGGTAACATTTCTGATACACAGTTTGGATAGTTTTTTAATGAATTTTTACTTCACCAAACAAGAAAGTTTTTGGGTCATCTCATGGTAGTCACCAATGCCCATAGATATTTGCTGTATGAAATTTTAATCCTCAGATTTCTAATGCACCATCAATCTTGGGAAATAAGATGTTATCTCCCTTGTGCCTGTGGTAACATTGGCACATTCTTGAAACTAGGTATTGCTCGGCTGTCGAATATATCATGACCTTACCAAAGCTTGCAGAGATCCCTACCACGAAGTAATTATATATATATTAAGGCCTTAAGTATATACAAATATGAATTAATAGTTACTGAATAAGTCTTGACATGACTCGACTTAATAAATAAAATCAAATAGTGACATTACAGTATGGAGTAACCGCCCGGAATCTGTACGTTTAAAACATTTGCGAGAAGTTTTCGCGAAACTTCTTTAAAATGAATTCGGTTGAAGTTTTAAAACTTTTGTCCGTTAATGTCTTTGATGATTTCGTTTTGAAGTTTAACAAAGGCCTGCGAAACGTCGCGGACGTCGAAATGAAAAAAACACGAAAAGTATATAGTTTCTTTAAAGTTTATAGTATATTATATATATATATTTTTTATGCATATTATGTATTCAATAACGCTTAGAAGAAAAGCCGCGTAAAAGAACTTCGTTCCAAAAATATCTCAATCTGATACTTCTTAAACCATACATCAATTAAATCTCATTCTAGTTTCTTGTCGATTTTTCTCTGTAAAATGACGATTCAAAAGTCTAAAAAAGACTCCTTGAGTAAAGTATTTTGATTTCGAAAATTCCCTAAAACCAAACCGATGTAGATTTCATCACAATCGGACAACGGAAACTGGGTCAATTTTAATTTGCAAGATTCGATTAAACACACCAGTATAAATTTTCCGCCTTCCTCTTGCTCTGGATATAAATATAATTATACTGGCACCTAAGTCTTTCGCGTCTCAATTCTGTCGCCTTTTCAACCAGCTGGTAAAATTTACTGTCCGTAAAAAAGACGAATCGTTTGGTTATACTAATTGGCCGTATAAAAGTAATTTCTTTAATTATTTGTCATCGTTTAACATTAATTAGGAGCAAGAAGAATGCAATGTTTAATGTTTAAGAACCGAGATGGCCCAGTGGTTAGAACGCGTGCCTTTTAATCGACGATGACGAGCTCAAACCCAGGCAAGCACCACTGAATTTTCATGTGCTTAATTTGTGTTTATAATTCATCTCGTGCTCGACGGTGAAGGAAAACATCGTGATAAACCTGCATGTGTCTAATTTCAACGAAATTATGTCACATGTGTTGTATGTATTCCACCAACCTGCATTGGAGCAGCGTGGTGGAATATGCTCCAAACCTTCTCCTCAAAGGGAGAGGAGGATTTAGGCCAGCAGTGGGAAATTGGCAGACAGCTAATGTAAAAAAAAAAATGTTTAATAAATCATCAATCACCTCGCCCCGTCAAATCCCCCGTCCCCAAAAATTTGTTAAAACAACAAGATGTACTCAATGGACACTTAGAAAATGTTTAAAATGAACAATCATTTCGTATTTACAAAATCACACGGAAAACCAAACAAAACTGTAACGACGGAACCCTCGCAATATTTATCTGAAGGCGTTGGAGATTGGATGGGTTCATAAATTATGGAGCACATCTCATGAATTGAATTTTCATTTACGCCTTCAGATAGCGATCGTTTGTTAGACGGAGATGGATTATATTGCTATCGCGTCTGATATTTATTGAATAAACACCAATTATATTGGGTGGGATCAGTGTCCTAGATGGAGACGCTGCAAATTTCGATCTTTTATTTTAATGGCATTGTTTGGCGGACGAGCATATAGGCCATCTGATGGTAAGTGGTCACCACCACCCATAAACAAAGGCGATGTAAGAAATATTAACCATTCCTTACATCGCCAATGCGCCACCAGCCTTAGGAACTGAGATGTTATGTCCCTTGTGCCTGTGATTACACTGGGTCACTGACCCTTCTAACCGGAACACAACAATATAGAGTACTGTTATTTGGCGGTAGAATATCTGATGAGTGGGTGATACCTACCCAGACGGGCTTGCACAAAGCCCTACCACCAAGTAAATTCTGGATTACACACATATACACATCTGAATACATACACTTCTGGATTCAAAAAGGTTTTCTGGGAAAACTTTGTAGTTAACAGTGTTGACATTATCGTGCTTCGGAAACAACTTAAAGCTGGTCCACCGCAAGTTCTTCTCGGATCGGAATATGAGAGACTGTTCGCGTGGATCTCGATCTTTGATAATCTTAAATTTGACTTAACAGATTTCTATGTTATTACTGAAACGAAGGTTGTATAACAGCCAGGGTTTGAGTTAAATTCAATCAAAGAATTATTTTAGTATGATAGATTTTTGATTTGAAGCCGTTGTAAATAAATGCAAAAAAAAGGATATTTTTGAATTCGATATTGGATTGTGGATTTTGGTTGTTAAACGAGTTGTGAGTTCTGTTTCAAAAAGTGAAATGTATGGGCATTGTAAACTGGTGTTTTTGAAAATAATTTATGTTCCACACACAAGCATTAAACACTTAAAGCTGTGTCTTCAAACATGAGCAACAACTTTTTTTTAATGATATGCTTAGGCGGACGAGCAAACGGGCCACCTGACGGTAAGTGCTCACCACCGCCCATAGACAATGAATGCCCAAAGGCGCTGAAAGAAATATTAACCATTATTTACATCACCAATGTGCCACCAACATTTGGAACTAAGATTCCTTGTGTCTGTAGTTAGCCGATGAACGATGGTGACATGTCACCACCAGGTGGTCCATTTGCCCATGCGTTTATAAACATTTTTTGTTTTGTTCATATTCACCAGCTTTGTTATCAATAAAAACAAAATTGGTCATAACGCTTTTTCTTGTGTTCAGAATTTCTCCAATGGACGGAGACTATACATGTGATAATATAACTTACCAACGGTGGTCAGCAGCATGTTGTCAAGCAGCAGCGCGATGGCGACGATCACGAGGACCAACTTGCGGGACTCCCGACAGGCGGCGATGCGGGCGCGCCACACCCCCATGCCGTCAGATGCTGCACCCATTTTTATTATCCTAAAACACAATTTAAACTTTAATACAATTGACAGCAACTGTTATAGTATTTTTTTTTTTTTTTTTTCCTTTTTCATATTTCACATGATATAAGTTTGGTTTATATACATTTTTACACTTGTTAGTTTTTTTTTTAATTACCATACATTTAATTTTATTGTTTTTTTTTCTTTTATATATATGTTCACTTCCAGATTAATTATTTGTGGAAACTGTATTGGCATATGTGTTATTTAAGGTTTATAAGTTTTATGTAATATAAAATATGCTGTTTGTTTCTCTTACTTACAAATAAATAAATAAATAAATAATAAACTATACACTCATCCCGGCTTTACACGTGTACGATAAGGGTCCATATACAAATTTTAGATTAAAAAACAAACCCCGTCTCATATCAGAGAAACAACTTTATTCGAGTCTCATTCCAAATTGTTTTTTTGTCATTGCTGTTGAATGTCTTGGCCCTTGGAGTAGTAGTCCAAGAAGCGTCATTAAAAGTATAACAACTCGCTTCCACTGGTGATAGGGGGGGCTGGTTCGTTTTTCGCCCAGAGGATCGGAATTGCGATTCAACGTGGAAATGCTGCTCTTCCAGCCACGCGGTCAAATTTATACAGTAACTATTTATTAATTCTTATTTGTATATGGTTAAGGATTTAATTTTACAAATGTTTATGTAAAGAAAAATAATACAATACTATAAAAATAAAAATATAACTTTATATATATAACATATAGAATCCAACATATATAAATGAATCGATATATCCGATGGCTCACGCCATAACTCGAGAGCGATTAATTTCATTCATTTATTTTTTAAATTTCTTATATACAGTTGATCATGAAAAATACAAAGATAGATTAATTATTAATTTTCAGACAACTTAAGAGTGTTCAGTTTACACAGGTTTAAAATGCCAAGCGTGCGAAGCTGAGGTGAGTCTTTAGTAAGATTTAAATAGCCTACATCGATTACTATATATGTTATCCAACATTTTAGAGATACTTTTTATATTCATATAAACATGTCCATTCAACGCGTCCGCACCTATAAAGATAAGGTTGAAAATCGGCAGAGTTAAAGCTACGCGTCCAGTAGTCTGCTACGATGTCATGCTACGAATGATGCTACGAATACTATCGCTACGGTATTTACAAAATAATCGTTAATTGACGACTTGTTTTATGGAAATAATAATCCTTATTGATACTATGTAAGGGTTATTTATGTTGATTTGAAATATAATATATACTAATGTCTGACCGCGATTGCTTGTGTGTTTTTATATGATTTCGTTTGTTGGAATGTTAAATACCATTCATCATAGACATTGTTCCTGTAATACAGTGCATAATATGTCCCTTGTGCCTGTAGTCGCACTGGTTTTCACCCTTCAAACCAGAAATCGACAATATTTGGTATAGATGTTTGGCGTTAGAATAGATGATGAGAGACTACATATAAAAGTGCACAAAACCATATCAACAAATAAAAGGTAACAAGCGTTAAAAATTTAATCCGAATTTAGAACGTTCTTCATTTGAACTCTTTTAAAAATACTTGTGTGATTCGCATTGAATCCGCCATCTTTGTTCGAGATCTTTATTGTCGTAAAGACGGCGATTTAAGTTATTTCTTTAATATTCCAATGGGAGAGTTAAAAATGAAGGTAAGATATCGATATAATTAATTAATTTCGTTTTGATTAATCAATTGTGTTCTATCAAATCGTTGGTCTAATGTCTGGATATGTTGATGTGTTTGGCTATCGAAATACCCAGTAACACGGAGTCTGTAAGTTGGAAATGTGTCCTCACGCCTTGAAAAGCAGGTAAAGCCATTTTCTTATGTAATATCTAGGCGGATCATGTTAAGTGGTCACCGCTCATTGGCGCAGTTGGAAATATTAACCATCCCTTACTTCGACAATGCGCCACCAATCTTAAGAACTAAGATGTTATGTTCCTTGTGCCTGTAGTTACACTGGTTCACTCACATTCCAAGCCCGAACACAACAGCTGCTTGGCGGCAGAATATCTGATGAGTGGGTGGTACCTACCCAGACGGGCTTGCATAAAGCCCTACCACCAAGATTTTAGTTAGGGATTAGAGTGGACCTGTGTTTGCCCACATACGTCCACTGTAATTTCTCCTGCGTAGTTGCCTGGTCTCCCTTGAAAATGGATTCTTTGGCAGAAATCGACAAAGCGACATCTACTACGGAATCACTAATCCCCAGTAACAAAATTAAACCCTCTTTTTGAAGAGTACCTAACCCTAAAAACTTAATTCATAAAATGAATTCCATTCAAATTCACGGTTACAAAATTGCCATTTGAAAATCTTAATATAGGTCAAGAGATTACATTTAAATTTTAATTGACTTTTTAACATTTTTAATTACTCACGGCTCTAACCGTGAAATGTTATTTAGATATGATTAGTTAATGCTATCTTCGTCTTTCTCATGTCAAAGCACTGATGTCAGACAGAGAGATGTGTTTAAATGAAACGCCGATATAAAACGATTATAAGTAAACAGGTAAAATCTTTTACGTTATTATTTAAAGTAAATTAACAGCTTATTGCTGGGCTAAAGCCTCTCCTGTGAGGAGGATTGGAGCTTATTCCACCACACTGCTTCAATGCGGATTGGTGGATACACATGTGGCAGAATTTCATTGAAATTAAACACATGCAGGTCACTGACGAGATGAATTATAAACACAAATTAGGCACATGAAAATTCAGTGCTTGGCTAGAACGCGCAATCGGTTAAGACGTGTTCTAACAACTGGGTTATCTTGGCGGTATTTTTAAAGTATTATATTTAATATTCTCAAATCTGATTTAATTAATGATAAGTCTTTTGTATTGCTAACTGAAAAAACTACTAACCAGTATATGAAAAAATGTATTCCTGAAAATGTAGCGTATTTCGTAAAAGTTTTTGTCTATAGTGTTTAGTCTCTACATCGTATAAAGTCGCTTCCCATCTGTACGCTGGGATCTTTTAAACTACGCAACGCATTTTAAGCCGAGATGGCCCAGTGGTTAGAACGCGTGCATCTTAACCGATGATTTCGGGTTCAAGCCGAGGCAGGCACCACTGAACTTTCATGTGCTTAATTTGTGTTTATATTTAATCTCGTGCTCGACGGTGAAGGAAAACATCGTAAAGAAACCAGCATGTGTCTAATTTCAACGAAATTCTGCCACATGTGTATCCAGCAACCCGCATTAGAGCAGCGGGGTGGAATATGCTCCAAAACCTCCTCAAAAAGAGAGGAGGCCTTAGCCCAGCAGTGGGAAATTTACAGGTTGTTAATGAAATGCATTTTGATGCGATTTTCATCAATAAACAGAGCGATTCAAGAGGAAGGTTTGTATGTATAATACATGCATGTTATAGTCGAGAAAAGTTGTATATAGATTTTTGTAGAAGTGACGCCGGGATTACTAGCTAGTATATAATGTATGGGATACAATGTCTGCCGGCGGTCTTGCTTATATATTTTTTTTAATAATAAAAGTAGTTGCTCAGGATCCCCTACATTTCAACCCCAATTTTTACTCTGTTGTTTCTAGAAAAATACAAATATATCTATTTTCTAGTTGAACACAGTAGTAGTAAAATTGTAAGATTGTAAAATGCCTTCTACGCTCATGAAGATTAGGGACACATCAAATGTATTTTATTCAAGTAAACTTCACAATGAAGCGTTTTTAAATCGTCAATATTTAAACACTAACACCGTTTTGGATACAGCCTCTAGCGAGAGGAAAGTCGAATAGTTGCTCTTTTCAAATAAACATATTTAAAATACTGTTCACAAATCGTGTTCAATCTGTCCTGTGATGGAACCCGAGCCTAAATCCTAGCGTTTTTTTATAAAAAAACGTTTTCTTTTAATGAATAATACGATTTATTGATTAATTTAGTTTTAATATTTTAGTAAAAGACCAAAATATATAATTATTTACAGTTCGTTTCGATAGATTCTACGTTCGAACCGATTTAAGTTTAATTATTTATAAAATTACAATTTGAAAGTGCTTTGCAGAGTCT
Source organism: Vanessa tameamea (assembly GCF_037043105.1). Classification (NCBI taxonomy): domain Eukaryota; kingdom Metazoa; phylum Arthropoda; class Insecta; order Lepidoptera; family Nymphalidae; genus Vanessa; species Vanessa tameamea. Next base: position 5,058,428 of record NC_087337.1, read on the forward strand.
TAAATTTTTAGACAATGTATTATTAGAAATATGCCTTGTCTATTGTTTTTAACTCTATGGTACGTAGGAAGGAAAAGTTCCTTTTACGCGTAGTTCGTTTTTAATTAGCTTTGTAGGACATATCAGTTGTCTTGCTAATAAAAGATTTATGGATATGATCTTTAGGGTTTTGGAATAACACGAAGCAACAGTTATTAACATAAAACAACTTACGTTTAGTACTAAATTTTTTGTTATAAAATATTTTAATTCTGACGGTACTTATTATGAATGTTTTTTTTTTTAATATTTCAAAGTAAGGTACCGTTGTAATATTTATAAATAAATAACAGTTCGCTTTACTCAAAATATTCTTGTTAATTTTGTTTTTAATTTTATAATAATTAAATACTTACCCTAAATAAAGTCAGGACCACCCTTCATCTTCTTATAAATAAAATTTAAATAATAATTAATAAAATAATACTATTTAATTTAAATAAATCATTAACGTCCTCTCTTCGCGCCGTCCGAGGACCGACTAACACAGCCAGAAAAACGAAACAGCACTTCGAACGCAACCACAAGCACTGACCTCTGTGTTAAACTTAGTATGCCCCTTTATAGTACATGTATTGAGTACCGGGGAGAGACGCAGGAGGTCATTAACACTGGTCGCGATTTGACATACAATTGTATCTGACAAGGAACTTCGAATCCTATCGTTTGAATTTAGAATTCAATCTCCAGTGAACATGAAGTTGATTGTTTCAAAGATCTCAGTCTATAGTGACGTAGAGAAATTTTGACGTTATCATCTCGGAAATAGGGTTTAATTTTGAATGATAAAATTGAGGACTCTTCGATCGATATTCGTCGAATGGAAATCCAACTTTGTGGGCTTAGAATAAGGTTGAATATTGAATGTTGTGAATAATCAAAGCTACAGGTTTTCGATAAGTTCCCGCTGAAAGTGCGCCATACAGTTGTAACGCAGAATGTTGTAAATGAACTTTTGAAGGACGAAAAATCGATTTATTTAATTGGAATAATTAAATTTGAAAATGGTTGCGTATTTTTTTGCCAACTGCAAAAAAGGTAGTTTTTAGTTGAAGTTTATTTGATACGTTCCCTAATTGTCAACCGACTTTAGTTACGTTTTTCGATCTCGTAGAAATCGTCACGAACGGAAAAACTATACACCTCCATGCGACATTTTCCTCTCTTTCTCTTCATCTATTTGTCTCTTTCTATTAGATACGGTTTTATATAAAAAATGTTTTAATTCACACGGGATTTTTAATAACAATTGTATCATTGCCCTTTATTTATTATCAAATGTTGTTAATTTAATTTAAAGTGTGTTATTTAATATATAACATCTAGTGAACGCAACTTCGTTTCAATCGAACTGTGATTGGACAGTCATTGTTCATGAGGTTTCTATGTTAGATATAATCCGAAATAAGGACATTCGCCAGAGCCTTAAAGTCACCGACATCGCGCGTTGAAATAGCTCGTTGACCTGGAAGTTGGCTGGTCATGTCTCCAGGCGCCTCGATTGCCGATGGCGCCGACCCGACCTAGAGTGAAACCACGCTTAGGTATACGTAGTGTAGTACGTGCTGTTGCGAGATGGACAGACAATTTTAAAAGGGGGATACTTCATGGGGGAGACTTTCGTCCAGCAGAGGACGGCAAAAGGCTGAAAACAAATCCGTTGGTAATAGTTATGATTGATTAAATTATTTTTTATTTACTAAGAATAAGATATTTGGTAGATGAGTAATTAAATTTGACATTTGATTTAAGGGAATTCAATAACGTACTTTTTCTTTCAGAGCGTCACGAGAGGTCCTTAATTTCTCCCTCTATCTCGTTCACGCTCACATGCTTCTGTATTTACATCTCGTTCCGTACTAAGTACAATTCCTAACGTTTTATGTCCGTTACTAGGATGTCATTCGGATTTGTCTGGATTTAAAATTTTATCGGAAAAGATTATTATTTGATCTGAAATTCTACAATCGGATCTATTTCAATAGAAGTTAAGAATGATATCCACGTGCTACTTTAATATACGTTCAACACATTTTTTTTTTTAATTTTTTTTCTTTCTCAGGGAACTCAGGGACAAAAACTAAAAAAAAATTATATATTTTTTTAATTAATTCGACAGACTCATAGTACTTTTTTAACTAGAAGTTATTGTAATGAATTCAATCTTTGAAGTCCATATTTATTAAAAAAAAATTAATTTTCCTATAAATCGACTTTTTAAAAGAATATCTGTGTGCGTTCCCGGTCTGTTTAGTGAGTGGCTCTGTATGTGTGTGGTTATGTTAACCTGTGTGAATAAGTGTCTGTATTTATGACTGTGTACGTTTTTTCTATGTGTTTGCGAAAATATGGGAATGATTATTGATGTGTGAGGTTTTGTGATTTTTTTGTATATTTATAGACAGACATCCAAAGAATATATATATAAAATGATCAGTCGTAAGTTTTACGGTCGAACGGTCGCAGCTTTTGTGATTTTAACTAGCCATAAACTTTTCGCTTACTTGTTTTTTGAGACATAAAATTGTCGTTAAAGACTCCACACAGACATATGTTTCGAACATAATACCTAAACATATATGGGGGTATTATACATATGCCTTTTGCATTCATAACATTAACAGTCTGTAAATTTCCCACTGCTGGGCTAAGACTTCCTCTCCCTTTGAGGAAAAGTTTTGAATCATATTCCACCACGCTGCTCCAATGCGGCTTGAATACACATGTGGCAGAATTTCGTTGAAATTAGACGCATACAGGTTTCCTCACGATGTTTTCCTTCACCGAGCTCAAGATGAATTATAAACACAATTTAAGCACATGAAAATTCAGTGGTGCTTGCCTGAATTTGAACCCGCAATCATCTTACGCAACTTGTTGTCTGTCTTTAAATATGTTACTGTAAAACCTCGAACTACGGTAAATCTGAAGATTTTCCAGTAAAACCTACATAATCATAACATAATCAGCCTGTAAATTTCCCACTGCTGGGCTAAGGCCTCCTCTCCCGTTGAGGAGAAGGTATGGAGCATATTCCACCACGCTGCTCCAATGCGGGTTGGTGGAATACACATGTGGCAGAATTTCGTTGAAATTAGACACATGCAGGTTTCCTCACGATGTTTTCCTTCACCGCCGAGCACGAGATGAATTATAAACACAAATTAAGCACATGAAAATTCAGTGGTGCCTGCCTGGGTTTGAACCCGAAATCATCGGTTAAGATGCACGCGTTCTAACCACTGGGCCATCTCGGCATAAAACCTAAGATTTACCGATTGTGAATGGTAAATGTCCATAAGACTTTGGGATTCAAACTTTTACCATCGTTCACTTGGTAAATCTTAGGATTTACGTGTTAGGTTATGTTAGGTTGGAATGGTAAAGTCCCAAAAAGTCGTCCCTTTATAATAAATACTTACATTTCCCGACTCATGTCGGTAAATCTTAGGTTTTACTGGAAAATCTTGAGATTTACTTTAGTTCGAGCTTTTACAGTAACATATACACTTTAAACTGTAACATAGTTGTAAGTTTTTAATATATGTAATGTTGATGTACCTTTAAATAAATAAATAAAATAAATCTTATTGTATAATGATAAAAACCTGATCGTTGCGAGGATTAGAGTTATATATCATAACAAGCGACCCGCCCCGGCTTCGCACGGATGCAATGCTGATACTAAATATACTACAGAATGTCTTACAACGTTCACATTTTTTTTGTCATTAGACAATATAAACCGCTATGTCCCTGCTTTTTAATTCTGTAATATTTTCGAAAATATTAATTTAAATTACATGCTGTAAAGCGCCATATTGATATATATTAAATGCACAATGTATTTAAGGTACTTAATTGAATAAGGATTAATGCTGTTTTGCTTAAAATCGCTTCGTAAATAAATCATTGTTTCTCGTAAAATGTAAAGGATAAAAAACGGTTATTGTGGGTTATCCCTAAGGGATAGACATATACCATCGCGGACTTTTTTGAAGACCTTTTTATGGTGTACAATACTGTAGTACATTATTTTGATATATCTGGTAGGGTTCAGCCAGCGTTTGCAATGTAAGCGCAAAAATGTGTTTATTTACAATCTAGAAACCTCTTAAAATTATCAGTGTTTCTCTACTATATTGTGCATGTATTATACATAAAAACCTTCCTCTTGAATCAATCTATCTATTAGAAAAAAACGCATCAAAATCCGTTGTGTAATTTTAAAGATCTAAGCATAAATAGAGACAGACAGCTGTAAACGACTTTGTTTTATACAATGTCATAGTCATAATATAAGTATTTTTGAGACGAAGTTCTTTAACGCGCCTTACAGTAGAGTGAACTGGCAGATAACGTCACGTAAGGAAAGACTTTTATCCCCCCTCTACGTGTCCTTCCCCTCTCATTTTCTCTGTCTCTGTCTAACATATAACATTATTTAGAATTATTTTTTTGTTATTGTTTTAATTCAAGGGATTATATATAACAAAATGATTCCTTGTGATTTAATTATTCTCAGACGTTGTTCGTTTATAAATAAATATTGGACAACATCACATACATTACTCTGATCCCAATGTAAGTAGCTAAATCACTTGTGTTATGGATAATCAGAAGTAACGACGGTAACACCAACACCCAGACGCAAGACAACATAGAAAACTGTTGAACTTTTTCTACATCGACGGGTAATCGAACCCGGGACCTCGGAGGGGCGTACCCATGAAAACCGGTGTACACACTACTCGACCACGGAGGTCATCGTTTTGATTTGATATAGAGCGCCTTTGGCACATGTAGCGTCTACATACTGTGATTGATATCGTATTGTTCTTCATTCTTGCAATGTCATGATTACTATGGACCATAATTAATCCAAATATATAATACCAGAATATAGAAAACTGAAAACTGATGAACTTTTTCTACATCGACTCGGCCGGGAATCGAACCAGATATGACAGATATGTCATAACGAAAGCAATCGATATGTCCCACGACGTATATAGTTTTTATATATACTAATATTATAAAAACGAAAGTAACTCCGTCTGTTACCTCTCCGCCTTTAAATCGCTGAACTGATTTATATGAAATTACGTTTGGAGATAGCTCGAGTCCCGGGTAAGGACATATGCTATATTTTTCATTCACCCCTCGAGGGGGTAAAATGCGGGTGACGGTTTGTGTGCTATAGGTTAAGTTTTATTCATTTCAGCTAGTGTTTAACGTAGTACGCGCCACGCACAAACTACGGTAGTTAAATAATGCCTTTATCAGTCACAAAACCTAAATATACTTTATTCAAGTAGGCTTTTACAAGTCCTTTTGAATCGTCATTTAACAAACAATTTAAAGTAAAGCTACCATCGGTTCGGAACGTAGATTCTACCGAGAAGAACCGGCAAGAAACTCAGTAGTTACTCTTTTTCAATATCTAAAAATACAGTCATGTTAGTTAAAAACAATTATATATGTATGTTATGTCTCCGGCCTGGAAGTCAACAAGCGTTAACTCCACGCTTTTTTATCGTCAATATAATCTTGTATCGAATAATATGCCTTCTTTACTAATGTATTTTTTACAATTGACCTGAATCTATGAAATGGCAAAGTTAAAAATGTCTGCGGAATTTTATTATAGAAGCGGATACCTTGCCCCAAGAATGATTTATTGAATTTGCGGAGTCGGAAACTTGGCGTTCTAAGCTTATCCTTACTTCTTGTGCACATACAATGATTATCACTGATTTTATCAAAGTGATCAATGCTACTGTGAATGTACATAATATTGTTGTAAATATACTGTGACGCAACAGTCAGTATTCCTACTTTGTTAAAAACATCCCGAAGAGAGACTCTAGCTCCAAGATTATAAATAGACCGGATTGCTCTCTTTTGTAAAATAAAAACAGATTCAATATCTGCAGCATTACCTTAAAGTAATATGCCATATGACATAATACTGTGAAAACAACCAAAATCTACTAGACGAGCGGTATCACAGCATACGAATCGGTCCAGACGGGACAGTGGTACCCGAAACGGGGTTGAACAAAGCTCTGCCACCATATAACGTTTTTTTAATTATATTTTATTTATTTACATACCATTTGACCACCGCGTCCTTTAATACGACAGTATTATCATAATATTACAATAGGACTTTTTCAGAAGGCTATATTCTTTGAATAAAAATAAATCAATTTTCAAATATTCTTTATTCAATTGAACGCTTTTAATCGCTTTTTAAATAGCATTGGCATATAGGCCACCTGATGGTGAGTGATCCCCACTGCCCAAGGACTTTGTCGCCGACCAAAATGTCATAAATTTCTTATATTGTCACCAACATCGAGAACTGTCGAGTGTTGTCTCTTGTTAACGCGTTAAGACGCGTCTTCCAACCGCAATACGGTCTAAAATTTCAACGAAAATTCTAGAAATTTCTACGACTAATTATTTAATTATTTTCTTTGTACAGGGTGCGAGTATAATGCAAGATATAACAATATATTATTTTCCCATCCAGGCGAGACTTCGTGATGGAGGCTGACGTCACAGAGATTAGGCGAGTGCAGAGCGCTGTAACGGTTGAGAGGACTAGAGAGAGGCATTGAGACGATATTTGTACAAGTTCTTTTTTTATAATCTTTTTTTAACAACAATTTATTTATAATTGATTACATATCATAGAATAGTAATAATATATTTATTCCACTAATAATATTTATAAACAATGGTTGCTCTATGACAATACAGGTTTTTTAGTGGGTATTTCAGTAGTCACACTCGGCGTCCTGCGAATCCCACATATCCACTTCCACGTGGAGGAAATTAAAAAAAAAGAACAATATGTGTATCAGTGTATAATATCAGTCATAAAATGAAATATAGATCAGGTACCGGCTGTCCTAGCTACGCTAATTCAATTACCAATGTTGAGGATAATCAGTCCTCTCCGAAGTTGATATACATTACAAATATCATCCAAAAATAATTATTGCATTTTTCTTTAATTTCTTTCAGACAAATCAATCAAAGGCTATTGGCATTAATAGTCGTCGTCTCGTCCGCGAAGCTACGCCATAAAAAAAAACAGATTCAATATTATACAATAAAATTAATTTCCTTTAATGAAAAACAAACATTCTAAAATTTCGACTCTATTCATTCCGCAATCCATTTCCAGACCCTAAGGGTCGGTTTAAGTGCTAGAAAGAGAGGTCAGCGGTCAGAACGAGTACGAGCGAGACGGGAAATTATACTAAGCGGAGATTAGAGAAATTTTAGATCAATTGATAGTTGTAATGAATACCGACCTCGTTCAATACTGAAATTGCGATTCTTATTTAAATGCACTATTTTTAACCGCGGCTTCGTTGGCTTGGCGTTTACAATAATCATTCGAAGTTCTTTATTATATTATTTTCTAATAATAGTACGCACAATTTAAACAGATCGGCTAAGCTTTTACTTCTGGCAGGTTTTACGATTGCCCTGTAAATCTTCAATAACAACAAATAAACAATTATATACATTAACATCCTGTAAATTTCCCACTGCTGGACTAAGGCCTCCTCTCCCTTTGAGGAGAAGGTTAGGAGCATATTGCTCCAATGCGGGTTGGTTCCACATGTGGCAGAATTTCGTTGAAATTAGACACATGCAGGTTTCCTCACGATGTTTTCCTTTACCGCCGAGCACGAGATGAATTTTAATCACAAATTAAGCACGTGAAAATTCAGTGATGCCTGCCTGGGTTTGAACCCAAAATCATCGGTTAAGATGCACGTGTCAGATTAAGTAAGAAATAAATAAATAATTAGACAATTACAAACAAGGCTTACACTATGTATTGTATGTTTTAATCAATTCTGTAATAACAATAATTTAATTTAAGTTATTTTTGAATTGTGTTGATAACATTGATATTAAATAAGAGGGTACTTTGACTTTTCTGTTCATTATTGTGAGTCACGTGATTTGTAGTGAGGCTTATAAGTGATGGCAGCTCGGTACAGAACACTTTGACTTTTACTTTTCACTTTGATCCTGGACCAGCAAGTTGCTGCTAACATTTAAGGTACGATATAATTTTGTGATATAATATAATTGTTATTGCTTGTTAAATTATTGATGAATATATGAATTGTGTTTTTGCAATTATCAATATACGAAGTTAGTATTATATATATAAAGTTAGTTTAATTGTATTTAACTAACATGACTGTATTTTTGGATATTGAAAAAGAGTAACTACTGAGTTTCTTGCCGGTTCTTCTCGGTAGAATCTACATTCCGAACCGGTGGTAGCTTTATTTTAAATAGTTTGTTAAATGACGATTCAAAAGTGCTTGTAAAAGCCTACTTGTATAAAGAATATTTTGATAAGGTAATTGGTTTTATTGTAATTATTAATTGATACAATATTACGTTTACTACAGCTATTATAATGGCTAAATAAATACCTGTGTTTCATATATAATCTTTTATTGTCTTATAACATTAAAATATAATAAAACAATAAAGAAATAGAAATTATCTTAAAATATCCTGACATGGTAGCGTAATTTATTACGCTACAAGGTATTTGTGGTAAGTGGTAGGTAGGCGGTAAGAATATTAATAAATAGATAATTATAATTATATCAAAAATATTATGTCCATAAATAGATACGAAAGCTTTTAATTTCGTAGCTGTCGTAGCACTACGAGTGTCGATTGCTACGTACGTAGTACGAGCTACAAGTGCTACGAACTTGTAAAAATAAACAGTACTACGTCAAAACGGAGTATTTCTAATGTTTCTTTATTGCGTGTAAAAATTAATTTCGATGTTTTATGAAAATTATTTACGCTACTCTTTTAATATACTTTTTTAAAAACTTTGACCGCAATAAAAGTTAATTTAATTTCTATCAAAATACCTAAAAACCTTTAAAGATCAAATTGCAATGTTGCGAAATTAACATTAGTAATATATTTATTTATTTTCATTAGGACAACCAACTGTAGATACAACATTACATCAAAATAAAAATAACATTTCAAAACTATCAAGGCAAAAGTTCTACTACTAACAGGTAGTCTAACAATGCACTATCATATTTCACAATACGTATTAAAAATATAAAATAAATATTTACAATAAGTAGAGATAAGAAGTTATACATACATACTTAACATACATACACATACATACATACATTAATAAATGTATCTCGAGGATACATACGTTAAATACAAAAATTAACCCTTGACGCTTTAACGCAACTTCTTCTTTGCGTGGATTTGAAACAAAAACCGATCAATTGATAAGAATAACTTATTTCGTCCAGTAAAACCAAGTTAGTATCGTAACTTATATCTGCAAGTTGTAATAAAAGTTGAAATTAGTCAAATAATACGATCGCACGTTTCTCCTTCCTGTTTTTATTTTGACCAGGCTTGCAGAAGAGGGGTGTGTATTTAACCCTTAGGGGCAGTATTGTTTTAATTGGACCAAACTCGGACTGAAACTCAAATTCGTTTATTCAATATAGAAGCATTACACTTGCTTAACATAAAACATACATAAGCAGCTTGTAAATTTCCCACTGCTGGGCTAAGGCCTCCTCTCCCTTTGAGGAGAATGTATGGAGCATATTCCACCACGCTGCTCCAATGCGGGTTGATGGAATACACATGTGGCAGAATTTCGTTGAAATTAGACACATGCAGGTTTCCTCACGATGTTTTCCTTCACCGCCGATCACGAGATGAATTATAAACACAAATTAAGCACATTGAAATTCAGTGGTGCTTGCCTGGGTTTGAACTCGAAATCATCGGTTAAGATGCACATGTTCTAACCACTGGGCCATCTCGGCTTTTTTACACTTGTTTATTGATAGTCAAATTAAACACTAGCACCGGTTCGGAAGAGAACCAGTGGTAGTGTTTAATATGACCAAATGGTAAGTAACCATATGAAAAAAAAAAAGTAAACAAGACTTCTAAGATCAAGAACACAAAAAACTTACACCCGAATTGGGAATCTTCTCATTTTTTTGAATCCCTTAATCTATATATTATAAAAGCGAAATACCGCTCACTGATTAATCACGAAATCTCAGAAACTATAACACTTACAAACATGAAATTTGGCAGGTAGGCTCCCTATAGGGTGTAGTAATTCGGTAAGAACGGATTTTGCAAAACTACTCCCCAAAGGGGGTAAAAGGGGCGTTGGAATATCGCCTAAAATTTCGGTAAAGCCACATGTTCAACTTGTTATATATATGAAAAGGTATTTAATAATAATGTTATTTAAAGTAATTATTAATTAATTACTAAAACCTCCAAGTTTTTGAAACACGGATCTGAAACATTAAATGCTAATTGAATTCCGTTGGGAATGCTTATGTTGAAGTGACTTCGATATTATGATTTGATCTGAACAAACAATACTGTCGTGAATTAAAGTTATTTAAAAATACTAAACCAACATTCATAGAAATTATACAAGAAGACGCAGCCTGTTTCGGAGAAGGTTTTAGTATATAATACTATTATATAAACAGCTTGGATTTGCTTTTTCACTCTCTTTAAGTGTTGAGCGTGAGTTTTCATTATGACTAATTTATAAACGGCAAATGGGCCACCTAATGGTAAGTAGTTTAACTGGTGGTAGAGTTTTATGCAAGCCCGTCTGGGTTACCCACTCATCAGGTATTGTGACCCAAGCAGCAATACTTAGTATTATTATTTGAAGGGTAAGTGAGCTAGTGTAACTAAAGGCACGAGGAAGACAACATCTTAGCTCCCAAGATTGGTGGCGCGTTGGCGAAGTAAGGGATGGTTAATATTTCTAACAGCACCAACGTCTGTGGGCGGTGGTGATCACTTAACATCAGGCTGTTTTTCCGGTGCGCCTGGTCACCAAAGCTTTTAGACATTGGTACTGAAGAAGAAATAAATACGAAGCGTTCCTTATATTTCAATAATATCGAAGATGTTAAGCACTTTGTGGCTGTAATTATATTGGTTCAATTCCCCTTTTTTCTTTTTATATTTTATAGGAATTTCTGATGAGTGGGTGGTACCCACTCGGACGGGTTTCTATATTCTGGTATTATATATTTGGATTAATTACCGTCGATAGTAATCATGACATTGCAAGAATGAAGAACAATACGATATCAATCACAGTATGTAGACGCTACATGTGCCAAAGGCGCTCTATATCAAATCAAAACGATAACCTCCGTGGTCGAGTAGTGTGTACACCGGCTTTCATGGGTACGCCCCTCCGAGGTCCCGGGTTCGATTATCCGTCGATGTAGAAAAAGTTCATTAGTTTTCTATGTTGTCTTGGGTCTGGGTGTTTGTGGTGCCGTCGTTACTTCTGATTTTCCATAACACAAGTGCTTTAGCTACTTACATTGGTAAGTAATGTATGTGATGTTGTCCGATATTTATTTATTTATTATACATTTATAAAAAAAAAAACAAATCAAAATATACTTTATTCAAGTAGGCTTTTACAAGCACTTTTGAATCGTCATTTAACAAACTATTTTAAGTGAAGCTACCACCGGTTCGGAACGTAGATTCTACCGAGAAGAACCGGCAAGAAACTCAGTAGTTACTCTTTTTCAACATCTAAAAATACAGTCATGTTAGTTAAACACAATTATATATGTATGTCATGTCTCCTGCCTGGAAGTCAACGAGCATTAACTCCACGCTTTTTTATCATCAATATACTCTTGTAACGAATAATATGCCTTCTTTATCAATATATTTTTTACTTTTAATGTCTTCCCAATCAGCGTTTACATATATTAGAGTTATTATTAAGTTTTAAATTTAATGTTTAATTATTTTAAGAGAGTTCAAAGAAAGAGAAAAATAGAACAAATATACGTCGAACTATTACTAAGGAATTTTCTTTATTATATGCAATATATACATACATATATGTGTCCACACACACACATTGGGTGTGTGTTTGTCATGTACAAAGACAGATTTATATTTCTTTATAGTTTAGATCATTAAGCAAATGAATACTTTCGAAAATTTGCATTAACGTTCCGAAAAGCATTACTCGGGTATTGAATTTCTCTCAATTTATAGTTGGATGTGACGTCACTGACGATCAGGCTTGACGGACTACACGTCGTGTTTACGGTTTCATGTACTAAAATCAAATGTCTATACATCTTATATATAAAAATAAGTGGCATTTTTCATTGTCATTTTATAACTCAAGAACGCGCTCATCTATCCAAACCGAATTGAATATTCAGCAAAAACATGTATATGACACAATCATGCAAGCCGTTTCCAATAATTCAGGTGGATTATATTCCTTGATCTTATATCATTGATTTTAGCAACTATTCGATCGGAACATAAAATTGCATTGGCACTTGCGTCTTCGGGAATTGCTGCTACATTATTAGAAGGTGGTCGAACCGCACACTCTGCATTAAAATTGCCATTGAATGTACAGATGATTGAAACTCCAATTTGCAATATTTCGAGAAATTCTGTTATGGCAAAAGTTCTGCGATTAACGTCAATTATTTTATGGGATGAGTGTACAATGGCGAATAAAAAATCACTAGAAGCATTTAATCGAACAATGCAAGATTTACGTTGTAATCAACAGCTTTTTGGTGGCGCTTTGATATTACTGTCAGGGGATTTTCGTCAAACATTGCCTGTCATTCCTCGATCAACTCCTGCTGATGAAATAAATGCCTGTTTGAAGTCATCAGTTCTTTGGAGATATGTACAAAAATTTACACTAAACATTAATATACGTATTAACCTACAAAATGATCCAGCTGCCCATGAGTTTTCAAAACAATTGTTAGAAATTGGTGATGGCAAAATACAAATCGACAGGACCAATGGATTGATCGCAATAACGAAAAAATTTTGTACTATTGTGCAATCGATAGATGAATTGATTGAATGTGTTTTTCCGAATATTCTTCAGAATTATATAAATCCTGATTGGTTGAGAGAACGCGCCATTTTTGTACCAAAGAACATTCATATCAATGCTATTAATTTTCAAATTCAAGAGAAACTGCCAGGTGTATTCACGACATATAAATCAATCGACAGTGCTATGAATCAAGATGAGGCATTGAACTTTCCAGTTGAATTTTTAAATTCATTGGAACCGGCTGGTATGCCACCGCACTGCTTAAATCTGAAAGTTGGTTCTTTAATTATATTATTGCGAAATATTAATCCACCAAAACTGTGTAATGGCACCAGATTGACAGTGAAAGAGTTATTGCCAGATTTGATCGAAGCTACGATCTTAACTGGTAAATCTAAAGGTGAAGTTTGTTTGATACCGCGTATCCTTGATTCAAACTGATATGCCATTCGAGTTCAAACGATTACAATATCCTGTTCGTTTAGCATTTGCGATGTCCATCAACAACGCCCAAGGGCAAACACTTCAAGTTTGTGGTGAGAATTTGGAAGAATCATGTTTTTCACACGGCCAACTTTATGTTGCCTGTTCCAGAGTCGGTACTCCAGCCGTTTGTTTATTCACACTCAAAATGGAAGAACCAAAAGTATTGTTTATCCAAATGTTTTGAATTAATTTTTTAAATAGCTAACAATTAAGTAAATATACTTTTTTAAGAAATGAATCGATGTTCTAGCTCATTTTTGTATTATATCACTTTATACGTAGCGAAGCACGCACCGGCCCGCTAGTTGTTATATAAAAAATTAACAACATTTATAATTGATTTAATAACAAACTCACTTAAAAGATATTTCATTTATTATTCATTTCTCTAACTCCATTATACCCCCCATAACGTGTCCGTCTTACCGTCGATAGGACTTATTATTGCTTGAGAAACCCAATCATTCAAAATACCACCTTATTCCAAAGGCATACAGTCGAAATTAACTAGTAGCGTGCAGCAACTCAATTGTGAAGACGTCAATGTATTTAGATTAATGAATGTTGAACCTTAAATTGTATGTTATAAGGTTTAAATTCGATCATATTTAAGACTAACCTTTCCTCTAGTAGTAGGATGACAATGTCTCTTCAACGTGACGTACTGAAGTTAAGTTTCCGGTTCTAGTTTGTCTGTTATTTAATACATTATATAAAACAAAAGTTTCATCCATACGTTGTTGACATACCCAAAATTCGAACTAAACGCTTTGACAGTTCGTTTTTGGCGAGAGTCGCCAAGATTTGGACCGACCTGTCTGGGTCTATTTTTCCTGATAAGTTGAACTCTGGAGCCTTTATGAGTAGAGTGAACAGGTTTCTTTTGGATGGGCGTGTACCATCTTCGTCTTCATCTACACTTTCAGGTGAGATGGAAGACAAAAGCCTATTCCATTACAACTACAAAAAAAAAGTACGGCATAAAGCTACGTTAAAGTAGGGTCTATGACGAAGGACTTTGTAGTATTAATTCGTATATAGTGAGGATAATTAAACTATTTCTCGAATAGTTAGTGTATTAGTACATGTTTAGTGAAACTCGTGGCCACCCTCCATCAGTATGTCGGCACGCGGACCTCGCGAATTATTTAATAAGCGACAAATTCGCACATGGAGGCATCTGTACGGAATTTTTAAAGATGGCGTCACTCGGATTCCTCGACTTGTAAGGACGTACTTTAGATAAAGATTTTGGTCTGGTTTTCGATTTATTTTCAAGTAATACGATATTTTTAGTGACTTTAGAGCTATCGATGGACAACGAATTAATTTAAAACATTGAATTGTGCTTTTTTTTTTAATTGATAGTCGGATTGGCAAAATCAAAAGTCGAAATATTTTATTCGGGTAGGCTTTTACAAGCACTTTAGAATATATACATATACTTTTATCAAGATTCTACTTAAACGTCCCTCCCAATAATTCCCATAATATGTGTAATTTCTTTTATACCAGATTATATAGAACGCAATAAGGAAAAAAGTCCGTCATATCAAGATTATCATTGATATACCTTATGTAAATCACCTTTAGTTATCAAGTGAAAGATTTACACATATGTCACGATAGTCGCCCTCAGTTCAATTGTAAAATAAATACTTATTTGTACTAATTCCTATGATATGGTATATCTTATTGGTTTTATTAATTATTGTATAATATTTGAAAAAAAAAAAAGTATTATTAATCTTATTTCTAATCATCGATTATGTTTAATTTATATTTTTAATACATATTGTCCAATGTGATAGGGCATGGTGAGACAGTAATGATGAGAATCCTTTTTTAAATCGATTAAAAATATTCTATTTCGACTCGATACTTGATTGGCGGTTTCGCGAGCGACTTCAACGCGTAGTTTTCACTGCGCGTGCATCATAAAACTATACCCAGAAGTGCAACTACAAAAATATTTGACTATTTATTCGCCTTCAAATTTAACCATCTATTGTTAAGCCAAATTATTATATATATTTACTTGCTCGTAATTAAAGTATCGCCATTTTATTAAGATAAACTCAACTCTCACGTACACATACAACTTTTGTAAGGCTGAGCGTCCCTCACACTTATGCAAGATCATATTTTAAACATGGAGGCGCGTCATCATGATTTACTTTATAATAAAATAAATGAAAACAGCTACTCTAATTTGTACTAATTAAGGACCACTTAAATCTATTTTACATAATACTATTTCTTTTTTATCTACGAAGCTTGGGACTTGAAAATCATAATTACATATTGGAACTTTTTTAAAATTCGTTTCCGATAACTGGTATTCAGCTTCCATTATAGCACAATGGAAGCCATCGGGATGAAACGATCCTGTCGCTAGCAGGAGGAAGGGTGATAATTGACCTTTGGGGATAGAGTATCACGCAGACGTGCGATTTGGCATAATCCCATAGTCCAAATCAATACCTCTTGTCTTAAGGGGAAACTTGGAATTGTTCGCGTATATTTGTCACCATTAAGGGAAGGACAGAATCAAGTTGTATTTAAAGGGGGGGAGGCTTTTTGGAAAGGTATTTGCCCTAGAGGTCTTTTCGACCTATATGTTCACTTCTGGTCCAAAAAGTATACTATCTCGAGGAGTACAGTGTATGAAGTATATTATCATGTACCAGGAGAACAGCAACTTGTAGTAGTTGTTAGGTCAACAGAAATTTACAAATGTAAACGCATAGAGGAGGAACTCGAGGAGTCCAGGGTATAAAGTATATATTATTGTGTACCAGGAGAGCAGCAACTTATAGTAGTTGTTAGATGAACATAATAGGAAGGAAACTCGACGAATCCAGAGTATGAAGTATATTATCATGTACCAGGAGAACAGAAACTTGTAGTAGTTGTTAGGTTAACAGATATGAGAGAACGTCTAAGAAGGAAACTCGAGGAATCCAGGCTATGAAGTATATTTTATGTACCAGGAGAACAGCAACTTGTAGTAGTTGTTAAAAATAAATTTACAAATATGAACGCGTGGAATAGACAAAGACACTATTTTTACAAATAAAACTAACTGTCCGTCTTGGGCCCCAAATCTACTAACAAATTGTCTGTCTGATGTGTCTCATATACGATTAATCTGAGATTATTATTGTGAGGTGCACACATTACACGTATTTACACATATAATTTAATAAAAGTTTGAGTTATTGCTCATACAAAAAACATTCATTTCTAGTTCATTCATATATCGTAATAAAGGAAACTAAATAGAACAAACAAAGATTCTCAGATTATGAGTAGTCAGGCCGAATACCGTACCAGGAACCCAGAATCTCACGAAGACAAATAACACCCCATCACAACATTCAGGCTGAAATTTTGATTGCATATGAATACCATATTGATAAGAAAACGTATTTTAATCCTAATATTATACTTTAGTTGTAACGCCTGGCAATGAAAACATGCAGGCAACATAAATTGAAAAAAAAAACAACGAAAAATAAGATTGAACATTAAAAAAAACACAGACTCGTTGATACCCAAGTTTGGTTACGCGATTATTAAAAACGGCAGTTCTGTAAGTTAATCTTTGTAAAGAAAGAGGAGGGTAGGTGGAAGGGATAATTCAATCCACGATCATTGGACGCGCTTACATGGCGTTTGGACTTATTATATCAATTTTACATTTACAAATTCATATATTTCAAGCATACGTTAAAAAATCTTGACAACGATTCTAGGTCAACGGGAGGATCCCTACAGATTTGTTTCAATTTGCGGGTGTAAAGGAAATATGACATAAAATGGCATATCTTTTGATTACGTAGTCCCTAGACTGCAGTATTAGATATTAATTTCAACTTTATACCTCAACACGTTCCTGAGAAAAAGGATCTTGACGGACAAAAGTGAAATTATAAGGTCCATTTCCTTCAGAGGTAAATACGGCATAAAATGAGCGTTTGTAATGGAAATGAGGCTTTTTACTTTATATTTATTCGTTATTTAATAGATAAGCAACTTTGACCTTGAATTGACGTCATTGGTCGAGATCTTGAATAATCTGTGGTGTTCATCGTGGATTCGCGAAACAATGACGTTTTTAATGTCGTTGAAGTTACTATCGGAACATTGGAAGTAATATTAAAGCGGATATAAGTAGTGAGCCGAGATAGCCCAGTGGTTAGAACGCGTGCATCTTAACCGATGATTTCGGGTTCAAACCCAGGCAGGCACCACTGAATTTTCATGTGCTTAATTGGTGTTTATAATTCATCTCGTGCTCGGCGGTGAAGGAAAACATCGTGAGGAAACCTGCATGTGTCTAATTTCAACGAAATTCTGCCACATGTGTATTCCATGGTGGAATATGCTCCATACCTTCTCCTCAACGGGAGAGGAGGCCTTAGCCCAGCAGTGGGAAATTTACAGACTGATTATTATTATGTATGTTATGTAAATAGTTACGTGTAATAGTCTTGTGTTATAAATAAAGACATATTAATAAAGATGTATGTAGCTGAGCTATTAGCGAATCTCAAATAAACGACTACTGAGTTTCTAACCGGTTTTACTTGGAAAAACTAAAATGTATATTGTGAGAGATATTTTTTTCATATCGATAATTATAGCTCCTATGATCGTTATAGAAGACGGACAATGGACATACATTTAAAAGTAGATATTTAGATTATTATTATAGTAAAACAATATTGCTTAAACTGTTCGCGGTAATGGACCGAGAAGTATTGTGAAAACCCGTCTGGGTAGGAAGCACCCACTCAACAGATATTACCGTCAAAAACGTTTGTTTTATTTTACAAAAGAGAGCAATCCGGTCTATTTATAATCTTGGAGCTAGAGACTCTCTTCGGGATGTTTTTAACAAAGTAGGAATACTGACTGTTGCGTCACAATATATTTACAACAATATTATGTGTATTCAGAGTAGCATTGATCACTTTGATAAAATCAGTGATAATCATTGTATGTGCACAAGAAGTAAGGATAAGCTTATAACGCCAAGTTTCCAACTCCGCTAAGTCAATAAATCATTCTTGGGGCAAGGTATCCGCTTCTATAATAAAATTCCGCAGACATTTTTAACTTTGCCGTTTCATAGATTCAAGTCATTTGTAAAAAATACATTTGTAAAGAAGGCATATTATTCGATACAAGATTACATAGATGATAAAAAAGCGTGGAGTTAATGCTTGTTGACTTCCAGGCAGGAGACATAACATACATATATAATTGTATTTAACTAACATGACTGTATTTTTATATATTGAAATAGAGTAACTACTGAGTTTCATACCGGTTCTTTTCGGTATAATCTACACTCCGAACCGGTTGTAGCTTCACTTTAAATAGTTTGTTAAATGACGATTCAGAAGTGCTTGTAAAAGCCTACTTGAATTAAGTATATTTTGATTTGATTTGACTAAAAAATAATTATTTTTTAACGATCTACAATTGTAGACAGGTTTCGATCGAGTCTATAGTAGACCTGAAATTATTAATACAGAGATAAACACCTCGCGCCATGTAAGCTAGTCTTAAACATTCAACAGGCTATTTCGACTCTGTACTCTGTATATTGAAATTCATAGCGTTCCAGTTCGTTCCGCGCTATTAACATATTACGCTCGTGTCATTCGTTATACTCATTAAATGAATGAATGACATTTCGTGAATGAACGAAATATATTTGGTAAATCTAAATTCCATATACAAGTTATTATTAACTTTCATAACGGATGATTCACTTGGTGAGGGCTTTGTGCAAGCCCGTCTGGGTAGGTACCACCCACTCATCAGATATTCTACCGCCGAACAGCAGTACTCAGTATTGTTGTGTTCCGGTTTGAAGGGTGAGTGATCCAGTGTAATCACAGGCACAAGGGACATAACATCTTAGTTCCTAAGGCTGGTGGCGCATTGGCGATGTAAGGAATGGTTAATATTTCTTACAGCGCCATTGTCTATGGGCGGTGGTGACCACTTACCATCAGGTGGTCAATTTGCTCGTTCGCCTACCGATATCATAAAAAAAAAAGATTATTAATAAAAAATGAACAGTTCCTTCGAGTCCTCATGGATCGCATTATCAGAACTGTATTTTGTTACCAATCTGGAAGTACATATATTAAAAAACAAAACGAGACGAATTGTGCGAACACCCCGTTGGAACGAAGTTGCTTTTGAAAAATAATACTCCAAACTGGACAATACTTCCTTAGAACCGAGTATTATCTCAATAAATCACATAAACTCAATCAAATCACTACCGTTACAAAAATTTGCATTTTTCAAGAAATAATGACATTTCTTTTTTTTTTTTTTTATTTTGAAACGTTTCGTTTGACGTTAGTATTGACAACCGAGAAAAAAAAACACAGGCTATATAATAAATCATAGCTAACATTTTAGTTATATATTATGTATATAAAACAATGAAAAAATTAACAATCTTTCAAATTGTACTTGAAAATTCCGTGTGAATTATAAATATTATTTAAAAACGACAACGGCCTTTACGTGACGTGATATCTGTCAGTTCACTCTACTGTAAGCCGCGTAAAACAATTTCGTACCAAAAATATCGACTTAATAATCTGTGCCAATTGGCACAAATAAAAGCCAGAATAATTAAAAAAACACAATTGAATTGAGATCTTCCTCCTTTTTTTGAAGTCGGCTAACAAATACCACCCCGTCTCAAAGTGCGAATAGAGAGGTTGATTTATTTTTGGTCCGATCGGAATTACGAATCAACGGCGGAAGGCATTCACGCCATTCCACGCGGTCATGCTTTGTACACTAAATATTTTTAATTTTCGTTTGTATATACTTAATGTATCAATTCATATTTAAATAAAATAATATTTGATATATTTGCAAAGTAAATATATCCATATTTACTTTTTGCTATTAATTTTTGGCGTGAACGGGCGCGATGAGATTTAAATTTCATGGTTGATTTCGAGCGCTACGTTTTCGCGACACCGGTCACAAATTTTGTCTTTTTTTTTTAATTTCTGTTTTAACACTCCTTATTAATCTACATACCTAATTAAATAGACCAAATAAAAAAAAAAATCTTACACTCATAAAAATGGCGCCAAAAAGTGACATTTAAAAACAAAAATTGATATTTAAACAAAAAAAAAATACATGTACAAGTCATGTGTGAAAAAAAATGTTTGTAAAAAAATATCGTTAAGAAGGAAGTAATCCGTTTTAATCCTTTGCATTACATGGAAAACGGTATCATTTTTGTTTTTTTTTTATCGCTAATCAATAATTATCAAGTATTATCTGTGCTCCTTTTGATAAGGTTGAACTGTATTCCTCAGTTTCTTTACTGTTTTCATTCGAACGTGATGTGTTATTCTTCCTAATTATTCAAATTAATTGTACAAATTTCTCTTAAATCAAAAGTGATAAAGACTCGTTAAATAAATGTGAGTGTGTTTTTTTTTAATTGACATTTAAGTAAATGCGGTTTTTATTATTAATTTATGGTTTTTAGAATATTGTACGTACATTTAATATATTTAAAATAAATGATTTTGGAATAAAATAATTTACGTGTACACTAAGACAAAATAATGAGTTTAAGATTAATGTAGGATTTAAATTTTTGACGTTTGTTTTTTTTTTTTCAATACAAACATTTTTCTACAGGTCATGGTATAATTATAAACTTCTTTTTTCGTTTAGAAATTAAAAAAATTGAATTACATAACAGATATTATCCTAACGGTCACTCAACAGTCCAGCCATCGTTACCATTTATAGTGATGCAAAATTTAAACAATGCATAGGAAATGATAATATCGACAACGCAATCTTATCAATGATAAGAACTAATTATATGGCTGAAATTGGTCATAGCACGTTACTGAAGTACTTCACAGACACGTAAGTAATTTTTTATTTAATTTTAAATATTATAATTAATTTTTCTATACTTGCAACACCATCTAGGTCGGGATATCTCAACGTTTATGTAACCTTTATTTAATAGATAGGGGACGGGTAAATGGACCACAAGAGGTTAAGTGGTTACCACCGCCCGTAGACGTTGCTTCATTGCCAACTTGGGAACTATGATGATAGCTCACTTACCCTTTAAACCGGAACACAAAAATACTAAGTATTGATGTTTGGTGGTATCGAGATCGTCAAGAATACCTTAAATGAGTGGGTGGTATAAATACCTACTACCACGTAAGCGTGAGTTTCTTTTATGGTGAATCTTATTCTAAATCAAAATATACTTTATTCGAGTAGGGTCTTATAAGAAATTTTGTACCGTCACTTAACAATGTTTTAATATCAAGCTACCACAATTCGTAATGTCGATTCTACCGAAAATAACGGACGAGGAACTCAGTAGTTACGTTTTTTTAATCAAAAACAATGTACGAGTTATAATCAAATACAATGATATATTTTATTACATGTACAGTACAATGTAACTTATTTGTTTTTTTTTAATTAAACTTTAGGCAAATGACAAATGTCCTGCGGCATTTGACTACAGAATCGAATATTCTGCCACAGAAAGTGCTGACTTTGTCAAGTCGAAATGTCGTTGTTAATAACTTAGGGTTATTAAAAATTGCTCACCCTGAAATTAACCAGCTGTTTGAGGCATATTAAAACTCAACATGAATACTTAAATATACATTATTTTAGTAGAGGGACTTGCGACCATTTTTAAATCGTTACGTCACATCACTGACTTCAATTTAAAGCTACTGGAACACGGTGACTACAAGAAACTCAGTAGTTACTTCTTTTCATTATAGTAGCTCAGCTATATTGTGCACTACTAAGAGTTTATGATTAATATATCTCTATTTATAATACAACACTATTGCACTTAACTACTTATTTCCACTTTAATTTAACTTCCGAAATTCCGATAACAGTTTCGTCGACGTTCAAAACGCCTTCTTTTCGCAAATCCATAGTGAATATCATAGATCAATCGAGCTCTCGACCAATGATATCGCGTCAATTTGCTGTCAAATGTTGTCTATTTGGCATTTCTCCTCTTATTGTTGGAATAGAGTATATCGGTGGTATCACCGACTTATCAAACATTGTACCGCCGAACAGTATTGTTGTGTTCTTGTTTGAAGGTTGAATGAAGTAGATTGTTTTCCGAAGGTTGGTTGCGCAATGGCGATATTTGTTTGCCAGCTGTGGGACATTTTAGAAGTGTCAATAAGGTTTTTTCTTTACCGTTAGACCTGTGTCTTAAAAGACGTTATAGAGTGAGATTCTGATACTTCAGGTCAGGCCAATAAAAAGTTCTGACGATCATAGTCCTACATACAGGTATTGTTACTCAGCCGAATTCCAAGTGTAGTTCTTGATGACTGCTGCTCGTTCCAACTTCACACGGCCATATAACAAATTCTGTTGTACATGATTTTGCGAAATTTTAGCAACGCGCACAACGGAAGCTCTTGAAAGGAATGTTTTTCTCCCGTTTTTTGTAACATTTTTCATTGATACTCCGCTCCTAT
Source organism: Vanessa tameamea (assembly GCF_037043105.1). Classification (NCBI taxonomy): domain Eukaryota; kingdom Metazoa; phylum Arthropoda; class Insecta; order Lepidoptera; family Nymphalidae; genus Vanessa; species Vanessa tameamea. The sequence goes on from NC_087337.1 coordinate 5,081,468, forward strand.
TGGTCGTAGCGTGATACTATAGTCTATAACCTTTTACGATAAATATTTTTTATATAATTTTTTTTTCAAATCAGACCGACCAGTCGTTCCTGAGATTAGCGCGATCAATCAAACAAACAAACTCTTAAACTATATACTATATATATAAAGCTGAAGAGTTTGCTTCTTGGCAGAGCATATATATATATTCATCATTAAAAACTGTTTTAAAAAATAACGTTTTTAAATTACAGATCAAAAATGTCAGACTTAACAAGCGACGCAATCAAATCGAATGTACCAGGAGAACAGAAGTTACGAGGAGTTGTTTCAGCGACTGCAACCGATTTCGAACCTAACGACGATAGCAACAAAGATGATTTCGTTCTGACGCCAGTCATGAGTACAACAAAAGAAGAATTGACTTGGACGAAAGGGGGGATGAAACTGCAGAAGGTCGTCGTTAGTGGCGAAAAATCGGTAAGATTTCAGCACCTGTTTAAGAAAACGCCGGCGGTCGAAACAAAAATGGAAAAAAAATGATTTCAAGAAATGAATATTTCAATTAAATTCAAATGATTAATTTTTAGTTTGTTTTTTTTTTTTTTCTAACGAAGTCTTTTACGCGGCTCGTTGTGGAACTGGCAGAAATCTTCGAGTAAGGAAAAAGCGTTCATCCCCCCTCCAGGCGACCATTCCCTCTCTGTCTTTCTAATTACGGTTTTATTCAATACTAACTGCGACTTGCAGCTTTACCCGTGCGAAATTTATATAATACAAACTGCCAAAAACCGTTTTACCCAATTAGGGGTGGAGTTTCGAAAATTCTTAGCGGATGTCTACACTTTATAGTCAAAATCAAAAATCTTTATTCATTATGAAAGTGATTACACTTGCTTATTGATAGACAAAAATCTACCACCGATTCGGAAATTAACACCTCGGACCTGCGAACCGGCGAAAGAAACTCAGCAACATATATACAAATAAATAAATATTGGGCAACAACACATACATTACTCTGATCCCAATGTAAGTAGCTAAAGCACTCGTGTTATGGAAAATCAGAAGTAACGACGGCACCACAAACACCCAGACCCGAGACAACATAGAAAACTAATGAACTTTTTCTACATCGACTCGGCCGGAAATCGAACCCGGGTCCTCGGAGTGGCGTACCCATGAAAACCGGTGTACACACTACTCGACCACAGAGGTCGTCTATATATATATATATTTAAATTCATTATCACAAGTATCAGTTTTCCAACTATTAAAATAATTAAAATAATCATTTTCGGGCACGTTTTTTTTTTAAATACGTGGTTCCCGCCGACATATATAATATCCTCTATATTTATAAAATAACAAGTCCTGACTGACAGATTCATCACCGCTAAGCGTAAACCTAATGATGAATAAAACTTTAATAAGTTAGGGCCATGAAGTTTGGTGAGCAGGATATTTTTAATGAGTAGACACCCACCAAGAAAGGAATTTTGGAAAATCTACCCGTAAGAAGTGAAATAGGGGTTGAAAGTTTGTATGGCAGTCCGTATATTTTTAAGTTAGAAAAATTTTTGGGGTACTGATGAAAAATAAGTATTAATTTCCACGCGAGCAATGCCGTGGGCAACAGCTAGTATTTATATATAATTTAATCCTGTAACATGAAGATTCTAACTATGCATGAACTTTAATCACAAAAGCCGAGTCCGATCTTATCAACTTGGTTATTAAAAAGACAAAATAATCTTAAAAAATAATTTAAAAAAAAACCATTGTCGTTGTATGCATTGAGTAAAACTCATCTGATTAAGTTATCCTTGTTTTGGCGTATATATACCTTCAATTTAATTTAATTTAAATCACTTTGAATCGCACTAAAATATTCTACTGCTACTGTTATAGTTTCAATAACAAAACAACATCTACATATATTTATGGACTCTTAAATATCCGTCACGTTCACGACGATTATTACAATTAAAACACTTCATTTTTATCAGTTGAAGGTGTGTTTATCAATTCACGTAACAATACATACCAGCCTCAGACATTATTTCATGATATGACCACGATCAAATGCATTTGCAAACATTCGTATCCTATATTGACAAAACTTATTGATTGTCAAGTAAAGCGTGGAGTTAATGCTTGTTAACTTCCAGGCAGGAGACATGACATACATATATAATTGTATTTAACTAACATGACTGTATTTTTATATGTTGAAAAAGAGTAACTACTGACTTTCTTGCCGATTCTTCTCGGTAGAATCTACATTCCGAACCGGTGGTAGCTTTACTTTAAATAGTTTGTTAAATAACGATTCAAAAGTGCTCGTAAAAATCTACTTGAATAAAGTATATTTTGATTTTGATAAAACTACCCTCGGTTCGGTAACACCTCAGCTTGAGAAGAACCGGCGAATGAAACTCAGTGGGGTTTTTTTTTAACAATTGTATTTCTTGTTTAAATGGTAGCATTGCCCCATAATAAGGAATTACTGATATTCCTATTTACCCTCAAATTAAATAAATATTTTATTATTTAAAATTACAATATTTTAATATTGTAAAGCGATCAAAATTATAATTGTGTACATTGGAAAGCACTTTCATTGACTATTTGATCCCTCAAAATCAAAATAAAAATATACTTTATTCAAGTAGGCTTTTACAAGCACTTTTGAATCGTCATTTAACAAACTATATTAAGTGAAGCTACCACCGTTTCGGAATGTAGATTCTAGAAACTCAGTAGTTACTCTTTTTCAACATTTAAAATACAAAGTTTGTTAGTTAAATACAATTGTATATATACATATATAATTATTGTATTATACAATACATCCTGCCTGGAAGTCAACAAGTATTAGTTGCACGATTTTTTATCATCTATATAATCTTATAATAAATAATATCCTTAGTACTTCTGCGTAAACTCTCCAAGCCTTCTTCTCACAAGGTGTAAAGCCAGTTATTAAAATTAATTGATTATTTATTATAGTTGTTTAATAATTGTGACATTACTTTATGTTTTTTGTTTTTTCTTTTATAATCCATATTATTTATGATTTATTCTATAGTCTATTCCAATTAAAGAAGGAATAAAGATAAACAAACATTAGACTTACGTATTACGTGCGATTCGCTAATAACTCAGCTACGTTGTACACTGCTAAGAGTTCTTGATTAATATATCTCTATTTATAATACAACAGTATTACACTTAGCTGCTTATTTCCACTTTAATTTAACTTCTGAAATTCCGATAACAGTTTCGTCGACGTTCAAAACGCCATTTTTTCGTAAATCCATAGTGAATATTATAGACTATTAAAACTCTCAACCAATATGGCGTCAATTCAATGTCAAAGTTTGTTTATTTGGCTCTTGTTGTTTGAATAGGCTATTTTGTAACTAGCGATCCGCCCAGCTTCGCAAGGGTATATATATATTTTATAGGTCCACAGTCCCTATTAGAAATACCCCTGTAAGCTAGTACGGCATAAATAATCTCAAGAATTCAGATTTCATTTTTACATCATTTTCCGGTTGTAAAAAAAATATGTTAATTAAAATCGGTAAAGGGAACTAGGTATTTATTTCTATCGTTTATACATCATTGTACGGTTAAATAAACCGAATTTTTTATCATTTTTTTTTTTAAATTTATTTAATGTAAATCTGTAATGCACTGCGTATTTTCAGTATAGAATATATTTTATCCGAAACGAACAATGGCAACATTTCTTCATTGAATCGAAATTCCGAATTTAAGCCACTTAATAAACTATCAGTGAAATCAATACGACATTTTAATATATATATGTTTTGAAATATCTTAATTACTAAATATTTAATATTTATAAAATAGTCTGGCAATTTTTAAACGTGATAATAAGTCATCGACACTGACCGATATTGACCGTAATTTACAACGTAAATACCCACAAAGGTAACTAAGATGTTATGTTCCTTGTGCCCGTAGTCAGGCCCGTCTTAAACGAGGGCGCAGGATGTGTAAAAAACTAAGGCGCCTCGCTTATAAACGTCTAATCAGCGACCATGGGTCAGACGCCCCAGGAGGTCTTTTAATATTTTTTGTGGGGTGTAGGCGAGACTTACACAAGCTCACCATTGCCGGCTCTTCTCAGTAGAATCTGCATGCCGTAGTTTCACTTTATATAGTTTGTTAAATGACGATTCAAGAGTTCTTGTAAGAGCCTAATTGAATAAAGTATATTATGATTTTGATTCAAACCACAACATTACATTTTTACATTAGCAGCCTGTAAATCTCCCACTGCTGGGCTAAAGGCCTCCTCTCCCTTTGAGGAGTAGGTTTGGAGCATATTCCACCACGCTGCTCTAATGCGGGTTGGTGGAATACACATGTGGCAGAATTTCGTTAAAATTAGACACATGCAGGTTTCCTCACGATGTTTTCCTTCACCGCCGAGCACGAGATGAATTATAAACACAAATTAAGCACATGAAAATTCAGTGGTGCCTGCCTGGGTTTGAACCCGAAATCATCGGTTAAGATGCACGCGTTCTAACCACTGTGCCATCTCGGCTCATAACCACAACATAACAATACTAATTATTGCTGTTTGGTGGTAGAATATATGATGAGGTGATACCTACCCAGACGTGGAAAAATCTCTACAAATATATTATTATTTCAGAACGAATCAACAACAGTAAACACAACAATGAGCGTGACGGAATCAACGGACAGCAACACAGTTCGTTCAGAAACAACGGAAGTTCATGTTACTTTGACGTCAAAGGATTTAAATGATAAAAGCAATCAAGATAAAGAGGAAGGTATAGAATACTTTTCGATTATATCGGCAAGGGCTCTTCATCATCGCTCCTGTTCTCACTCCACAACATGCACATGTGTGTGCGGTGACACAGGTGCACTCTTATGACCCGAGGGGACGGTAAATCAGATACGAGCGGAAATAGTTCAAATCGAATTAATTAAACAAATCAAATCTATTTCTTTTAATTTTTCGCCTAATCATGTCCTAGAGCTAACATTGTAAATTATTCGGAAAGCTCTTTTCTGCAGAATAAATACTATTTAAATATCTGTTGCATTACCCCATAACAACATTCCATATGACATAAGACTATGAAAATTACTAAAATAAACTAGTCTAGCAGTAGTTATGCCCGTGAGTTTTCTAATTGTTTTTATTGCATGAATGGCACTATTTAGTTTCCCTGCTAGGGCACAAGCGCAAGACCAGCGGCTTTACGCGCTTTCCGAGACACGGGAGAACACAGACTTTCAACTTTGAGACTTTGGTGTGTTACTGAGAATATTTCGACAGAAAAACGCAACAACACTTCATCGATCTGAACCCAGAACGTATTATAAAATAAAAAAAAAAAGCTAATTTATTTATTTATGACACAAAAACAGGTGACAAGGAACATGACGATTCGAAGAAATCAACTAAAATACCGAAATTCAAATTAAGACGAGCTTTTGATAAAATCAGACGAGAAGAACAAATGCCGCAAGAGAAAATAGGCCACGAGGTAATCATATAAAATATGCATGTTATATTAAACGCTTGTAAAGCTTGGAGCGATAACGTAAAAAAAACTAATCATTTTTAAAAGAAAGGCCTAAGGCTTCGGCTCCGTTTTTTAATTAAAAGGTTTGGAGAGTATTCAAATACGCTGCTTCAATGCGAGTTGGATACACGTGTGGTAGTATTTCATTGAAATTATACACATGGTTTTATCCTCACGATGTTTTTTAGTCGTGCTTGTCTTGGTCTAAATCCGCAAGCATCGCTTAAGATGGCTCTCGGCCCATAATTATGAGACATCAAAATAATACTGACTTTATACAACTAATTGAATATATTACGTATTACTACTAAATATTAGTTTATTTTTTTCAGCCATACCTTGGAATGAAAGTGCGATCTGCTATCCCTCGGTTGAAGGATGTCAAATATCAGCAAAACGCTCAAGAAAACTTAACAAAAAATGAAGAAGTGCAAAATGAAAATTCACCAAAGTTAGACGACGAATTCGACAAACTATATGAAGAAACTATAGAAATGGATCCGTTTAATAATAACAGACCGGTGTCTGAACAATTTGATGAACTATCCACAATGGAAACAAAATTTGAAGAAATAATTCACTCGTATGATGATAATAAAGTTCAACACAACACAATAACATCACAACAAGTTGTCACAGAGAAAGTCAAAAGTAAAATACCATTGCTTAAACGTAAAAGCGAACAAGAAATTGAAGTTCGACCTCAAAACAGAAGAAGCTCACTCAAAAAGAGCCTTTCTATTGACGATCCGAAAGGTAAAATCCCTGTGGCCACAACAAAGGAGAAAACAATCAAAACAGATGTAGAAAAATCCAAGATTATAAAAAGCAAAGCATCGTCGGAAAGTTCTACATTAACGAAATCTGAAATTGTTTCCGCGACAAAACATAAAGCGGAAAGTGTTACTAAAACTTTCACGACACAATTAAGTACAACCACAAAAGAAATAAGTGTCTCATCAAAGGATAAAGTTGAAATAGAACGAAACACCAATACTACACCTAAAGACGTCCCTAAATGTAACATTCCTGTTTCACAACATACAAAGGAAAAACGTGAAACAGAAATATCGAATAACAATGAAAATATATCAGAACAAGTTACAACTGAAACATCAACTGTATTAATTGATTGCAAAAGCGTTGAAAATGATGTAGACTATATTAAATCTATACAGAAAAATGAAACTCAATCAGAAGTGAAAACAACGGAAAACGTTAGCTCGAAAGTTTCCACTTCATTAAGTGAAAGTAAATCCTTTGATCAATCTTCATACACATCAGAAAACGTCGCCATTAAAGAAACTATTGACGCCATTAATGTAACAGAAATATCAAAAATAAATGTTGAAATTCAAAACGTTGGTACAACTGAAGTAAAAGAAACAATCAAAGTGGCAACTCTGAAATATGACAATTCCCTTGGTGCTGAATCCGAATCAATATTAAACAATAATAAAACAATACCTTCGAACGAAAACACTGATGAAAAAGGTATTATTAATGAAAATTGCGATATTACAATAAAGGAAGTTAAGAAAATAACAACTATATCAACAAATACAACTGAAGTAGCATCTAAGACAGAAAACACAACGTTCATTGAAAATAACGAAGCCCAAATGTATTTAGATTCAAATCAAACTATCACGAATGTAAAAAATGACATAAAAATAGAAAAAAACAATCTTAACAAAGAAAAAGTAATCACTAGTAAAATAGAAATTGAAAGTGTAAAAACATCTGAAGATAATTTAAGTGAAGGTTTCACAGAAAGCAATAGTCAGCTACAGCGAGATTTCACTTTAACCAGCTCGAAACTTGTTAAATCGTTAGGCACAAATGACAACATAGCTAAAAACACTATTGCTAAAGATACGACTACAGAAATAATCCAAGTTCAAAACACGCAAGAAGAACAAGATTCAGTGGTTATTATTAAACAAGAAAATGCTGATAAACTAGACAAGAATCCGATATCCATAAAAGAAAATGAAGAAAAACAAACAATAAACGTTTCAGAGGGCAATCATATACATACTAAAGAAATGAACTCGGTTAAAAATGGAGTTGAAATAGAAGAGACTGGAAATGATAAGAAATCTCTAACAAATCTGTCGTCTCAAATGAAGAATATTGACGATTTGGAAGAGGAAGATATTATAATCCTGAAAGGAAAAGTTAATCGAATAATAAGTAGATTAGACTCACGGGAACAACAAATAATCAAAACGGAATTAGACGACATACCGAGAGATGTGTGTGTGACATCAAAAATAGCTAATTTCGAAGTAAGTATTACTTCGTAATAGTTTTAATTTATTTGGTTTATATAATGTCATTCCTTGGAGTTTAAGTTTGCTTCATACCAAATTTAATCGTAATCGGTCCAGTTGTTTAGCCGTGAAAGCTTAAAAGACAGACAGACAGTGTTGCTTTAACATTTATAGTATAGATTGTTGTGTTATTTTTTTATATTAAAACTATAAGTATATGCACACATAGACATTGGCACTACATAAGCAATTCTCTATTGGCATCGTACTGTCTGCGATTAGATCTTATTACCTTATATTAATATGTTCGAAAAGAACACAGAAATACAGTTGACTTTAGCTCATCAAATAACTAAAGCGTATCTTGTTTAATCCATAGACTAGTGCTTAGAATAAAATGAATAGTTAATGCAATCTCATAACTTATAAAGTAATTAATTTTCATCAGAAACTCATCTTTGACAAGTAATACCTTAAAACCAATACATATTTTCCAGAAACCGAGACAAACAGGCGCCCTCCACGAAGGTAATACAAATAATTTAGACGAAAAAACTAACAACAGAAGCGATAAACCAAAGATTGTTGACGAAATATTGAAATCTGATACTGGATTGGATATTAATCACAATAAACATAATACTAGCATAGTCGACAATAGCATTGATGCTACAAGATATAATGACAATACATCCAAAGATATAACAAACGTTTTAGATAAAAGCAATCCCTTCGACTACACTAGTGCCTTAGATAATAATCAATTTCAAAGTAACTATGACGCAATTTACAACAAAGTTCACGCCTCAATCGTAAACCGTCTAAACAGTATCGAGAAGAAATTCAAAGTCACTGAATTTAGTGAAATAACTGAAAACAAAATCGAAACAATAAACGAAAACGAAGACGATTTTAAAAATAGTACTAATTTGAAGGAAACGAAAAGTTTATCCGAACCGAATTTCTTCAGAAATAAAAAACCAAACGACGCTGAAGATAACTTGTTTACTGATAAGAAGGAACCAGTTCCAAAAGTTGATATGTACAAAGAATACAGGGTTAAAGAACTTGATTCAGACCAACGAGCTAAATCTCTAGCAGAATTAGACCTAGGTGATGCTGTGAGAGGTAGAGTTAGGCAGATGGTGTACAGGATGAATTCAATGGAGAGGATGCGGCTGATGAGAAGTGATACTGTTGAAAGGAAGGAGAGATTAAGAAAGATATCAATCACTGATAGAGTAGCTCTGTTTGAGGTAAGTTTTAGTTTCTTAACTAGCTCCTTGATCCGACTTTGCGTTGGTTACATTACAATCATACAGCACAAAGTCCTTAAATATATACAAATATGAATTAAAAATACTAGAAGAATATCCCCGTTGAGTCCCAATTCTGATCCTCTGCGCAACCCAATCAGTCCTCCCGTCACCAGTGGAGGCAAAAAGGCGAGGTGTTACAATTTTAATGAAGCTTTTGCACTACTACTCCAAGGGCCAAGTGATAAAGAAACAGCGGTTGAAATACACGATTCTAAACCGATAATTGTGGGGTGTTTTTATAAGCAACGTTATGCAAATTAGTCGTGGATTTCAAATGAAAAATATACGTGATGTAGATATTTTTTATAATTTTCCTTTACAGTATTATTTGAAGCCTAGTTTTTTGTTATTAAAATAATATATTATTTCGACGGATACCCCTTTTAATTATCTTTATTTAAACCCTGAGAGGGTTCAACGTAGAGTAATGTTTTAACTTAAGCAGTTCATCTACCAATTAGTACGAGTAACAATTTTGTAATAACATAAAATAGATAGGTACCACCCACAAATCAGATATTCTAACCCCAAACTTAGTATTGTTGTGTTCCAATTTGAAGGGTGAGTGAGCTAATGTCACTACAGGCACAAGGAACATGACATCTTAGCTCCCAAGGTTTTTTACAGCTCCAATGTCTATGGACGGTGATGACCACTTACCAGTTGGGTAACCACTTAACTATTTAATAAAATTAAAACTCGTTTAATTTCGGTTCACTACGCTAAACGGCAAAAACAGAGGTACTAAAAGTAAATATACACAAACCTTAGATTTAGGTATTCCTGTCGATTTGCGAATAGCTCAATATATCTTCATTTATAATACAACACAATTTCGCTTAACTACTTATATCTGTCACCGTAAAATTGTAAATACCGTTAGATTATAATCTATCTCGCGAGATTGTGAACTGTCGAAAGATTGTGAACCGTAACATACTGATTACAATTTAACGCATTATTCAGTAGTTTATAATCTATCGAAATAAAATTCAGTGAAATTTTAACTGTAACCTAACCGAAATATTGTTAAGTATAATAACTATCGAAATTGTATTATTATTATTAAATAACCATTCACAATCTTTCGTCAGCTTAAAATTGCGCAAGATAGATTATAATCTAACGGTATTTACAATTTTACGGTGATATAATATCCACTTTTATTTTACTTCCCAAGATTCAATAACAGCGCCAGCTGTGGACTGTTGACGAACTCCTCGTGTAGGTGTGTTGGTTGTCGATGTTGCCCATAGATGGCGTTAATAAATTATAACTTTAATTAAAGCATAATAATTGAATTACGTTGTATTAGTAAATATTTAAAATAAAAGATTAATAATATATTTTCTAAAATTCAAAGTTAGAATAAAATGTATGAAAAACATTAATATCAAATATTATTATTAATTTTAAGTACAGGCTCAAGGGACCTAACATCTTACCTCATACTTCCCGAGGCGGTGGTGACCACTTACCATCGGGAGGCGCATTTGAAAAAATTCTTATTAGCTTCACATGGTGTCTCTATAAGCATTAAATATTTTGGCAAAAAAAAAGAATTCAAACGTTGCCTTCTAATTAGAAATCCTTGATGACGTAACTTAAAAAAAATATATGAGACCAGTTTTTACCCGCAGCTTGTGCTACGTTTAACGGAGGAAGAGAGGGGGGGGAGATCGTGGTTTCTATTCTTAGATTATTTATTCTAGCTAGACATAGTGTTGCACTACAAAAGAACTAAAACGATCGAGCCAACTTTATTATCTTGGTGTGCGTGACAGCTCATCTTGACACTCGCCAAACGTCATAGTACTATACTAGTGTGCGTGTACTTAGTGGCCAACCGTTGACCACTATTTTTTCGTCGCGTTCTAATCTTTGATGATCTATATAGTATATAGTCATATATATAATCAAAGATTATAGGTACAAATTGATTTTCGTACAGCTCATCGTTGGAGTTCAAGCGTCATAACAAATGTCATCAAATTCGGTTTAGCCGTAAAAGCGTAACAGACAGACATATTTTCACATTAGTAATATTAGTATAGATAAACATTTAAAAAATTCTTTTTCATCTTCATAAGTTACAAACTGAAAAAAAAATCAAGTCACATACAGACGATTTGATTTAATTTATACGTACGTAGGTATAAGGAAAATTTGTATGTGACAACATATACAACGCCCTTGGACTCGTTATGAGTAATATATATGCATAGATATATTACGGCGACCATTACACGCGATCCTAATACGCTTAGAAATTATCCTGTATATCTCCGATTCGATTACATTTGCTTCAAAACGATATACTCGTATGCCTTTTTAAATTATTTTTACTGAGTGAGGGATAATTAAAAAAAAAAATTTTTTATCTATTAATAAATTTTAAACGCTTAAATTCTTAAATAATAAATTTTATTAATTATTGTTAATCGTTTTTTTAAAGATTTGATTTTTTTGAATTCTACGTTGAAAGATTTTTTTTTTTTTTAAATATTTTCTTTGTCGAATATTGTATGAAACATTTACTCAGCTAGCAGGTAAATCATAGATCTAATTATATACACAGATAATCGTTAATGACAACATTTTACATGCAGATTAAAAAAGAGGGTAGAATGCTATTATATAAAAGCAAGAACATATCTTAAGCATTTTTAAGCTAGAAGTATTTCAAACGAAACGGTTCCTTGGAGTGGATTTATTAAAAAATTAAAAAAAAGAATAGTGTCCAAAATGAAATTCAAGTGTATATTATTTCTTTTGATATTATTTGTAAGTAATGTTATTTAAATTAATTATCTATTAATTTTTACATTAAATAAGTTGTTTTTTTTTTTTTTTAATAATTGTATTAGGAAAGCGAATGTTACATTTTTCGAAAGAATGTCTTAGATTACTAAAATCATTTCCAATTACAAAAAATATGTTTATAAATTAGATTTGTAATCAGATGAGTCATTGTAGTTAATAAAAATAAATAGAAATCACATTCGACTGGGAGGAAGGACGCTATGCCTCTCATTAGAAGAAGACTTTTACCATCACATGACCTCAGAAATTCCCTCTAAATCACCAATATAGCAAAAAAATATCTATTTTTCAGAAAAAAGTAGTGCCAATTTACACAGACGAGCCATCCACGCATCGGCCAGCACCGAAACCCACCACCGCGGCCGTCGAAGTCCTCAGCGAGGAGAAGTTACAGGAGAAGATCGCAGAACTCACGAATGCCAAAATTAAATATGGGAAGTTCGATAATATGACGTCAATCGAGCTCCGAGATGGATCGAGTATGCCTGTCATTGCCCTTGGAACAGCCATGGTAAGCTTTTTATGATGTTGATGACGTGCAAGACAGACCAGTTAACCACACTCTTATCTTGATGGGACGGCAAATCCGACACGACCGGAGATTTCAGGCGTACGACCAACGGCCTTACGTGCGCACCGAGGCACGGTTGTGTTCACACTTCCAACTTCCAGCCTCTGGTCTTTTAATGAGAATTTTTCGATACAAAATCCCAATATTTTTTTTAATAAATTTTCGGCCTGACCTGACTGACTGACAATATTATACATGTTGTCGATAACGAATAATTATTTAGTAAGTCAGTTGATTATGTTGCATCTGTGGGGTGTGAACGCCGTTACGTATTGAGTCACGTGATCGGATTCGTTTGAAGGGACAACTGTCACATTTTGAATTATTTTTGAGTCGAAAGTTAAATTTTATTACAAAGTGCGATACAGTTCGGGCCATCCAAACGGGACCGTTGGTTCACGCAACTCTGATAGTCATAATATACCTACTTTATAATTTGTGATTGCTGATTACCTACATCAAATACAAGAATTGTCATACTTACTTACTTGATGGTAGGGCTTTGTGCAAGCCCGTCTGGGTAGGTACCACCCACTGATCAGATATTCTACCGCCAAGTAACAGTACTCTGTATTGTTGTGTTCCGGTTAGAAGGGTAGTGAACCAATGTAATCACAGGCACAAGGGACATAACATCTTAGTTCCCAAGGTTGGTGGCGCATAAGTGATGTAAGGAATGGTTAATATTTCTTACAGCGCCTTTGTCTATGGGCGGTGGTGACTTACAATCAGGTGGCCCATACGCCATGAACTCTGTACCAGAAACACCTACCGATGACGGTCGTGCCGCCATTCTATCGCAGTCACCGTCGTATAGATGATTAAAAAGCGTTCAATTAATACTATTTAACTTACAGACAAAATATATTACATAAATTGACATATATTTGAGTGACTTTATATTTGAAATGCTGGAAAAAAGTAACCTCTGAGTTTCTTGGCGGTTCTTCGCAGTAATCAACATTCCGAACCGGTGGTAGATTTACGTTTAATGTAATTCTTTGATGTGACGATTCAAAAGATTCTTTTGTAAGTAGATTTTGATTGGAAAACTTCGTCGAATACTTCTCGGTAACAGCCCATAGTTGAGAAGATGGCAGATGGATAGATCGTCTTTTAGATTTAACAATTATTATGTTAATATTCACGAAAGTACAGCCAAGCTTCATTCGTGTGAGTAACTGAAAGCCTCGTTTGTCTAAACCCTAGCATATTACGTAGAGGTCAGTCCGATTAGAGACAATTATTGGGATTTCTGCGATAAATCCTCAGCAGCCATGAGTATCCGAATTGGCAGTACTGATAGTACCGTGTATCTGTTATAACGCCGTGGATCCTGCACTCATTCACTCTGGATCTTTCCGATTGTCACCTCATCTGGCTATGAGCGTGAAGGAATGGAGGCTCTGCCCAGATTGGTTGATGTTATAGACAATAATTACGGCGTTGTTGGGGAAAACGTCCTGACACGAAATCAAAATATACTTTATTCAACTAGGCTTTATCAAGCACTTTTGAACCGTCATTTTGCAAACTATATTAAGTGAATCTGCCACCGGTTCGGAATGTAGATTCTACCGAGACCGTCCGCCTACCTATTTTACTAAAGTCTGTATATATATGATATTTTAATCTGCAGCTGGATCCGAAGTTGGTCAAACATATAATATGCGCCGCGATCGACCTCGGCTACCGCGCCATAGATGCCGCTTACATCTATGGAAACGAGAAATATGTGGGCGAGGCGATTCAGACTAAAATAGACGACGGCACTGTTAGGCGGTAAGTTTCATTGTCTATGCTGTAAGTGGTATTTGTAACGCCATACGCTGTAAGAATATTATTCAAAAATATATTATGATCACTGTTAAAAGGCTGTATGTGTTATTTACGTCATTCGTTATAAGAATATTTATCTGGTGCTAGCCCGTCTGGGTAGGTACCATCCACTCACCAGATATTCTACCGCTAAACAGCAGTACCCAGTATTGTTCTGTTCAGTTCAGTTCGGTTTGAAGGTTGAGCAGTGTAACTACAGGCACAAGGGACATAACATCTTAGTTCCCAAGGTTGGTAGCGTATTAGTAAGGTTAATATTTCTTATAGGGCCATGGTTTACTTGACATCAGTTGACCCATTTCCACCTACACAAATCATAAAAAAAAAAAAATCTGGTACGCTTTCACAGCCAAACCACTGAACCCTAGTAGTACAGTAACGGCCTGTAAATTTCCCACTGCTGGGCTAAGGCCTCTTCTCCCTTTGAGGAGAAGGTTTGGAGCTAATTCCCCCACGCTTCTCCAATGCGGTTTAGTGGATACACATGTGGACACACACTTGAATCTGCAATCATCACCTGTTAAGATACACGCGTTCTAACCACTGGGCCATCTTGCCACTGAACCGAATTTGATGTAATTTTGAATTAAGAAATCCGGACTCCCAAGGAACATAGTAGCCTTTTTGTGCCTAAAACCTAAGACCGTTTTTAAAACAGACCATTTTTAATTATTCTGGCAGAGTTATTCGGCATAGACCATACTCTACAAACCTTCTGGGATACGGTCAAATATATATACTAATATTATAAATAAGTATTCGCTACTTATTTATAATATTAGTATTAGTAAGTCTGTATGTTTATGCCACTGAGTTTCTTTCGCCGGTTCTCAGGTCCGAGGTGTTAATTTCCGTACCGGTGGTAGATTTTTGTCTATCAATAAGCAAGTGTAATCACTTCTATATTGAATATGTTGCGTTTTAACATCCAAACGTCCGAACCGAATTTGATGAAACTTGATATGAAGTAACCTTGAACACCAAGAAAGGCAAAGGTACTTATGCCAAATACTAAACGACCAACCCAAAAACGCGAGCGAAGCCGGTCGACAAATAGGTATCATATAAATCAAAGAGAACGAGATTTAGACACTAGCAGTATTTTTTAGGAATAGTTATATTCTTGACTGAGAACTTTAGTCCTAATAGTGCGGGTCTGTATTTGAACCCGCAAATAGTTTACCCACTGAGACTATTTTGTCTCCGAAAGTATTCAAGCAGATCCAAGAACAGTCTGGTGTTATTTTAGTTACGAGATCTTTATAGACCAAGAATACCGTGAGCAAGTTAGCTTCTCAGTTTTTTCTAATGTTTATTTGTAATTGTTTCCTTTTCAGTGACGAGTTATACATAATATCGAAGTTATGGAGTACGTTCCATCGACGTGACCTGGTGGCGAAGGCCTGCAAGCAGTCCTTGGAGACAATGGGCTTGGAATACTTCGACCTTTACCTCATACACAATCCTATGTCCTTTAAGGTAAGTTTAGGAGAGAATTAATAAGCTATTATCATCATTGTTCAGCCAATCGTAGTCCACTGCTGGGAATAGACCATATCTTCCGGCTGTCCGTCCTCCTCATGCTGCCGCCTTCTTGGATCCACCTGGCTGGAGAGCTTTACAGTACATTTGGCGATCTGTGATCCGTAAGATCCGTCGGGAAGTAGAGAGGCAATTTTTTACGGATTTTTAGATGTCAAAAATAAAATCAGTTGTACACGACTAATTCTTTAAATTCAACGGTTCCGCTGTTGAATTTGAAATTAAGATTAAAAGGTTAAATTATTTTTTCATAACAAAACTTTAATTTAAGATCCATATCCTAATTTTTATATTTAAAACAATGTATGTTGATGAAATAGGTACGCTTAACTTCGCAGATTACGCAGTTGGAATATCTGGTATTCATTCGGTTAGTTATTAATTACTTGGTAGTAAGGCTTCGTGAAAGCCTGTCTGGATAGTTATACCCACTTAGATATTCTACCAGAAAACAATAATAATTAGTATTATTGTTTTCCGGCTTAGGGTGATTGAACCAGTGTAGTCAGGCATAAGGTGCTTAACATCTTAGTTCCCAAGAATGAAAGAAAAAAAAATGGAATGGAAGCTACTAGAACTGTGAGACGAACACAGTGTCAGTACTTGCATACATATGATATTGTCTTGCATCAGGAGTTCCGAGGTCATACTTCTTATTCATGTCACGTAAATAAATATTGGTTACAAATGATTGATTACAGGAAGGTGCCAACCCTATACCAAAAATCGCGAATGTTCTCCAATACTCCCAGCACGATTACCTTGAAGCTTGGTACGGCATCGAGGACTTGATACGCAAGGGTCTCGTGAAAAGGGGGGGTGTTAGCAACTTCAACTCTGTGCAAGTCGAGAGGGTTGTGGATAAGGGGAAGATCAAGCCAGTCGTTAATCAGGTAAGTAATGATGACGGTATTCGTAATAGGTAATGGTCGTAAAAGAAATTACACCATAAAAATGAACCTCGAAACTCGAAACTCACAGCAGAATACGAGAAATTTTCAAAATCTGATATGCGACATTAACTATGTTAAGTATAGAATTATCAAAATACACATATAAAAATGGTCTCGTTAATTGTCGACATATCACGAGAAGATACGAAATTAATTCTCACAGAATCTCACTGCAGGCGTATGTATGTACCAATGGGTTTATGCGCTCTGCTAGGAATGAGATCGCACAGTTGACTTGGACTCGTTGAAAACGTTTTTCACAACAATAAAACCTCATTTTTTCCCACAGGTTGAATGTCATCCATACTTAACTCAGCAACGTTTGGACGACTTCTGCACGACCCGCAATGTTAAGCTTAGTTGTTTTGGCGTTTTGGGCTCTAAGGGGACGCCACTGGAACTCAAGAGTGGTCTCCCACCAGCTATAGATGATCCTCTGGTGAAGGTCATGTCTGCGGGACTGGGGGTCAAACCAGGCCAGCTGCTAATAGCGTAAGTCTTGATGGATTCATGTTGCCTTACCAATTTTAAATTTATCTCCTTCCCTTTTCAGTATAGTAACTTACGATACTATAGCCTATTACAATGGAAGTAAGAAAAAAGATCATCAAACCTTAGATTTAAGTATTTCATACGATTTGTTAATAACTCATCTATATTGTGCACTACTAAGACTTTATGATGAATATATCTCTATTTATAATACAACACTATTACACTTAACTACTTATATCTACTTTAATTTTACTTCCAAAATTCCGATAACAGTTTCGCCAACATTCAAAACGGCATTTTATCGCAAAACCACAATGAATATCATAGATTAATCGAGCTCTCGACCAATGATATCGCGTCAATTTGTTGTCAAATGTTGTTTTTTTGGCTTTTTTCCTGTTATGGTTGGAATTGAGTATAGATAATGAAGTCTACCAATTGCCCATCCAACGTCTGGCTATAAAGCGCTATATCGCCTCAGAGATCAATGTGAGGATGAACACTACACAGTCAACATACCACCTCCCACCTTAAAATTAAAGTTCGTTGGGCCTACCGACCAACCTACATGCCCGCTTAGAAGAGACACTTCTATGAGAACTTTAAATACGAATAAAAATTACTCGTAACAGTAAAAACATGCTAATATTTTCAGATATCAAATACAGACAGGCCGCAATGTTGTCGTTAAGACAACTGACGCTGATCACATGTGGGATAACTTACAAGCGCTGAACGTCAAACTGGACCAATCTCACATTTCCGCTCTGAACGCACTCAACAGGAACAAACGTACATTCACATTTGAGGGGTGAGTTCATCTTTATAATAATAATATTTTGTTAAAAATTGAAGAACGATTTTACGATCATCCTAATGTCTATAGTCCATTAGATATTAAAGGTACAGATTTTGGTCCTTCGAGCCGCATAAATATTAACAATTAGTGTCTTATTTAAAATAATTATAACAATATAGAAATAAATGTCACCCCTGATCTTATTATTTTTGATCTTATTTCTGCCAATGCTTTGGCAACCGTTGAAACCAAGATGGTATATTTGGTGTGTACATTTTGCAGTTTGATATTTAGCTGATAAGTTTGTAAAGCCTACACAGTGGTTGGAGCAATACTTGTAGTGTTTACTTGGTGGTAGGCCTTTGTGCAAGCTTGGGTAGGTAGCTTATCTGATATTCTACCACCAAATAGCAATACTTAGTATTTTAGTTCCCAATGTTGATAGTGAATTGGTGATATAAGAAATTATTAATACTTCTTCAGTACCGTGGGCATATATCTGGAGCAGTGGCATTGTTATCTATGTGGTGCCACCTTGCTTATAATTATCCTGACTCACTCATCCTTTATACTAATAATACACTGTATTGTTGTGTTCCGGTTAGAAGGGTGAGTGAGCCAGTGTAATCACAGGCACAAGGAACATAACATCTTAGTTCCCAAGGTTGGTGGCGCATAGGTGATGTAAGGAATGGTTAATATTTCTTACAGCGCCTTTGTCTATGGGCGGTGGTGACCACTTACCATCAGGTGTCCCATATGCTCGTCCGCCAACCAATATAATAAAAAAAATTTTTTAAAAAATTATACTTTCGGTTCAAGCGATGACTAAAATGGTCTCGTATACCTCAATGCTTTTTTTACCAAGTGTCATTTACCTTAAAAATGTATTTTTTTACAAAACAATATTATTTTTCAGAATGGGAGACACTCACAGGAACTATCCATTTAAAATAGCATTTTAAATTATATTTTATGACAGAATTGACAAGATGTTTTCCGCGCCATTTGATACGTCATTTTGACATTTTATTTTTTTTCTAGTTTAAGGTTTTTTGACACTGGTTAAGTGATAATGTGACGTATAATTTTAATTGAAATAAATGTGTATTTTTTTTATTTTTATTTGTCGATTTTTTTATGTTTAATCTTAAGTGAATTTGAGCGAATTTTAATGAACAAAATTTTAAAAAGTAACTGTCTGGATTAGAACCATATATTGGTCTCTGCGTATCACGAGTGTCAAAAACAAGAGCATTTTTTTCTGTAAGCTGAAACAATAGTAGCGTATGCCATAAAAAAGTACTTTATATTGGTTTGGTGATTGTGTGAAAATATTATTCGCTTCAATTAAAATGATTAGAATTATGACAATAAGTGCATTGCAACACTTTAATTTTCGTCGTTTTGACATTTAAATTTTTTAAAGTTCTTTCAACAGTTACCGTATGAGATGAATTATTACGTATTATTTTTATAACAGTCTTTTTTTTAGTGTTCATTATTATACGAGACAATAATAATTCTATGTGATTAGAAATTATTTCGTTTTTATTTTAAGCTGAATGATATTTTTAATGAAATGGAATTAATAATGCTAGTGTAAGTTTTTTTTTTTATTATGATTCGTGTATTTGATTTATATCAAACGAACTTTTGTATGGATTTTTGACATTGTATTCCCAATGTGTGTGTACTTTGCTATTAATCATTTGTAATTGACGAATTAAATGTCATTTTTAATATATTCGTTTTATTTATGAAAGGGACGCTCAACTCGATTAGGTATTTAATAAACGTGTCACAGAAAAAACGCAGCCACATATTTCTATTAACTGTTCCAATTTAAGAAAGGATAAAGATAAACAAACCTTTGATTTAGGTACGATTCCATTCCATTTGCTAAGAGTTAAGAGCTCAGTTATATTGTGCGTTACTGACAATTATTGATCGAATTATATTTATTTATAAAACAACGCTATTCCAGTTAACCACTAATATCAACATAAATTGACTTCTAAAGTTCTAATAACAGTTTCATCGAGGTTTAAGAAGCATTTTTTTCGTAAATCCTTAATGAATGTCATAGACTATTCAAGCTCTCGACCACTGATATCGCGTCAATTTGATTTTTGTAATAGGGTTGCATATCGATAGTATATCGATAGACTATCGATAGTACCATCGATATCCTGAATATTTTTCGAGGTCCACTATCGATAGTCAAACTATCGACAGTTATGCAACGCTGGTTTGTAACAAATGTTATTTATGTGGCTTGTCCACTTGTGGTTGGAATCTTCCTAGTATAAAACAAAGTCGCTCCCCGCCGTCGGTACCCTTAGATGTTTTAAAATACGCAACGGATTTTAAATGAAATTTTTCATCAATAAACAGAGCGACTCAAGAGGAACTTTTATATATAATACACACATATTATAGTTGAGAAAAATCCAGGACTCCCAATTTTTCAATAATAATTACGTTGTAATTTCGTGAACAAGTGAACACATACAACTATATATTATGTATATTAGTATATAAAAATTTATATATTACTCGGACTTAACTTTGTAGAGCACTGATACGAGCGACAGCTTTTAAATTCGTTTTTTTTTTTTTGTTTTATGTCAACGAATCAGAGCAAGAGTATATGTTTTCTATATATACATAAACTTAACATCGGTTTGCATCAGTTGAGTGACGTACGAGCGTCTAAAATGTCGTCAACTAAGAGTACCGATAACAAACCTTATTCAATTTGTTTGAATAAGATTATAAGAATAAGATTATATTATACTTGTTTTATAATAAAAAAAAAATACCATATTCATGAGTGAATGCATTTATAAGTACCTAAATATTACAATAGAATCTTCCAAGTGCTCATAAAAAACATATGATAATGAAACAACAAATATATCAATAACATACAATTTATTTAAAAAATCATTAAAATTAAACATTCAAACAAATCAAGTCAGCCTGCAACACGACATTATTTATAAAATACTTAATTAAATAATACAGCCCGTCTCCTTTAACATATAGTCTGTATCGTTCAAACACATAATAGAATCACTGGAGAGAAAAGGACAAAGCAACAAAGTAACTTCATATTAAACTTTCAATCAAACATAAAAATGCCGTCGTATTCATATCTTCTACAGGAGACCAGTCTCTCTTTGACTCGATTTATATATTTACACGAGAGACAAGGACAAAAAATGATATTATTTGACATATTTTCATGTAACTGTCTTCGGTTTCGATATAGGTTTCTTGAGTAATCCTGAAACAATAATATTACTATTAATATATTTATTTCATCATTAATTTAAAATTGAGACTATTTAAGCCGACGTATCCTAGTGGTTAGAACGCGTGCATCTTAACCAATGATTGCGGGTTCTACCAGGCAAGCCCTGCTGAATTTTCATGAGTTTAAAAAGTGTTTATATTTCATCTCGTGCTCGGTGAAGGAAAACATAGTAAGAGAACTGTATTTAATTTCAATGAATTTCTGCCACATGTGAACCCATCATAAAACACACACGTTCTAACCAATAAGCCATCTCGGTTCGAATGAAAATTACACATTAATATACTTACTCGGTATATTTGTAACAGGTTTCTGCAAACTTTTCACGGACGATTTAGAACTGTCTTGTCCAATCGCCACATTCGATTGAGGTTTTCCTGAAAAACATTACAATGATTTTATTTATCAAATGGTTAAATAGTACTCTGGCACTATGTGCTCTTCTACTATGTAAAGACTATCTGAGTCCCGGCGGCACAATTCAACCCTTATATAAACAATCTACATATATCATACACTGAGTAGCGGCAATTGGTTTAAGCGCTCTTAATTTTATAACGAAAAATTTTGGAGACATATTTGTAAAAGAGAAATAATTAAAAAAAAAATTACCTGCAAATAGTTATTTACAATTAAATAATAATAATAATCTAAATAACAATAAAATAATTATTAATGTAACACTCACTCACAAATCTAAACATTTACAATTTAAATTTGTAATAAAATAAACATCGTAAAACAAGATGGCGTGAGGCGTGAAGTTGTCTATTTCGAGCGACTCGACACTTGATTGGCGGTTTCGCGAGCGACTTAATTGTGTAGTTTTAACCATACCAATATATAAATGTAACTTACTCGGACTAATTCTTAAGGGGTTTTTCTTTACATTTTCAGAAGACGGTCTCTTCTGCGGTATCTTTGAATTCTCGACTGCTTTTTTAACAACGGCCTTATTTAAATTGCTCGTTGATTTGCTTTTCTTATTTTCTAATATTATTTTATTATTTGTTTTTCCGATAACATTTTTATTCGTTCGTTCAACATTCGTTTTGGTCTTGGAAAAACGTTCTGCTAAAGTTTTTTCGTTCATTTTCTCTGTATTTGTCGACTGCAAGTTTTTTCCTTCACTGTTCGTCTTAGTAGTATCCTTTGTATTTGAATCTTGTATCTTTTTCATGTTTTTCGTCTTTCCACCTGAATCTGTGATCTCTTTTTCTGTTAGTTTGGCTTTTTTAACTTGTAAATCGTCTTGTGTTTTCGATTTAACTTTGACAGCTTTTATTTTATTTACAGTTTTCTTATTAACATCAGCTATATGATCTGTCCTATCAACAGTTTCCATATTTTTATCTGTGTCAACTTTATTTGTTTTAGTAACGTTGCTTTGATCTGAATTATCGTTTTTATTGTTTTTTGTACTGGCAACATTGACGTTAGACTTTTTAGGATCGGCGACAGTTTTCGCATCTTTTTTAGCGTTCGTAGAATTACTTTTAGATTTGAAAACTTCGTTCGAAGCTTTTGGATCTGTATCTACAAGTTTAGGATTCGCTTTTTGGTCGTTTGATGACTTGTCACCGTTTTTAACATCAGAAGACTTATTTATTTGCACATCACTCGATTTCTTAGCCGTTGGTTCATTTGTATCTTCGGAATTAACTTTGTTAGATTGTTTATTGAGTTTATTTTTCGACGTTGAAGCTTTAGCGTTATTATCGGTATCTATTTTAGGTTTTTTAACGCTCGCTTCATGATTACTGTCACTGGGTCGTTTCTTATCTTTTGCATTAAGGACCGTATTCTCTTTGCCTTTAGGTTTAATTTTCTTCGGTGGATATTTCGGTGGGGCCATTATTTCGCTGTCTTTAGACTTAACAGCTGGAACATCTGGTTCCTCGTCAAGCGTCTGCCGTCTCTCCCTGAGACTCTCCGCTTCGAAGCTCTCGTGTAATTCTTGGGTCGGTTTCTCCGCTTCGAGGCAAGTGTTGATTATCTTCGCCATGAGGAGAGTACGTTCGTCTGTGTCTATCGCTGGATCTGAGAGCTGTCTGTGCGCTTGCGTTATTATTTTTATGTACGATTCATCTGTAAGAGAATTATAATAATTATTGTTGGAATTTTTTATGTTACATGTAGGCGGACGACCAAATAGGCTACCACCGGCCATAGACAATGGCGCTGTAAGAAATATTAACCATTCCTTACGTCGCCAATGCGCTACCAACCTTGGCAACTAAGATGTTACGTCCCTTGTGCCTGTAGTTACACTGGCTCTCTCATCCTTCAAACCGGAACACAATAAAACTACACACAGCTCTACCACTAAGTAAGTTTTTTTTCATTTACAAAGGGGCTATAAGATACTGGTTTTTGATGGAACCTAAGTCATTTCGCTTCTGGTTTCCACAGTGTATTTGTGGGAATCATTGACTTTATATATTTTATAAACATACCCATATATTCCACGTCAAACTTCAGTCGGTGATGGAAATGCGCGATCGGAGACCATTTGTTCTGTAACGTCCATGATACTTCTAGAATGTTCGCACATTTCAGCAAGTAACCTCCGTCGGCCTAGAATAAACAGAATCGAATAAATAATTGAGCTAAATTCGTGTGTGCCCTCTTCTAGACATAAATATTAGAAGGAAATGTAAATTTTTTTGGTATTATTATAGATCATATAATTTTAAATTGTTTTTTTTTTCTGTTCAAGGTTCAAGTGCTATGGAGTAAAGTATATTCCAACCACGAGGATAAAACCCAAATATACAACATTTGGCAGCGAATTGACGTGATACCATTGGTTGAGAACGTAAATAATCTGTGATATTCACTATAGTCTAGTTATTATAGACAAAAAACAGACCGAGAAATGCAAATGAACCGAGAACTCTATGTGTATAGTACCTAAATGGTAGAACGCAAATGTAGCAAAAATAAAAGTATCTCGTCGTATTACGTACACAGCCGAGTGAGTTGTCGTAAAAAAACAAAATGACGGCGAACGAACATAGGAAATCGAGGACGAAAATTTCAAGTTAAAAAATCAACACTCTTGGTTCATTAGAAATTCTAAATGTATTGTTAGCGACTAGCCCTACGACCCGATATGATGTTATGTCATTGTATTATATCATTAATAATATCAGATTATTATTACATATTATAAATATATACAATTATTATTGTAACTAATTGATCAATAATTTGTACAACTTTCAATTAATATTATTTTATATGGAATAACATTTAATACTGGCATGTAACACTATTTCTTTTATTTATGAATCTGCGAAAATATTTGCGTTTCGAACGTCAACGAAACTGTTACCGAAACTTTGAAAGTAAAATTAAATTGGATATAAGTAGTTCAATGGAATAGTTATGTATTACAAATAAAGATATATTAATCAAGAACTATTAGTAGTGCACAATATAGTCGAGCAAATAGCGTATAATGTAAATCTAAACTTCCATCTTCGAATAGACTGTACACTTGTTTCTATGCTCTACTTGGAAGGCCCCAAACAGGATGTTACGTTTTGTTCAAATCGCTGCAACCTTATTTCAGATTCATATCAGATTATACTGCTCACCTTAACAGTTCAATTCTTAGTTTATGGCTTCCTAATTCGTGCAATTTATAACCTGGGCCCAAAAGATTCGTTAAGAGGTAAATTTAAAGAAATTAAAATAATGACTGTCGCTTCTCAGTTTGTTTTTGATAATGTTATGTATGTACGCAAAAACATAAATGATTTTCCCAGAAATTGTGACGTACATTCTATTAACACTAGGAACAAGAATAAACTTGTTACTCCAAGTACCCGATTACACAGGGTTAGTAACTCTTTTTTGGGGCAATGTATACGTTTTTACAACAGGATCCCAGAAAACGTTAAAAATTATTCAATTATAAAATTCAAAAGAATCGTTAAAGAGCGTTTGTGTGCTAAAGGATATTACAACACTAATGACTTTTTAGTCGACTGCACACCTTGGGAATGAAATGATCGCCTCCAGGCTGTTTCAAATAACTAAAATATAATTATTACTGTACATGCAAAATGGAAAAAAAAAAAATATCCCACTGAGTTTCTTCGCCGGTTCTTCTCAGGTCCGAGGTGCTAAATTCCGAACCGGTGGTAGATTTTTGACAATCAATAAGCAAGTGTAAACACTTCTATATTGAATAAAGATTTTTGACTTTGACTTTGACCTCTACAGTTCCTACTGATTATCGGAATCCGACATACGAAACTGGTGAGAATCGTTTCAAAACATATATTTTCTATCTCTTTCTTACCTACACACACACATCGTGACATATCATTCATGTATCTCTACGATTTCGAGTTTGATGTGCCTTCTTGCCGAAATATTAATCAAAACATCGTAAAAGTCATATAAAATCAATACATACCTTATTCGAATAGGCTTTTACGAGCATTTTTCAATGAACATTTAACAGAACTGTATCCAACATGAATCTATCACTCAGGGACTCATAAAAGAAACAATAACATTTGAAATGAGTTTACCATCGGCTCCATGTAGAGTGAGTCACCGTACGTCTCTGCGAGTCGCGCCAACGAACAGCGTCGCGAGCGATGCGCGCGCGCATAGTTGCGGAACACCTGGCACGGTTAGACAAATCATGAGGAAGTTGAGATTAACACATGTGGTAGCTGTTATTGACCACCATTTCGTTATAATCACAGTTTGCTCTCAACAGTAACAGGCTATAAATTCCCCACTGCTTGGCTAAGACCTCTTCCCTTGAGTAGATGGTTAGGAATTTATTTCACCACACTTCCCCAATGCGGGCTGGTGGATACACATGCAGGTTTCCTCACGATGTTTTCCTTCACCGAGCACGAGATGAATTATAAACACAAATTAAGCACATGAAAATTCAGTGGTGCCTGCCTGGGTTTGAAGCCGTAATCATCAATCACGCGTTCTAACAACTGGGCCATCTCGGCTCAGTTTGCTCTCGCTAGCTCCCAATAGGATTTTTATAACATTAACTTTCCGCTTTGAAGATTTCAGAAGATAAATGCATTATATAATTAATTGTGACACACTTCCAACGAGACGAAATCATGTCTAATTATCCGATTGCTTCGGATAGTTTCATTTACTAATATTAGATTAACTAGAAATTAAAAAATGAACAAATTACTTGGTTTGACTTAATTTGTTAGCTATTATTTGGTGTTAGGTTTAATCACAGAGAAAGCAAAAGCTTTATAAATCAATTAGCTAATCTTTATAATGATTTCTTATGATATAGGTAGGCGGATATGGGCCGCCTGATGGTTAGTGGTCACCACCGCCCATAGACAATGGCGCTGTAAGAAATATTAATCATTTCTTACGTCGCCAATACGCCACCAACCTTGGGAACTAAGATGTTATGTCCCCTATGCCTGTACAAGGTCACTCACCATTCAAACCGGAACACAGTAATAGTGAGTACTGCTTTTTGGCGGTGGAATATATGGCGGTACCTAATCAGACCGGCTTGCACAAAGGCCTACCACCAAGTAAATTATAAGTAATCTTTATAAGTATATAAAACAATACGAAAAACCAAATTATAATAAACAATGTCCTTATCGGTTAATTAGGTTAATCCCTAATTAACAGTACATTACCTCGACAGCATCACTCGGCGTCGTCACAGCTGATAACACAGACTTGGCCAGCTCCCGCTTGTGTGCAACCTTCACGGGGGACACGTTTAAGTTTCTGTACGAAACCGGCGCGAAGAGACGGTTCTGAAATATCATACATATAATTAGAATTTCAAGTTATCAATAGTTATACAGTTGAAAAATTATAACATTAATAGCTTATATAGAATTAACGTAAGTGAAGAGGCTAATTGTGATTAAAAGCGTTCAAAATGCGTTGCTAAATTTATTTGGTGGTAAGTGCAATCCTGTCATCAGACATTTCAGCAAAAACAAATACTCTATTCAGGTTTGAGTGAACTAGTGTAACTACAGGCACAAGGGATAAAATAAAAATATACTTTATCAAGTAGGCTTTTACAAGCACTTTTGAATCGTCATTTAACTAACTATATAAAGTGAAGCTACCACCGTTTCGGAATGTAGATTCTATCGAGAAGAACCGGCAACAAGAAACTCAGTAGATACTCTTTTTCAACATTTAAAAATACAAAGTCATGTTAGTTAAATACAATTATGTATGTATGTTATGTCTCATGCCTGGAAGTCGACAAGCATTATCTCCAAGCTTTTTTATCATCTATATAATCTTGTATCGAATAATATGCCTTCTTTAGCGATGTATTTCTTACAAATGATTTGAATTTATAAAACGGCAAAGTTAAATAACATCTTAATTGCATATTGGTGTTTTAACTAACCCATACTAATATTGTGAATGCGACAGTAATTCTGTCTGTCTGTTGCTTTCACAACCAAATCACTGAACCGAATCTGATGACATTTGGTATGAAGCAACCTTGAACTTCCAAGTAAAGAAATAGACTAATTTGACCTGTCTTATGCCTGACAACCAACCCCTATAACGCGAGCAACGCCGCGGGCGATAATTCGTTGTTAATAATTCTTACGACGCCGATGTCTACGAACATTGGTGACTACTTACCATCAGCTTTATTATTAACAGTGAATTCATTGATGATAACACATTGGGAATGAAACGATCCGGCGATGTCATTGTTTTATTGAAAATTTATAAACAAAACCATCACGAGAGGAGAAAAGCCAAATAAACAACATTCGACAGCAAATTGACGCGATATCATTGGTCGAGAGCTCGATTAATCAATGATATTCACGAGGGTACATAACGTGCGCGTCGGTGGCATTTTGTCTTATAGTTGCAACTGAACTATAGATGCAACTCTAAGCTACAAACAGGTTGCAACTTGTCTCACTGTGCGTGATGCGAGTGGGGGTGCATTGTTACCCCAGAGTCACCCCGATCGTGTTGCGACATGCATTCAAATTTTTACAATCGCGGTTGAGACGTGTTTTTTCAAAACAATTACTTAAAAATAGTACTATTTACTATATTTAACAGTGTTATAAGATTCAAAGTGAAAATGTATGTATATTTGTTTAAGATTTAATTTAAGGTAAGGAAGCTCAAAAACAAGATAATTTATAAGTGATAACTATTAATACGGACTTAATTTTATAATACAGGCGATTATTGAAACAATATCCTTTCGACCGATCCTTAGTATCAATTGCCTCGTTGGTCTAGTGGCCGCAGATCGCGAGGTCTTGAGATCAAAGCCCAAGTTGGACCGATAAAAAAGTTATTATTGAATAACCGGGTAGTTAGAGGTGTGTACTCCCGCGCCCCGAAAATCACGTAAAGAAGTTAAACCGAAATTTGGGATGAATCAAGTTTGAACTCCTGAGACCAATCAATCACCTGACGACGTTCCCGAGTCAAGTCGCAAGCCACAACTAGTATGATATATTCCTAACAAATATGATTACACTATAAATGATAAAACAATGGTATGTCAGGGATGTTTTGAATATATAATTTCACATATATGCATACAGATTTAATACGGACGTAATTATTTCGGATTATCCGTTTGTTTCGGTTACGGATATTACATTATTTAAATATTATGAAAGAAAAATACACAATATATTAATTTGTAGGCATTATTAAACATTATGTATAATCACAAATAAAATATCTTTAGAATACAATTAGATGTTCTCTTTAAGTATAATATGAAAAAATAAAATTGTAATAAATTATTATTTTTCAATCGGTTTCGGTTACGGATACATTTTTATTTTGGATATCCGAATTTCGGTTACTGTTACAGAGCTCCATAACAACCCATACATGTTTCAGATACGGTTATGGATACGAAATAACATACATATATCGTATTATCCGATTGTTTCGGATAGTTTCATTTACGTATATTAGGTTATTTAGAAATTAACAGAGAAAATTACGTAACAGTTTATCTTGTTTATAAGCTATTATTTGTTATTAAGTATAATCACGAAATAAAACTAACAGCCTTAAAAAAACAATTTTAGCTTCTATCTTTAAGTATAACACTGTTTATAAATAATATTACAATTTCGGATATCCGATAGTCTCGGTACCGGTTACGAACCAAACATCGCTGGTGTTATCAATGACTGTTACAGAAAAACTCAGGTTTACTTCCCCTCTCTGTTTAAGGAGGCTTGGAGCTCAATCCACCACACTTCATCACGAGTTGGTGGATACAAATGTGACGGATATTTCATTCGAATATTTCCATTTGAGTTTTTTCTTCACCGTCACAAAAGAGAAGAGACAAGATGGCCTAAAGGTTAGAACGCGTGCATTTTAACCGATGATTATGGATTCAAACTCAGGCAGGCACCACTGAATTTATAATTCATCTAGTCATCGGTGAAGGAAAACATCGTGAGGAAACCTGCATGTCTTATTTCAATGAAATTTGGTTACATTTGTATCCACCAAATATTGAAACAATGTTTTGGAATTAGCTCCAACCCATCTCCTCAAAGAGAGATGTTTGCCTGCGCTTCAATCAGCAATTATTGATTAAGTTTTGTTAGAACCAGTCTTTATCACTTTCATGGTTCATAATATTTATATTAAAACTAGCTGAACCCACGGCTTTAATTTATAAAACTTTACCTATAGCACACAAAACATAAACACCGTTAACCCCCTCGCGGATTAAATAAAAAAATTCTAACTTCTAAATCTGTTCAGCGGTTTAAGGTTGAACAGGTAACAGACGGAGTTACTTTCGCATTTATAATATCAGTGCAGATGTATAGATATATACTCACAGGCTTATGCATGTAATAACTCATCGAGAATGGTACAAGATCGACTCGGCATTCCACAATTATTTCCTTCCAAGTACCCTCGTCCGTTATTTGAGTTTCACTAAAACATATAAAACGATAACATATTATTATAAATGTTATTATATACTCGTTTTATCACCAGTTACATAACACTCACAAGTTTAAACATTCATAACTTATATTTATGATATATTAAGCATTTAAAAATAAGTTAAGGTGTGAAGTTGTCTATTTTCAGTGATTCAATCACACTGGGCCGAGACGGCCCAGTGGTTAGAATGCGTGCATCTTAACCGATGATTTCGGGTTCAAACCCAGGCAAGCACCACTGAATTGTCATGTGCTTAATATGTGTTTATAATTCATCTCGTGCTCGGCGCTGAAAGAAAACATCGCGAGGAAACCTGCATGTGTCTAATTTCAACAAAATTCTGCCACATTTGTATTCCGGTAACCCGCATTGGAGCACAGTGGTGGAATATGCTCCAAACCTTCTCCTCAAAGGGAGAGAAGGCCTTAGCCCAGCAGTGGGAAATTTACAGGCTGTTAATGTACTTAGACCATAAAAAATGACTATCTCCAAGCTGTACCTAAAATATTTCTTCACAGTAAACCCCAGACATCATATTCTACAACCAATACTGTTCCCAAACTAATATAGTTGTACAAAGATATTTTAAACGAAACATACCCTTCGTAAACTGGATCCTCAACCAAGATATTGACTTCTGACTGCAGGACCTGAACACTAGTGAGTTCCTGAGTAGCATGGAGACATGTCTTCAACATGCTTTGTTGCAATTTGAGCTCGGCTATTGATGGAGATATTTCAATAGAAATCTCTTGTTCCGAATCTGAGCTATGAAATTAATAACAAAGTAATTGTTAAATATAATGGTTTTTAACTAGAGATCACAGGTGCTTATCTGAGCATGTGGTGCTGAGTTTTTATGTGATCCTTTAATTAATATAAATTTGAGTCTACATAGGGCCTCCTAGACTTGGCCCCTAGGCAGTTGCCTACTCTGCCGAAAGGATAATCCAGTTTTGGTTAAAGGTGAAGGAAGACGAGAAGAAGTGATGTGTGTATGTATCCTACTTACCCACACTAAAGCAGTTTTGAGTTTTTTAATTTACTTTTATAGTTAATTTTATTGAAGAATCTAAGTATGTATCTATGGATACAGGATTAATACAAAGGCCTATAATATATATCAGATAGTACCCCTTCATGATGATTAGGTGGTGTTTTAATTGACTTCCATTAGTATTTTGGTAATTTAAAAAGTTTAGATCTTTGTAGCCTTTGTGATGAACGTACCAATAAATAGTTCATATTTGTTTTTGGATTGTTCCTAAAAAGACTTTTTTTCGGTTGTTCAGTTTGCTAAGTCAAGTATACAAGTAAGAAAAATATTCTAACTTCTGTAATAACTATAACTTTAAACTAAATTTACCGCAATTACTGTAACACCAATAAAATAGAATACTACAAACACACAAAATCCCAATATTTACCTGTCGTTTTCATTATGACTGGAGTTTTGTTTCGTGTTTCGAGCTTCATCAATTCTTTTTTCATAATATTGTAACTCACGTAACAGCTCCTCTTTACGTACAAGTAGAGCTTCTTTTTTATTAACTATTCTGTTTGCCATTATGCTTAAATTGTATTTTATTATTTCTCATTTATACAGTAAATATTTTAGTACGAATTAAACAAACTTTTTAAAATCAAAATAACGTTTAAAAGCATAACTAATTTAATACTTCTTGACAGCTATGTTAATGTTACCATTACAATAAATTATAAAAACCGGTGAAATTACTAAGCTTTAAAAACTGAAAACGAATAATATTTTGTGTGTTTTTTTAAATCAATGTGTGCTGTTAAATGGTTTTAATCACATTTCAATTATTAAAACACTATTTTTTTATTTTTTATCTTATGATGGTAGTATGCTTGCAAAATATCCGAACGTACATTTTATTATCTATTATTTCATTAATATAATGTCATACGTCAATTTGAAGAATATTTTGCAGGTTCTTGTGTGAATGTTGAAAAACATTAAAAATATTTGCAATCATGTAATAAAATAACGTGCAATCATTTTTATAACGAATTAATTGTTCCTTCGTAGTTTACAAAACTTAGTACTTAAGTTACCAGATTCTTATAAGAAATATAAGTTTTATATTAATAATGTTTAGACAATGTAATTTATAATCTATTACGTTAATTAAACAATAAATTTTACGTACATTAATAGGGATCATAGTTCAATTTATTGTGTAATGAACGGACGCCGACTCGTATACAGGACGTAACGTGTTTATACAAATAATTTATGGTGATTCAAGTGTTTGAAAAGTGCAAGAATTTCGAGAAAAAATGGGTCAAACTGGGAGCGCTATGCCGGGTAAGTGGTTATAATTGTTTCGTAAATACAAATTTTGAGTATCTAACAAGATTCTAACAAGATACAAAAAGTTCCTGTTAACATAACCTATATTTCCTAAATAAACAGTTACGAAAATTAACTTGATGTTTGTGTTATGATATTGTTATCAAACAAGAGTTTAAACATTTCGAATTGATTTAAATTTATATGATTTTTGTTTGTTTTAATTTACTTCACAATGTTATCTTTATGTAATATAAATAATAACAGAGGGATCAGATTGTGGTCATTAGGTCCAAGGTTCGATTAAATTAATCTTAGTTACGAAGTTAAATATTACATTGACATAACATCCAAGTAGTTGATTAAAAAGATAAATTTATTTATAAAAAGAATCAATTGTAAAATAAAATTAAAAAATAAATAGTTAATACAGAGGCCTTAAGTCTATATAATAAATAAAAAATTAAGAAACCTACAATACAATATATTAAAAAAAATATATATAGACTTTATGTCTAAGATTATCAGTTAACAAGAGTTTCTATTATTTGAGTATTATATGTGATTTACTTTTGATAATAAAATATTTTAATGTGTTTTAATAGCCTTAATTTATTTATTTTTTATATCTATAGATAAAAATGAATGAATTGATGCCACAATTTTCCACAATAAATACTAGAGATCTCTTACTTAGCCAATATTATGCTATCGTTAAGTACCTCTATATCTAAGGCCTCTGTTAACTACACTAGTTATAATAAAATGGATATTTAAGTGAATTAAAGCTTATCAATTATCTATTCAATTAAATATATATAATTTTTATCTCAAATTAACCCAATTAGACATTGTTTGTCTAATTGGATTGGACTCTTCACAATATTTGTGATAAATTAGTCAAATCAAGTTTCTATTTCTTTTGTTGTTCTCTTTGTTCCCCTTTCCCCTTATGGTGTTGACATTATAAGCTTCAATTATTCACATAATACAAACAAACTACGAAATTCATTTTGAATACAGATTAAAAAAATAATCTATACTTTAGTATGTTTTGGTAGTAAATACTTTTTGCATATGAAGATTTTTTTTCCTTTTAATTCAGGATTTAATAAATATTTAAAATAGAAATAATATTGTAGGTGTTAGGTTAGCCGTGAAAGACAGACAGACAGACAGAATTACTTTACTCATTTATAATATTAGTAAAGAGTATTTATTGACCAATTTGATCTATTAAGTTTTTCAATATGCTAGATCTTTGTTTTTTTTTAAAGGTTTTTGTTAGTTATGTCATAAAAAAAAAAATTTAATTAAAAAAAAAATAACCATCCGTTATGACGTGTACATGTTCTTTTATTATTTCAACACAAGAGCTCCGTACTGTGCATTTGGTATCAGAACAATTTCACTACATTGCTAAGGGCTTACTTGGTTGGTGCAATTATTTGAACACAGTTATTGAATAGCAAATGGGAGTGCTGGCAATGTATTAAGTATTAATGTTGATCTGTGTCTTTGTTGTCATATGTGTCATCTGATCTATGTCTTACTACCAAGTAAGACATAGATCAGATGACACAGACAGACAGACATTACCACCAGGTAAGGTTTTATGCAGGCATGTCTTGGTAGGTATCACCCATTAATCGTGTATTCTCTACTATATAAGCAATATATTTTATTTTATTTCTTTATTTGGGAAACAAACAATAATAATTATACTTAAGAGTAAAATATAAGAAAAACATAAATCAATCAAGTTTCCGCTTAAAATTAACACAAATAAATGACAACTTACATTAAAAATAAAATCAAAAACAGAAAGTATGAAAAGCAAGTAAAACAGTTAAAGCTTAATAATATGATGTAAATTAATTTGAAGTTCACTAATTTTTGAATTAAATATAACTAATTCTTTAAAATGTATGTTAGAATTTTTACATGTACGTAACAAGAACATATTCTTTCCTTTATATAATATGATTGTGTTCTGGTTTTAAGGGTGAGTGAGCTAGTGTAACTGCAGGCTTAAGGGACATGACATCTCAGTGGTTGCTGGAGTATTGGCAATATAAGGAATGGTTAATTTTTTTACTGATCGATGGAATCGATCAGGTGGCCCTTTTGCCCCTTTGCCTGTATATGTAGAGCAGTAATTCTAATGCACATATAAAAGTTTAATTATAGGTTAACTAAGTTTCAGTTATTATAAGACTTCTACCTCGTAACCATGAAAAAATCGAGAATAAAGTGGGTATAAATGAAAGCGTATAGTATATTTCGATCAATATTAGGGTTGGATTTACGTTACCCCCTTCATAGAAATTTCTAAAACAAAAAACATTCAATTTCCGATGACTGTATGTAGTAACCTATGCATTGGAGCAGCGTGGTGGAATATGCTCCAAACCTTCTCCTCAAAGGGAGAGGGGGCCTTAGCCCAGCAGTGGGAAATTTAAAAAAGGTATAAAGAACTTTATTTCTCATAAGAATTTACCATTCACTTAAAATGAGATACAATGAACATTTCTATACATTTGCAAAACAGTTTTAACATCTGGGCCGTTGGATATAAAAGGCTTTATTTACTATAGCGAGGATATTAAATGATTTTTTAGTTTGACTTTAAACATCTCCATACTATCACATAGTTTTATTTCATCTGGTAGTTTGTTGAACAGCTGTACTCCCTCAAACAGAATTGTCTTTTTACCATAATTAGTTCTTACATTATCAATATGAAGTTTATATTTATTCCTTAAATTCGAAATATGCGGTCTCTCACAAATCCTTATCTCTGATTGAATGGAACCTGATTTAATTTGTTTGATTAGAATGCATGTATAGTATGTGTAGTATGTGTATTACAGGCTGTTAATGTAAAAAAAAATGTAATGTATATAGTACATATTATGTATATGTAGTTAAATAAAAGTACTTCAAATACCTTACTGTATACACATATATATGTTAAATTTTTCTTTTATAAAGAATTAAGAGAACCATTTAATAATTCAATTTATTTGGAAAATAATATGGGGTCCTTTATCCCAGGGCCTCCCAACCTCTTAATCCGGCCATAAAAATATCCTGGTCTGACGTGAATCGGACACAGAAACTCAGCGGGCTTTTATTTTGTATTTTCAACTTTAAACGCAGACTCTCTTTCTAACATCAGAGATTTAACATTAGAACGAAGAAGACAGCACTATTCTAATCAACAAACCCTTTTAAACAGTACGTATTGTTGTACCCGTTATTGAACAACACTTTGAGTGGGCCTCCCCTCTTTTCGAGGGGAGATCTGGAGCTTGTCATCTTTCAGATTTCTTACATTGTTTTCCTTTACATCCGAGCACGAGATGAATCTGTATAGTATAAAACAAAGTAGCTATCCGTCTGTACGCTTAGATCTTTTAAACTACTCAACGGATTTCAATGCGGTTTTTATCGATAAACAAAGCGATTCAAGAGGAAGGTTTATATGTATAATACATGCATGTTATAGTAGAGAATTTCAACTTGCATAGCTGGGAACAAGATTTTTCTTTCTATGTTTGTTATTCCATCTAAGAGTTGTATATAGACCCTTATTTTATCCGATGGCCCAGTGGTTAGAACGCGTGCATCTTAACCGATGATTTCGGGTTCAAACCCAGGCAAGCACCACTGAATTTTCACGTGCATAATTTGTGTTTATAATTCATCTCGTGCTCGGTGTGTTCCGGTTTGAAGGATGAGTGAGCCAGTTCGAAGGCGCAAGGGATATAACGTCTTAGTTCCCAAGGTTAGTGGTGCGTTTGTGATCTGAGGAATTAATAATAATTCCTACTGTGGCCATGTCTATAGGCGGCGGTGTCTTACCATCAGGACCGTTTGGCTGTCCATCTAACAATACGACATAAAAACAATATAAAAAAATCCATATTCAAATTCAACATTTTTCTTAAGTCTGTTATTAGATCCAAGAATAAGATCGTTATTAGTGACACAATCGAATTCCGAAATCAATAAGGGTTCGATTCCTGGCTAGGCATATTGATTTTTGCAATTAAATGAGTTTTAGTTTTATGGATATCAGACTGGAGGACTTTATGATATTCCTCATGGTATCGGAATTGGCTATCCACGCCTTGTCTAGGAATTTACATGTTAATTACACTGAACATCGTTTTTTGTTTTTTTTTTTTTTTATAATTCACCAATGTAGATTACATTTCAGTTTACGCTTAACGAAACGGGAGGTTGATTGAATGTTTGTTTTAATTTATGTGTTCGTCGGAGAATATGAAATCAACGTCAATTATTCTAATGAATTTCAGTAATTGGAATGTGTACAAATTATCTCAAAATCTTCTTCTCTATCTCCTTTTCGTTTAAAAAAATATATCTTTGAATAGCTGAATAGTGCCCAGTTTAAAAAAAAAACTTGTCTAATTTCTTACAAAGAAGATGAAACCTCCTTGCAGTTCCCATGAATCTTTAACTATAAATCAAGTCTTAGAAAAAAAAATTAAAATAAAATCCTTCAAATAAAAATATAACTTATTCCTTTGAATTTTAAATCGGTATTCCTCAAACTTTTAAAAATGGAACGAAAATTTAAATTTTGGACTGATAATTTTCTACTTTCAAAAAAGATCCATAATATATTTACTGAAATGAAAAATCGACTTTAATAAATACTAGCTTAAGTATATTTTTGTCTAATACAAAATACGTACATAGAATAAAATAATAAACCATTTGTAACTAATTTCGAAATTTCAATTTCGAATTGTTCGATAATCACTCGATGCCATTAGGTTGTATGACATTTCGACCGTACACAAAAACAGCTCTTATTAATATTCAGTTAAATGTCAATTTCTCCTGTTTATAATTGCGTACGTAGTGGTAAATTATTCTGGTATGTGTTTTCAAACAGCTGACGATCAGCTGTAGCGTCTACCTGTTATTCTTTTATTTTTTTTCACGAGCGCACGTGTTTTTCGCGACATAAAAGGCAAGTACGAAATGGACGTTGAATTTTTATACGAAAATGCGCTTTGTTCTAAGGTAGTAAAGTTTATTTTCTATTGAACGAAATTTGTGTTCTTTATACAATGAACTTGAAATAAAGAGTTCGGTTATGCAAAGAGTTTTTGTTATATTTTTTTTTTCGATCAGCTGATGCAATGCAAAATGGTAAAAGTAAGAAAGGTTCTATTTTTGAAATCATATGGTCTCGCAGTCAGCTGATTTGCTTGACAACAGAGGTTTGCGCTAAGAAATAAAAAAAAAGTTTAAGGAATAATTCCGATGTGTTTTGTTTAACAGGATTTTAGTATTTAATTTATTTTAATTAATACGTAGTTAATACTCTTTTGTGTAAAATATTATATATATTTGAATTAGGCTAGCGTAGTCCTAACATCAAAA
Source organism: Vanessa tameamea (assembly GCF_037043105.1). Classification (NCBI taxonomy): domain Eukaryota; kingdom Metazoa; phylum Arthropoda; class Insecta; order Lepidoptera; family Nymphalidae; genus Vanessa; species Vanessa tameamea. The sequence continues at coordinate 5,119,703 of NC_087337.1, forward strand.
ATATTGATTATTGAATCTAAATATCCTTAATAGTAACATAAAATTAACGCTTATCAAATTAATATTTATATATATTTTTATGATATAGGTAGGAGGTAGGCGGACGAGCAAATGGGCCACCTGATGGTAAGTGGTCACGACCGCCCATAGACATTGGCTCTAAGAAAAATATTAACCATTCCCTACTTCGCCAATGCGCCACCAACCTTGGGAACTAAGATGTTATGTCCCTTGTGCCTGTAGTTACACTGGCTCGCTCAACCTTCAAACCGGAACATAAAAATACTGATGAGTGCGTGGTGTCAGTGGACGCTATCACAAAGAAATAAAAGTCAAAACTTAAAGCGAAAATGCGAAACGCAGCTACTTCTCCGAAACGCGCTGTATCTCCTAGTATAAGTTTTATGTATATTGGATAAGTAGTTTTTTTTTCAAACAGGCATTACAAAAATATCTTAAACTATTATCGAAATTGGTCAAAAAAGCAAAATTGAACCTTGGTGTTACAATATTGAATGCAATGTTAAGTTACCACTGTACCGGAATGTAGATTCTACTGAGAAGATACGGCAAGAAACTCAGTATGTACTTATTTGTACTAGTTTATATTTTGTTATTTTTCATTGATTTAAATTTATTAATATAATTTATAATAATTTCGTAAATATAACTTTCAATCCTTAATGTATTTAAACTGGTCCGCGTTAATACAGTGTGCAGAGCCAAGCTGTTTTGAAATAGGCTCATAAACTTTTCCTTGGGGGGGGTCTGTGTATTGTACTGCAATATAATATAATGTTATATATTTATTAGAGCCAAGTATTTAGAGGTTTTGAGGCCCTGGAGCAAGAGAATGGATGCTGTTAATTATTATTATTATATAAAATAATTATATTATATAATTTTTGAACAGTATTTATATAAAAGTGAACCTCTTAGAATTGTGTTTTCATCTAATCTCTTGCATGGACGCCATTTTCTTTCCCTAAATCTGATATTTTAGACCTAAACAGATATTCTCATCGTCAACGACTAGTGATAGGACTTGTAGCGGGACTCGGGGCTTACTGTGCAGTCCAAATGCCCTCAAACATAACTTTATATACTCACTCGCATAGTTTCTGCAGGAGATAAGCGCAGACACGGGGTTGTGCCTGGGTAGGCGAAACAGCCATAATCAGTATTGTTGTGTTCCGGTTTGAAGAGTGAGCGAGTTTAACTACAGGCACAAGGGACATAACATCTTAGTTCCCAAGTTTGGTGGAACATTGGTTATGTAAGGAATGATTAATATTTCTTATATTATGAATGTCTATGGGCAGGCGTGACCACTTACCGTCGAGTTTCTGATAATTTTTATTCATTTACCAGCCCGTCTATCCATAAAACTGTTACAATGATTGTTTGTACGTTTAAATTGCGACTGATAAAGGAATGTCTCGACGGAAAATATACAATTTAGTACTTTTATTTACCTGACGCAGGATTGCGAAAGATTTATGGTCTATTTCAATCACAAGAGGAGAAGAGCCAAATAAACAAATTTGACAGCAAATTGACGCGATATCATTGGTCGAGAGCTTGATTTATCTATGATATTTGCTGTGGATTTGCGAAAAATTGCATTTTGAACGTCGATCAAACTGTTATCGAAATTTTGGAAGTAAAATTAAAGTGGAAATAAGTAGTTAAGTGTAATAGTGTTGTATTATAAATAAAGATGTATTAATCAAGAACTCTTAGTAGTGTGTAGTAGTGCACAATATAGCTGAGTTATTAACAAATCTCATATAATACGTAAATATAAGATTTGCTTCTAAAAGTCTAGACCAGCTTCACCTCGACATCGTATAGGCACTTGTTAAATACTTCTCCCTTATACTGAACGTACGAACAACAGTTCGATTGACCCACCCTTAATTATGCGCCTTTGTCTTAAACTCCAGCTGTCACAGACCCCCCCCTCTTTGTAGTGGGTTGAAAACCGCAAGAAAAAAACGATTACACAGGTAGAAATTTCTCTTCGTAATTTAATTTAATTTCAACCATATCGTATTAAAAATAAAGTCGACTTTGTGTTGATTTTTTTTTTAAATTGACAGCTGATTGTCAGCTGTTTGTGATGAACTTTACGCTCCGTATACGGTTTTAAACGTTTCGAACTTTAAACGTATAGATGTAAAGTTGTTAATTGATCGTTTACGATTTTTTGATTAAATGTTTTCGTTTGAAATTTAGATTATAATTTTTATGTTTAAGTAATAGAGTTTTTAATGCATTGTCGCTTATTTCGTTTCGGAGTTACGGTATGTACACCTTTTTATCCGATTACGGGGCTAAGAAATGTACAAATGGACGGATATTTTTAGATTCCTTACTTTCTAAGAATATGTATGGATATAGAAAATATTCATATATAGCACTGCCATGTAGTTTAATTACCTTTTTAATTAATAGCCTAGCCATTTTTCTGAAAGGCTTTTTAATCAGCGGCCCGAATGACATTCAGCTGACACATCTTCTACCCATAGGCTCTTACGCAATCATGAAATAAAATTAAAAAAATAATAATGATCTTTTACGTTAACTTACGACAACGGTTAAATTTTTTTTTTAATTTATTGGCATAACTTTTTTCGATCTTCGTCTGATTTTTTATTAAAAAAAAAATTAAAGCCTATAAACAAGAAAGCCGTACAAACTGTACACATGTTGGTTTTAAATATTTTCATAATCGCTCAATACTCTATAGCCACGCGACCCTCGCGTGCCACCGCGGCAGATGCGCGGGATGATTTTTTTTTTTGCAAATGGCCACGACCGTCCTTGCGCGCGAGGAATTCTCGTAACTCCTTTATTTTCTATATTGTAATCTTAAAGTGAATATAATTTATTGATATCATTTAATTTTGAATATTAACTGGTTTTTTTTTAAGTTATACTTGGTTATATTTTTACGATGCGCGCGCAGTGAAAACTACACAATGAAGTCGCTCGCTAAACCGCCAATCAATTGTCGAGTAGCTCGAAATAGACAACTTCACGCCTCACGCCATCTTGTTTTACGATGTTTATTTGATTACAAGTTCAAATTGTGAATGTTTACATTTGTGTGCGAGTATTAGATTTTTCGTAATTATTTTTATTTATATTAATAATAATTATTATTTTATTGTAATTAATTATTCGCATGCAATTAACAAACGCCCAAGCGGTAGAACTATTGCGGACTTCGGTGAACGCGTCTTTTTTGTATTTTTTACGTATAATATTAAGTGTATCTTCTTAATAAATATTTGCTAGGTAATTATGAATTATTTAATATAAATCATTTCAAACATCGCCTGCATCCTCTATTTCAGATAAGACAAGCAATGTTTACTATAATTGTTCAAAATCAAAATATACTTTAATCAAGTTGGCTTTTACAAGCACTTTTGAATCGTCATTTAACAAACTATATTAAGTGAAGCTACCATCGGTTCGGAATGTAGATTCTACCGAGAAGAACCGGCAAGAGACTCAGTAGTTACTCTTTTTAAACATCTAAAAATACAGTCATGTTAGTTAAATACAATTATATATGTATGGTATGTCTTGTCTGGCGTTCGCGTTTTAGGAGTTTATCGGCAGGTGTTAGGTATAAAAAAGTATCCTATGTCCTCTCTTAGAGTACGAGCTTCGTTCGTTATAGATTTCATCAAAAACGATTCAGCGGTTTGACTGTAATAGGGCATCAGACAGAGTTACTTTCGCGTTTATAATATTAATATATATTATTGTAGTACAAAAAATTACTATTCAATATTTTTTTTATGAAAAATAATTTATATATATATGGTTTAAGATATACATATATATATAAATCAGCCAAGTACGTGTGATGTAATTATTTTTGATTAGTTCAGAGCATTCTATCGGATCCTTTATAAGAATATGCTAGGATGTACCTAGAATTCTATTTAATAGCTATAAATAACAATGTTTAAACAAAAGGAAGGAATGTCAACGGGGCTGACGTTACTGTGATGGACAAAAGTACCAAATAAAAAAAAAATGCTGTATACTTCTGTATCTTCGTGTTCTTAATTTGTGTAATGAGCAGGCTTCATATCAATTGATATTTATAATTATCGCTAGAAAAATAACCAATCCGTTGTAAAGCTGGCAACATTGGCCCGAAGTAGCAATCTTACTTACTAAAGAAATTCTGAAGTGATTTTTTTTGTTTTTTAATTATTTTATTATAATATACAGCTTCAATATATATATATTTATCGGATATATATCAAGTATCGGATATTTCGATTTTTTTTTTAGCATTAGCAGCCTGTAAATTTCCCACTGCTGGGCTAAAGGCCTCCTCTCCCTTCGAGGAGAGGGTTTGGAGCATATTCCACCACGCTGCTCAAATGCGGGTTGGCGGATTACACATGTGGCTGAATTTCGTTGAAATTAGATACATGCAGGTTTCCTCACGATGTTTTCCTTCACCGCCGAGCACGAGATGAATTATAAACACAAATTAAGCACATGAAAATTCAGTGGTGCTCGCCCGGGTATGAACCCGCAATCATCGGTTAAGATGCACGCGTTCTAATCTCCATCTCGGCCATCTCGGCTCATATTTCGATATTTATTATAAATATCGGATTTTTGAGAGCTGCTTGGTATGACGAGCTCCAACCGGGAGGAGACGTTTTTGCCCAGGAATGTTTTCTTTATAGCATATTGTACACATGGTATCGAAGCTCACTGAAAGGTGGCACATCTAATGGATGTATTGTATTTGCACTTGAATTAAGATGCAAAGGTGTCGTGCGCACGCGCAGAAAACGGAATCGCAACACATGTTTGTTTTTTTTTTCACGTGAAAGGTCCCAAAAGGGCTTCCGGCATTTGGCGCGTGCGCATCTGGCGTTGATATTTAGATCGAGGTATGATTTGTTATTTAATTTCTATCGATTATTTTTTGGTTTAATTATTTTTATTTATATGTAAAAAGATACAGAATATATATATAAATATCGTTGGATAATGATTATCTTAGTTTCAGTTATATATTAATAGAAATATTATGAAATTCATCGAGAATGCAACTGTCAGTTATCAACTTGTTACCACCATGACAACCCAAGATGGGTACCCTTTTCTTTTACTACGTCTCAAAGGTGACGTCACTGCCTTGATCACGTCGCTCAGTTTTCGTTCTACAATAATAATATATGATAAGCCGAGATGGCCCAGTGGTTAGAACGCGTGCATCTATACCGATGATTTCGGGTTCAAATCCAGGCAGGCACCACTGAATTTTCATGTGCTTAATTTGTGTTTATAATTCATCTCGTGCTCGACGGTGAAGGAAAACATCGTGAGGAAACCTGCATGTGTCTAATTTCAACGAAATTCTGCCACATGTGTATTCCACCAACCCGCATTGGAGCAGCGTGGTGGAATATGCTCCATACCTTCTCCTCAACGGGAGAGGAGGCCTTAGCCCAGCAGTGGGAAATTTACAGGCTGATTATGTTATGTTTATCATATGTCTGTCTGTAACGATACATAGGATACATAGATAATGTATTATACAAAAAAAAAAACATAGTATTTCGTTGTTTAATTTTTAATTGACATCATTGTTATAATAGTGATCGTTTAAAAATTAAATCAAATCGAATTAAACTTTATTCGAGTAGACTTTTACGAGCACTTTTGAATCGTCATTTTACAAACTATTGTGAAGCTACCACCGGACTGGTTCGGAATGTAGATTCTACGAAGAAGAACCGGCAAGAAACTCAGTTGTTGTTCTTTTTCAACATTTAAAATACACAGTTATATTAGCGAAATACCATCGTATACTTTTTTTGGAGATCTTTTTTACGGAGTACTGTACTGTAGTACATTATTGTGATCTATCTCGTAGGGTTCAGCCAGCGTTTGCAATGTAAGCGCGAAAAATGTGTTCATTTACGACATCACATTAGAAATCTCTAAAATTATCTGTGTTACTCGACTACATTGTGCATGTATTATAAATAAATAAATAATAAATAAATATTGGACAACATCACATACATTACTCTGATCCCAATGTAAGTAGCCAAAGCACTTGTGTTATGGAAAATCAGAAGTAACGACGGTACCACATACACCCAGACCCAAGACAACATAGAAAACTAATGAACTTTTTCTACATCGACTCGGCCGGGAATCGAACCCGGGACCTCGGAGCGGCGTACCCATGAAAACCGGTGTACACACAACTCGACCACGGAGGTCATCATAGATCTTCCTCTTGAATCAAACTATCTATTAAAAAAACCTCATCAAAATCCTTTGTGTAATTTTAAAGATCTAAGCATATAAAGGGACAGACAGACAGCGGTAAGTTACTTAGTTTTATTCAATGTAATTATTGTTTTTTTATCATCATAAACAAAGTATTAATAATTTGCCTCTAGAACGGAGAGTGTACACTCTTCCTGCTTCCAGAGTTGGGGCTCCGACCAACTTAGTGACTTATTGGATTCAGAGGTAGGATTTAGGCTAAGTGGCTTCGTTTAGATCATTTATATGACGGGGAGGCAAGATTGTATGGCTCGGGGGTCACCATCTTCGTCGTACGTGTTAGAAATACTAATCTATGTAGGTACATTTATATTTTATAATTATATATTTAATAACACATACTTTGTTTTTTTTTTTTTTTGTATCCGATTTCATAAATCGATTTCTGAACGTCAATCGTATGGCTTTAAAAGATAATACAGGATGTTAGCCCGCGCAAAATGATTATTAAAAAAAACAAAAGAGAGCCGCGCCTGGAATGACAATAGGAGATTTTTGTTAATTCGATTTTCAACTTCAGGTCTATAATATTAATGAAATGAAATAAATAATAAATAAATATTCTGTGTACTGGTGTATTTATTATACATATCAAATCGATAAATGGATTATCGTATATTTGTTTTTTTTTTTTTTTTTACATTATTTCATAGGCCGCGACACCAACCGTCGTATGCTTCTTGACAGCTGATATTATTTTATTTTTTTAAATATGACAAACAGCGATAGATAGCTAGTGAGAGCCATCTAGAATCAAAGCCGAAAACAAAGTGATTATAATCATAATCTTTAATTATCTGCCACTGCGACATATATAACAATAGTACTGAAACAAACGAACCAACTTTTTTATCTTGGTGTTGTGACAGCTACGTTTGACACACGCCAAACGTCATACAACTTTACTAGTGTGCGTGTACTTAGTGGCCAACAGTTGGTCACTATTTTCGACGCGTTCTCAGCTTTGACAGCCTTTACGATTGCCAGCTGACGTTTTTACGAAATCGTCGAAAATTGACAGTTATATTTAGAGAGTTATATATATTTATGGCATAGGTTGGCGGACGAGCATATGGGCCACCTGATGGTAAATGGTTACCGCCGCTCATAGACAATGGCGCTGTAAGAAATAAACCATTCCTTACATCGCCAATCCGCCACCAACTTTGAAATTCTGTTACATGTGGATCCATCACGGATTCCAGAGTGTGGTGTGGTGGAATATGCTTCTAACTTTCAAAGGGAGAGGAGGCCTTAGACCAGCAGTGGAACTTTACAGGCTGAACATGTGTTTGTATATGCGTTTTGGAAAAAGATTAATTAGACATTTTTATTAACTGTTCACACAAATGCCTTATATAAAAATAAATATTATTTTATGAGTGAACAGTCAAATCTATCTTTTTCTTTCGTATATGAAATCATTGATGTCAGAAAGGGACAGCTCGTTTTTAGGTCGGTCGAGTATACGGTTCTGTTTTAATAAGCGACCAAAGTATCGTCTAGCAACGAGTATAATCGCTAATAATCCCAAGATTTCGTACGCGAAAGGTGGTTTAGGATAAACTCATTTGTCGCCTTTTATTAGTAGGTCAGTGAACCGACGCAGATGGGCCACGCTCTGCAAGGTGCAATTTACATCTGGCCGAGCTGACGAATGGCTTTGATGCGTTCAAACGTACTTCTTAAAACTAAAACCCTTTATAATATGCCAGTTGTTCCGTGGATTATGTATGTTTCCATGAAGGAAATTACGTAAAGTAAATGGCCGAGAGCTGGCTGCAATGTGTCGGGGCTTTGTCTTTTGTTTTTTTTTTTTTTTAATTTTGACGGATTATAAGAACTAGTCGGTCTCCCGCGAAATTTCGTATTTATTCGAAATATATATTTTTTTTTAGAAATTTCGAAACCTATGATTATGGTTTTGTTTTGATTTCATTTCATTGTAAACTGCAAGTCACTCACCAAACCTTATTTGAATGAAATCTTTAATGTAAAATAGTATACATTAGTTCAGTTAGAATTGGAGTTTGTCGATAAAAAATTGCTTTAATTTTGTTTTTGTTTGTTTACGTTTTTAATTTTTATTTTCTTATACAGCCTTAGTACCTCTTTGTAAATAGTAACAATTCAGTAAATTGCAATCAAGAATACTATTAATTTTTCTGCACATCTGAGACGAGAGCTCTTCAGAATTAGACCATAACCGATTTTTTATGTATAGCGCCCCTAATCACTGGGACAAAAATCGGCTTACGCTATAAATTTTTGTTTCGCTTTTTTTGTGGCATTTATACGCTATTAATATATAAGATTCAATTCAATTCTTAGTTTAATGGCTTTTAGTTGTGCCACAGGGCACAGATTATATCTCAAATGTCACGTAGGATGGAGAAGACACGAATGAGATTGATCGGTATGGCTGAGATAACAAACTAAATTAAATTTTAAAGCCAAGTATAGTAGTAGTAATTTCCTTGTTAATCTGTAACCTAAAACAACACAAACATTAAGGGTTATTAATAGGATAAATTACAGATAATTGTTAGTACTCTAAACTATATATAATAAGATATATCACTCGATTGGACTGTTCACAACTTAATTTTATTACATTTAATATATTTACACAAAAATGAACAAAATGGACTAAACACAAACGTCAACAAACATTCAACGTTTATAGGACGAGGAACTTTAGGAGGGATGTATAAGATTGTTCAATTTTCTCTCGTGACATTGACAATTGATATGTTTTCGTTTGAATAGTCAGTTAAACGTCATTGTATTATAGTTGCAGGATATGTTATTTTTCTACTATTCTTTATTTGTATATATTGTAAAAACCGTTAGATTATAATATATCTCGTGCTCGAAGAAGGAAAACATCGCGAGGAAACCTGCATGTGTCTAATTTCTAATTGAAATGACAGTTTTTGCCAATCTGACGACACACCATGGCGGCTCGTGTAGGTCGCGATGATATACAGACTAAAAATCGCGACTTTTTAATATGTATAATGAATTAATAATGGTCTTTTATTTACCTTCGTGGGCGAGTTGTGCGTACACCGGTTTTCATGGGAACGCCACTCCGAGGTCCCGGGTTCGATTCCCGGCCGAGTCGATATAGAAAAAGTTCATTAGTTTTCTATGTTGTCTTGGGTCCCAGACGCAAGACAACATAGAGAACATGTTTGTGGTGCCGTCGTTACGTCTGATTTTCCATAACACAAGTGCTTTAGCTACTTACATTGGGATCAGAGTAATGTATGTGATGTTGTCCAATATTTATTTATTTATGATTCAAAATCAAATATTTATATATAGTATATTTCTACGTATATTTTATTTTTTATCAAATTTCCCAATTTATTTTTCTCCACCGAAAACCCCCAGTTGAGTAACATTGTTTCGTACCAGTCCTTATCAGTTGAACTTTTCGCTGTAATAACACTGACTCACCCTCGAAACCGGAACACAATACGACATTATGGTTTTAGAGATTATTACAGAGGCAGGCAGGCTTCCCCGAATATTGTACACAGTACACCTCTTACGTAATCGGCTAACCAGGGCCGGATCTCCCATATGGCTTTTTGGGCTTCAGCCCAGGGTCACGTGGATTCAAGGTGGCCCCAGCTAAGTCAATAAGCAGCCTGTAAATTTGCCACTGCTGGGCTAAGGCCTACTCTCTCTTCGAGGAGAAGGTTTTGGAGCATATTCCATCACGCTGCTCCAATGCGGTTTGGTGGAATACACATGTGGCAGAATTTCGTTGAAATTAGACACATTCAGGTTTCCTCACGATGTTTTCCTTCACCGCCGAGCACGAGATGAATTATAAACATAAATTAAGCACGTGAAAATTCAGTGGTGCCTGCCTGGGTTTGAGCCTGAAATCGTCGGTTAAGATGCACGCGTTCTAACCTCTGGACCATCTCGGCTCTAGCTAGCTAAGTCAAGTCAAAGTCAAATATAGACGAAAATGCAAAAGATTCCATAACTTTGTTAAACTAAACAGATCGTATGGTTTGCAGCGCTGCGAGTCCGGCAATTAATCAAACCCTTTCAATCAATTTAATTCAAGTCTACGTTCAGATATGTCTTGGGTGGGCACCTAAGTAGTGTTAGCCCAGGGCCCCCTAAACTTACGGTCCGGCCCTGCGGTTAACTAATAATTTACAAGGAAAGTTAGATTTAGATCTGTTAATTACTTAATTGGTTTGATTAGCTTATTGCTCGACTTAAGTCATGACTTCCTCGGTGACGAATCAGGGGTCAAGTGTTAATGAGCGATGGGACGGGTTCTAATGGGATGGGGGGCCATTTTTGTGTTTCTTTTTTGTATGATGGGAGGATGAGGGAATGGACCTGTTGGTAAGTGGGCGCCACTGCCTTGGACAACAGTCATAAGAAGACCATTCCGTACATTTTTTTTATGGCATTGGTTGGCAGACGATCATATGGGCCACCTGATGGTATTAGAAATATTAACCATTCCTTACATCACCAATGCGCCACCACCCTTGGGAACTAAGATGTTATGTCCCTTGTGCCTGTGATTACACTGGCTCACTCATCCTTCTAACCGGAATACAACAATACAGAGTACTGTTATTTGGCGGTAGAATATTTGATGAGTGGGTGGTACCTACTCAGACAGGCTTGCACAAAGCCCTACCACCCAGTAAAACATGGTGAATCCACCACCAACCATGGGGCCTAAGATATTATGTCCCCTATGTAGTTACACTGGCTAACTCACGCTTCAAACCGGAATTACTGACTTAGTAATACTGACTCCAACTGTTGCGGTAGAATGTCTGATGATTGATGAGTAAGCCGATGTCCTTTCCCGGTACTGAAACTATCCTCCATATCGAATTTCATCTAAATCAATTCAGCAGTTTGAGCGTGAGCAGACAGAGTTATTTTCGCATCTTCTTATGTGCGTATAATAAAATCGGAGTGTCTGTTTGTAATATTAAAATAACCGCGTTTTACTAAATGCATTTGTTTGTATACACGGTACATATACCAAAATAACAATTTTTGTCTGTCTGTATGTTCCGGCTAATCCCTGGAACGACTGGACCGATTTCGGTGGGACTTTCACTGGCAGATAGCTAATATAATAAGGAGTAACTTATGCTACTTTTATTTTAGAATTATATGTAAAATAATAATATAGTCACGCTGCAATGTCCGAATACTGTCCAGTACGTCTTCGTCGCCGTCACGTCGGGTGCCTCCCACCAACGACTTAATATCACAAAAGCTGCCTAATACTGAATTAATAATTTATTGTAATTTCAGTAGTTCGGGATGGCAATAAAATTATGTTTTTTACAATGATGCTCGAATCTCTCTATATATCTTTACAATCCCTCACAATCCTCCAATTGTTTTCCTTATGACAGCTCAATCATTTTTAAAATAAGAAATAGTGCTACATGCCAGTATTAAATGTTATCCCATAAAATAATATTAACTAAATGTGTACAAATTATTGATCAATTAATTACAATAATAATTGTATATATTTATAATATCCTATGACGTAGCTCCGTATGGAGGCTAGGGCTAGTCTCGTAACATTATAGTAAAATCTGTGAACTTTTTTTTTAATTCAAACGCGCACGAAGTCGCGGGCACAGCTAGTTTATAATATATGAAGGGACTATATCTTCAAACTTAAACAGTGCCTGGTATCTGGTATATATGTGGTCGTTCCGTGTCACAGTTTATGAATGGGGGTGACCAGGTCACATTCGCTCATATTTCGACATTAATCCCTGAATCATTTTACAAAGATGTGATATTAAATTCCGTAACGGAACCCAATTCGTAACAAAGAATCTAAAATTAGCATAAATGGCCATCACTCATGGACGCTGAAACAATGAAAATGTTAATATTGAACCGTTTACGGGGAAGAGGTTCCGTATAACTTGGTAGGTACCACCCGCTCGTATATTCGACTTCTAAACAATGCTTAGTATTGTTCTGTTCCGGTTTGAAGGGAGGGTAAAGTTTCCTATCCCTTTGAGGAGAAGGTTTGTAGCTTCCACCACGCTGCTCCAATGTGGGTTGGTGAATACACATGTGCTGGTTTCCTCATGATTTTTTCCCTTCACCGCCGAGGACTGTTATAATTCATCTTGTGCTTGGCGGTGAAGGAAAACATCATCCAACAAATACAGGTGGTTTTTATTGGATGGACCAACGAATGAAGCTTTAGCCGATCAGTAAATATATGTACAGGTTATTAATTATTTACTTTATAATAAATTTTATGTATGTATTGGGGCTTCGTGCAAGAGCGTCTGAGCTGGTACCAGTCGCTCATTAGATATTCTACCACCAAACAGCAGTACTCAGAATTGTTGTTTGAAGGGTGATTGAGACAGTGTAACTACAGGCACAAGGGATGTAACTCAGTTCCCAAGGTCTGGCGCCTTGTCGATGTAAGGAATGGTTAATATTTATTACAGTGCCATTGCCTATGTGCAGTGGTGACCAATCACCATCAGGTGGCCCATTTGCTCCTACCTATAACATATTAAAAATAATATCGTTGTAATAAAACATGTTATAAATAAATTGTATTGATTATTAATTATTAGCTTTTTAAATATTTATTGATACACTTTAATCGACGGAACCGTTGACAGGACAGTGAAGTGTTGAAAGATGTCTTATAAAAAATTACACTGGCTCTTCAACAAAGGATCCCTAAATATCTAACCCTCGAACAAGATGTTCCGCTGAAATTAATCCATCCCTTTCACTTGTATCCCAATGAAAAGAGACAGCTGGCTTAAGGGCTGTTATGCGTGCGCATCTGCTGTCGAATGCTAAAATGACTTTTTTGTAGTACGAACGGTTAATTCAATATCAGCTCATTCACAATAGTATTAAAGCTCAATCTCTCTTGGTTAAGCGAGTAAGTGCAGCTGTTACCAATGTTTATAACGTTCTCGGCTCTTGGTGCTTCGCGTTCAGCGTCGTATCGTCACTCCGCCGGTAGGCCCCGTCGTGTGCGGACGTCTTTCGCGTCTCGTCGTAAATAATCGTGTTCAATTGAACGTAAATAAAGCGTGAAGTGCTAACGTGACTGAATAAAATCGTGTATTAAAGTTTCGTGACTTGTGGAAATGTTCTGATATGAATTAAGGATTAAATAATATTAATATATTTTAATTCGTTTTGATTTAAACCGTATAAATGATGGGTGTAAGCAGTTGTATGAGTCTGAGGCAGGCGAGAGGGTCGTGCCATTGCCCAGCCTGTCCTCGGGCTTCGGGACACGGGGTGTCGATGCCGCCTCAGACTCTGGTTCTGCCGCCAATGGCCCTGGAACCGGAAACTACTCCGGTTAAGGACAAGAAAGGATCGAAAATGAAGGTCCTGAAAAAGATTAAGAAAAAAATAGGACTAGGTAAGAATTTACATACGATAAACTTTTATAAGTAATATGTATGAATAAGTTCATATTTTCTAAATAATCATTTCTAAAAATTTTTTTTTTCTTTCTATGAAGCCTAAAGAAATGTCAGATGTAGACCGTTTTTAACGGTTTTATTTAATCTATATCACTATCAGTAAAGCGTTACGTTAAAATCTGGCCTATACAATAAAAATAAAATTAAATAAGTTAATAATGTGCAATTTCATATATAAATTTTTAACTTAAATGTTGCAAGTATTAAAAAAATAATAGTTTGACGTAATTTATAATTCTCTGTAGGTACCCGTTTTCGTGTTTATTATTTTCCGTCGTGAACTGTTCAATTGTAATTGTAGGTTAGTTAATTTAAAACATTAAATTAGTGTCGTAATTAATTTGTTCATTATTGAAATAGTGATGTTATAGTTGAATTGATATGGAATTGTATGTTTTGAAGAGAAAAACTAGCGGTGAGTTCATTTTTTATACTGTATTGTAATCACACTTCAGATTGCATCCATGGCTTTGAGTTATCCCAATTAATGAGGACTAATATTATATAGCGATCAAACATGTTAGTTTGTATGTAGGTATATCGGAAACTGATGAACAATTTCAATGATCTCACTGGTACATATAAGCATGAATTGCACTCGTACGAAGCCGGGTTGAAATAGTTGTTTATAAGTTTAGTAATTAAATCAATAGTATATAATATAAATTGATTATCTTTGTATTAATATACGTTATAAGTAATTCTTGATTGTCGAATTAAGAACTAACACGGGTTTGGAAAAGTTAATACCCTGATCTGAAGATGCGGCGTAACTGTAGGTTGGTAAACTGTACCCCCATGTGCTTTATGAAGCCCTGGTAACATGTATGTGTTTCATGGTATAGGTTAAGACGCAAACGCGTGACAAACAAACTCACTAAATCATGACACGAGTTACGACTGTCCGTCTTTAACTAATTAGTAACCTATCTCGTTTCAGCGGTACCCTATGAATTTTATTAAAGGGGAGATTATTTAAACAGTGCTTGTTTTTGTCTTTCATATGACAAAACTATAGTGTTAGACAGAGACGGAACTATTTTTTTATTTCATAACTGTTCTTTATTGCTATCGCGTGAAATTACAAAGCGTATCGCCTTCCTCTATACAAAGCGCGTAACGCATTTTTTTGTTTCAAATTTTTAACGTAGATTTTTCTTCAGTATTAGTGAATATGTATATTTGTGATAAAGTTAATATGTTGTCCTTAAAAAGTATATATAGTCTGTTCCAAACATAAGACGACAATTAAAGCCAAGTAAACGTTTGTCGTCAAATTGATGCGATGTCATTGGACGAGATCGTAACTTCAATATTATTTTACATCTATTATGGATTTGCGAAAATAAAAGCTGATATTATTAGGTTAAGTATTTAATGTGGACGAATGCATTCATAAATATAGTAAATACAGCAATCGTAAGCGATTTTAAGTATTTTATTTATATAATAAATAAACAATGATATCTAAATGGTAAGGCGTTATGTACAGGTGAAGCGTTCGAAATATAAACTGGTGGAGTTTGCCATCGAAAATGTTTTTTTTTTTTTTTCGGTTAAGCGAAGGTATTTATAAAAAAAGATTAAAACTCGTTACCAAAGAGGGAATATTATAATACAGTATTGGTATTTCGCATTTATACAAGACTTGTATTGCAATGAAGTTTTGACATCACGACGCGTGCCACCTGCCTTTGTTTTTTATTTTTTTTCAAACAGCTGCTCCACACCTTGCTCTTTTATATAATTTACTTTTTAATTATGTATTAAGAAAAGAGGCCGAATACAAATGTTTTCTTGGACTTAAATCATAATAATAATTAGTTAATTGTCGATTTTCGTTAATTAAATATTATTTAATGGATGACTTAGTGCGTCATTTGACTAATTGTTAAATTAATAATAGAAATTCTAAAAAGGTTTTATGTGTAGGTATAAAAGTCTTTGTGTGTTTTAAATATAAAGAAAACGTGACGTTGGCATGGAAAAAAAAGGAGAAATGCGAAATAATAAAAATCAGCCAGATGGCGAGGAAATACAACCGGAAGTCGCCTACACCAGATGTACTTTGGAATTGTTTAATTACAGAGTTTCGGGTATTAAGGGCTTAGACGTATGTTCTCTTTAGTCTGAAGTCGCTTTAATAGCTTAGAGCCGATGACTCAGTGGCTGGAATGAAATCTTAACGAAGATCCCAGGTACATTATTCGATCGTTGATAATTCATTTAATATATGCAGTAATTACTAATTTACGCTTAGCGTTTTAGGAGTTGATTCATCAAATTCGATTCAGTGGTTTGGTTATGAAAGCATAATAGACAGATTTCGTATTTATAATATATTATCAATCCGTATTAATCAGCGTGGCGGAATTATCTATTAACCTTATACGACGCAGCCTTTGCCCATAAGTGGGACCTCTACAATGGCTATTTATGTTTGTGCTATTATTATTACGTATTCATTGTTTAGTTGTGACAAAATTAGCGTGGTTTTGTGCAATATAATCTGTGGTAATTTCGTAAATAAACGGACGCTGATTGGCTAATGTTTTCGTACTGCAATTTAATTGGTGTTCGCACACATTTGACAGCTCCAGCTGTAGAAAAAGAATTACAATTATATATATAGGTTCCTTTTTTAAATTGCTTAACGAGTAATTTTGAAAATAGCTTGGGAGTTCCTTTTTTAAATTATTTAGAAGCACTCTTTAATTTTGTTGATGGAATGTATAAATGTATAGTGTATTTAATCTGTAAAATTTCTGACGTTCTCAATTTAAATTTTGTTTTTCTATTCACATTATTATTTGTAATGCTCATGTGTAGGTGATGCTTGTCGTGTCGTGATATTATGTTCTTTTTGAACTGTTTTTGTTCGACATTAAGTCGTGAAATTGTCATTAGTACGCTTTGTTAGTGAATGTTAAGGGGAAATCGTAATGTCTTCTACATTTGTTATGGTTCAAGCTTAGACAATTTATGTTCGTATGGCACACTTTTTTTTTTTATATATCTAATCCTAAGTTTTTATTCGGCTTTTTATTTTAGGTTATAATTTTTATATGGATATTTGATAACGTACGTTTGGTATATATATACGTATATCATGTTCATGCACTTTTTTTTCTTAATATTGTATCCATAAAGTTTTTTTTTTTTGAACCCGCATTCGGCCGTATGCGGGCTTTAGCCTCGAGAAGGTCGTCTTGAAAAAATTTAAAAGCTAAAGACAGCTGTGCTCGTCTTTTGAAAATCGAACGGTGTGTGAGCAGCTGACTGTTAGGGTTGTCGTTATGAATTTAATAATATAATTTGACTTGCAACATATTTATAGTGAATAGGTGAACGAATGTAGTATATAATATATATTATGTATCTACACGTACTATTATATACTGTTAATAAAAATAATACAATTAGATAAGTAGATGAATTACGTTAGTTAATTTATTTCTTCGTATATGACTATTTTTATAGAACTATTTCTGCTGATGTTATATTTAAAATATACAATTGATAAAACGTGATGAAAATTATTAAAAATAAAAATAAACTTCTGTTCGTTGCGTTTGACGACCCTGTCCATCTGCGCAAGCGCACGCCCTCGGTGTCCCGTTGCAAAACAGCTGGCATTTGAAAATGAGAGTGAGCGAGATGCAAGTAAACGTTAACGTATAAACGAATGAAACAGAATATCTAGTGATAAGCTTCTGTACACTGATAACGAGCACTAATTTTAACGCGACTACTTAAAACGGGGAGGGAGTTCAAAATGGAACTTGTTAAACCTTCAAATGCCCTCTCCCCTCTTCTAGCACGTGTCAATACATAAATGTAACTCTTGTTCAAATTGTTTAAGCATTCGTCTGTATTCATACCTAAAATTCTGCGTGTAATACGTCCTTACAATGATTTCGGTTTTGCTTTCATTTTTAATATAAATTTCATACGCCGTTACATACTATGTTATGTAACAATCTGATCAGGCGGTGACACATGTATATTGAAGTATGTCCGTCGGGAGTTTGAAAAGCCTTTTGACCTGACGCACACTTTTAAACCATTCATCTACTTCTGCTTTCCTGGTATTTAATTCTAACATTGAAAAACATTGAAGATGCCCGAAAAATACTTTGCTTTCTCTCAGTCAGTCATCTACTTCTGCTTACCTGGTGTTCTCTTTCCGGGAATCATGGAAACTCATTGAAGATACCTCAAAATACTTGGGGTTTTCTCGCTGATGGAAGTCATATATATATTGGTATTGTTTATTAGAATGAACAATATTACAATTTGTACGTACAATTTATCCTATGAGTAGAAGCGCCTGAACTAGGCCGAGCCTGTGTCTCAGACGCTAGTCTCTTCCGATGATATTATATGAATATAAAGTTCCATACATAGGTAGTCTGATGACGGTGGAAGTAAGTGAATTATAACAAAATAGATATATATCCACATATGTCATAGACAGGTACTCTTCGCCTTGAATACTAGGATCGCATGAGTCATTAGAAGTCAAATGAATAATTAATATAAAATTTTATTGATATGCGAACATATAGCTCGAAACACTAAGTATTCTAAAATTGTAAATTATTTATAGCACAAAAACAGACGCGTAATTAATTCAAAGATGGCGTATACACGTTTCGAAAATGTTAAACTTTACAAAACATCCTCATACAATTAATATTTGGATCGTCATTTTATCCGGCTGTAGGAATGATCGTAGCATATTATATCCAGGTACATCGTACAGCGGTGTACGACAAGCCATCGGTCGTACGAATCGTACATTCTGAGCCCTCTGGTTCTTGTAATACCCTCGAACTAAATTCCTACACCGTTACGTAGAACTCGGATAATCGTTTTGTTATAAACTAGTTACCGCTCACGGCTTCGCACGCATGTGAGGGGGGTAGCAAGTGTTGGGTATCCGACGTCGTTTTCTGTACCCCTGAATGTGTATGTAAATTATGATGATCGGTTTTTTAGTTAATATGTAACAAATAAACTCA
This sequence comes from Vanessa tameamea, assembly GCF_037043105.1. Taxonomy (NCBI): domain Eukaryota; kingdom Metazoa; phylum Arthropoda; class Insecta; order Lepidoptera; family Nymphalidae; genus Vanessa; species Vanessa tameamea. Next base: position 5,138,586 of record NC_087337.1, read on the forward strand.
CTTAAGGATTTGTTATTAAATATTTTTTTGTTCTTTTATTCGAATTAGGATATATTCGGTGTTAAATCGATATATCTGTACTAATATTGATAGGAGGTAACGTGTGTTTGTTTGTAGGGGGGGGGGGATTATTCTCCGGAACTAATAATCAAGTTTTCAACATTTTCTTTATTTATAAATTGAACCGTACGAAGCCGGGTGGTTCGGTAATGTTTATATAAAAAATGTATCGATGTAAGTTTGGAACGTGTTTCGTTCGTGGTGTAATTTATTAGAAAAAAAATTATCGATATCAGCTGGCGTACTAACCTTTTCTTAAATTATTCGTCCTTTTCTTCCACGGATACTTTCCTATCTTCCATCCCTTGTAAAGGTTACTATTATTACAGACAGCTGCCCGATACGTACAGTGTCTCGATATATTTCTATATATATGAAAGAGATGGACGCAGCAGATGGATACATTCGACATGGATTAAGTTTATCGCCTTGAAATTCATTGAAAATATCTTTGACATTTTGCAAAGTTAGATAACAGCTGAATGGTAATTTTGTAGCGGCCATCTTTTATTCTTATTTTGAATTTTAACGTCGGATGTATGGAATCAACACATAATTCAAATATGGAACATTTATTTTGTAACGAGTACTCCAAAAATTCGATGAAAACTGCTAACATTTAAAGGGACGTTCGAATTTCGAAATTTTTGGAACGCCGAGAATTCTTCGACCGTTTCTCACGATCATTAGCGCTGGATCGGTCTTCGAAATTCGAATCGTGCGTGATCTACGGTTGTTGCTGTCTTGTCTTTGTAATTGCTTGAAGATAGGCCTAACGCTCACTGGCATATAATACCATTCTCACTACACATCTCTCTGCCCTTTCTAAATAAGTATTATAGAAAGAGTACGCGATACTATTCTATGATAATTATGTGGAAACTGTTTTATGGGTTGTAGTAAAGATTTATGGATAAGCTTTAAAAACAAAGCGCCAAAGCTCAGTGTGTACAGGGTTTAAGTTTTGATAGGCCGTAGTTACCGACAGTTTATTGGCCACGATATTTTGGAACGTATTATAACGGAATATTACAAGCGTAATAAAAGTTTCATCTTTTAAACTAATTATTTTTCTTAACAACCGTCATTACTATGTGCTATTTTTATTAAAACTTTATCTAATCGTAATCTCATACTTCAAGCGGGAAAAGGGTAACCGTTATAATAAATTAACTGACCGAATTTTCACGGTCTGTCACGAAATTTGTCGAGACTTAGTTTTTTGTTTTTACCCGACTTTGTGAAGAAGGTTCTAGATTTAATGTAATTCGTATGGTCCTCGATGACTCTCTGATTTCATCCAGGTATGAAGAGACACAAGCAACGTATGTAGGTATGTCGTCTATCCTTGTGTGGTAAAATTTCGTGGTAAAAATTATCTAGTTCTTTTACACGTAAGGCAATGTACCAGGAAATCAGAAGGCCCTAGCAGGTTTTGCGTTCGGTGAGAGGTCACGGGGTCGTGGGATGAGTTTACGAGAATGGTCGTTACGGGATGGGCTGTTACATATGTTGCCATTTTACTTAGTGTATGACGTTACGTGGCTAATAAAGGAGTGTTTGCCTTAGATCGCTATCACGGGAAATTCACTTACGCAAATTAAAGATTTATTTTAAATTTCGAAGGAAATAAGAATGATACTGATTTCTTTTTCTCATCGTTTCCTTATTTAAATATCGAACGGACTTTATTGGCTGAATATTACGGAAACAATTTTTTTAACGTTTAAGAAATAAGTTGATAGCGTTTTTTTTTTATATTTATAAATAAAGAATGAGAATATAATGGCGTAAGCTTTCGCGTTGTAATCGCTTTTATTTAATATTCATTATATTATAATGTATATTTTATTAACACATTTATTTTACATAATCTATTTCTGTTATTATCGTTCAGCAGATTAAAATAAAAAAATTACGTGTTAAAACAAATATATTAATGTATTAGATTTATAGACAGATAATAATCTGTGACCTTATTTACAACGTATTTACTAAAGCATTTTTTCTCATCGTGAACAAGTTTAACTCGTTTCCACTTTTTTTTTTTATACTTTAAATATTGAAATAAATTTATTATATGGCAAACATCGGTTCTTTGTATTTAAAAACAAGTTTTACAATTTGCCACAATAATTTAAAGAAATCATAGAAACTTTTTTTTTTTCTTAAAATGATCTGGTAACCAGATGTTTATGGTAACCCTTTGAAAAATTTTTCAAAATTCGAACTTCCCCGAAACGGCGCGTGGGAATGGAGACGTCAGTATGGAATTGCAAAAGTGAATATGCATTTGTTTTAATCCTTAAGCCTAAAGGAATAAAGTTGTAAATTGTATTTTCATTTAATTTACATAAATTGTCATTTGTATACAAGTTTTGAATCGCTAATTCTTTTGTATTACAATTGCAAGATGTTCTGCTTCCGGCACATTGCTTGAATGTCCATTTCACCTGTTACTATGTTATGAGCGCCTGGTACCTGAGTGAACATATAAAAAAAAAAAAAGCATTTGCAACTCAAATTCGAAATTAGAATTTGGCCGAGAACGTTCTCAAATCTCAAACATGTTGTTTAATCTAGTCACAGGTAGGTATATGGAAAAACAATTACTTGAATTTATTGCTAAATATAATTTTACTAGTTAAGTTTCTCTCCGTAAAGGTTTTAATGAAAGCGTGTGAACGTAATAAAGGTATTTCACGTATTGGACGGAAAGTGGTTTAGTGCGGGAAAATGTAGAAGGAAGCGTTCTATGAATGTCTTCTCGGTTCATAATCTCCTGGTACTTAGGGTTGTATGACCGTGATTTTGTATTTTTATTTTTTCATGGAATTAAATTTTTAATTAAATGATTTTATTATTTATTTATTTAATACGAAGTTTTACTAAAAAATATCTTCAAAATTAAGAATTAAAAAATAATTTTGGGAAGATCCTCTTAATTAAACACTAATTTAAATGCAGTGAAGTCCCGAATTAAAATCGGTTTACTATGACAGAATAAATCGATACATCGCACTGAAAGGTGAGGTTCCCACGATCCGTGAGAGCGTTAGAGCGTGACGCGAGATGTGACCACAGGTGAGAGCAGGGGAGATGGCTATAGTTCCAGCGTTCTAATTACGTAAACAGTTACTGTCAAAATGCGGTACACTATTTTCGACACAATACTAATGCACTTAAAGCGTGTAATTCATTGTAATTAACAATTGACAGGCTTCTTATAAAAGGTTGCAAGTGACTTTTTAGTAAAAATGTTACTTATATTTTTTACGTGTATAAATTTTTAAGTCTATAAATAATTGCTTAATACAATTAACATAGGAAAACAATGATATACTAATGAAAGTGGTTATGCTTTATGTAAACAAAAATATAGGATGAGCGTAATATAGACTTTAAGTTCTTTGAATAAAGTCCGATTTAGTTAAATCGTTTTAATGTGTAAGGATGCCTCTGGGAAAGGCGATTGTGAAACAAAACACGTCGTGATATCATCTATGTGTGATGGAATCGTTAGATATTCTTTACGTACACAAAATATTTCTCTTTGATTTAATGCGACTGTTTATACATTCATTTTTACCATATACAATGTGCCACAGATTATAAATGTGTCAGAATATGTCTAAAATAGGTTTTATGTTAAGTGATCTAACCTTGTTTGGCATGAACGAGCTAAATGTTTTGTTAAATTGTTTTTGTAACTGTATATACAAAAAATAAAAACAACATCGTATAATGAAAGTGAGACTGTTTCCCACGGCATTAATAATTAAAAATAAAGGATAACCCGTCCTAACCAGTAGTAACTGGTAAGTATTTGTTTGTCTTTTATTACAATAGCCATAAGAACTACATTTACTATCAAAAATACGATTTGATATTTATAATTCTATGCTACTAAGACTCTATGAATATTTGTAATAGTAGTCAATTAAATATTACATTGAATTTAAAACAATAAATAAAAGAATTGTTTAAAAATAAACAAAATGGCCGGCCATGTAAAGAGAGTACGGTGTACAAGTGACAATTACGCCGTGGGAAACGGATGCTTAACCGTTATGCCTCATCGTTGACTATTTTTTTTTCTTTACTTGTTTCGTGTTTATGTTATCCTGGTACTGTTTAATCGTGATCTTCGAGGCATTATACTACTTTTTTTTATAGATAGATAGGTAATTTAATGGAGGTTAATGATTAGTAACAGTGCGTTTATCTGTGTGGTTACATTGTACAGTTTAAACACCTGTTTTAATGTCGTTTAATATAAATTTGACGGTTCACTTGGTAAGGGCTTTGTGCAAGCCCTTCTTGGTAGATACAACCCACTCATAATTAATTCTACTGACAAGTAAAGCAAAGCAATACCTATTTTTGTGTTCCGGTTTTAAAGATAAGCCAGTGTAACAACAGGCACATAATAACTTAGTTTACAAAGTTGGTTGAGCATTGTTGATGTAAGTATGTACGGAAACAGTTCTAAATTTATTGTATTAGTCTGATGTTTGTTAAATTTTTATAATTGCTCTTGTATAATTGCAATTTTGTTAAAATTGCGTGCTTCTGTCTTTTTAAAACATCTATACGAACGAATAAATCATCCGAAACTATTAAAACTATTAATAACATAAAATTCTACTATATCATTACCTTATACAAATTAGATTGCGTCGAAAGTTAAATGGTATATTTAAACAATTACGCCTTTAAAAAAGCTCCAAGTTCGTCCATCGCCATGAATGTGATTACACAATTTTCAACCTTAATATCCAACGCATAAGAATGTTACAAATAAAATTGATCCCTTTCAAATCGTTTCCCACGGCTGATGAATCATTAAAGTGTATGTGTTGTGTTAACATTATAAAGTAAGATTTCGTTCGAAAATACTCAATGACTCGTGTTTTAAATGTTCAAATTTGGTTATATAATTATTAAACATATATAATTTATTATAATAGGTTAGATTTATGGAATTATGTTTTATACCTTTGCTTTTATATAGTCTTTTTTTAACATGAGATCTTGGTCATTTATTGTGAGTGTTGCCAGCCCTATTATCTAATATAAAGTATCTTTCGTATGTGACTTACTCTTTGTTCCGGGCAGAGTATTACAGAGCTTTGCTCTTTGGTATTAGAATAGCTTGCGAATGAGTAGTCAGTACCTTCCATGCGAGTTTGAACTTGGTCACCTCTCACTTTGCGTCAAGGATGGATTTTACCGATGGGGGCTTTGTGCATACACGTCTGGGTGAGTGTTATGTAGTTGTAAAGTATTGTTTACGGTTCTGACAGTGAAAATAGGCACATTACTAATAATTTTATTATTATTTTTATATATAATTAGGCAGTCCATAAGTTTCCATTTCCTGAAATAAAGTGACAGTTTAAATTTAAAAAAAAACAAACAGTTAATACGTTAAAATTCTAAAATAATAATTTATCCACGAACAACGTATATAACTTTCTCCGAAATAAATTTAACTTCAATCGTCGTATATTTTAATCTAAAGTTTATTTTGACAGAGATATGGGCAGTGATAACTTTTCGAGTTTTCGAGCGCTCGCTCGATCGATTCCCACGATGTGTGTACTACTTGGCAATTGTAACAAAATGTTCACATAGATTCTTTTTAAGATATATTTTGTAATTTTTAGAATGTTATGAATTCGAACTAATTAAATATACTAATATAATCATATTTATTTGTGAATTATATTTATAATTGAATGTAAGTATTGTCTAAATAAACGATGTTCTTATATAGTCTATCTATTCATTCGTTATCATTCATTTAATACGCAACAATAGAAATCATTCAGCTTTTCAAAATCATAGCAGCATCATTCTTTCTAATGGGCGTAATTATTAACATTGTTTAGGGCATGTATTAAAAGAAACTAATCGTAGTAATTATTTACTCGTGGGAAGTATATGGACCCATTTTAAGAACCGAAAAATGTTTTACAAATGAAAAATATATGACTATGGTAATTTTTATTTTGGAGTTCTTCAATAATATATGAGTTGTCATATATCATTCATAACATCAATGTCCCTGTTCCGATTCGAGTTTGTGGATACACGTGTGGCAGAATGTTATACGAATGGACGTTTTACGATGTTTTCTTTCACAAAGTTAAGAAAATGAAAACTGAGTGGTACTTTTCTGGATTTGCCCCGTAGCCACCATTTTGTCGCCTTTATGTGGGGATTCATATCCACCGAAACAACTGCGATTCTAGCCCCAATCTCAGCATAATTGTTCTCCTGTTATGTATATTAATAATATATCATAAGAACATATATCTGCTTTCTTCCTGTGTTAAGTAATTTTAATTCTAAGTTTCATAATATTGCTTGTACAGCTTGGTACAGGATGTGGATGCAAAAAACCAACTACATAAAAACCTAAAACAAACTAATTGGTAACAAAACTATTTTTTAATTTTAAGTAAAACATCGCGAAGGAATTTTCATATTCTGCCACAACATTACTATAATTTAAAAATTGAAATATTTAAATTAATTTATTTATTACATAATTCAATGTATTGTTTATTGAGAAGAAAGTATAAAAAATTGTAATGAATAAACTATTTGGAACGTGTTACGTTTCACATCCTATGACCATCACAAGATACCAGCATCCGTTTCCCGTGGTTGCGGTTATCTCGGATGCTCGACTGATTTCTACATACAAACTTTGTTAAACCAGAAATAAAAAAATATAACCTATTTATTTTATTACAAAATTCGGTTACGTCCTTTTTATTAAACACCGTCATTTAAAAGTGTTCGTATTTTAAATATTCTTTGTTCGATTAAGAATTAAATATGTTGATATGACAATGTTAACTGTTATATGTGATTTTAAAGAGGGAAATCAAAGATGGAGTTTCCCGCCTAAAATACAACAAAGCGGGAGCCATCATGAACAAATGTCCCACACATGGCGTTGGCCCACGGGGATTCAGAGTTAATAATGTACATCTTAGTTTGGAAATGCATTCGTTTTTAATAATAGCATCATAGAAATAAAACGAATTATTATTTTTTAACACATTTATTTATTCGATAGATTTAAATGTTTTTTTTTTAAGTATTATCCGTCATCTTGTTTTAAATTTGGACAATTATTATATGGTTATCCTTAAAAATATTGTGTTTATCAATATAAACATTTCTCGAAAACCACGTGACCTCCGGATCGTAATGAAATTCAGCATAGTGATCGGTTATATAAAGTACCCTATATGTTTGATTACTTTACCCAGATATTTTGCATATTATGACGTCGCACACTATTCGTTTCAGTACTATTTCTCAATATCTCATATGTCATTATGTTGTCTCGCTCTGTTATAAGTATATATCATCTCAGCGTCTCTTTCATTTAGCGTGTGCAATTGTATCACGCGTGTTGGCTTTTTAGAGCGTCACGCTTCGATTAACCGTCTACTTTCAGTTGTATATGAAGTACTTTTGTCTTATACGGCGTCGCTTCTAAAAAAAAATAATTTTTTTTTATTTTGAAGGCAAAGGTCCACTTTTGTATGCCATAAATATATTGTTTTTTTTTAATATAATAAATAAGTCATATAGTGTGTGATTGAGTTACATATTTTATAACATTGATAATGATTACAATTTCCTAATGAGATACTTAAATTTCAAGGATTTAGATAATTATTTAATTACAAATTAAATAGTTTACATTAAAGAGGTTTTATATGTATAATATACAGTATAAAGACATATTCCTTCGTTAAATAATAACCAACATAGGCCACAAGCCTTATATAACTTTAATAATGTTCATTTCTATTAGTTAAAATAGAAATAGGTATTTCTAATTTGTATAAAAGTAATCTCCCAAAGATTTGAGCGTTTAAAATAATGTTTTTCAATTTTCTTTATTGTTCTAGAAAATTCTCAGCGTCTGTGACTCATGCGTTTAAAATAGATCTCTTTGTACAAGCCCTTTAAGGGTTCGTTTTTCTTTGTTAGTCATAAATTTAGCTTTAAGACGAAGAATGTTTTTATTTGAGACAATAACTGTCTGTGAAAAGTCCTTGGACTTGTTAAATCGTGTTAATTTAAAAAAAAGCGCTTTTGTTTTTACTTATTATAAAAATACAAAAAATAAAATTAGCTTATTAGTATTATGTATTGTTGATAAAATATTAAGTGATTTCTTTTGAAGTGTGCTGAAACAAAAAGTTCTATGGTAGTTTCCATTCCACTGATCAGGCAACACTGGAAGGTCATAGACCCGTCCAGAAACCGTGACCGATGTGAGCCGTAGAGTTTTACGCCAGATTAAAAATAATTCAGCGTTTTTTTTTTTTTTAATCTATTATATCCGAAGCGCTTAAAATTGGACTGTAGTTATGGAGTGCTATTTTTGAAATGTATCTCTTATCATAATTGATTTACAAAAATTACAATAAAAATATGATTAATTATTTTCAAAATTATTATAAATAAAAATTAGTAAATTAGTGGGCCTCTTGCATCGTTGTACTCTTGTGGCAGTGTAAAGATGTGCTTTAGCCTCGTTAAAAAAACGTCAAATGGATTTTGCAACGCGTTATCTCCGCTTTGATCTATAGTATGTTTTATTTTAATAGAAAAGTTAGAACGGACATTATTTCCCGTTATATTTGATAAATACGTCCGTCCATCTTATACGTAACATATATTTAAAATAATGTAGAAAAAAATGTACTCGTTCTAAAGAGTAACTTAATAACTTCCTCGTCAGATCTTGGAAGAAGAAGGATTTAATCTTGGAAAATGAAAATTCAAAATTAGTTTTGTTTGATATATTTTAATGAAATGTATACACAGACAATATTGTTTATTTCTTTACTTAAGAATTATTATAACCACTGATATATTTATACAGCCCTGGGGGCCCAGATTTCATCAAGCAGATGGCGCCCTTGAACGTAAGCTATTTCACGGTCCGGTTCGTTTCGAGGATAACTTAGTTGAGATAAGCTATCAACATATTAGACATTATGTATTAAATACGAATCCCTAATATACAAAAAGTAATGAATTTACGTATTGTCTGTTTGATCGAATTGATTTATTTAAGTAATATTTGCTAAATATTGTCGATGGTCTAGGACCTTCATAGTTGGCGCTATGTTCAAGCGATAGACAAAAAAAAACTTGAGTGTAATTTCTAATCGAATATCCTTTGTACTAATTATTTATTTATTTATGTATGTATATATATATATATACACATGTTACTGTAAAAGCTCGAACTAAGGTAAATCTTAAGATTTTCCAGTAAAACCTAAGATTTACCGACATGAGTTTGTAAATGTAAGTATTTATTATAAATGGACGACTTTTTCGGAATTTTACCATTCCGACCTAACCTAACCTAACATGTAAATCCTAAGATTCACCAAGTGAACGATGGTAAAAGTTCGAATCCCCAAGGTTTATGGACATTTACCATTCATAATCGGTAAATCTTAGGTTTTACTGGAAAATCTTAAGATTTAATCTTAAGATAATTTTTTATCATATAATCGACTGATCCGACTGAATGCTGTTCTATCATTGGTCGTATTACGTCATCGAATGCGATCAACCAATGACAGTAGATGTTTATGTCAAATGAATTAATCCCTTACTGATCATGATTTCAGTAACTGTAAGTTGAAACGATGAAATGTATAAATTGTCTTGTAAAGATTTTTGTTTACGTACCGATATAGACGGACGTACAGAATGATTTGTTTGTTATTAAATCGTTATCCATATATAGATCGTTGTAAACAAAATTTTTATATTATTGAGAGATATGTTGCAGCGTTTTATATTTAGACAATATTATTCGGAAGTTTCGTAAATCTTTGTAATTATCAATGACTAGGAAGTGTGAACCACATCTTACTTTTGAATTTTAAAGCAATTCCACACATAACAACCGATTTAATAAATTACTATTGTCTTAACTGTTACCGTGAGATATATATATAGTCATTAAAAACCGAGTCTGGCTTACTGAAAGTACTTAAAGATCGAAGCTCTTCAATTGAAGAAAATTGAAACTATATTAATACGATTATGTGGCCCCTTATTTTTTTTTTTTATTTTCCCTACCCTCGAGTGTGTTAACAATACACACTTTATTAGTTCGATCCCCATGAGATTTTGACGACATAACCGCAGCTGTGAGATGCGGGGGTGTCTCTAGGTATTTCGAGTTTTAGCCGAACTTTAAATGGGGTTACTTCTGTGTGTCATTTTAAGACTTGATTGGATTACGTATACGTTTAATTTTATGTCATAACACCTTAACTTATGACATAAAATTAGTTCTCAACGAAATGTTACATGTTACCTTTTTTCACTCGTTTCTTCGTTTTGTCGAACTATAAATACATATATATATATATTTACTTATTTATCGGATGATTTTATTATATATATATATATGTTTTATCTGTTAGTTTATAATTTAAAATGACATTAATGTTCTTAAGTGTTGATTTGTATTTGGAATATAAATCGGATGTCATGATAAAACTTGTTTTTATACCAAAAAAAATTGATAGTACAAAAAGTAAGGAGACACGCTTCGTCGCAGGCGCATCCTGCGGGGTGAGGGTGGGCAGCGAGGAGGAAGAGTCTGTCATGCGTTTCAAATAACATTAGATTAACATTCAAGACTCTTTTGTAATGTTTTCTAGCGTATATCGAGTCTAATCTACCTTTAATGTCATTGCTCAATGTTCTTAAGTTGAGCTAGTGGACGGGAAGCCATATGAATTTCTCGATTGGCATATTTTCTCAAGTTAAATTTCATTTACGTATAATAAGTTAGGTTTAACTCACGTATAGTAACTTCGGTTCCGTACCGTCCGGCCTTTTGTAGTATATTAAGTACATACTTAAAACAACGGGACGTAGCTTCCCCAAGATCGTGTAATAAATAAAAACTATTTAAAAGGCAAAGACAATAAATTTAATGCTAAGTTGACTTTGTGTTTTAAGGTCTGGCAACACGAAAATTGAGCTGTATTTGTAATGATCATAATCTTAAAATTTTAATTCAGTATTCTTATTGTACCCTAACTTAAAAATAACGGTTCTTCCCAGTTAAAAAAACAAATCTAATTCTTTTTTCAAATATGAGACACACAGTCCGTAAACGATTAGTTAATATACATTTGTCAATCAATACACGCTTCTGTTATAGCTGGATGGCTTGCGACAGTTCTCTATTACTAAATCTAGATCAAGATTGACGTCAGTAGCGACTAATATTAGGTGGCGCGGCATCAGGAAGAGCCCGTGACGCAAAGCGTGGCATTTTCAATGCGCGCGCATCCAAGTTTCGCTTTGACAGATGTTATTTACTATTTGGTAGTTGTTGTTTGTTTTTTTTTTTTTGTAACTGGCAACATTGCTATATAAAGGTTAATGTACAGTATTCAAAAATGATTTAAAATTGTATTTTTCGGATATTTTTTTCCCCTTTAACGTCGATAACTTAAAAGTTAACGTACATATGAGCAATAACTTTTATAAATGTGATTATTATATACTGACGTAAATAAAATTGAGGATATGATGTATAATAAAAATTTGATTTAAACATACATATAGCTGTCTCGTTCTCGATAGTATTCATTATATTTATACTTGCCAATATTCTCCATTTCGAGTGGACCAGTAGAAAGAGATAGAAGTATTTTTGAGCCAATCAAGTAAGTTAGATGGTATTCAATGTTTTGTGTAATTTTAGGTTATCTTTTTAAAGGCACGTGCTCCATATTAATTTCTGTGACCCAAATAGATCGTAACCGAATCGAAGATGTCGCTTGTATTGTTTAGCACACATGGCGGGAGGGTGATCCCCCTTAGGATTTCGAAGAGGCATTACTTGTAACTCTCTCGAGCCCTTTGTATATTTATTTGTGGGTTAATAGGAATGCTGTTCTCGAAACTTCTATTCGAAATTTAATGTTTCATGATTTCGTAGATAGTTCTCGATAGCGAGGAGATGAGTCTCCATCTGTAGTATATTTATAATAAGGATCAAGAAATATAGAAAAAAAAACATAGAATGTGTAATATTTATTTATAATACAACATTTTCACTTAACTACTTATATCCACTGTAATTTTACTGCCAAAGTTCCGATAACAGCTTCGTTGAAAACGCATTTTTTTTTTTCGTCAATCCATAATGAATATCATAGATTATATAAGCTCGACCAATGACATCGCGTCTATCCGATGTTGTTTCTTCTGCTTATGTCTTCTAGTGGTTGGAATCGATTAAAAGTTTGGTATCGACTGTTTCGCACACGAATAAAGGCACGGAAACGGATATTGACTTGATTCGTTTTTATGTGCGTGTGTCTGTGCGAGTGTATTGTGTTTATTGTTACAATGTAACGAGCATCGTGTATTATCTTACACGAAATATTGGATATCTGATTTCCTCCCCTGAACGGTCCGATTTCGGAAGGAACGTTCAATCTATCGCTGCTTCCGCCGGATATGATCCCCCTCAAATTTAAAACCACCCTCCACGTAACCACCTGGCACTTAAAAAGTACCCATGTGAAGTGAAATGGCTCTTTGAGATTGGTAATGAGTTTGATGATTAAGTTCTTTAAGATGATATATTTTTTTTTATTATATGATATTTTTGTGCAGGATATATACTGAATTTAATATAAATCTAAATTTTTACAAGTTATTGCGTATATATAAAGTTTTGCTGTAATAATACTAAGTTTCAAGTTATGTCTTAAATTTTAATAATGTTTTAGGCCTATTTTTTATGGTCGTTGGAATATAGTATGAAAATTAAGTTTTTATTCGTAGAATATAATTCTCAAATATTATCACATAACGTTTTGAATAAAAATGTAATTGCTACCAAAATGGTAGAAATTGTTGAGAAGTCGATGTCTATTGAAATGTCATTTTGCGCGCGATTATGAAAGAACAAAATGGCGGCTATCATTGTGATCTATGAATGCGCTCGCGTTACACTTCCGTACTTAACGCCATTAAGCACGAAGGACACGTGCGGTTCCGCTTGGCTGGTAGTGGGTGGTATTTAAATGGTGGTACATAGACGAGGGGACCCAACTGCGTGTAAAACTAAACTTTTTCTGATGAATATAATCTGAATAACTTCTTTCAAGTAGGCTCTGGTCCCTGTCAAGCGCTTTTTAAATGTCATTTTATATTTCATTAAACTTTAAACCACAATAGGAATGTCTAGAACTCATTTACACAGTCTAATGCTGAAACAAAGATGGCGTCTCTTATAAAATATATTCTAATGCGTATTTGTAAATAGAACATTTAATTAAAATGAGTTTCGAAATTTGAAATTCGTACAAATTAATTTCGCATCTGTCGTCGAAGTTATATTCCAATTTCAAAATTACTATATTTTCCCGCAAGATGTTTAAATAATATGTACATAGAAGTTCTTAATAAAAATCTATTGAAAGAGCAAATGCTGGGGGCAAGCTGTCACACATCTGCCGCGCAGGTGGACGTAAATGCAACAGGGGGACACCTGTAGCCCTTAACTACTTGACTTAAGGACTAATATCGTTTGTATCATATGACGAAATTATCAAACCTTAACTCTATGGTATTAAGGCATATAACGTTATGTGTTTCTGTGTATTATAAGTTTGAGTTACGTGTAATTTTTTTTTTTTTAAAGTTTTGACGTTTAATTTATTGGGGAATGGAATCGTGTTAATTGCCCCCATGTTGCCGATTTTGTATTTTATTTAACGTAAGATTTGAGTGGTTCTGTTCGTGTCGTGGTTCTGTCAAAGTTTCAATAAAAATCTCACTTTTTTTAAATATCTGATAATATAAATGAACTCTTGATTCGTCAAGTTACAGTGTTGAATTAAAAGTAAATTTCTATACACGAGTACCGGAAAGAAACTCAGTAGTTACTCTTTCCAACGATTTTATTGCAGAATATATGAATGTGGTACATTTAAATTTATATATATCCTGTCTGGAAATCAACAAATACCAAGTCCACGCTTATTATCATTAATATAATCTTGTATTGAGTAATATGCCTTATTTATCATTGTGATTTTTTTTACTTTTTTTTTTTAATAGGTCAAGTAAAATTAGTGTTACCAGATTATATTTATTTAAAAATAACTACAATAATAGTTCAAGGTATCAGGAAGATGTTTCTTTTTTCTTTTCAATTTATAATGTAACTAAGAAATGTATCTCTTGTTCCAGCGCCCCGCACCTCCTGCACCGGTGGTACACCTAATAACCTACCACCGCTCAGCTTCCACGCGGTTCACGGCGAAAACGTCCGTGTGTCACGCGATGGTGCGACTGCGAGACGTGTCGAGTCGTTTTGCAAGGGCGTCGTGTTCAGCGCTCGACCCGTTAGGGTTAATGAAAAAGTAAGTGCGAATCGAAGACAACTTTTTTTTTTTGTGTATGTCCTGTAGTGAGGCATAAAATATACAGCCGGAAACATTATTATATTATGTCTTACAAATTCAATTTGATATCGTATGAAAAAAGTATCTAGGTTTGTTAATAGGATGCACTAGTAAGAGTCATAAGTATTTCTGAATATATCGGACATTTAAATATTAACACGAGAGGATTAAACAATTTCTACATAGTATTAACTAATGTCGCTTCCCGTCTGTACGCTTAGATCTTTTAAACTATGCAATGGACGTAAATGCTGTTTCCATCAATAAACAGAGTTATTCAAGAGGAATGTTTACATGTATAATACACGCATAGTAGAGAATTGAAATTGTCCTAGCCACAAACAAACAATAATTTTTCTTGTTATGTACTCGCGTGGAAAATGCGTCGCTAGTTTAAGTATGTATATACATTGATCTAATCAAAAACTAACCGGCTAATTTTCTTTCCAGGTGTGCCTCCGCTTTCTGGAAATGTCAAATAGCTGGAGCGGTGTCCTACGTTTCGGATTCACCACCCACGATCCCACGACCCTAGCGCACGCACTCCCGAAGTACGCCTGCCCAGACCTAACAAATAAGCCCGGTAACTGGGCAAAGGCACTCGGCGAAAGGTTCTGCGAGAAGGACAATATTTTGTACTATTACGTGAATTCGGCTGGAGATGTCCACTTCGGTATCAATGGGGAGGACAAGGGCATGTTTTTCTCGGGCGTCGATACACGCAGCCCGCTCTGGGCATTAGTGGATGTGTATGGCAACTGCACAGCCGTCCAACTGGCTGATCCCCGAGCCCCCAGTCAAGTTAGAAGATGCACGCAAAGCCCAATTTCTGAGGAAGATAGAATAATCAGTGGTATGCGCTCAATGACAGTTGAAGAAGCTTTACCAGCTCCTAGATACCAAAACCCGCTGGTTCCATTGAGCCTTCATAGGACAAAAGGCAGGAATGTCCAGTTCATCAACGATAGAGGTATAGCCGCTAGGATCGAAGCAGAATTCTGTCAAGGATACGTGTTCACAGCACGACCGATGCGCCCAGGACAAACTATTGTTGTCCAAATTTTAGCAACGGAAACAGCATACGCTGGAAGCTTAGCGATCGGTTTGACGTCCTGCGACCCTGCAACCCTCAGACCCAGCGATTTACCAGATGATGCGGAACAGCTATTAGATCGTCCAGAATACTGGGTGGTTCGACGTGATGCAGCCAACGGTCTCCGGAGAGGTGACGAATTAGCCGTCACCTTGACCTTAGATGGAGAAGTTCGTGTCAGCAGAAACGGTTCCAATCCTGTGACAGTAATGCACGTCGACCACACGCTGAGACTTTGGGCGTTCGTTGATATTTATGGAGCTACGCAAAAAGTGAGGATGTTGAGCTCTCAAGCGATGCAAGCACAGACTCCGCCGCAACAGTTGAGAGTACTGGCAAGTTCTGCAGCGCCGATAAACGCTGGAGCAGGTGGAACAGTACTAGTCGTCAGTCTTCCACCGCAGAATGGAGCTCAGAATGCAGCGAACCACCAGCAGGGATTGACATTGGCTAGTGCGCACTATATTGAGGTGAGTTGGGGCTTATACCAAAAATCATAATTAAATTATGGACTGAGCAACTTTAATAGTATCTAATTGAAACTTGTTACATAGTTTTAATAAGTTATTTTCTTCTTTACAGCCAATCCAAACGACTTCCCAACTCTGCTTGGCGGGTCTTCAGTCAATCTCAACCCAAGCTCCATCATGCTCAGTGCCTCAACCGTACCGTCCCCGGACAGAAGGCCAATGCTCTTCTACCAGCCAAAACAACTCCAACGAGCAACTACAAATGCCTAACGGACTCTCTGAACCATTAAGACTCGACAGGATTCCGAATGGACCTTCCACTAGCCGACCCATACCATCTACCTCACACCATCAGCCAATATACTCTGTGATCGGGGAAGGAAACCTCACAGGCACAGAATGCACAATTTGTTATGAAAATCCAATAGACAGCGTGCTTTATATGTGTGGTCATATGTGTATGTGTTACCGCTGTGCAGTTCAGCAATGGAGGGGGAAGGGTGGCGGCCAATGCCCACTGTGCAGAGCACAAATTAAGGACGTTATCCGCACATACAAATCTTGATGTGTTTGTAATTCGTGTTGTCTAAAAGATGTCGGTATGATTTTCGCGCGTTTTTCGCTGTCAAACTGACGTTGATACGCAACTAGCGTCCTGATTGAATGGTATGAATGATTGAACGGTTAGATTTGGATGAGTGTCATTAGTATAAGGTGAAAATAATATGCCAAAAATACGTTCGGATACTCTACACAATATGATTTGACAATTTTAATATATTCGCTAAGGTAGCTACTCCAAAAAGTATGTATATAATAATGTAACGTATTTATGTGTACAAAAACACTGACATTAATTAATTATAATTTGACATATAGAAAGGTTTTGAGAGTAATTTGGCTGTTATCATGATATGTATTGTAATCATAAAGGAATATATGTTAAAATAATATATACATTTAAATAATTTAGTTACATAAACGATTTTTTTAACATAACCTAAAAATTAAATACGAAATAGGTTATTTTAAACAAATAATAATATTTTTCTTGTAACCATGACTTTTTAACCGTAACGTTTAATTCGAAGATATTTTTTTTATTGTTTTAGCAATACGTCAATATTTATAATAATATTCATGTATTTTTGAAACAATAATAAAAAAAAAAAAACGATTTTTGTAACAAAACGTCACATATGTCACTTGTAGACGTCACCTTGACATTATAAGTAATCATTAAAAATATATACTATCTATAATTTGCGCAGATAATATAATACATTGAGTTTAAATACGCGAGGCTAAATTATTTGTGTATGACGGTAGTTTTGCTAGGTATTAATAAATAATAGGGTTCCTAAGTTAGAGTTTGTAGGGCACGCGTAGATATATAGATAAGACAGTGCCTATATTCCATCTCTGTCTAAATGTAACAAGAGTGAAAGAGATGAAGATATCCTATTGAAGTATATAACGTTAGAATTTGTACCAGGGAGACATAAACGCAATGGACGTATTTTCTTGTATTTCTTTATTTTTATTCCGCTGTCTTTGTTTTCGTATATTTATGCAGTGAACTCCCGATTATTCATAGTCGAATCAGAGTCAATCGCAGATGTTTTTAAAGTGTTTTATATACACTATAATGGCAATATATGCGGTTACAAAATTATAAATAATAATCATTATCTTAATCTAAGAAAAATTTCTTTTTTGTTTCGTATTTTATTGTTAATGATATAAGATTGTCGAGAGTTAACTGTAGTTTGTTTTGTCTATGCGCTGTCTTGTCTATTCATCTATGACAGTAGGCTGTAATCGTACGTCCACAGATTATAAATAGTCGGTGATAGATTTAAAAAGCATTTAATAATTTATATCATATCGTAATTATAATTTTTCTACTTGATAATGTTACCAGACCTCGGGAGTTCCTATTTGAACGATTTTCTTTCAAGAGGTTATGCGATTTTTTAAATTTAAATATGGAATCTTAGTGTTCTATTTTATTGTTTATAATAATCGCATGATCATACAATATTTACAACAACAATGGAGTATAGAGGGAAGGTTTATTCTATCTCTCTGTAATGGGTCACAGATGTAAAAGTAACCAATCCCTAATAAGATTTGTCTTCAAGTCTTGTGACTTATATAAAGGCAAAATATACAATTATTGATTTACTTTAACCTTTTCTAAGTTTGGAACTAAACTACAATAACGCCATCTTAATTAAAATTCAAATACTTTGTATTCAGGATTTCCTGACCTCTATCCTCCATAGTTAAAACATTCTATATCTTAAACTGTTAAATAATCGTGCGTTTGAGTTAAATTATACTTTTGTCATGTATTTAAAATGTTTATAAAATCAATAGGAAAAGTGTGTCATTACAGATGTGTGGAAATGAAATATAAGCTACATACATACATGTCATAATTTCTAGAGAGTTCTCTATTTTAAGAGGCTATTACTCAGATCAACTTGTAATATCACACAGATATTCTATGTTTCCAATATCTGTCATGTCATGTTTAACAGTAAAAAAAAACGATCAGATATTTAGCGGACATCGGCCCGTAGATAAAGCGCTATGGCGCTGTGTTGCCAGTGCTAAATATCGAGCATCAAAACGAAAATCGTTCAATACGAATAAGTTCGTTCAGCTTTAAAATTTTAAAAATAAACTCGGAATTTTATCGTATACTACCATTCCTTACTTGCTCAACCTTCTCAATTCTAATATACATATCATAGCTTACGTAGCGATGACGTCATTTTGGAGAGAGACAAGACAACAAGAGAGGACAAGAGATCTCTTTGTGTTTGTGGCGTTATGTCTATGTAATTGTGTCCTTAACATATCTCTACCAATAAAATGGCATTTTCTTTTTTTAAATCATTCCTATTTAGATCTTTTTCTTTTATAATAATTACCAATTTTATCGTACCAAACATTTGCAGCCAATTATGTCTGTAACAATTTGTTTAAGTGTCATTGTAAATTGTTTCTGTACGGTTCTAAATTTGAAAAAGATTTTCAAATATAGAATAGTATGGTTATATTATTAAACGTAACGTATTTATTTAATATATTTAGGACAGTTTTAAGCACTTTTATACCAAAACAGTGTGACCAGTTTATTGATTTTTTTTATTAAATAATACTAATTAAAAACTCGACTATGTTTAAGTGAAATATAATTAATTTGTAAATAAATATAATCGATGGATCAATATCGGTACATGTTTGTAAAAATAATTTTGTATTCAAATTTGTATCTGTAATACGGATTTTGTCTCTTTCTCGTTTATAAGATTTAAAGTGTACGAGCGAGACAGCATGTTTTGTTCACAAAATTAGTTATAAACGTGTACCAATATGGCACTTATGTGATAATCGTAATTTTTCGACATTTTTTTTGTTTCCTTTCGTCTTGTGTATAGCGTTGTCATCTAGTCGTTAATTTATTATATTTTGAATTTAGAAAAAACTTTCATTTGATTAAGATGTTGGAATTTAGATAAGTTTTCAATTAAAATGGTTATTGAAATTTTGTAGTGTTTCTGTTCATCCCATCCTTTAAAACATACTGATTTGCCATATGCAAAATAAATAAGTAGTACAGGATTACAAACTAGAAAATAAAATAAAAAATTGAATTTAAAAAAAAAACATTTTATACCTTTTTTTGAATTACTGTAAAAAAATTGCTGATTTACTTACTGAAATTTTTATATAATATCTAAAAAAATGTGTAAATTCGAACACATTTGCAATTTATCTTCAGAACCCTGGCAATACTTTAATAAATTAATAGGTATTGAACTTCATTTAGTCTGGAGCTTACTTAGCCGCTTCTATGTTGCCTGATAAAAAAAACATTTCTATACATATGTAAATATCGTCACAATGTTTTCCCTCGCTGCTGAACATACGATAATTATAAACTAAGATATGAAAACTACTTGAATTAATTTGAATAATATATTTTAGCGTTTATATATATTCTACAAATGATCAGTTCAGTTCGTAGTAATTTAACGCAAAATAAAACCGGCTAAGTGCGAGTCGGACTCGCGCACAAAGGTTCCGTACCATTGACTACGTAAACAACAGTAGGTACACAATTTTTATAATGGGTACGGAACACTAAAAAATGCATAACGCGATACACTAAATAAAAGTAACTTTTCTGTAAAATATTTAATTGTTAAAGAAAACTAAATATTTTGTGAATATTTCAAGCGTTTACCTGGTACAGCATTTTAATATAATAGGGCAAACAACGGCAAAAAAACATATTTTTTGTATGACAAAAACCCACTAAATATTTTTTAATTTAAAGTTTATTATTAAAGTGAATATACAACTAAGTATTTTGTGAATATTTCAAGTTTCTAGCTATCGCGGTTCTTGAGATACAGCCTGGTGACAGAAAGACGGACGGACTGACAATGAAGTCTTAGTAATTGGGTTCCGTTTTTACCCTTTGGGTGCGGACCCTAAAAAGAATCAAAAGTTAATAATCTTTCAAGAATCTTATTCTAAATTATAATAATTTTAATCAATTCTATCAAATCTAAGTTAGTTAAACGATTAAGTTAATAAAAATCATACGTAGTGTTAAAAAAAGCTAGAGTTTTTTATAACGTCATAACGATAAAAGTATTCAAATTTCCCGCTAAGATTATGATTTACATCTTTCACTTTCTAACAATTGGCGCTAGTAGCGTAGAATTTTTCAATAAAGCTAACCTTAAATACACCTTAACTTAATTTCAACAAAGTTTAAAGTGCATTAATATAATGTTGAAAAATTTAGTGCGCGTATCCGATCGCAGCGTGATTTATTTTGTAGAGCGTCAGGATGGATGTACTTTTGCCTTGTTATTATTGAAATAGTGTATAACCTTTTATTTTTATGTTTCGCGTCTATTTTACAACATATACAATCAAATTATCCGTAATCATGTATTAAATTAACGTTTTTGTGTGTAAATTTGTGCATCAAAGTGAAATACAAGCAAAACATCGGTTTGTTCATTCAAAACAATACGAAACGAAAAATTAAATTAGTTCAATGTACCGAACTTACTTAATAGTGGCATGTGCTGTTATTTCGTGAGATACGATTAATTGTGTGGTTTCTTTTATGAATTCAACGCCATTTTGATTCGTTTTATAAGTTAATATTGGTGTGCTTAACAATTATTTCGGAGTTATATTTTGAACAGTAAGTATACAAATAATTATATATTTAATTTATAACTGTTCTATGTGTGAATGCCCTCAATGTTATTTTAACCAGTTCATTGTTAATTATGTACTGTTTTTCAATCACTTATATCTATTCCTATGAAACCGTGAAATTTAAACGATTTTTTGTTTTTTTTTTTTTGCAATAACTATTCCATGATCATAAACTTACTAGCTAACTTGCTTAAAGGTATTATTACTAAGTAACTCCCTCATAGGTAAATAAGTTAAGTATTTAGATGACGGCGTATAAATAAACGCTATTGCTAATATTACTTCTATTTTAAACGATTATGTTATAACGATGTTAAATGTAAGATCATATTTTTTTAATTCACAGATGTTTTGTGTCCAAGAAAAGGAGTCACCTCACTCGGAACCGTTCAGAAATTCAGATAAAGATCCCCTGAACACACAATCAGAATCAAGTGATGATGAACCAGACCCAAAACGGCTCAAATTCACGAGTCCCGACCTCAATCTCCAAGTTTACCAGATACCAGCGTTCAATGCACCAAAGTCGTTATCTATATATCCAACCACACCTACCAGTACTCTACCAAAATTCGTCAACAACCCTTTAAACTTAGCGAACCCTTTAGCCTTCGCAACAAGTAACCTGCACAGTAATAACATTGTAAAAAATTTGCAAAATCGTTACTCATTACCTGCTAAATTGACGATCACACCAGTAACAAAGGGCGTTTGTGACGGGGAAATCGTTAGATATAAAAAAAATGGTGAAATAGCTAAAAAGCGAGGCCCTCCGAAGGGCTATAAGAGGAAACCAAAGGATTTATCACAGAGTTTTTCTAACGGAGCTTTATTACAGGTAAGAGGCTTAAATACTTGCAAAATACATGTACTGCACTGCTTTGACAATTACTATATTCCGATGGTGGAACTAATATTAAATAAACATAAGATTAA
Source organism: Vanessa tameamea (assembly GCF_037043105.1). Lineage (NCBI taxonomy): Eukaryota > Metazoa > Arthropoda > Insecta > Lepidoptera > Nymphalidae > Vanessa > Vanessa tameamea. Next base: position 5,160,914 of record NC_087337.1, read on the forward strand.
TATATTCTATGTTAAACTAAATACTCTTTTATATGTTGCATAATAAACAGTTCTTGATTAATATATCTTTATTTATAATGCAACTATGTACATACACATATTAATTTCTTAGTTCCGGTTCAATTATTCCAGTTAAATATTAGTAATGAATAACATATATTATATTTCATTTATGTTGAATCCTCCTGACATTGAAATAAGATATATATACTTGGCAAGGGAATGGCATAGTAGAGTTAAGACTAATTTCATGCACACACATGGCATGGGTTTTCACTTTGAGAGATAACCAGTACCAGACTCCTCACATCAGAATAGTTGACTCGAATGGCTTTGAATGAAATTGTCAGGTGTTGGGCATACAGAAGTAGTAATGTCCTTGAGTGGCGTTCCAGCTTATTCATACCAATTTTAACCAAATTTGATTAAGCTGTTTGCCTGTGAAAGATTAGCAGAGAAACAGTACAGTACAATACAAGAGCCGTCTGGTCTATGTGCTGTTGCATCACACTGACAAGTCTTGTATGAATCTACTTTTATATCCTGATAGTGTTATTATAATGGTGATAGCTAAGAATAAAGGTCATATGTCAGGAATGTACTTAAGGGCTTAACTGTAGCATCCTTTGTCTCAAGTCTTAGGGCTATAAGTTTGCCCTTAACTCTAGGCAGGATATAGAGTGCCTATTGTGGTCATGGATCTTGACATGGTTAGCAGAAGCATGTAGTGATCTAAAAATCATATTTATAATTACAGGCACAAAACACAATCCTAACGAGTTTGCTGGCAGCGACAAACACAACACTGACAACAGTGACCGCCCCACCGACTCCACCAGAACCTGCTCCTGAAATAATACTACCACCAGGTAAGGATTTCAATGGTTTATTAATCTTTTGATTTATCACTTTAATTCATAGCTTTTTGTAAGATGCTCAGCACAGATTTTATGAATATGAAATATATAAACTTGATTGCTCATTCACAGCTTTGCTGTGTGTGTGTATTTCCATTTATTATATGAGTACCTAATACCAAACACAAATCACAGAGGCATACTACTTCCTAAGATGCCATGCACCAAAGATCATTAGTTGAAATTCTAAATTCTAAAACCATTTTGTAAGGTATTTTCAAGTTACATTTTTAAATTAAGTCTTTAAAAAAGTAATATTGGAAAAACCATAAGTTTTCACGTGATTGAACAATGAAAAACAATTTCATAATATATATAAGAATACCAGCTGAAGCTGCGGATACCAGCTGAAACAAACCATCACTCCCAATTTTACCTCAATAAGTGAATTAATTGGAGCCGAGATGAGTCAGTGGTTGGAACGCGTGCATCTTAACCGATGGTTTCGGGTTCAAACCCAGGCAAGCACCACTGAATTTTGACGTGCTTAATTTGTGATTAAAATTCATCTCGTGCTCGGCGGTAAAGGAAAACATCGTGAGGAAACCTGCATGTGTCTAATTTCAACGAAATTCTGCCACGTGTGTATTCCACCAACTCGCATTGGAGCAGCGTGGTCTATATGCTCCAAACCTCCTCAAAGGGAGAGGAGGCCTTAGCCCAGCAGTGGGAAATTTACAGGCTGCTAATGTAAAATGTAATGTAAATGTAAGTGAATTAAACAAAATTGGGGATAGATCTTCCCATCAAACCTTATTTAAATCGATTCATCGGTATACTACGTGAAGAGCTAACGATCTTGACTATGGTAATAAAATTGTCTAAAACAAAGAATTTCATGATTTCAGGCACAGAATTAATTGAAACCCTCCTGGATCCCGAAGACTGGTTTCCAACGGAACCGTATCGAATGGTTTTCAGCAGAAAAAAGAATCCTAAGTGGAAAAATTTTCCATACCGCTGTGAACACTGTTTTAAGGTATGTCTTATAATGTAAATAAATTGATTTACACATAGAGACTTTTAAAAGGTGACTAATCTCAGAATTTTCGATTAACTGTTCAAATGACTAAATACTTGCGAAATAATAGTGTTTGTATGTTTTAACTTAACCAGTTTAATTATGAAATTAGTTGATAATCAAATCATATATCATGAAATAAAAATCAATCCAACTCAATCTCAAAGGATACCAGTCAACTTCACGCTTATAATCCAACGGCTTAACGTGCGCACGGTACGGCAGGGTACACATTTATAGACTTCTGTTTTTGAGCATATCAGCCAGGCTTGGGGTTTGAACTCGGAACCTCAAGATCCACAAGACCAACAAGGCAGTTAAAATTATAGAACTAGCAGTGGAATAATTCATAATAGTGCTCTGAAGTCTAAAATTCATATAATTTTTATCACTTTCAGGTGAAATGTCTGGCTGTCTTACTCGCTCACTGTCTCTGTCTGCGTGGTTCTAAATATACTATAATTTTGTATATAATTTTTAGGGTTACAGAGTAGTTTCGACCCTCGTGAGTCACTCAGCGGAGCGTCATGGCTGCGTGCCCAAGGATCTCGCGATACCCTGCCCTTGTTGCCCTCACGTCTCTCTCCGGAGGAAACAGCACAAGAAACACTTGGAGACCCACGAGGGCAAACGACATAGGATATTCTGTCCCTACTGTCTGCCTCCGTGTGAGTATAATTTTATAAACTTATGAAAGAACATAATATCATAGCTCATAGCGTTAGTGACGCATTGGTGATGTAAGGAATAATTAATATTTCCTACATCCTAATTCTATCAATGAACGGTGACCACTTCCATAAGGACGTCTATTTGTTTGTCCACCCTACCTATATCATAAATTGAAACAAATCGAGAGTTCTTGTAGTTCTATATGAACAAACAAGGTCTATTTTAGTTTGCAAACTAACTCACAACGACGCTCCCCCCCACATTTACTCCACTAATCACTATCGGCGTGCATTAGTTGACTTAGTGACGTCATGCATACAAGAGATGTCTTAGTGTGTCTAAAGACTATGAGTAACATCAGCAAAAACATACACATTAATCTATAATTGTTAAGTTTATTTAATAATTATAAGGTAATTATATAAAATGTGATCTGTTGTTTCGTCGGATTTTGAGAGTAAGGGAACACTTAACGCACATGTGTTTGATAACACTTGACCACTCTGATAGCTCCTGAGAATAATCGGTCCGGGGACATCATCACCAACTTCTATAGACGACATTGATCACTTAACGCTTGGCCTTCAGTCCATTTGCCCGGCTGAAAGCTCATCTATTATAAGAATACTAGCGACCGACCTGAATTCGCAATGCTGATACTAAATTTAATACAGAATGTCTTATACAATGCTCGAAGCTTTTTCAGTCAGTACAGGGCCAAATTGATCTATTTTTAATTAACAATGTATTTAAGGCTTAAAATCGCTTCATAGATAAGATATTTCTCGTACAAAGTAAAGAATCAAAATTGGTTATTGTGGGTTATCCCAAAGAGGTGGACATATACCGTCGAGGACTATTTTGTAGACCTTTTTAAGGTGTACATTACTGTAGTACATTATTTTGATCTATCTCGTAGGGGTCTGCCAGTGTTTACAATGTAAGCGCACAAAAATGTGTTTATTTATCAAATATTAACATCACATTAGAAACCTTTAAAATGAACAGTGTTTCTCCTCTATCTATAAAAAAAACACGCATCAAAATACCTTGCGTAGTTTTAAAGATCTAAGCGTACATGGGGACAGACAGACTACGGGAAGCGAATTTGTTTTATACTTTGAAGTGATTAGCAAGAAACTGCTTTGTATACTTTTTTATGCTTACTCAAGTCATTACATATTTATTCTATTCCTTACAGCTGATAAATCGGAGCCCTACGTAAAAGAGTCAGTGAAATATCCCTTCGATAAATTTCCTCAATACTGGTACGCATCAGAGGAGTCCCTCCGTCTCCACAAGAAGAGGAAACATCCCTACGCCGCCATGTTTAATTACAACTGGTTCTACACGTGGGGTGAGATTGCGCCGAACAGCTAAAACTCGGTGGTATCCTACTAAAATGGTAGCTTCCAACTGGCAATGGTAGAAAATCGGTACAAAACGGTAGCTTTTTATAATTTTAAGGTGCATTAGTTGTACATTGTATCACAATTTTAATATTTCTTTCCGTCAAGAGATTACGTGTTTATTAAGGCCAGTAGGTTTAATTAAAACGCCTGAATAGTATTAGTATTTTTTGACGTAATTTATACATGTGGCAACACTAGCCTTTCTAGTACTTATGATTAGGTTTAAACTTAGCGTAGGTAGTCCGATCAGACGTCCCAGTGTTGCAATATGAAAAAAAAAGGACTAAACGGTTAATATTGTCACAATATATAATGTGTGTATATTTTTGTACGATCGATTTTTTAAAGAAATCAGCTAAAATGTGCCTTCAACGGTTAAGACCAGATATTTCGACATTCCATTTTTTATATATATTATTATTGACACGGAGTTGTGAATTATGTTTAACCCCAATAACCTCATGAAAGTCTTAATTCGTTGTCGTTTTAAAATATTAAATGAATTGTTAGAAACGAAAATATTGATTGATTTCAAGCTGTGGTTCTTCCTTATTGGATAGAATTTGGTTACGTAAGAAATACCTCAGGTCTGCGACCTGCAAAACGCGGTCCCTAACATACTTACCTATTATATAATACTATATATAAGTATTTTTCGATGGTGTATTTCATTGTTGATTTTTAACCTCTTGGCTATTTAAAAAGTGCGCGTGGGAAGTTGTTCTTTGGTAATTAAAAATATTAAATTATTTTAATTGCATGCAAATGATTGATAATTATTATGATGTTGTATTTCTTTCTGTTTTCGACCTCTAATATAAAATTCGCTCACAAATTTAAACATACACAATTTGAACTTGTTATAAAATATACATTGTAAAACAAGATGAGGCGTGAAGTTGTCTATTTCGAGCGACTCGACACTTGATTGGCGGTTTCGTGAGCAACTTCATTGTGTAGTTTTCATGTCAAAAATACACTAATTATTTTTTCATAACGCGCCAAGAACAATTACATATTTTTAATAACGTAATTAATACATGTGTTGATCAAACTTTGACTAGGCAATGTCGAAATTCCAATTCTAAATCTAATGTTTTAACGTTAGTAAAATTTAAATCATATATACTCTATTCCAACCATAAGAGAAAAGTTAAATAAACAACATTTGACTGCAAATTCTCGCGGTATCATTGGTCGAGAGCTTGATCTATGATATTCGCTATGGATTTGCGAAAAATGACGTTTTGAACGTCGACGAAACTCTTATTGAAATTTTGGAAGTAAAATTAAAGCCGAATTAAGTAGTTTAGAGTAAAAGTGTTGGGTTATAAATTAACATATATTAATCATAAACTCTTAGTGCACAATATAGCTGAGCTATTAGCAAATCGAATGAAATACGTAAATCTAAGGTTTTTTATCTTTTTTCCTACTTCCAAATATACAAAGATTAACTATAATTAAAATCATTCATTCGATCAGTCCATTCAATGTCGCTTCGCTTAAAACATATTTCTCAATTTTCGTGTCAGTAATTTATTGTACACTGTTACGCCAATTTAGTCTTTAAGAACGTATCATTTAAGGTTGATTTTAAGTTAATTCTCTAGTGTATATATATTCTTAGATGTTAAGCTTGGTCTGCGTGATGTTCAATTCATAAATGAATTAAAACAACCCCTTGTGTATATTATAGGGTGAACATTAGATTTTCAATGAAAAAATTAAATTACGAATCTTTTTTAAATCAATAATTCTGATTCATATTCGAGTCGGTTCGGAATGTAGATTCTACGGCACTATGATCTTGCGTTGAGTAATGCCTTTTTAATTAATGCTTTTAATTTAGTTATTGGTAAAGTTAAAAACTCAGAATATGTAAACAACAAATTTCACCTTGAAATCCGCCTCCCCCACCCAATTAAATACTTCAATTATATTAGAGATACAGTATTGTATTGCATATAGTTTTGTGTACGAATTCGTCTCATTTTGAAAAGGTCCTATCATAATAGGATTTTCAAGGGTGATATCATATAACGCAGACTACGCTATACGTCTATGTTCCACGAACAAATGTACAAACAAAAAAACCAGTATTTTTTTATATGAATATTGATGCATTTAATGAACTTAACGATATAGTATTTATACAGTTTAGTTTGATATGTCATTTTTGAATTTCGAATAATTCTCCCAAAAAAATACTTGCATTTCAAATTAAAATAATATTTCCTAAAATAAAAAAAAAAAATAGCGATTAAATTCAATTTGACAACTTTGACAGGACAGTTTTTGACGCGAAAAAGCGCGGGAAATCGATGTCGTGTTTTTTAATGATTGCTTTAATTGTCGAACTAAACTGTTAATATATTATCAGTAACAGTACTATAACCAAAACAATTCAGTATTATATAAATAAGTATATTATTTTCCATAAAGAAATCGATAAACTATCAAGCGGGTAATTGTATTTCAACGTAAGTTTTTTTTTTTATTTTTTATAAGGTACTTTCCATACTGTCACAATATTTTTTCAATTGAATACAAAAAGTATGTAAGAGCTTTATATGTAGTGAAGTCCGGCCGCTGAGATAATGCGTTCCTATGGTGTGTAACAGATTATAAAAAATAAAAATGGCGCATATTATTCCTTGATGGTAAAGCTATGAAACGACCTCGGTAGGTACCACTCAATCCTTATTCTACCAAACAGCAATAATCGATATTGTGTTACGGTTTGAATTATGATAGAAAGTGTTTAACTACATAAGGGACGTCTTAGTCCTCAGGGTTGGTGAAGTACGTATATGTTGGTTAATATTTTGTTACATCTCAGTGCCAATGTAGGTCATTGGTGACCACTCACCACCAGGTGGTCTATCCTGTCCGCCTACAGTTTTTAAATAAAGTTAAAATAATGATATGTATATAAATATTTTTATCGTAAATTCGCACTATTTTAAAGTTGCAGATATCATTCGATCACGAACGTGACAGGAACAGTTTCTCTCAACGGCTGGATTTAAAAATCTTATCATATTTCTCATGTGCCTGTACACTCATTCACCATTCAAACAGTTTGTCGGTGTAATGTTTGATGAATAGTATTTAAAACCAAATCGATTATCGGTTTCAGACAAAGTTTGGCTGTTTACATAAGGCATTATAAATAAGCGGCGTCGTTCAACTTTGTGAAACGAACTAAACTCAATTTATCTTTTGTCGCGTGTAAACAGCCATACAGCTGTAGTTAGGTTAGAGAATCAATAATCTTCCTTGCTTTAAGAAATGAATGAAATGTATTTAATATTTTTTTTACTAATCTATGATTGCAAACAGTATATTTGTCTATGATACACATTTAATATCGCCATTATGAAAAACTTTTTAATTTTATATTGAGGCTAGATTGTATGATAATAAACAAGTCTAATACATTATATTTTTAATAAAAAATACAATTAATAATTTAAAATAAAAAACTTTGTGTTGATTCGTTGTTTTAAAAAATACGCTTTGGATTGAATCGTTTAACAAAAAAAAAATGCACGATGTTATATGCAAATTATTAAAGTGAAAAAGCGCGGGAATTTGAAATAATTACGTAATAAATTCATACAGATAAATAATTTTATTGACGTAAAAAAGCGCGGGAAATACCTAAGATATGTATGAGTAGTATTATTTTGAGCAGCTATACTATTTTATAAGAACTCACGTCGTATGTCGTGTTGTAACTTAAAGCGATACGACAGATTTCTTCGGTGAGTTTTGAATTTCTTACGGAATAGTTTACCGGTAATATGTCGCGTATTTGATTGTTATATAATCATGGGTATTATGTTTGGAAACTTTGAGTACATATCTTATCTATCTCGCAGTGGACATCTTTTTTGTGTTTTGATCTTAAAATATCATTTAATTTATTTTGTATTGTATTTTGAAATGAAATAAATAATAATGAGACTTATTTTGTAATACTCGTATTGAGAGGACGATTATTAATTAAAAATGAATTTGTAATGACTTTTGTAAATAAATTTTTTTTTTTTGGAATATTATCTGGTTTTATTTATTTTTTTCCTTTGAAGTTGATTTCGTCAATTATATATATTCTATGATAGATGAGAACGTCCGTAAACAATTTGTTCCATGTTGGTTTGTTGGAAGAGTTAGAACTAAAGTTTGCTGCAGCGATCTTCATTGTGTTATCTGATCACAGTTTTAAAATATACAGCGCTAGAGCGCTTAAGAGAATAGTTTTCTCGCGACCAAAACGTCGTAAGCGCCGGTGATTTCATGGCGCTTACGTTTTTCATTCAACGTAGTGGAACAATATGGCGTTCCTTTAGATTTGACAGATAGTAGGATGGTTTCGACTTTAAATAAATATATTTTATTTACTGTTGTGCTGTTACGACATAATTAGCTAGGTATTCATAATTTTACTTACTTGACTACTGAATTGTTATTTTAGTCGAAGTTTGATAATGATTTTCGAATTAGCCGTTGCGTGCTTTACACTGATTGAATGGCAACGCTCAAATCTAATGTCAGGTGAACTGTCTGTAATTCGTTTGTCACAGAATGAGAGTTACTATGATTTCGGTAGTGTTTTTTTATGCACTACAGACGATATTATTTCATTTTTTTTTGCTTTTTAATTTTTATATCAAAATATTATAATTATTCTGAACTTTCTTGGTTTGGCTTAGATAGATATCACTCATCAGACACTCAACCGCCAAACCGCAATAAGTATTGTTGTGTTCCGGTTTGAAAGGTGAGTGAGCCCGTGTTATTACAGGCACAAGGGACATAACATCATAGTTCACATGGTTGGCGCGTTGGTGACAAGACAATTATTGGCAATATCAGGATTGTTCATGACAAGCGGGCGTATATTCAAATTATTGTTCACAAATTCAAAAGGTTTTTTAATCTAACAAATCAATTACACAAATAATTATAGGAATATGCTATAGTTTGCTGATCTCCCTTGAGATTGGACGCCGTGGCCGTAGGCGGTTAGGACGACATCAGCATCATAAGGTATGCTATGGCGACTTGATATAAAAGTGCCACATATTAGTTTTTCAATCATATGCTTCAAAATTAGGTAAATGAATACAAATCATAAATTATTAATATTTAATTTATATAAACTTATAAATAAGTTACACATAAAACTTATAATAGATAAAATTGTATTTTTTTATAAGTAACATCTAGCATTTATAGACTAACATTTAACTTTTTTTTTTAAATTAAAATAATTGTTTTTGTTTTCAATTTACACAAGCATATTTTTTATTCTATATAATATCAATAAATCATAATATATTTTTCTGTCTTAGCCCATGATAAAAAAAAATAGTTTAATAAACGAGCTGAGATGGCAGAGTGGATTAAGGGCGTTGCCATATTTAAAAAATTGCAAGTTAACGAAAGCATCACTACATTTTTTTTTAATTTTATGTGAAAACTAAGTGATGCTTGCTTACCATAATTTATTTCTTGTTTTTCGATTTAGGAAATTATCATGAAGAATTGCATATTGCAAGAAATATTCTGATAAAAGTTTATCCAGCAATCCGTATTGGAATAGCTTCTTTAATAGGAAAGGACGCCAGTTGTGAAACATTTTCGGGCTGTTACATGACATCAGTTTATAATATTCATTTAAGATAAATCATTCACTCATTTTAATGGATTTATAATAAATAATATTATAAACCCATTAAATAAAATAAAATGTACCACATAACCTAGATAGATTGTACAGTTGACTGAATTGCTTTTTTAAATTTTAAATAAGTTATAACAAAAACTAAAAATTATTGATGTAAACGTCTTTGTGGTGACTTTTCGAAAGTAAATACTCAGTTTAATAAGAAGTGAAAATATTCTGTCAATTAAGTTGGACGGGGGAGATTTTTATATATATTTCGCTAATTCAACTGTTCGTTATCTGTTCTTCACTGCTCGTTCAATATATATATATATATATATATTTTAATTTAAATAAATCATAAAATAAATAGCTATGTGGTAAAACATTCATGGCATATTCTTAAAATTAGGAAGAAAAACGACATTTGTTGTTTTATTAGTCACTAAAGTTATTAGGAGGTGGCCATCTTGGCAGCGGCTGCGGCGGCGACGGCGGCTGCCTTCTTCTTGACAGCGAGCGCTGTTCGCTGTTTCGCGGCAATTTTCGCCTTTTGACTCTTCGATAATTTTCGTTTTTTCTCATTCGCGACTGCTATTTATAGAACAAAAATAATAATGTTTTAAATTGTATTAAAATATATACATATGTACAGACGTTAAATAATAATATTATATTGATGATAATGTATTAAAATTGAGATCAAAATCAAAATATAATTTGTTCAAGTACTCTTTGAGACTTTACAGAACTACGAGTATATTAAAATTAAAACTACCGGTGCGGAATGTAGATTCTACCGAGAAGAAACGGTAAGAAACTCAGTATTTACAATTCTTCGACATTTGAAATAACTTATTGGTTAGTTAAATACAATTATGTATAATATACTTGCTGTGCCCGCGACTTTGTGCGAGTTAGAATTTAACAAAAAAGGATATTTTTGTAGCCTAAGTTAGTCCTTATTACAACAGCTATCTGAAAGTCCCGTCAAAATCGGTCCAGCCGTTTCAGAGGTTAATCGGAACAAACAGACAAAAATTGAAAAATAATGTTATTTTGGTATATATACCGTGTGTACCAAACAGACACTCCAATTTTATTATTTGTATAGATAGATATAGATATCCTGCCTGTAATTCAACAAGTATGAGCTCCACATTTTTTATCTGTGTTGAATAATATACCTTATTTAATAATGTTTTTGTAACAAATGATTTCAATTTAGGAATCAGCAAAGTTAAAAATATCTGCGGAACATTATAAAAGAAATGAACTACCTTGCAATTGAGACCAAAATAATAAAAAAAAAATACTAAGGAAATTGAATATAATATTATATTTTACAAATAATGAATGTAAGGTTGGAAATTGCATTAAATTGACCTAATTATTGTAAATATACCTTTTTAAAGATTTAAAATGTATGCTGGAAGGGAGACATCTTACCGGCGGCCAGTACTTGTCTGTTGGAGGCGGTGCGTGCGAGTTCCCCGAACGTGTTCGCGAGCGCGGCGCCGAAGCGCGTGCAGTCCGTGCGGGACACCGAGTGCACGCGCAGCGCCAGTGTTGCTAGCCTGAATAATTAATACAATTTAAAATTAATAAAAAATTAATACAGTCTTGTAAGTCTCTTCTCTGACGTTAAAATTACGTTATTACTTATGACCAATGTTTCTGAGCATAAAAGTAAGGCAATTGAAAATAGGTTCCCCCCCTCCTTCTCAGCTCAGCTCATTTTATCTGCTATTTAATATTTATACAATAGGCTATTTGACAATGCGAAAAATAAAATGTCAATTATTGTAATCAGTATGTACTATGAGTTAAAAATGGTTGTTTATCAACGAAAGTTGAAAATAATAATTAATTTATTCAAAAATCCATAAATAAAAATGCATTTTTTTAAACGTTTGATCCTCCTCCTCCCGATCCTCTGGGTAAAAAATTAACCAGCTCCTCTGTCACCAGCGGAGGCACTAAGGCGAGGTGTTATTAATAATAATAATAACAAGTAATATTTAATAGTACTGTTAGGTTTATAACTTGGCAAAGTTCAATAGATAATAAACTAGTTTTGTATTGATTCGATCGTTACACTGGCTCACTCACCCACTAATCAATAAAACAGTGATTTCATTTATTATCATTGACTAAAAATACAAATATCCTCTCCCCAAATTGTAGCTGTCAGTTTTTTGATAAAAAGGTGATGTTACCTGCCAGCAAGGTCTTGCTGATCAGCATCAAGGTCACATGTTGGGGTGGTGCTGTTCTTCTTGCTGCCCACCATCTGCGACCAACGCGACTGTTACAACACAAGCAATTTATAAATACCACAAAATATATAAATATAAAGATTTTTTTTTATGATATTCGCAGGCTGTCGGACTGGTCATCTGATGGTAAGTGGTAACCGCCACCCATAGAGATTGGTGATGTAAGAAATATAACCATTCCTCACACCGCCAATGCGCCATCAACTTGGCAACCTTGGGAACTAAGATGTTATCTCCCTTGTGACTTTAGTTACACTGGCTAACTCCTCCTTCGAACCGGAACACTAAGTACTGCTGTTTGGAAGTAGAATATCTGATGAGTGGGTGGTACCTACCCAGACAGGCTTGCACGAAGCCCTACCACCAAGTAAATATAGTCAATATTTAATACAAGTTATTGCATATAAGTAAAAATGACTGAACAAAATTGTGTTTATCTGCGAACCAATCTTGAGAACGCGAATCAAGCGAAATTATTTATCATTTTCCTTGGCTTACTTTTGTAGGGGGGATATACAGCTTATAGTTAAAAATATTGTATGTAATTCTTCATTATTGTTTCGAGTGTTGCCATTGACAAAAAATAAAACTAAAGTCGTCTCTTTGAAAAAATCACGAAGCGTCTAATTTTACATTTTGTACTGTATATTCTATTTATAAAATAATAGTTGGCGCTCGTGGCTTAACTCACGTTTTAGGGATTGATTGGTGTTCGACATAAAAAGGTAACCTACGTCCGATGCATTTTTTTCATACTAATATTATAACCGCGAAAGTAACTCGGTCTGTTGCTCTTTCACGGCTAAAACACCGAACCGAACTTGATATAGTTACGTATGAAGCAAGCTCGAACTTCAAAGAAGGCTTTGCAACTCTTTATGTCTATCTCCTTACACCCAACCCCTAAACCCACGGATGATAAGTTACAATTGGTATTATATAAAACAATAGTATATTTAAAATACGAGCGAAGGCGCGGGCGACAACTAGTTGACGATACTCTATCCAACCATAGGAAAAAAGCAAAATAAACAACATTTGACAGCAAATTGACGCGATGTCATTGGTCGAGATCTTTATATTAATCTATGATATTCACTGTGGATAAAATGGCGTTTTGAACGTCGACGAAATTGTTGTCGGAATTTTGGAAGTAAAATTAAAGCGGAAATAAGTTGTTAAGTGTAACAGTGTTGTATTATAAATAAAGATATATTAATCATAAACTCTTAGTGCACAATATAGCTGAGTTATTGGCAAATTGCGTGAAATACTTAAATCTGAGGTTTCTTTCTTTTTATATATATAAGAATATATTTATATAAAAGTACAGTTCTACCTTGTATGGCTGAGGACATATTCCGAACATGTATTTCTCGATGACTTGCTTCAATTCGTCAGCAAATAGTAACGCCGCACCATCGCTGTGAATCTGAAAATACAATTTTTGAACGAGATGCTAGTTGATCTATATATAAATATTCAATTGTCTATGGGATTATGTTATTACCTATAAAGGTCAATATTTATTTTATTTGAGTATTGAATCATCATTTTACAGAACTGTATTCAACATAGAGCTACCACACCGATGGGCCTGAAGCGTCAGCATGTGACTCTACCGAGAAGAACCGAAAATAAACTCAGTAGGTACTTTTCCAACATTTAAAATAAAAAGTCAATTAAATACAATTATATATGTATGTTATATATCCTGCCTGGAAGTCAACAAGTATTAACTCAAAAAAAATTTATCACTATATAATCTTGTGTTGAATAATATGCCTTATTTATTAAGGCTTTAACAAATAGGTACTTTCAATTTATGAAACGGCAAAGTTAAAAATATCCGCGGAACTTTATTATTTGACATCCAATTCTGTTTAAGTCCAGATTGCAGAGTGTGCAAAGAACTGCTGTGCTTTTGTATTGGTGGCGCTATGCGGATAATGTTTAAGGCTAGGACTTTCGGCCTGATCTCCTATAAATCTTCAAGTGTTCTGAAAATCTTTAGGTACATTGGAAATCACCAGAACTGCGCTTATCATGATTAAATTGAGCCTGAAGATATTTGACGTTGGTCTAGTCCGAAAATTCATACAAATGTTATTGTGTTTTCTATCGAGAAGTTCACAGTAAAGTAACAGCGCAGAGTCTGGAAAATAGCATGATTTACACTACTGTTTCCGGTCGTGACTCCTATCGGGTCGCCCGTCCCATGAAATAATGAGGGTAGAATTAGTTTGTGCAATGTACACATTCCTTATTTATCTTTGCACATGCCCAATATAAGTCCATTATTAGGAATAATCCTTCCGCAATAAACGGACAATTAAAACACCGCCACGTATTGCCCAAGGAAGGATCAAATTTGGGACCACCCTGAAGGTGCCTTCTTTTTTAAGTCGGTTTAAAGAGAGAAAGCTTAAGCCGTGATTTAGACGTGTAGGTTTCTACACGTCGGTAAACAGTAGACATTATATTAATGTAATATACAGGCGGACGTGAAAATATTACCATCGATACCACCCACCACCACTACCCGTAGATATTGCCGTAAAAATATTCACCATTTCTTATGTCACACCAATACACCACCAAACTTGGGAACTAAGATGTTATCTAACTCGTGACTCAAGTGACACTGACTTACTCATCCTTCAAACCGGAACACGACAATACTAAATATTGCTGTTTCGTGCTAGAAGATCTGATGAGTGGGTGGTATCTACCCAGGCGGACTTGCATAAAGCCCTACCAATAGAACACCATGTAACAACGGCATGTTCACAAAAACAATGTAATCGAAAATTCAAAGTGACAACATAACTATAAATTAAAATATCTCTTAAAATAAGTCTTAAATTAAATATTAAAATCTTAATCAAAAATAAATATATTAAATTATATTAAAGGCTCTTCGTGAGGGTAAATTCAGATATTATTCCACCAAGCTCCAAGTTCATCTGAAACATAGCTTACAATGTTTTCCTGTACGTATTACTAAACGAATTGATTACATGAATAAACATTTGAGCTTGTCAGTTGAAACTGCTCGGTTCTATGTATTTGTAACGTTATATAATAATATTGTTATGTGCATATAAACATATTTTGATTAATTTAAAATTTCCAAACATTTCAAATTTATAATCATACCGAAAACAAAGAATCATAAATTGTCATAATAAAGGTTGAGCCTATTCCAATCGAAGTAGGAGTAAAAACACATACATAAACAAACCTTAGATTTACGTATTTCATGAGATTTGCTATGTTGTGCACTACTGAGAGTTTGTGATTAATATATCTTTATTTATAATACAACACTATTACACTTAACTACTTATATCCACTTTAATTTAACTTCCAAAATTCAAAACGCCATTTTTTCGCAAATCCATAGTGAATATCATAGATTAATCGAGCTCTCGACCAATGATATCGCGTCAATTTTAATTGGAAAAATATACGTATACTTATATAGTATAATCTTAATAATGTATTTATTAATAATAAAATATTATGATTATGATAAATGTCATTTTTTTATAACACGCCGAATGCAAAACAATCATAACCTCAAAAAAAACTTAACTAAACAATTGTTACATTTGAACACATCAATATTAATTGAATTCGTGTCCAAAATAAACACAACTATGACGGTATGGACTGCCAGCATTAAATATAATGCGAGAACATCACGGCCGTATATTTTATCAATTCAGAAATAATCTGAATAGCTTTCAAGTTTTCGTGGCACTTGTGAAATTATTATATTGGCTAACCGCCAGGTGTGTTCGGTCTGTGGAATGAGTACGATAGATTCAACAACTGTACCCTAGAACAAAATATTTACAATATAGCCTCTGAACTTGGTTAGGAAATTGCGTGGCATTTTGTTGATGGAGCTTGGATTTAAACTGCAATTGCGTATTCTTTGGGCACGGTGTTCGTTTCTATGGTAATACTCAAAAGTTATTTTTAACTTAGCCTGTTAAAAAATTTAATGCTCATATCGAAAAAAACATTGATAAATATTTACTTGGACTTAGTGTTTATTGATTTCTGGGCAGAATATATAAAAAAAAAATTTTTTTTCTTAACTGACATACTCTGTAAAATGTTGGTAAAGAGTAACTAATGAGTTTCTTGCCGGTTCTTCTCGGTTATAATCTACTCTGTGAATCGGTAACTTTACATTTATTGCACACTGTAACATGACAATTCAAGAGTGCTTTTATGAGGCTATTTAAATAATTAGTTTAAATCGTCGACTGAGATTTACAAAAAATAAGCTATTTACCGTAAAATAGTTTCAATAATCAGTTTATTTTAAAGGGTCAAGGCTATACGCAAACTCGCCTTAGTCATATTACAAAAATATGATGAAACATTTCCGTCTGTATTTTTTTATCGAAAGAGAAAACGAATTACGATTTGTTAGTTGAAAGAATTTATGAGCTTAATTTCATGCCGTAAAATCATTGTGCATAAAAAATATAATAAAATAAACAGAATCGAACACAGTTGCGAACCGTGATTTAATTCAAAATAAAACGTCAAAAATTTCTATAGTTTATGATATTTTGGTTGGGTTAGGTTAGTTAAACGCGAAGTTTGGCGGGCAAACCATGTAAGTTTTATTTTGTTTTAGGGAGACTGGGAGAGCAAATACCTGTTGTTTAATACTTATTCTCACTGGCAATACACACATACAGAAATACACGTTAATATTTAGCCGCCGCCAAACATGGGTTCTAAAATGTTATGTTCCTTGTAAATCACTCCTCCAGTAACTGGAACAATGTGTTTCAAAGTCCAGTTTTCTGGAGTTACAGTTACAGTTTACCTGTAAGTCCCTGTAACTTTTGCCTTGATAATTTAGAAATGTAATTTTTTATTTTATATTTTGGACGTGATATTGTATCTACTGTTGGTTGTCCTAATGAAAATAAAATAAATAAAATATACAATTGTCGAAGATTTTATTACAATTGAAGAAATGATTTTGCACTTAGTTTCAGCTATTTTACAACAATATTCGACAACGTATAACCTGTTCCAATCGAAGTAGGAATAAAGATAAACAAACCTTAAATTTGGATCTACTTTGCGATTTTCTAATGGCTCTACTATATTGGACTATATAGACTTCTTGATTAATAAACTAATGTTCCACTTAAATTGTTATATGTACTTTGATTTTACTTTCAAAGTTTCAATAAAGTTAGCGACAGAGTTTTGAGCGCCGCCTTTTGTCGCTTATCCATTTCTCTTTTTTTTTATGATATCGGTAGGCGGACGAGCAAGGTCACCTGATGGTAAGCGGTCGCCATAGACAATGGCGTTGTAAGAAATATTAACCATTCCTTACATCACCAATGCGCCACCAACATTGGAAGATGTTACGTCCCTTGTGCCTGTAGTTGCACTGGTTCACTCACCCTTCAAACCGGAACACAACAATACTAAGTACTGCTGTTTGGCGGTAGAATATCTGATGAGTGGGTGGTACCTACCCAGACGAGCTTGCACAAAGCCCTACCACCAAGTAATAATGTCACTATAACGAATGTCAAAGATTATGCCAGCTCTCGGCCAATTATTCTATGTCAAATGTTGCTGATTTGATTCCTCTCGTGGTTGGAATTGGCTGTAGTTCGTACAATTCTACGACAATTTGTGACATTTTCAAAAATAATTCGTGTGACATTTTGTATGGAAGCTTTTCGAAGAACAATATCATAGTTTGATCGCTTAAAAATAAGAGATTGTCGACGTTAACTCGGCTGTGTTTTGCGCAAGCACGTTTGGGTAGATAACTCCCGTTGATCACATATTCTAGCGTCAAACAAGCAATCACTTATTAAAGTCGTATTCCGGTTTAAGAGTCTACAGACACAATATATAACATCTTAGTTCCAAAGGTTGGTGGTGCATTGTTAAGGAACCTTTTATATTTATATCAGCGTTAAGTTAATCTATGTGCGACGATGACCACTCACCATCACGTGATCCATCTGTGACACCTACCAATTTTATAAAATCATAAATAAACCGTCATTTTCCAATCGTCAATTGCTTATTACTTGATGAACAATGATGTCCCGACTGACGTTAGCCATGGCGGCTATACTTAAAAGAGCCTATCCAACTGCGCAGAACCTATTTGAGCGTGAAATCAATTTCACTATCTTTAATTAAACACAATCCCACAGGACGACTAACCCGTTTGCAAAGATTTCCGGAGCAGAAGTATTTACTCGATTAACGAGGCAATTTGATATATCAGAATTTCCTGGGGCAGAGTATTAGTTTCTATAAACACAATTTCTCAGAATATTTTACATTTGCCTAAAACTTAATTAAAAAATATATATTAATAAGGCGTTTTGTACGTGTACAGGATTATATGAATAATGAAAGAGCTCGGTGTTCATATTCGTTGAAGGTCATACGGGATGCATAAATATAATTTAATTTAATTATCGTATTTAGTTATTTAATTGTATTTAGTTATTACTCGTAACTGTTGTTTTTGATTGAAAAAGATTAACCACTGAGTTTCTTGCCGGTTTTTCTCGATAAAATCAATATTCCGAACCGGTGGTGGATTAATATTAAAATTAATCTTGTGAAATCCCGTTCACGTCACGTCGAAACTAGATCATATTATCCCTAATAACACTCGAAACAGTAAATTTTGATTTGGACGCTAAGAACTTATTGACTGAAAACATTTTTTTTTTTAATTAACAGACTCAGGACTTAAGCTATTGGTTTTAGAGGATAGTCAATAGACCGACTAAATCGTCTGGATAAATACATTAACCAATAAATAATATTATGTAACTTCCATACAAATATCAAAATTAAACGCTGCTGGATTTAGAGGTCCCCAGCAAATATTTCGGTTTCATGATACTTTATTAAAACAAGACAGACTTCAATAAAATCTCTTAACCTATTTCCCGCCTCCTTTCATTGTATAAAAAGTTTATTATGTCTTAAAATTTTAACGCAGGTGTTAAAATGAATACGTATTTCACATTTGAAACATGACTAATCGTAATAATTGACGCCATTTTGACGCGCGAAACGAGTGGGCGGGAAATATAAATACAGATTATATATAACGTTGCTTTTAAATTTACCGTTACAAATAAATTATGACAACACTTGAAGATATCTATGTATCTTTATTAATTTCGAGTTTCGGACAATTTAATTAATTATCAACGACGAATTATATTGTGGAATATATATTTTTCTATGGCAATTGTAGTTTCGGAGTTTTTTTTTTTTATATATACAGGCGAACGTGCATGTGGGTCACCTGATGTTAAATGTCACAGCCCATAAACATTGGCTATGTGATAAATATGGGCCACCAATGTTTTATGTTGTATCCCTTGTATCTGTAGTTACACGGGCTCACTAAGTCTTGAAAACGAAACACTAATAAGGTTAGGAGATTTTATTGAAGTATATTATATTTGAAAAAAGAACCATGAAACCGATACATGTTCAGGGGGGCTCAAAATCCAATGGCGTTTAACGATTTTACATATCATGCACTGGTTAATGTATTTATCGAAACGGCTTCGTCGGTCTAGTGAGTTGTGTCTGTAGTTACACTGGCTTACTCAGCCTTCAAGACATAACAACACAGGTAAAATTGCAAGTTATTGAAAAATATATTTGTTGGAGAATTATTATAAAACGTAATTTTATTTTGTCATCTTGAACTACTGAAATTACACTTATTATTTTTCATACATCGCAGATTACGGACAGATAGAATCCGAGGACTTGGATTCAAAGTGAATCGGAACTACGAAGCTAATCATCTTTACGTTAAGATTATCATATTAGCAAATTAACAATGGGGGCCCTGGGCTAACACTACTTAGGGGCCCACCTAAGACATAACTGAACGTAGACTTGAATTAAATTAATTGAATGGGTTTAATTAATTGAAGGATCCGCAGGGCTGCAAACCATACGATCTGTTTAGTTTAATAAAGTTATGGATTCTTTCGCATTATCGCCTATTTTTGACTTTCACTTGACTTAGCTGGGGGCCCCTTGAATCCACGGGGCCCTGGGCTGAAGCCCAAAAAGCCATATGGTAGATCCGGCCCTGATAATATTCACCTCAATATTCTCATGAACGTATCTTGAAATGCACGCAAAGCCATTGGTCCTGTTCATCTCGTTCGATTTGCTTTCCAGTCGTCTGTTTGTCATCCATAATATAATAAGAGCAAGAAATATAAATATAAAATAATGTCTATGGATGTGTACATACGCACCATAACATCTCGTATACAATTGGCTAATTCTTGAGTTCAACTGTCATGGCGGATATTCGTGCTGTACGATACGTTAATATTATCTACCTACAATACACCTACAAACGTCTAATTTGGCAGGTAGGTTCCTTATAGTGTGTAGACATCTTCAAGAATTTACGAAACTCCACCCCTAAGGGGGTAAAACAGGAATTCGAAGTTGTGTTATATAAATTTCACGCAGGTAAAGCCGTAGGTTCAGCTAGTTATTTAAGAAACGCGTCTTGTTTATTTCTAATTCAATTTATTAAGATCGTCACGAAATATTTTCTATCTACAACGATTCATTCATAATTTCAACATTTTATTAAATCGAACATTTTTTCTCTCACTCTCTCCTATTATAAACGTATCATTCTATTCCTTTCTTTACTCTAAGACTTTTCATGATAATTCACACGTATGCGACGCTAGCGGCGGTAACTAGCGAGTAATTCATCAAAACGAGTGCTTTTAGCCAAGAAGGTATGTCTATTTATGTGTTAAATGATTGATTTGTGAGTCTCGTGTGTCCATTTCCCTTTATATACGGTATTATTTACAGTAAATGAACCAGTTTCCTGTGACGTAATTAGATGCGCAGACTTGTCATCCTTGATCAGTCAAACAACTTTAACGAGCAGTGTGATTTATGACCCTGCTCGAAACTAGCAGACTCTTTTGGCAAATTCAAATCAAATCAAATCAATTTTATTCAAGTAAACTTTACAATGAAGCGTTTTTGAATCGTCGATATTTAAATACTACCACCGTTTCGGAAAGCAGCCTCCAGCGAGAAGAAACGGCAAGAAACAGATTTACAATGCTGTTTTTTTACAATAATTACTGTCCTGTAATGGAACCCGAGCCTAAATCCAGGCGGTTTTTCTAAAAAGTACTCTTTTAATGAATAATAAGACTTATTTATTAATTTAGTCTTAATAAACTTTTTAAATTTCTTAAATGGTAAATTGGTTACATTTCCCGGTATCTTATTATATATGCGTATACCGTTGCCCGAAAACGTTCTCCGTACCGTATGCGAACGGAAAGTAGGGGTTACAAGTTTATTCTTATTTCTTGTATTAATAGTATGTATACTTTTTGTCAACATCTAAAAATACAGTCGGTTTAGTTAAATATATGTATGTAAGTAAGTTATCACTTACGATAAAGCCGAGGTTAATTTTTGCGAGGAATAGTCGGATCTTTAATATGATTACTCTTATAATAACGTATGTCAAAAACATCGCAACGACCAACGCGTATATAATTTAGTATTTATATTTAGAACCTTAGATTTATTTAAGTTGAGTCGATTATAAATTTTGTTTCTATGTTATTTAATTTCGTGATATGATTTTTACATCAACCGACTACCAACATTAATTATTATTTTCATTTTGTATAAATTATAATTATTGTTGAACTTGAGCAGAGTGGTTACTCTGCCGGCTTAATAAATATTGTTTATAACAATACAACAATTATTTCGCTGCCCTGAACCTTCCGTTTCACGTTGAATGGGTTAGGTCGCTCAAACGACAGCCTTCGTAACAATTAAATTAAAAAAAAAAATCACAGACAATATGAGTACTATTTCGTTCGTAATAAATCTATTTTAACAGATATTCCTAGACCCGAAAAACATATTTAATGTAAACCTTGAAATTCATATTATAAAATTATATGTTGCAATATATTTGGCGCACATGTAGGTAATATTTTATACTCTTGAAATTGTATTTTTGTCACACGTCGAAAGATATACGCTCTGTAGTACTAACGCGTGACCGTGTCTTTGGGTCGCCGTTTTTTTTTTCAGCAACTTGCATTGCAATAGGCTATTTGACTGGTTTTTAAAATCCATTTTATATTATTTAGTAAAGGTTAAGGAAACCAATAAAGTTTTTTTTTAATTCTAGTAAATATTTGCTGAAAAATATCAAATTAAAAATTCCATATTTAAATAGCGCGGGAAAAAGCTACTTTGACAATATGGCGCTGCAATGGGGTCGGTGACGTCACTTGCCTGTATTGTAATCTGTGGCATATATAATCCACATACAGTAGACAAACGAGGTTAACAAGCATGTGACGTCATCATAAACCCGACCAACCAGAAGCGTTTTGTGTCACGTGACAAACGTTTAAAAAAGGCATTTTTATTTATGGATTTTTGAATAAATAAATTATTATTTTCAACTTTCGTTGATAAATAATCATTTTTAACTCATAGTACATACTGATTACAATAATTGACACTTTATTTATCGCATCGTCAAGTAGCCTATTGTTCACATCGACTTTTTGCCAATAACATATCCGATTCTCGCTCATCATTTGTCTTTCAAACAACGTACTCGTATATCCATAAAAATTAAATCTACACTTAAAAAAATCATTAGAATTATAAACATTAAGTCCTTAAATATATACAAATATTACTTAAAAATAGTTACTGTATAAATCTTGACCGCTTGGAATGACGGCAAGACTGCTAGCAGCATTTCCCCGTCGAATTGCAATTCCGATCCTCTGGGCTAAAAACGAACCCTCCTGTCACCAGTGGAGGCAATAAGGCGAAGTGTTATACTTTTGATAAAGTTTTTCGCGCCACTACTCCCAGAGCCGTCTCAAGCTATGCTGGGGCCCTTGGGCACCCATGAATTTGGGGCCCTTTTGCTAGATATTTTTTGGTTTAATTTGGTAAATTGTTGATTCTTCGGGGCCCTCTCAGGATGGGGGCTCTGGGCACGTGCCCAATATGCCCTATGGTAAAGACGGTAATGACTACTCCAAGTGTTTCGACAGCAAATGGGACAAAAAAGTAATTTCAAATAAGACACGAATATTTGGATCGTTTTCGGCTTCAGCTTTTTCCGCAGCGGCGTTTCTTAACATTGTTTCTCTGATATGATGCGTGTATTTAATCTATTCTTAATATTGTAAAGCTGAAGAGTTTGTTTGATTGAACGCGCCTTTCTCAGGAACTACTGGTCCGATTTGGAAAAATATTTCAGTGATATTTTGCCTATTTATCGAAGGCTCTATCCTCTAAGCGGATTATCAATGAAAAATGTTGCAATAACGGAAAATTATTCCATTTGAAAGCTTCCGTTGCGTGTGCTGCGTAAACGGTTAACGACTCGCAAAGATCACAATGACAGAATCTGTGATATAGATGAGCGGAGTCGGGACGAGCAGCTAGTACGTATATAATTACATATGCCGCGTCTGATTTATCTCCGGTCCTACGAGATTGTCATCCAACCGGTTTTTTTTAATTCGAACTCAAACTCAAACTCTTTTATTCAATATAAAGCATTACACTTACTTATTGATAGTCAAATGAAACACAACCACCAATTCGGAAAAGAAAATACCTCATTTAACAAACTATATTAAGTGAAGCTACCACCGGTTCGGAATGCAGTTTCTGCCGAGAAGAAACAGCAAGAAAATCAGTAGTTACTCTTTCAACATTTAAAAATACAAAGTCATGTTAGTTAAATGCAATTATATATATAATATATCTTGCGTGGAAGTCAACAAGCCTTATAATATGTATTGCTGTTCGCTGATAGAATATCTGATACATACAAGCATATTTCAAGAATCATTTTTGAATAAACCATCGGCATGCAATACGGATTCTATGGTAATACGAGTAAACCGGTATTGAACTCATAAGTAACGCCTATCAATCAATTACAGTGGACTCCCGGTAATTCAACAAACGTTTCGCAAGGAAGTGTCGGACTATCGAAATTGTCGGATTATAAAGTGCCCAAGAGTAATACCCCTAATAGTACGGAATTACTTACAAAAGACTACACTGTAATCTAACAAATTACAAATCCAATGATAAGATTATATATGTTATATAAGAATCTCTGAAGTATAATGAAGTGATGTCTATCACGTGGAGTCAAATTCAAACTAAGCGATCAGAAGCAAAACAATAAACGCGTCGAGCCCAATAGTGGTGGCGCCCAGGTTGTAACCTGGTTGTAAAGCGAAAATTGTCAAAAAAATATTCAATAATAATTGACGTGTCGGACTACAGGGGGTGCCGGATCAGCCAGGGGCCGGATTACCGGGAGCCCACTATAATTAACATATATTGATTATATAATTCTGAAGAATAACTTAAGTATAGTCTAATCTAATGACAAGAGGACAAAGCCAAATAAACAACAGTGGACATCGAATATGACCATATCATTGGTCGAGCGCTTGATTAGTCTATGATATTCACTATGGATTTGCGAAAAACTGCCGTTTTGAACATCGACGAAACTATTATCGAAACTTTGGAAGTAAAATAAAAGTGGATATAAGTACTTAGTGCAATAGTGTTGCATTATAAATATATTTGTATTAATCAAGAACTGTTATTAGTGCACAATACAGCTTAACGTCATTTTTTCCCAGATCCATAGTGAATATCATAGACTAATCGAGCTCTCGACCAATGACATCGCGTCAATTTGCTGTCAAATGTTGTTTATTTGGCTTTTCTCCTGTTATGGTTGGAATATAGTATAGTTTTATGAATATATTTAATAGAAAGCCAACGTGATACACAAGAAAACTAAAAAATAAGTTTGTTTATAATTGCGTACCACCTATTACGGGACTAACTCAACCTGCGTAACATTATGTTTAAATCTTACTATTAACAATTTGTAATTACAATAAAAAATAAATCTAAAATTAAAACAACCTAAATATTATATATTTTAATATATCTTATATTAAAGTTTCGCCTGTCTATAGATAAAATTTAACATCGGGTTACAAGTAAATATATCTATCCCTCTCTATAAATTCTATCTCTCGTCATCTGTCACGATTAGAGAGAGATGACACGAATGATATTCGAGGCAAAGGAATAATAGGCATTAGGCCTATTCGTACCAAGAAACTCGAAAGAACGCAAGCGTGAAATGTAATATGCGATAGTGACTATAAAAATTATTGAAATTATAAGACACACGTCTCAAAATAGCGTATCATTGTAAGTCGATTGTCACTAAATCAAATCAAAATATACTTTTCTTCAAGTAGGCTTTTACAAGCACTTTTGAATCGTCATTTAACAAACTATTTAAAGTAAAGCTACCACCGGTTCGGAATGTAGATTCTACCGAGAAGAACCGGCAAGAAACTCAGTAGTAACTCTTTTTCAACGTCTAAAAATACAATTATATATGTATGTTATGTCTCCGGCCTGGAAGTCAACAAGCATTAACTCCACGCTTTTTTATCGTCAACATAATCTTGTATCGAATAATATGCCTTCTTTACCAATGTATTTTTTACAAATGACTTGAATCTATGAAACGGCAATGCTAAAAATGTCTGCGGAATTTTATTATAGAAGCGGATACCTTGCCCCAAGAATGATTTATTGAATGATTTCACGAGTGAGATTCGAAGTGAACTCTTACTGAATCGCACTGCGCGGCTTAATTTCTTGATAGAAAAATCAGTAACCTTATTTGCCTGAGTATTTGAACTTTGGGAAGTGCTGGCATAGGAACCTTTCTTGATTTTTTTTTAAGATACGTATGTGGACAGTCAAATGGACTACCTGATGGGAAGTTGTCACCACCGCCCATAGTCATTGACTCTGTAAGATATTAACCATTTTACATCACCAATGCACCTCCAACCTTGGAAACAAAGATGTCTTTTGTGCTTGGAGTTACACTGGCTCACGCACTCTTCAAACCGGAACATAACAACTAGTTACCCAGATGGACTCGCACAAAACCCTCCCACAAATAAAATATTTATCGTCATTCAAAGCAATAAAATTTTAAAATACAAGTATGACGAAACAGACATATAAATATAAACTTAAAAACCTACATGCAGTGGAGGGAATTAAAAAAAAAACACACCGTGTTGCCAGATACGTAAAAATAATTCCGACTAGTTTATGGTTTAGGTTTTATTTAATAACTTGGCAGACAGCGAAACGTTTTTACACAAACAATCATTTTAAAAGTTACAAGAGTTTTTCACGTAACATTTTATGAAGTCATAAATAATTTGTTATCTAAATACTCTTTTGTTGAATATGTTGTGAGATTTTTGTTTACATTCCATTTAAAAAAAAAACATTTAGGATTTAGGCTGTGATGCGTAATCACATTTTTATTGTGGTGTTCGAGCATAGATAAAACATACAAACTGAAATTCGAGGCACGAGTGTTAACATTAGCAACTTCCAAAGCTCGCGTTGTTACTGAAAATTTGAAATGTAAAAGTTTTAGAGTATTTAATATAAAATTTTATATTTTTAAAAACTTATTTATAAACGAATTTGAACATGTAAATTACTTTTGTAGTTTTTTATTTTATTTATAAGACTTTTGAAAACTTTAGAAATGCAAACATTAGTTTTTATTCGTTTTACGAAATTAGTTTTTTTTTCATTCGAAAATTTTCAGAATAATACGCTCTAGTTATTCCCTATTTGACAGTTTTTGACAGTTGACAGTTGTAGAAATGTAACGCGCGCTGATTAATATATACTTTTTTTTTCTAAATCAGGTGTTTCTTTGCGTTTATCAATCAATACATAAATACCTAATTATTTTGAATCGTTACTATGAAATAACAGGTTTTTTTTACGTTTAAAAATAAATATTAACTAAGGTATACCTTAACCAACAATAAGTAAGATATCTATGTTGTTTTTTTAAAAGTTTGAAACGTTTTAAAATCGAGTAATCAAAATTCAAAATACAAATTTCGTATTTTTCTATGAGTTACAATTGTTCTTTTTTTAAATTACATATTTCATAATGAAATCAGATCGTTGCTTTACAGAACTATTCAAATTAAAAAAAAAAACACACAATCGCTTACTATTTAAAAGAGTGTATACATAATCACGATATTGATGAATGTGATCATGTCAAAGATGAAAGCCACGTGTGATCTTATAAAAGTTAAATTAATTTATATTTATAATACACGTTGTATATTACTTGGAAATTTTGCGTTTGGTGTTCATCACAGTCATAGAAAATGACGTGCATCGTAACGTAAATGTTAATATTAAACGATTAAAAATATCTTTTAATACCGAAACCCACGCCTTATTCTGATATTGCCTTCTTCGTCTTCCAATTTGGAAACAGAAGACTTTTTTTGTTTTTGATGGAAAAAAAATTACGCGTTTCTTCTACATTAAAGGTGTTAATATGGGACTAAACAGTGCCAAGTGCGCCGGAATAGCCGCTAAAAAACCAGTGGTACTCATTCCGTCTTTTCGGGGGGTACCTCATGACCACATGGGGTTCCCGGCGTACAGTGAAACAGATATAGTACGACACAATTTAAATGTAACATCTAAAAATAAAAACCACCATCGTGAATTTGGCGATTGTATTTGGTTATATGACATTAGAAATTATTACGTTTGCGTAAAGATCATTTCCGCATAAGATATAAATAAAGATTGATGATTTTGAAGAGGCACTTCATTCGGATGTGATCGGTTTTACGAATTTTGCCGATGCTGCATCTAAGTTGTGTCGTACTATACGCTTACGAAGAGAAGGTGCCCAAAGCGCCATCAGGAAATGGCGCAACAAATATCACCCCCTCTTCTATGCTGCGTGGTATGCGCGCATATAAAGCAAATTATAATAAATAAATAAATAAATAATAAATATTGGACAACATCACATACATTACTCTGATCCCAATGTAAGTGGCTAAAGCACTCGTGTTATGGAAAATCAGAAGTAACGACGGCACCGCAAACACCCAGACCCAAGACAACATAGAAAACTAATGAACTTTATCTACATCGACTCGGCCGGGAATCGAACCCGGGACCTCGGAGTGGTGTACTCATGAAAAATCACCACATCATTTCAATTAAATTCACTTTGTATTTAAATTTTCCGGCGGGCTGGTTCAATTTTAACCCGGAGGATCGGAGTTGCGATTCAACGGGGACATGCTGCTAGCATTCTTGCCACCATTCCACGCGGTCATGATTCGTACAGTAACTATTATTAATAATACTCTCCAAATACTTTGATATCGTTCAAAAGGTCACCAACTAAACAAACTAACGGCCGAACACTGACACGTCACTTAAATATTCAAGTCCAACTCAACTATTTGAGACGCCGTTCAATTAAAATTTCGCATACTCAAACGTCAATTTTGAGCATCAATCAAATTTGTGAGTGACTCAAATTAAGTAAGTAGTATACTCAAACGCCATTTAACGAATGACAAATAACAAATTGCCCACACAAATTATTTGAGACGCCGTTAAATTTGAGAGTGGTCGCTAGCTAACTTGAATCCTTTTTAAGTGTTTTATAAGTGTAAAAAAAATATTTATTTTCACTTTCGGACGACGAAACGACATCCAGTAGCATTCGTAAGAAAAACTATACTAAAAATATTCAGGCAGGCATCTCTGAGTGATTAAATTCATGAATTGCGAATCACTGGTAACTGTGCGTTTTGCAGTAACAAAACTGTAGTTATACAGCAGCGCGGTTTGGGCTGTATCCACACAGTTGTACACACTACACGAATGATGGAGACGATGCTAAGTAACCGATCATTAAAACAACGAAGTCAGTTAAATTAGTGAACTATGACACCACGTGGACTGTGATAGGTCGAGCCGGTCCCGCGCCTGAACTCTCTCAGGTCGTGTTGGATAGCCGTGCCGGATTATGAGGGTGAGGGTATAGACAGTATCTAAATATGTATATATATCATAATATGTATATTGTACGCGCGAGAGAAAAGTGGACTGTGGTTAAGGAAAAAGGGAAGTTGTTACCTCAAAACTGGGCTCTGACTTATGAAGACGCGTTCTTCTTGGGAGCGCTCCCTTGGTCTTCATACACTCGAAGAACACACCAAAGGGATGTGTGACATTACAGGAGAAGGATAAGTCCGTTACACAAGCTAATTTCAAAGGCGCGGCGCACTCACACAACACACGTTACCGCGGCTCACACGAGAAGGGGAGAGAAAAAGGACGTACGTCATACGTCAAATCATTCCATAGACAAATATTGCCGTTTCAATGAAAATTCAATTTCAAGAATAATGTATACCAGGAAAGACATTTTAAGAATTGGATTATAGTTGCGGAGATTACAACATACAAACAAACGAATTTTAACCCTTTATAATATTATACTCTGTACAAGATAGCTTGATCTTTTTGACAGATGTCAATTTTTCTGATCGACGTAACTTTGCAATGACGAACATATTATTTTCTTAATTTAATGATTTTAAAAATTGTAAAAATATTTTAAAAATATACGTATAATAGCCGAGATGGCCCAGTGGTTAGAACGCGTGCATCTTAACCGATGATTTCGGGTTCAAACCAAGGCAGCACCACTGAATTTTCATGTGCTTAATTTGTGTTTATAATTCATCTCGTGCTCGGCGGTGAAGGAAAACATCGTGAGGAAACCTGCATGTTTCTAATTTCAACGAAATTCTGGCACATGTGTATTCCACCAACCCGCATTGGAGCAGCGTGGTGGAATATACTCCATACCTTCTCCTCGAAGGGAGAGGTGGCCTTAGCCCAGCAGTGGGAGAATTACAGCCTGTTAATGTAATGTAAAAAAAATACATATAATACAAAAGTTCCTAAAGATTCGAGCGTTATCCGAAAATTTTAAGACTTTTTCTGTTATATATTATTGCTTGAAAAGTAAAATTTAAATAGAAACACTGAAAATAATAGACGCTTGTACGATGTTACGTCGGTCGGAATAGTTGGGACGCGAATAACAGGCAGTAACCGCGACAAATATCGATTACAAAAATCCTTATTAAAGATCATTGTTAAGTTATTGTTACGAACGGAGGTCCTCTTGGTTGGGTCTCTTTGGCTGGTATAACACTTTTTAGAAAAATAAGTTTAAAAAAAATTGAATTCTAATTTGAATTCCGCATTCCATCGTTCCATCGACTGTTATATTTCCTGTTTCTCATCACTAGCCCGTCCGTCAAAAAGATCAAGCTAACTTGAACAGGATATAGTATAAAAGCATAAGATTTGTTTTTTTTTTTTATTTTAATTAATTTAGCAAATATAAAAAGGTGTTAGCATTTTTTTTTTTTTAATAACTTGTACTTCAATTCCTTTTCGTTTTAATGTTTCACATAAATTCTTAAAATGAAGTATTTGTACGTCCGTTTGTATTTTTGTGATATGTACATACTTGATATGTTTTTGTATAGTTTTGTATTGTTTTTGTGTAGTTAACGATAACCGTATATCTTCCTCAATAATAAACAATGTCTGCGAGATTTTCTGAGTAAAGATAGACAACAGAACGCGCGTTTAAACATATTATATTTATTTAAAGAATATTTATTGCCACAAATAGTGTAGTTGTTTTAAAAGGCGGATTTAATGCCTGAATACTTTCTTCTAGGCAACCTTTTATTTAGGCTAATTCTGACTTTAGTATCAAATTAAGGCCCCAGTTATTTTTTTTATGATATAGTTTGGCAGACGAACAAATTGGCCATCTGATGATAAGTGGTCACCACCGCCCATAGACAATGGCGCTGTAAGAAATATTAATAATTTACATCGCCAATGGGCTACCATCCTTGGGAGTTAGGATGTTACGTCCCTTGTGCCTGTAGTTACACTGGCTCTCTCACTTTTCAAACCGGAACACAACAATAGTGAGTACTGCTGTTTAGCGGTAGAATATCTTATTAGTGGGCGTTACCTACCCAGAAGGGCTTGCACAAAGCCCTACCACCAAGTATACAAGTAACATTATTTTCTTGTTACTGTACAAGTCATGACCCATCACAGTAGTATGCGCAAGGTATTCCGTGATCAATCCACTGAAGAGTCGGAGTGGGTACCGCCGGTTTTATAGTGGGTATTTCTGTGAGCCGCATAGCTGCCCCGCCCCCCACCTGCCTTTAACGCTGGAGAAACGCGTAATTTTCCAGGGAGAAAAATATAATACGACCTCCGTGGTCGAGTAGTGTGTACACCGGTTTTCTTGGGTACGTCACTCCGAGGCCCCGAGTTCAATTCCCAGCCGATTCGATGTAAAAAAAGATCATTAGTTTTTTATGTTGTCTTGGGAGGAAACACCCAGAGTTTGTGGTACCGTCGTTACTTCTGATTTTCCATAACACGAGTGCTTTAGCTACTTACATTGGGATCAGAGTGATGTATGTGATGTTGTCCGATATTTATTTATTTATTATTGAATACCGCCTGAAGTCGCTATTACAATCCTCTGGGCAAATA
Organism: Vanessa tameamea; assembly: GCF_037043105.1. Classification (NCBI taxonomy): domain Eukaryota; kingdom Metazoa; phylum Arthropoda; class Insecta; order Lepidoptera; family Nymphalidae; genus Vanessa; species Vanessa tameamea. The sequence continues at coordinate 5,192,539 of NC_087337.1, forward strand.
TTTAACCAGTTCTGTCACCAGTGAAGGTGTTACAGTTTTAATGAAGATTATTGCACTATCCTTCCAATTTTTACATTACATCACATTACATTAGCATCCTGTAAATTTCCCACTGCTGGGCTAAGGCCTCCTCTCCCTTTGAGGAGAAGTTTGGAGCATATTCCCCTAAGCTGGTCCAATGCGGGTCGGTGGATACACATGTGGCAGAATTTCGTTGAAATTAAACACATGCAGGTTTCCTCACGATGTTTTCCTTCACCGCCGAGCACGAGATGAATTATAAACACATTAAGCACATGAAAATTCAGTGGTGCCTGCCTGGGTTTGAACCCGAAATCATCGGTTAAGATGCACGCGTTCTAACCACTGGGCCATCTCGGCTCTCAATTCTTCGCTTCTTCCAATGGGCTAATTAAAAATACAATATACATTATGTTACGTAAAAATATATATGATATTTTTGTGGATAACGGTGTAATTTGTGAGATATTTTAAGATGTTAAAGAAAGTATTTAAAAAAAAATAAAACTAGAGCACGCGATCAATAAATTGTAGTTGTTTTGAGCAATCTTGAACTAGATCGATTTGAACGGAGACAGAACTATTGTGGGAGCCAAGAGGGATTTTGGGATTCACTATACGCGGCCGGTGTTCAAAGACATAACTGAAAGATCTTATGTCAGCCCTGGTCCCAAAAAAGGCCCTTATTAATCTCCAAATAAAACAATTTTTTAGTTACGCCGTTTTAATTATTAACACAAAATGAATTATTTTAATTCCAAATGTATTATGTAGATGTACTATCATATACATAATAATATATACTATATTATAAATATATATTTTTTGTAATGATTACGCGGTTCGGCAAATGGGCCACCTGATAATAAGTGGTCACCACTATCCTTAGACATTGGCGCTGTAAGAAATATTAACCACCCCTTACTTCGCCAATGCGCCACCAGCCTAGAACTAAGATGTTATGTCCCTTGTGCCTGTAGTGTAGTTTTAGTACTCGTCGGAATTGGGACGTTCCTGAAGTTATACTTCTAGAACGTTCTTATGATTGTAGAGGAAGACGTGAAAACTACATGAAGTTGCTCGCTAAGCCGTCAATGATTGATAAAATTATATATGGAGCTTGAACCCCAAGGAAAGACAGGATACTGTTTGCCTGACGACAAACGACTAAAACGCGAGCGATATTACGGCAGAGTCCTCCAAAATACTGATTGCTCCCTTTCTAACATCATCGATTTTACATTCGAAAGAAAAAGACGCGGCATTTTTCACCCCCTCAACATCTTATTAATATTATCAATGCGAAAGTTTGTATAAATGTTTGTTATACAGTCACGCCAGAATGACTGAACGTATCCGAATGAATTATGGCAGAGAGGTAGTTTATAGTCTGGAATAGCATATTGGCTAATTTTTACCCCCCAGACACACTCACGGTTGAAATTGCGCGGCAATTTGTCATTTATAAGTAAAGTAGGACATATGGACTAATATTTAAGTTGTACTAAAGATATTTTATTAGATATATGGGGACAATTCGTTAGTTCACTTCAATAAAATGGTAAAATGCCGGTTAAAATAAGACATTACTAATACTACAGATTTACCTTTAAAAAATGGCTTAAGCCGTAGGAAATGTGTCAATCCCATTATATTTAAAGTTATAACTAATTTTAATTATTTTGTTTTTTAATTTGATTTTAACATTATTGAAATATTTTTAACAGAACGTTATTGCGTAGACCTAATAGAATTCTTAATATTTATAATATTTTACGCATACTCTAATAAACAATTTTAATTTCATACCTATATATTAACAACAATAACTATAAAAATAAATTATTAAATATAAAATTATTATAAAATATATTTAAAAATCGTATTAATTAAAAAAATATACCAATTTATTCGTAGATTTCACTTCGGCACTGATGTTACTTTTTTCATCCGACTTTGCTTCTATTTTGGCACACACAAAAAAGAAGAACATCACTAATAGTTTACAACGCATTTTTGCAGACATATTTTTTTATATTACCAAAATAATATTTTACTTCAAAATTAATTGTTATTTTGATGTCAATCACTCAACAGATAAAATAAAATCGAATGTCAATGTGTCAAAAAAATGGCGGGAAAGCGTCGCCTGTCAAACCGGCAAGGCGTTCTCCAGAGCACTGGAGTTCTGCGGGTAGACAGCGGGACGGATTATTTTAAGACTTTATCGAAGACGTTTTATTGACTTGAGTGAGATACCGGCGTGATTTAAAGATTATGACACCCGTTATATACTTTCATTTATAGAATCCGTAGAATTTGTCTGGGTGTGATTTCGTCTACAAATTAAATCTTTTTTGACATTTTTAAAACTAGTACAAAATTAAAAAAAAAAAGTATTTCTAACGGCACTGTGTTCGATATTATTGCAATCCTCTTCGCGGCAGCTTACCATTTTTATAGAAAATAATGCTATTTCAATTTCCAAACAATATTAGTCTGAAATAAATAATACAAAAAATCTTAATTCAAATTTATATTTAAATTAGTTTGCTAAATAAACATTACAAAAATTAATAATAAAATTAAATTGCTCATACCAAAAAAATACATTTAATAAAGTAAATTGCTTTGTCGATTGAATCTACATTCAATAAAATATTGGAATGGCGATTCAAAATTGTTTGATTAAAGTACAATTTTAATAATAATTTTATTTATGGTTGTTGATACTTGACGATTCAAAATAGTTTGATTTAAGTACAATTTTAATAACAATTTTATTTATGGTAGTTGTTCCTTATTCCGGAATAGTCCATCATTACCGGTGTTCAATTTCAGCATTATAAAAAAGAAAATGTAAATTAATTTAAACTCGCAAATTAATGTCGTTCATATTTTTCAATGTAACACAGGCACATTACGATCGAGGGGAAATCAATGATGTGGACGGGACACCGCTCAGCATGCGTTGCCAATTTTTTTTTTCCTGAATGATGTAGTGCTGTTGGCCCTACTGGCCTTTACAGCGGACGTTGGGGCGAGTGCAAGACTCAGCCTTAAACACTTGAATTGAACACTGATTGAATCTAATTGACGTCTCCGCCTCCGTGACGTCACTAACCTGGGTCCTCGTTCCGCCGTCGGAAACGCTGTAAGTGTGAGTTGTGAAGTGTAAATTTCCCTACGTATGGCGCGTTTACGATAGTGAAGCTGTCGTCTTCGTCGTTCAGGACGTGCATAGGACGCCTGAGTCTATCTGGCTTGCCAGAACTAAAATTATTTGATATATCTAGACTTAAAAAACATGTCAAAAATATTGAAGCCAATGGTTGGCCACTAAGTACACGCACGCTAAAGTACTATGACGTTTGACGAGTGTCAAGATTAGCTGTCACGCACACCAAGATAATAAAGTTGGCTCGTTTGAGTTAGTCCTTTTGTAGTATGATTTATCTAAATATATAAATAATCTGAGCTAACATGTTAGTTTTGAACACTATTAACTGATGCTTGTTGACTTTCAGGCAGGATATATATATATAATTGTATTTAACTAACATGACTGTATTTTTAAATGTTGAAAAAGAGTAACTACTGAGTTTCTTGCCGGTTCTTCTCGGTAGAATCTACGTTCCGAACCGGTGGTAGCTTTACTTTAAATAGTTTGTTAAATGACGATTCAAAAGTGCTTGTAAAAGCCTACTTGAATAAAGAATATTTTGATTTGATTTTATTTGACATCTGAAGAGCTTCAAATGTACTTTATACCATAAAATATTAATTAATATAAAATTAATCCTAATTCCATATAAATATTGAAATATTGTAATAAACAATGTATTTATTTACAAAATAATTATTAATATTAAAGCCTTGATTATATACAAATAAAAATGTCTAATATAGTTAGTGTACAAAGCAAGACACAAGAAAAAATCGCAATTCCGATCGTCTGGACAAAAAATTAACCAGATCTGTCAACAGTGGGCGCAAAAAGCTGTTATATTCTTATTAAAGGTTAGGCACTAGTTCGTCAAGATACAAGTATTTCAACTGCAAAAGGAACAAAGGCATAATTTCGAATAAGATACGAAATAAATCTTTTTTTTTTATAATACTTGGAGTATATAACAAAGGTATTATTCTAACATACATCAAATAAAGATTTTGTTAAAACTTATACGTACAAAACGAATAAAAACTAACATTGTAAAAATAGATTTATATATAAATCAAACAATCATCAAAGGCAGATTAGCTTGGCCCTCGATTTTATAGTCGCCATTAATATCCCGCCAAATTACTGCCTGTCAAACCGTGACGTATCGTTCGCGTCAGCCATTATGCTTGATATATATTTGTATTTATTTAGTTAACGTGAAGTAGAACAGATTTTGTTTCTAGTTTTATCTACATATTAAAAAGATGATGTCGTTCTGACCTTTTTCAGCCCCGACTGCCATTCTCTGCTCTACTGTACAATACTATTAGTATTTGATTAATATATCTTTATTTATAATACAATAAAACACTATTACACTTGACAATTTATATCCACTTTAATGTAACTTCCAAAGTTCCGATAAAAGATTGACATTCAAAACGCCATTTTTTCGCAAATTCATTATAAATATCAAAGATAATTAAAGCTCTCGATCAAATATCGCGTCAATTGATTCGACGTCGTTTAAAAAAAACGACTACAAATAAAAACAAGGTAGGTACTCTGAAAATAAATTATAAATAGGACCACGCAGGAAGAGTACCCTCTTACAAATACAAAACAAAGAGTCTTACTAATCTGTATATATGTAACGGAGTGTGGTTACTTTGCTTGTTGATTTGGATAATTAATGAATCGAGTAGTTGGCAATAACGTTTGATGGCTGATTTACTTTTAAGAGCGGGTCACCCCGAATGGAGTTGTAAGTGTCATGGCAACGCGAGTCGTGATGTTTTGACAAGCGACTCGAATGCGACGGTTGCTTGCAAACCCATTTGCTCTTAATCGAGATAAATTATTGTAATCCTTTGATATTTTTGTGGTGTACGATTATTGAATCAATTAATACGGTGATTAGACGATATTAAATACGTTTTATTTTGTGAATATCTCCATTGCACGCCCACATAGTCTTCCAAATGTCGGATCAATCCCCGAACCCAACTGTTCGGCATCCTGCTCCTCCGACATATGTATATAAATATTATCACAGTCTGACTAAGTCACATCACAGACTCACAAAGAAAGGTTTTTAAAGAAAGGTTTTAATTTTAACTTCAAGGTTCAAGGTAACTTTGTATGAATTTTATCTGTACGAAGTCGCGATAAAAACTACTCGGTTCATAAAAGACGGCTTTACAAAGTCGCCTCCCGCTGTAGGTCTGTCCCCGTGTATGCTTAGTTGTTTAAAATTAATCAACGGATTTTGATGCGGTTTTTTTTAATACATAGAGTGATTCATGAGGAAGGTTTATATGTATAATACATGCACAATATAGTAGAGAAACACTGATAATTTTAGAGTTTTCTAATGTGATGTCGTACATAAACACATTTTTTTGCGCTTACGTAAACGCTGGTTTATCCCTACGAGGTAGATCAAAATAATGTACTACAGTATTGAACACCTTAAAAAGGTCTACAAAAAAGTTCACAATATCTAAGATCTATCTCTTAGGGATAAGCCACAATAACCATTTTTTATCCCTTACTTATTACGAGAAATAATGGCTTATTTTCGAAGCGATTTTAAGCAATAATTAAGTACCTTAAATAAATTATCCATTTGATATAGATCAATATGGCCTTTACAGCATGTCATTTAAATGAATATTTTCGAAAATATTACAGATTTAAAATGCATAGCGTTTCGTATCGTCTAATGACTGAAAAACTGTAAAGGTTGTATATAAAGACTTACTGTAGTATATTTAGTATCAGCATTGCACCCGTTCGTTCAAGTTGATATTATAAATTCGAAAGTAACTCTGTCTGTCTGTCTCTCTGTATGTAAGACGTTTTTTTACGGATAAAATACTGAACCGAATTTAATTTTAACAAAGGACATAGTCTACTTTTGTGCCTTACACCTGACGTGAGCAAAACCGCGGCAAATAAAATTTTAGTGTTGCATATCGATAGTCCACTATCGATAGACTATCGATAGTTAAGGTGTTACAGATAGTATCGATATTCCATCGATAGTATTGTCACGTGTCACTACTATCCATATGCTGTCGATAGTACCGATAGTATCGATAGCTCTCCATGAGCAATACTATCGATAGTATTACTTTTAACCTAAACTATCCATAGTCCAAAACTATCGATACTATCGATAGTATTGATCAATACGATACTATCGATATCCTGAATAGATTTCGAGGCCAACTATCGATAGTCAAACTGTCGATAGTTCTGCAACGCTGTCCCATTTATCAATCAAATTGTGTGACATTGACATAAGACATACGTATGGTTTCATCAATTTATTATTAATCAAGGCAGCCAACAGGTCTGACAACAATATCTTTCATTCTTGTCAATTTTCCATTTAAAACCATTAGAGATGGCATTGATGCGCTGCTTCTAGTGCAAAATATTTGAAATAACTAAAATGCTTGCTGTTCCTTTTTAACGTACACGCGAGAAAGAGACAGATGGTCCTGTCAAATGCCTGTCATAATTTAATGAACAAGTGGCACGGTATCTATATTTAGACTATATATATGTATATTATATATATATATAGTTCAATACTTTATAAGTGCATGTTGTGTTCTCCTATAATTGGAGGTACATTTAATATTTTATTGTCTAAACTTGTATTTTTTGTATTACATATGTACCTGTGTTGGAGTTCCATATTAAATAAATAAATAAATATTAGTGTTGCATATCGATAGTCCACTATCGATAGACTATCCATAGTAAAGGTGTTAGCGATAGTATCAATAGTCTATCGATAGTATTGTCACGTGTCAATACTATCGATAGTATCGACAGCTCCCCATGAGCAATACTATCGATAGTATTGAATAAACCATTACTTTTAACCTAAACTATCGATAGTCCAAAACCATCGATACTATCAATAGTATCGCTGCTACCTACAACTTACAGAGAGCTGGCGATACTATAGATAGTATTGATCAAACGATAATATCGATAGTACTATCGATATCCTGAATAGTTTTCGAGATCAACTATCTATAGTCAAACGATCGATAGTTCTGCAACGCTGACGTATAATACCTTATACCTTAGATTTACGTATTTCGTGCGTTTTACTAATGTATTCGAAAAAGCGCACATTAACAAATAGGATCTAATCTATTTCTATCTGTATTTATTCTAACATTAATCATCTTATGCAAAATAAGACTTTTTTATATTAATTTAGTAACATATACAAACAAAGATGGAATTTCTTTCAATCGTCCATTAAATAAAAGGATATTTGTGTGTCATGATTTTTTGAATATACTTATATAATTTCAATTAAAATGGTAATATTTAGTACTGCTTTGACTTTTAAATACGTTTTTTTTAAATTGAAGTATGATTATTGATTCGGTTATCGACACCGTGTTGTGGCACTCCCGTCACTTCCGTCTCGTGGCGTCGTGAGGCGAGCTGGTACTGCCTGGCACGGAGAAGCGCGGGATTTTTAACTATAGAGAAAAACTGAGGACGAAGGACGGATTTGCTGTTAAAGTTATAAGTAATATAATATGTTTCGAGTGGTTTTAATATAATGGAAGTTAATGTGATACGAGTTGTTTTATTTTATGTGTTATTATATAACAGGGACGGATAGTTATTTGTCAACTTGAATTAGTCATAAACAAAATAATAAATGTTTTTTTTTATATAAAAATAATATGTGATTTCGCAAACCCATTGTAGAAATATTCGATTACAAGGGAATAAATAAGATATTCTAAATTGTTGAGATAAAACGTGGAATAAAACAAAATTGTAAATGACAAGAATAAACATTTAAAAATAAATTATAACTACAAATTAATTAATGATAATGAAACCTCCTTTCACTATTTATAAAAGAATTGCAATAATATTACTTGGTAGTAGGGCTTTGTGCAAGCCCGTTTGGGTAGGTACCAACCACTCATCAGATATTCTACAGCCAGAAAGCAGTAATCAGTATTGTTGTGTTCCGGTTTGAAGGTTGAGTGAGCCAGTGTAACTACAGGCACAAGGGACGTAACATCGTAGTTTACAAGGCGCATTGGCGATGTAAGGAATAGTTAATTTTTCTTACAGCGCCATTGTCTATGGGTGGTGGTGACCACTTACTATCAGGTGGCCCAATTGCTCGTCGCCTAATTATATCATAAAAAAAAACTTGTTAATTTTAACTGAAAGACCGTCGTTGGTTGTTTGCAAGTCAAAATAAATCGTTTTAAAATTAGATTGCGGTTCTCCTGTCATAAAGTCGATGTTAAACGATTAATAGTTTCGTTTACTGGCAAACATGTTTATTTAGAACGGACATTGTGATTTTTAGTATCAATAAAAATATAAATAAATATTTGTAAGGCGATAAACGAAAACAAATTTACTAAAAGAGTAAATAGTACCGCTACGAATGAGGATTTGCTAATAACTTTGCACTACAAACAGTTCTCTACATAGTATAAAACAAGGTTGCTTCCCGCCGTCCGTACGCTTCGATCTTTTAAACTACGCGGATTTTAATGCGGTTCTCATCAATAAACATGGTCCCAACTTAATTCTATAGCCTTTTCCAGTGAAAGCAGGAAAAAAGATAAACAAATCTTAGATTTACGTATTTCATGCGATTTGCTAATAACTCAGCTATATCGTGCACTACTAAGAGTTTATGATTAATATATGTTTATTTATAATACAACACTAATACACTTAACAACTTATTTCCACTGTAATGTTACTTCCGATATTCCAATAACAGTTTCGTCGACGTTCAAAACGCCATTATTACGCAAATCCATAGCGAATATCATAGATTAATCAAGCTCTCTTCTGTCAAATGTTGTTTATTTGGCACAATAGTCAAAATCATAGACCCGAATAGAATCGCGAACGCATCATTACCAATATAAGTTAGAATTGGCCCTCAGAGTTATTCACGAGAACCTTTACATGCATACTAGCTGTGCGCGACTGTAGGACTTTCAAACAAACTTCCAAAGCCCGTTCCGTTTTGTAAAATCCGTTCTTAGCGAATGTCTACACCCTATAAGGACCACCTGCCAAATTTCGAGTTTATAGGTGTTTTAGTTTCTGAGATTTCGTGAAAAATCTGATTGATTTTAGAAGATTTACGAGTGATTTTAGAAGAGTAGAATATTATTTGAGTTTGCTACGATGTCTCATCCATCTAATTACGAATCTCATAACGAGATCCTCATTTACCTCCGTTTTATACATATAAGTTACGTATAACTCTATTGGTATACGCGGCACCAGTAAAACTCCCATCTTATCAGTCGACATCTTCAAAAATCTTCAATGTTCGTCATTTTTCAGTCTGTACATGCTGTATGTTATTGTCACGAGCCGAAGACAAGTGGTCAGACACTTCTTAAAAACTATTATTATTGTAACAATAAAATACCAATGATCTTGATCTGTAATATTCAGGTTAATAAAATAACCATAATTAAAATTATTATTTAAAATAGTTTTTGTAATAAACATTGTTTCACGAGCTGGACGCTCGCCAGGGGACAACTTCGATTGCAATTTTTTTTTAAACGTCTTTCTTTAACATATTAATATAGTTGCGTATGAAATCTATTTTTATGTCGTTTTTAATGGGTGTTCGTTTTGTCGGTAGTAAAAATATATAAATAAATACGCATAGATCTCTGTTTGTCAACCGATGTTTTTAGCAGCTATTGACTAGTTCGAACACATATTCAAATGAATTTGTTAAAAGAAGAATTTTTTTATTTGTTTAAATCATTTGTAAAAAAAAAAACCTGTAAAGAAGGCGTATTATTCGATACAAGATTATACAGATGATAAAAAAGCGTGGAGTTAACGCTTGTCGACTTCCAGGCGGGAGACATAACATACATATATAATTGTATTTAACTAACACGACTATATTTTTAGATGTTGAAAAAGTGGTTCTTCTCGGTAGAATCTACATTCCGAACCGGTGGTAGCTTCACTTAATGTAGTTTGTTAAATGACGATTCAAAAGTGCTTGTTTAAACCTGAAAAAGTATATTTTGATTTTGATTTCTTGATGCTGACTGAGCGTATTTTTTTAAATAATCTGTGTAATAGTTTTTAATTGTAAGTTTCTTATCAAAATGATTCTAAATTGACAGGCAATCTCATCTCCGGCTTTTTGTAAAGAGCCAAGCAGGGTCTATAGTAATCTACTAGACTATTAATTACCTTCAAAATGTAACCTACAGATGGCAAATAAACGTAATGAGTATTGAATTGTTTATTACCAGTTTATACTTAAGAACCCATAGCAGCCGAGATGGCCCAGTGGATAGAAAGCGTTCATATTAACCGAGGATTGCGAGTTCAAACCCAGGCAAGCACCACTGAATTTTCATGTGCTTAATTTCTGTTTATAATTCATCTCGTGCTCGGCGGTGAAGGAAAACATCGTGAGGAAACCTGCATGTGTCTAATCTCAACGAAATTCTCCTGCCTTTGCATACTTATTTTGAAAAAAAGCTAAAAAACGTGATTACTCAAAAATGGTTCACTTTGTAATATAAATATGGGGGTTAAAATTATGGCAAATAGTCACCCCTATTACCAATAACCCTGTATATTTTTTACTATATTGTTTTTTATAATCTCTTGTTGATTATTTATTCTTTTTAAGTAGTTTTAAAATTAAGATACTACATTAGGTTAAAATGTTGTTTTTTTTTGTGCCCGCTGCGTTCTTTTTAAAGTAATTGTGACACTTAGAATAGAATTACACTTTTGTTATATTATATTATATTAATCAGTGTACACATTGTTGATGTTCCAAATAAAATAAATAAATAAATACTGAAACGTCCTTCAAATCAAACACTCAGTTGAGCGCAACTTAACTTTGAGTAGCACCTAAATTTAAATGGTATTCTCAAACGTCATTCATACAATTTGATAGGGTGTGATTAGCTGAGTGGTCCTCGTATGTTTACCAATATATTTTTACCGCGTTTACGACGTGGTAGCATCAATGTCAAGGACATATACTCTATTCCAATCATAAGAGGAGACAAGCCGAATTATTACAAGCTTGATTAATCTATGATATTCACTGTGGATTTGCGAAAGAATGGCGTTTTGAACGTCGACGAAACTGTTTTTGGAATTTTGGAAGTAAAATTAAAGTGGAAATAAGTAGTTAAGTGTAATGGTGTTATATTATAAGTAAATAAAGATATATTAATAATAAACTCTTAGTAGTGCACAATATAGCTCAGTTGTTAGCAACTCGCATGAAATAACTAAGTCAAAGGTTTGTTTATCTTTTTTTCTACTTCCATTGGAATAGACTACTGGATTTTTATGCTTAACACCTGACGACTATACTAATATATAACTACAAAGTTATGAAGAAGAATTAAAAAAGTCTTCGAATAAATGTAATTATATTAATAAAATCAAACGGAAATATTACATTTACGATTAATGTACGACGTTAATGTTTGATGTGGATTAAACTTTTGACATTAAATTTGCAAAATAAAAGTAGTTAGCGGTAGGGCTTTGAGTAAGCCAGTCTGGGTAGTTACCCGCTCATCAGATATTCTACTCCCAAACAGGAATACTTAGTAACGGAACGGAACTGTTGTGTTCCGGTTTGACAGCTGAATGAAACATTGTGTTCAACACTGTGTATTATTTAATGTCATAAATATGCCATCTCGTTGTAATGTTAGGGATTTTAAAGAGACAAAAAGTATTCTAGGCCAGTCGTATACATTTAGATATTCTGTCAGACTAAGCCCTAATGACGTATCAGACGAATCACATAAATATCAAAAATATTTGCTTTCGCTACGGTTTTCATTGCTTCATAAAATTTTTATCGCGTTGTAATTAAAAACAAACCATTTACAAGAGATATATTGACTATCGGATAAGATTTATTCTGTTTGTTTACACCATCTGCTGGTTAGGGTGACAATGACTGACAAGTCGATTTTTTTTTATAAATTATCGCGAGTAGAATTTATATAGTATTTTCAATATGAGGTCAATATTTATTTATACCGGGCGAGTGAACCGTTTATCTAAGAATAAAATATCTTAGCTCTACTTATAATTATTTTTGTTAAGTAAAAAATTCTAAAATTCTCTATGTCTAAGCCTAATTGTCTTTGATTTTTGACAGTTCGCCAGACAATGCAAATGTCTTTGTTATAACATTTACATAGCGAAGAGTAACAGTTAAACAAGTCATAAACTTAATAAATATAATGATATTTTATAATCAAACTAATTGCTGTGATTTCATTCGCGCTAATAACTGCTCTGTTCCAGTGAGAACCGACATGTTATAGTAGCCTCAGTAAATAGCCTTGTAAAACAAATATTAGTATTCATAATAATATATCAGGATCCCAGAAAGCGTTCAAAATTTCTCTGTTGCCAAATGTTAAAGAAAATTGTTAAGGAACGCTTGTGCGTGAAAGGTTATTAAACAATAAGTGAGTTTATACTTGATAGCACAGCTTGGGAATGAAACGATCGCGTCTTGGGTATTTATTTTCAAATTGAATATTTGTAATTGATAAAATTTGTAAAAAAAATAGACCCGCTGAGTTTCTTTCGCCGGTTCTTCTCGGGTCAGGGTAGTTTCTCTTCCGAACCGATAGTAGTGTTTAATTTGACAATCAATAAGTATGTGTATTTTTTTTATGATATACTTTGGCGGACGAGCAAATGAGCTACCTGCTGGTAAGTGGTCACCACCACCCATAAACAATGGCGCTGTAACAAATTAACCATTCCTTACATCGCCAGTGCGCCACCAACCTTGGGAACTAAAATGTTATGTCCCTTGTGCCTGTAGTTACACCGGCTCACTCAGCCTTCAAAATGGAACACAACAATACTGAGTACTGTTGTTTGGCGGTAGTATATCTGATGAGTGGGTGGTACCTATTTAGACCCTACAACAAAGTAATGCTTCCATATTGAATAAAGGAATTTGATTTGATTTAGGATTTATCCTGTTCATTCATTATGTCTGGCAACACTAACCGAACAGCAACACACATAAAGTCGTGTACAAAAGTAACTGGGATTTATTTTTCTGTATTTCTTATCGACGTTTTAAATTTCCGTTCCTTTGAACGGCCTCTTTCAACTTCAAAGTAGATTAAAATATTTAGTATATAGGTAGGTATATAGATATATCAACCCCGTAACTTAAGAATTTATGTTATGTGTTCTTTTATATCAAATAGCAGTTGAATATTCTGATGATAAAAATAATCGCTGTGTCCACGGCTTCACCACGTGCAACTATAGCACTTCATCTGAAGAATTGCGTAATGATATTGACCTTCATTGAAGGGTAAGGGTTCCGCTAGGACTGGTAAGGTTCGGGGTACATGTCAGTCACCTCCTCGTGGTGTACCCTGCGCAACGGGGCCTGCTTGAGCTTGCTCGTTGGCCACGCCTAAGACTGGCGGGAGGGATGCCACGGGGCTGCTTCTGGTACGTACCTGATCGGCGTCAGGGCGGACCATGTGAGTGGCCTCGTTGGCTAGTAGGGAGTGGGAGGGCTCGCTCGCTCGTGTTTTACACCGGCGGTCAGCAGCAGAGCCTACCATCTTATTCGCCGCAGGGCGTCAGCGAAGTTGACGCCCAGCCTCCAGTGGCCGTCTCGGGGGAGTTCGCCACATTCCCACGTGGAGGATGAGGGGGAAGGCGCGCACTAGGCGCGCTCTCCATGAATATTCAGCCGCCATACGGCGGCTGCCGTTGGTGGGGTCGCGGTTACATGCCCTTGGTGATACCGTGGCCTCACCACTGGGCGGCATGGTGTACACCCGAGGATGGTTTTAGTGGGTAGGACAGGGCATTAGCATTAGCGTGCCCTGGCACGGGGCATTAGATCCCGGTTGTGTCCCACATACCCGTCCCGGTCCCCCGACCGGGCGGCATGCGTAAATGCATTTCCTCCTAGTAAAACAAAAAAAAAAAAAGGGACTGGTAAGGTTCAGTAATAGTTCACACACTTTTTTTTGTCTTATTTTTTTATGATATGGGTAAACGGACGAGCAATTGGGTCATCTGAAGGTAAATGGTCATCGCCCATAGACAATGGCGCTGTAAGAAATATTAATCATTTCTTACATAACCCTTCAACCTTACGCTTTCAACCTTGGGAACTGAGATGTGTGAGTCTGATTGAGATGTCCGATGTCTTCCTGCTTGACCTTATGGTCAAGCCGGTACGAGCCTCGAAGTCAATCCGTGTTTTAAGTCGTCATGTCCGATAGCGTGTCTTTTCCGGTGGTGGTCGTCGTCCTAATCGTCACTGCCATCGATGCCTGCTATGGGGCAGATATCAGGCGACAGTAGGAGTTCCCGAGCCTGAAGACGCCTCTCTGGTTGTCGAGCATACAGCGGTGCTGTGCCGTGGCCCACACTGTTGTCCACTCTTGCGAACATCGTGCGCGTTATGTCCTGTATCTGCAGTTACTGGCTCACAACACAACCATATTAAGTATTCCTGCTTGGCGGTGGGATAATTGATGTGATCAGAGCCGTCTCAAGCTATGATGGTGCCCTTGGGCACCCATGATTTTGGGGCCCTTTTGGTAGATATTTACAGATAATTTGCTTATGGCCAGGCATTAAGTATAGTTTCAAATAAACGGCGCGGTAATTTTCGTATATTCGTAAGAATCTGATTGGTTGTACAGTCTTAAGGCTATTTTATAGCCTTTTTTGATATATATGTTACGTTATTTCTTACAAATAGATCACTTTCGAAAATATACATAGCAGTCAACGTGAGCACAAACGTGTGGAGGAAATTGTTGGTTCTTCCGGGCCCTCTCACGTACCCCATGTGCACTATGGTAAAGACGGTAATGGATGTGGTACCGTACACAAAGGGACTTGCACATCGCTCTACCACCAAGTATTTGCAGATTAATAACTCGTCTATTATCTGCTGAGCAAATACCCAGCGCCTCATGGGTGTTGTCAATCACACGTCATAAATCTTTGAACGTTGAAAGCTTTCGGATGACTGTTCGGCAATTGTCGGCTTTTAAAACGAACGTTTCTTACGATAATGGAAATCTCTTTATTATTTCTTCATTAGAGCTTTCCGCCTTTTATCTTACTCGAAGGCAAGTATTAATAACGGTAATTTTATAAACAAACTACCCACAGTAGTGCTACACTTTTGTCTGTAATTTGTTAAGAAAAAATAAAAAATCGAAGGTCGAGTTATGATTAGATTCTTTATAGCAATTACTTTATAGCAAATAAAGTTGAAATTAAATTAATAAATTCGATATATTAAGGTTTACTTGGTGGTATGGCGCACAATATTATATTTAGTATTTATTGATTTTTAGGCACGATATATAAAAAAATAATTGTTCTTTACTGACAAACTCTGTAATTATATAAGTTTCCTGCCGGTTCTTCTCGGTAGATACTACTCTACTTTCCGAAACTGGTAGGTTTGGCGTAAATTTAATTCAGCAGTGTAACATGACGATTCAAAAGTTCTTCTACGTGCCTACTTGAATGAAGAATATTTTGATTTGATTTTGATTTTGCAAGTCCATCTGGGTAGGTACCACCCACTCATCAGATATTCTACCGCCAAACAGCACTGAGTATTATTGTGTTTCAGTTTGTAGGGTCAGCGAGCCAGTGTAACTACGGGTACAGAAAATCTCAACTGCTAAGATTAGTCCAGCATTGGTTATGTAAGAAATAGTTAAGATATCATACGGCGCCATTGTCTATGGACAGAGGTGATCGATTACTACCAGATGGTTTATTTCACAGTCTACCCACCAGTGCCATAAAATAACCCCGATGGAAAAAGTTATTTGTTACTTTGTCAGTTTCACATTGGTATTTCAATTTGTGACTCCGTAGTTCCTGAACTAATGAAACGATATTAATTTAGATTTTTTTGTATTAAAGGTGATTTGATGGAGAGTGTTTCTAAGTATGAGTAAATAGACTGTTCAGCGGCTAAATAATAATCAGATCTTTTCTAGTTGCTAAATGTTATCTTCTAGCCTGACCGACGCAAAATGAATTATCCTGATATTTTTGATGATAACTATGATGTATCAACCCAATGACTTAATTATGCAGCACCTAGAAGAAACCCAACTCCTCGACAACTTAGGAGACATTCATTTATTACGTAAGACGATTTAGGGGGAGTGGGGTCAACCATGTCTTATGTTTTCTTACAAGGGGGAGGGAAGGAGTATCGATAGTTCTTAACTATACGTAACATCAAAAAAATGCGCAAAGTTAAAATTATTTGAAAAAGGTTCGATTGTCGAGGTTCGCTTGGATGCGTATAGGTATAAAACGATATTTCCATTTCCATGGCAACGGGTGTCTGAGATTATTGTTGGCAACTGGTGGTTTGAGATTACGAATAAATATTTAAAAAAATATATTAATTGAAACATAAACATTAAAATAAACCAAACGTATATTCATTTTTTCCTTTAGATTCTTACGTAATAAATATTAAACAGGGGGCAGGGGATCGGCCTAATCTTATTTTTTCTTATAATAAGGGGGAGGGATCAAAAACAAGTGAAAATAGTCTTACGTAATAAATGAATGGCCCCTTACAGAAGACGTTTGAGATCATGGTTTCAATGAATATTTCGGGGTCTGCCGCAGCGTTAATAGGAGTGTTATTACGAAAATTACCTTTTTTTGCATTATTGAATATTTGAAATAAAAGACAAGAGATGCTTTGTTGAAATCGTTGTATCGTAATGTCTTTTTTTCAATTATACAATAATCGCCGGCGGTTATTCCGTACTGATAAGACTTGTGAATTCTGCCGGTAAGGTTCCCCGTGTTGCGAATGTTCATGGGCGTTGGTAGTCACTTACCATCAGATGAGCTTCATACTCGTGCGCCAACTATATCATAAAAAAATCTTGGGTGGAGGTAAGGGAACAATCTTAACCAACCGAAACTACTTTGCGCGTCATTTAAGGCGTCGATTGGCTTTCGATCACGACATATACATTCAGAGATTATCCACAGACTATACAGAAGTTGTTCAGAATAGGCTCTTATAGATTTTAAATTTATTTTTATACTGTGATATCCATCTAAGCGACCCGAGAGACCTGCCAACTGGTCAACCAGTTAAGGAAATATAGTGCTTAAAATCGTACCAACAAATCAATCCCGTATCCAATTACGTTCTTCGGCGATTTTCGCGCCAAAATAACGCGCGTAAAACGGGAGTCTACTGTACCTCTGGGTAAGATTTACAACCGCGTGGGTTGCAAAACAAAGGATAGGTTTGTTTATATTAAAACGTAACGGTATTTCGGTCACGAACTATCTTACGTAGATCTTTGCGGTCGATTTTAATAGTATATTTTCATATTATTGGTGATTCAGAATACCTTGACGTTTGCAGATCCTGAGGTTCTGGTCCACCATTGTAGGTTATGCGACATAAATTTCTCAGTAGCCTTAGAGTTAGGAAGATGATCATGTAAAGTTTCGTTTAGTAGTTTGAACCAAAGGGCTAGGACGGTCTCCAGGCAAGAGCGGGCAAACTCGTGTTCCAAAGCAGGCATGTGCGTTTATTCGATACTTACGTATTAACAGCACAGCCAGCACAGCGAAAAAAATATGCTGCTAATGCGCCAAAATAAGATATGTTATGGATAACATATGGTTCTTTTTATAGAGTGTCGCACTATAAATGAATTAAACCACACGAGTCACTTTTTTTTTTTAATTTTGGCTTTTATTATGCCGTGAACGAGTCAACTTTATTATCTTGGTGCGCGTGACAGCTACGCTTGACACTCGCTAAACGTCATAGTACTTTAGACACAGACTATCTAGTCTGTGTACTTAGTGGCCAAGAGTTAGACACTATTTTTTAAACCCTTTCTCAGCTTTGACAGTCCTTCTAAATAATCAAAGGCTCTTTTGTATATTGGTTTATTTTTTGTTACTATTATTATGAGTTTGGCATTCCAAAAAATGTTTCCTCATTTTTTAGTACATATTTTATTATTGAAATTTAACAGAAACTCATTAAAAATATATCTGACATATCTATGCGGATGCATTAAAATTTTATTATTTTTTTACGAATATCATAGATTATAATAAAAAATACACTTTTTATGTCAAATTTTGTAGTTTACGTTCGTACTATATTTATTTATGATTTAGAAGTCTGCAGGCCTTTTTTTACCAGCGGTACCCTCCGTACTTTCGGCGGGCACCACGGATCGCTTTCGCATGCTACCGTGACGCCCTGAAGTTGGAGGCCCTGAGACAACAGCAGAGGCCACTAATTATTATTTTAAAAATTATTTTGAATATTTTCATTTTTGTCAGGTAGGTTTTTAAATAATTTACTTACAGATGATACGTTTTTCTTTGTTTCTTTTTGTATCAAATAACTTTTAAATCAGTAATTAACTGTTGTCCCATCGGACAATGATGACGTATAATTTATAAAGAAATTATACGTCTCTTTTTATCTTCTTTTATTATGTCAATTGTTATATACATAAGACCATAAGGCCATAAACCATAAGAGAACTTAGTTTTAAATAACTTAAATAATTGTACATATAGACACTTTGCCCATATCAGGATTATTCGTGATAAGTAGGCATATATTTAAAAGATAATCCACATATTCAGTATTTAACAAATCAATTACACAGTCAAATTCACAATAATCATCAATATCAATTCGTTAATATGTCATACACAAACTCACCGAATCTACTACTAAAGAACAACGCTAATGTCGGAAATTAGAGATTCGTCTCATACGCGGTGCGCGGGAAATATTGAATGTAGCCGTCGATCCAAGATGGCCGCCCTACTACTATCGCGTCGACGCGACGCATCACTAGAGCGCCATTCAACAAGATGGCGCACCATGTGTCATACAAAATAAAGATAAAAAAATACTATAATTTCTACATAAATTATACGACAAATGAGAGTGTGGAAAAAGATGGTGCATCTGAGCTAACGCATACACTTCTGCACTATAAGATGTCCTACGTATGTGGGTGGTTTCGCTTGAGATCGGCCGACGCGGCCGTGGCCGACGACTTCACCATCACATTAAAATTGTTAACACAAATCCTAACCTAGGGAGGCCCCGAGCCATTTGCACCGGTTCCCTAAATCCGGCCTTGAGTGTTGATGTCTATCAAGTTAAGATCAATGTTATTTAACCAATGATAATTTGGCGACTAATTTAAAATAAATAATGATAGTTATTTATTACGTAAGACTATTTTCGCTTGTTTTTGACCCCCTCCCCCCTATTATAAGAAAAAATAAGAATAGGCTGACCCCCTCCCCCCCTGTTTAATATTTATTACGTAAGAATCTAAAGGAAAAAATGAATACACGTTTGGTTTATTTTAATATTTATGTTTCAAAGAATCTATTTTTTACTTACTAATATAATCTTTATTTTTTGGCCCGCCCGTTGCCATGGAAATGGAAATGTTGCATTCGAGCGAATCTCGACAATCGAACCTTTTTCAAATAATTTTAACTTTGCGCATTTTTTTTTTATCTTACGTAAGAAATATCAAGACAACTAAAGAAAAATAAAGTTCTGTGAAATGACGATTCAAAAGTAATTGTAGAAGCCTATTTGAATAAAGTATATTTAGATTTTATTTGATAAGAAAATAATTAAAGGTACCAGATAATATTTCATAGATTCAAGACATTTGTAAAAAATACATTGGCAATATAAAGACAGGGCCGGACCGTAAGTTTAGGGGGCCCTGGGCTAACACTACTTAGAGGCCCACCCAAGACATATCTGAACGTAGACTTGAATTAAATTAATAGAATGGGTTTGATTAATTGCAGGACTCGCAGCGCTGCAAACCATACGATCTGTTTAATTTAATAAAGTTATGGATTCTTTCGCATTATCGTCTATTTTTGACTTTGACTTGATTTAGCTGGGGCGCCCTGGGCTGAATCCCAAAAAGCCATATGGTAGATCGGGCCCTGGCTAAAGAAGGCATATTATTCGATACAAGATTATGTTGATGATGAAAAAGCGTGGAGTTAATGCTTGTTGACTTCCAG
This sequence comes from Vanessa tameamea, assembly GCF_037043105.1. Lineage (NCBI taxonomy): Eukaryota > Metazoa > Arthropoda > Insecta > Lepidoptera > Nymphalidae > Vanessa > Vanessa tameamea. The sequence continues at coordinate 5,212,901 of NC_087337.1, forward strand.
GCAGGAGACATAACATACATATATAATTGTATTTAACTAACATGGCTGTATTTTTAGATGTTGAAAAAGAGTAACTACTAAGTTTCTTGCCGGTTCTTATCGGTAGAATCTACATTCCGAACCGGTGGTAGCTTTACTTTAAATAGTTTGTTAAAAGTGCTTGTAAAAGCCTACTTGAATAAAGTATATTTTGAATTTTAATTTTGAATAAAGATAAAATAATTGATTAATCATTTATATATGTTAATTTATATTTTAATGGCTCGTCTGTATGAAATATAAAGCAATATCCAATTTTGCCGTAAAATATATAAAAAAATAAACTCTGGTTCAATATTAATTATTATTAAACATTTTATAATCTAAATACTCTATACTGACTCTATATTTTTATTTGGATAAGATCCCAAAAATTGTGACGCTGCTTGGTAATCAAAAAATATAGGAACTCTAAAATAAAAAAAAACACAAATTACAGATAAAGCCGAAGGCTGTCTGTGGAGATACAAATATCCCTTTCGCACCCGAATAAAAAAAGTATATACTCTGTATATTTATTAAGTACTGTGAAGGTAACTGATACTGATAAATAGCTATAATATGTCAAATTAGATACTATACTAATAGATTATTTTTAGAAATATTCTCTCTAATCAAAGTAATTAAGAATGCTCTTAGACAATTTTAAATACCATTCCGATGGTCCGTGCTTAGAGAAAAAAATCGTATACGTGAAATTGATTAACTAATAGCCTATCAAATCGAAGTGCTAATAACTCAGCTATTTTGTGCACTACTAAGAGTTTATGATTAATATATATTTATTTATAACACAACACTATTACACTTAACTACTTATTTCCACTTTAATTTTACTTCGTACTACGTTCAAGCTCATAATCAGACATCAAGCTCCCGACCAATGATATCGCGTCAATTTGCTGTCAAGTGTTGTTTATTTATCTTTTCTCCTCTTACGGTTCGAATAGAGTATAGATATAATACCATACCATAGACAAAACCATATATAATGTCTATTTGTACAGCGTCAAAAACCTTGGTTGAGAGCATCTTATGCCGGGATAACACCAGATGTCTCAAATCAACTGGTTTGCCAATAAGATTAGAAGACTTCCCTTTGTTTTATAATTTCATATTAATTGTTATATGTAATATAATTTATTGAATTAGTCAATACATATGATCAATTTAGTCAAGTAAGCATACGAAAATAGTTTTTTAGGCGGAAATACATACAGAGACAGAAAGCGACTTTGTTTTATACTGTTTTTAGATAAAGATTATGCCAAATAAAAGACAAACTACTACTTTTAATCACCTATAATTCATAAATACATTTATTATAAACATGATGGAATTATTGCCATTATAAAATAATCAGTGTTAACATAGAGCACAGGTTTATCTAGTATTATTATGTAACAAGGTGTATTTTAATATGGCAACACAGATGGTATCCACTGTCGCCTTATAAACTAGATGTTGACTTGTATTCACTTCTTTGCGATCATTTCTTCCAAGGCCTTCATTTCGGCTGAAAACGAATTATAATATATTAATAACCCAAAATAAAACACAAAAAATTGAATTTTTTGAATGTCACACTATCAGCTAAAGAATTAAGGATAAGTTTTTTTTCTGTTAGCTAACTATGACAACAATTGCTGAGATGATTGACCAATTCAAACCATCTGGTTTATGTATCCTACCAGCTGTTTTAAAGTCAAAAGAGTGATAGAAAATTGATAAATTAATCATTTGTTTATGTCGGCGGACGTTTATGTTGCAATTCAGTATTTTAACGGTCTTAATTTCATGCAATATTAAACATCAAAATTTAATTACTTGCAAATTTTTAGAGGTTTAACTTAAGTACCATAACTTTTATAATAAATATAAAAGTTATGGTACTAACAATTATAGATCTATTTTCTCAGGAAGGTGCGTCATTTAATTATAATACTAATTATATAATATCATTTTCTTATAAGTTGTCTCACACACACTAAGACATCTTGTAAACATGAGTTTCACTTGTGCTAATGTACAGCGATAATTTAACTTGGATATAACTCCATTAATAATTAATATTACATCTAGAGATATAATTATATAACACTAATTGTAAACATAAATAACTTTGATAACACTTTATTAGTTACCATAACTCAAAATTCTGCATATTTTACAGATAATAATATCCCAACTGTCAAGATGTTGGGCATTATGTAGTGGAAGAGTAGTTTAGTATCTTGTGTAAGTAAATGATATAAATTTTTAATATTATAATTTATAATATTAATTACTTTATAATTCGAATCAATAATTTTATTGATGTATACTGGAATTAAGCATTAATATTGTTACGTGACTTATGAACCAACATAAGATTTTATTATCTGTGGAAAAGGATAAGCAGTAATGGAGGGCTTTTAAAAAATATTAGATGGTGTGTGTTTCTATAACTGATCGCAATGTTAAATATAATGTATACATTAATTGATGGTTAAATTCAACTTTGTAATAATTAGAGTATTTTGAACTGAAGAAAGGAGTTTTTATATACTAGTTCAAAATCTACTTTAATAAGGCACAAACCAGCTGCTGCTCTGGCCTTCTCCTCCTTCATCTTTGCATCCCTGATAACCTTCTCCTTAGCTTCAATTTCACGAAGCTTGGTTTCCTTCTTTGATAGCCTGCTTTGGTGGAAGGCTCCATAAAGAATACCAGCGGTAAGGAATGACCAACGACCAAACTGTAATGTTTAAATAATAAGCTTAATTTTTTTATTTCTTCATGTAAACCTGATTAATTATGTCTAGATAGACACAACGACAGTTACCCATAAAGTACACACACACACACTAGTAAAGTAATATGATGTTAGGTGAGTGTCAATACCTATCACTCCAAGATAATAAAGTTGACTTGTTAGTTTAACTTTTCTTGTAGTGCAACACTCTTTCTAAATATATAAATAATCTTACTGTAGGACTATTATTAATTTAGCATATTTCTTTAAGTTAAATTTTTTAACAAAGGAATTCAACATTGAAATGGGGTTATGGGAAGACGGACAAGCAACTAGGCCACCTGATGGTAAATTACCACTGTTCAGAGACATTGGTGCCATAAGAAACAGTGACCGATCCATACAACACCAATGCACTATCAAACTTGGAAACTAGTATGTCCCTTGTGCCTGTAGTTACACTGTCTAGTTCACCGTTAAAACTGGAACAACAATACATAGTATTGCTGTTCGGTGATAGAGAAGAGTAGAGAAGAACCTACATGCTAAATGATCAGTCTTTAATATAATAATACATATCATGGTTGTAAAAAATTGGCAAATCCATTAAAATTAATTAAATAAGCGTTTTTTAAATATTCTCATTCTCATTCCATTACCATTTTTTTTTTATGTAAATTTAAAAAAAAAATCGTATCAGCTTTTTACCCAGTTTCAAATAAAAACAATGTTTAAGTTCACAATGTTTAATGTTAATACTTCAATTTTAAAGTAATACGATATAATAATATACATTTCAAAGCCTTTTTTTTTGTGAAGTGAGGTTATTCAAAAATTTCTTTGCAAATATAATAAATAACGCTATATTATATCTGATGGAAGTAAATAGTTAGAAGTATAATATTAAGCCTTTACATACAATTATTTTTATAAAAAAAAGTAGTTCTTTTAAATATCGAATGTAAGTTCAAAAACACTGTACTATTACATAATTTCAATTTATTAATTTTTAATAGTTAACTCACCCTGATCAATGGAGATACTTTTACAGGGGGGCCAAATGGAAGATCAGACATTTTTCTAGTATTTTAGGAATTTAAAATCCAAACAGGATTTTTTTTAGTAAAACTAAAATTATTTTCCCTTCGCGAAGGTTATGGTGTGATAGTGTTACCACTTACAATGCAACAAAATTACTATTATGCAAAATAGTAGGTATAAAATGTGTTCTTATTTAAATATTTTATTTTTAACTATATTATTATATTTAAACATTTATGCAAGAATAATTATGATAATAGTAATAATATTTTATAAAAGTAAAATTTACGTAAAAACGATTTGAAAAGAAAATAAATTATTTTTACTTATGGCAGCTCCATTACAATGCATCTCAATTCTGAAATGACTTTGTCAGACATGAATGAAGACGTCACAATGAGTATGACGTAAAAGCCATTTTCGTTCGTGTCATTCATTAAACGATTGATAATTTCGAATTTTCAATCAATCAGTCGGCAATATGGCGTTAATGGTATCGTTTGTGTCGGTAGCCGTTTCTATATTGTACACGCCGTTCCTGCTTCTTATTTTGTGTGTGATATTCTTGGCATCTATTGGAAAATCTTTGGGTGTAAGGCGGCTTTATGTGAACATTTTACTTAAACTTTTCGAGGTAAGTAATGTACATATATATTGTATTAACAATTACAGATGCTATGCAAGTATCACCCGCATTTGGTATCTCGAATTTTGATCGTATTGTTTAAAGAAATAACATGAATACGGCTGTTTATATGCTAGGTATAGTGCCGATATTTTTGTTTTATCTATGTCGAAAACGTTGAGCAAAATTGTTGTTTACACGGCTTTTACAAAGAATCGGCTGTGTTATTGGTTATCAAGAATTCCAAGGTTTTTTTTGTGTATCACCTAACACCTTTGGAGCTAAAAAGTTTACAGGTACACATCGTCGTTAAAGACGCAAAATTTTGCAAATTAGTCATTGATAAACACTTTTTTTATTCATTATCAAATGAATGGCTTACTATTAATTAAAACGCTAATCAGTGCATATCGTTGACTTATCTAATGCTAATAATGAGAATAAAAAAGAACATAGGTCTTGTTTCATCAGACATCTAATCGTTTAATGTAGCATTATTCGACAATTTTATAAAGTTAGTTCTAAACTATATGAATTATAAAAATATTTCAACGGAGTTGATGAATCCTAATTGTATCTATTTAAAAATATTGTTGCATAGTTTACAACAAAACAAATTAATCTGTTATAATAAATGAGATCTGTTTTGTAATGCAAAACTGAAAAGCCACTTAAGCAAGTACATATTAAACTTATGAGAAGCATATTGTAGACGGTTCTAGTCAGTTGCGGTCACAGCTAAAGATTTTCGGGGTGGTCATGTTTATTAAATTGACCAGGTGTTAAATGGAAGTCCACTATTTTTAATGGCCAGTTGATTATATTTGAGACCTCAGTGGTTGTAATGCCGCTTTCATTTAATTATTTTAGGGAATAATATTACTCTTTAAGTAGTGTATGCTCTGTTTCCCCCCTTTAAGTTTAGACTATTGACACGACAAATGTAAATTTCATATTATTGTATATTATATACAAATAAACAGTAAAGAGATGAAACATATAATTTAAATATGTTCAAGGGGGTGATTAGTTCCTTATGCGGACATAAAAAGACCTATTTTTTATTTATTGTTAACATAAAATATATGTCGACAAAAAATAAATACTGTATACAAGAATCGGTACAGAACTCATTAGTTAATCTATTGTTGAAACTGTGCCATTCAGTTTTAGCTACATTCTGTTTGAATTAAAATACATGATTATATATATGTGATGAGTACATGAAAATGCTTTTTATTATTTAAATACCAGTTGTTTGTTATAGTTTCTGATTAGTCCTTTAGTTGTAGCCTTTAGGTTGAATAGTCCTTCAATAAGCAGGCTATTCAACATTAAATATTATTTTGTTAACTGTGGGTTTGTTACTGATTGTTTAAATTAAAAAATAATTGTTTAAATTCATTGTTTAAACATAAAAAATCTAGTTTTATATTCAATTCAAACCAAAGTCTAACCAAGCTTCAAATTTCAAGTGGATATTAGTTGAGGATGCTTCTGCCCAGCTGTGGGTAAAATTGGAGTCCATTAGTTAACTTTCCATACTTATAATTTCAATTGTCACATATATAATACAAACTACTTACTTACTACCTTCTCCTCAACGGGAGAGGAGGCCTTAGCCCAGCAGTGGGAAATTTACAGGCTGTTATGTTTATGTTATTATAATACAAACTTGCAACTTTACTGAGATATCGGTGTTTAATTGTGTGTACACTATTTACTTTCTAATATACTTACTGATAATAATCTGATTGCACAGATATCCAACACAACTGGTTAAAGTTCAGGCACAGGATCAACAGATTTGGTTGTAGGGTTCTGTACAAGCCTGTCTGGCCGCTAAACAGTATAGCTGTGTTCCAGTTTGAAGTGTTAGTGAATACTACAAGTAGTATTAGTATTGTTGGTGCATTGGCCAAAATTTATTTCGACAAATGATTGGGCGTTGGTGACCACTTACTACCAGCTAGGTCATTTACATGTCCGTCTACCTGTATCAAATCAAATCAAAATATACTTTATTCAAGTCGGCTTATACAAGCACTTTTGAATAGTCATTTAACAAACTATTTAAAGTAAAGCTACCACCGGTTCGGAATGTAGATTCTATTAAGAGGAACCGACAAGAAACTCAGTAGTTACTCTTTTTCAACGTCTAAAAATACAGTCATGTTAGTTAAATACAATTATATATGTATGTCATGTCTCCTGCCTGGAAGTCAACAAGCGTTAACTCCACGCTTTTTTATCATCTACATAATCTTGTACCGAATAATATGCCTTCTTTACCGACGTATTTTTTACAAATTACTTGAATCAGAATTGGACCTTGTTTCTGATTAATCCGGTTCGGCATTTGTTGATCTTCGATCGTCTATTTCAATGGAAGAGTTATGATAAATATAAAAACAACTTTAACCTTGAACTGACGTGACATCATTAAACATAACTTAACGAATACTTACGTACATGTTAAGTTTTACTCGTTTCTTTTTTACAAGTGTTGTTTACGATGTATTTGACGTACCATTTGGGCTTTGACAATCTAGACGCTCCAGGTGAGTCATGCGTAAATGAGAAAGTAACTGTGTGTCTGTTGCTCTTTCACGGCCGAACTACTAAACCGATATTGATGAATTTTAGTATGAATAGATCGATCTCAGCTAATGGTTAAGGGGTCGTTTTTTAATCCTAACACCTGACGCCGCGGGCACCAAGTAGTAACAACTAAAACCGTGTTGTTGCTTAGATCGATTGCAATTAGTATTCAAATAAAGTTCTCAAATCAAGCTGTCATTCGGGGCGTTTTCAAGAGCGCGGCGCGCGGCGTCTCGTATGGTTTCAACCCCCAATACGAATTTGCTGGCAACGTATATATCAGTTCTATTGGGGGCCAAATTTAAAAAAAATTGTTAAGGAACGCTTGTGTGCTTAAGGTTAATGCTTAATTTGTGTTTATAATTCATCTCGTGCTCGGCGGTGAAGGAAAACATCGTGAGGAAACCTGCATGTGTCTAATTTCAACGAAATTCTTCCACATGTGTATTCCGCCAACCCGCATTGGAGCAGCGTGGTGGAATATGCTCCAAACCTTCTCCTCAAAGGGAGAGGAGGCCTTTAGCCCAGCAGTGGGAAATTTACAGGCTGCTAGTGCTAAGTTGTTGAAACTATTTTTTTTAAATTATAATACAAACTCATTATTGTGGTAATTGTGCCATTCATTAGACAGATTTAGGTTCGATGGGAATCCGGTCGAATCCGGCCGGACTGAAAATTACGCCGGATTGCAATCCCTACTTGGGAACCTTCTAGAAATGAGCGTACAAAGAGTACGCTCTCTTCTTGAAGGCCCTTAGAGGCCGGCAATACACCTGCGAGCCCCCCGCTGTTTGCCAGCTACAACATTAAAAAAAAATAACTCCAAGCTCGTCTGTCATCTATATTAATAGTCATTAGTTTTCGCCCACGGTTCGCTCGCGTTTTACTGGTTGATCTTCAGGAGTTTGTGTATAAAAGTCTCGCCTATGTCCTTCCTTAGGGTCTAAGTTTGCTTCACACGAATTTGCATCGAAATCGGTTCAGGGAAAGCATAACACAAATACATATAGAATTACTTTCGCATTAATAATATTACTTGTTTTAGCTCGCGCCTTTGCCCGTGTTTGAGGGAGGGGGTTGTAATCAATGATATAACTTATCTTAACTAATGTTAAGAGTTGATCAGTGGATAAGTGTTATGTAACTTAATATATAATAAATAAATAAATACTGGACAACATCACATACATTACTCTGATCCCAACGTAAGTAGCTAAAGCACTTGTGTTATGGAAAATCAGAAGTAACGACGGCACCACAAACACCCAGACCAAGACAACATAGAAAACTAATGAACTTTTTGGCGTACCCGTGAAAACCGGTGTACACACAACTCGACCACGGAGGTCGCTTACTTGTGGCCTTCCTTGGAGTTCAAGCATTCTTCAGACCATTTGTCCAGTTTTTCAGTTGCGTTGTTTAGCCGTGAAGCGTAACAGACAGATGTACTTTCCAATTTATAATATTGGTATTGACAATAAATGTAGATAATATGGCTTATTTCTTCATACCAACAAAAAAGTCTGCTGTCAAAATAGGTTGAATTGTTATTATCCATCCGTCCAATGTTAATCAGCACGTCAAAGGTTAACGTGAATCACACATAAATACAATAAATAATTAAATTAAAATCAAAGATATAAAATAACACTATACTGGATAATATATTTTCTACGCCTTTTATCTAATATAAGTTTTATCGGAAACGATTTAGCGGATCCCGATAAGACGTATTTATTTGATTTTGATTTCGTATTTCTTGCCTTTCGTCAGATTTATATGACGTAAATTTTAGATTACAGTACACGAAGGGCGAGGCGGTCTTAATTGCTAAGCTGTTTCATATCTCTTGTTTTCATGACGCGGCTTATCGTATTTGTATCGTAAGATATGTGTGTGCGTGCGAGTTTGAGGTCCTGAAGTGATTTGATTAGATTTTACTCATAAATTTAATGTTTTTCTAACCAAGTAAACTTTACAGTAAAGTTGTAATCGACAATAATACTCGACTGTATCGGTAGAAGAATTGGCAAGAATGAATACTAGCTGTTTCCTGTAGTTTCGCTTGGTTTTTTGGGGTTAGTCGTGGTGTTAGGTTTAAAAAGGTAGTCTATGAAATTCCCAGGAGTTCAAGTTTGCTTCATACCAAATTCGGGTCAGTGACTCTGAAAGTGCAACAGACAGACTGCCGTGCAATGGACGCGGAATATGAGCTGGAAATTATTATAAATAAATTCAAATTGTAATTCTTTATTAATCTCCTAATTGCCACGATCGCAATCTAGAAACCGTGGTCGTTGCAATAGCTGAGCTTAGGAGACCATTCGCGCAATGGGGTTAGCTCCGTTCAGCACTGAACCATCAGAATTGGGTCATTAAAATCTTTTTCGGAGGGGAATTCGGTAGAACACTGCTTGCACTCGCTTGTTGGGTATAAAACGGGGCGACATTTGCGTTTCCGGCAATTTTGGACACCTTTACTTCAATATTTTTAACACTGAGCCATCGAAAATGTTTTGAAGTAAAATATTTATGTAATCGCTAGGGTCCCATTGAATTGGCACAGCTTTGCCCCTATCCCCTCCATTGAGAAAGGTAGCGGCCACTTAAATTAGACCAATCTACAAATCACTAGAAGTATATATTACCTATGTGTTTATCAATTTTATTAAAATACTCTGTAATTTGATTGGTTGAAAAGAGTACTGGGTTTCCTGCCGGTTCTTCTCGGCTTTCTACTTTCCGAACCGGTGGTAGTTTTACATTTAAAATTCTTTACATTCAACAGTGTAACATGACGATTCAAAAGTTCTTTTATGGCTAATAAAATTCAATAATGACTAATTTAATTTGATTATTAAATTGTTTGAGTGCACAAACGAAGCTGCACTTTTCAGACCTACACACTCATAATCTGGACACGAACTGCTGGAGTCCAACGGCTTACAGACCCCCCTTTCTATAACCTGTTCAAGTTAGCTTGATCTTTTTGACGGACGGGCTAGTGATGGAAACAGGAAATATAACATATATAACAGCCGATGGAACGATGGAATGCGTAATTCAAATTAGAATTCAATTTTTTTTAAACTTATTTTTCTAAAAAGAGTTATACCAGCAAAGAGACCCCAACCAAAAGGACCGCCGTTCGTAACAATAACTTAACAATGATCTTTAATAAGGATTTTTGTAATCGATATTTATAGCGGTTCCTGCCTGTTATTCGCGTCCCAACTATTCCGACCGATGTAACATCGTACAAGCGTCTATTATTTTCAGTGTTTCTATTTAAATTTTACTTTTCAAGCAATAATATATAACAGAAAAAGTCTTAAAATTTTCGAATAACGCTCGAATCTTTAGGAACTTTTGTATTATATGTATTTTTTAAAATATTTTTACAATTTCTAAAATCATTAAATTATGAAAATAATATGTTCGTCATTGCAAAGTTATGTCGATCAGAAAATCAAATCTGTCAAAAAGATCAAGCTTTCTTTTTGAGCCGAGACGGCCCAGTGGTTAGAACGCGTGCATAACCTTTACCGATGATTTCGGGTTCAAACCCAGGCAGGCACCACTGAATTTTCATGTGCTTAATTTGTGTTTATAATTCATCTCGTGCTCGGCGATGAAGGAAAACATCGTGAGGAAACCTGCATGTGTCTAATTTCAAAGAAATTCTGCCACATGTATATTCCACCAACCCGCATTGGAGCAGCGTAGTGGAATATGCTCCATACCTTCTCCTCAAAGGGAGAGGAGGCCTTAGCCCAGCAGAGGGAAATTTACAGGCTGTCTATGTTATGTTTATTCTTTTACAGAGTATAAACTAGTATAAAGAACGATTGACAATCGAATGATGTCAATGAATGGTTCGTCTAACAATTATCGGTTAAATCGTACATTCGCGCCGTCCAAGACAATAAAACATTTACTTTGTGTTTAAAATTTCTTTGTTTCGATTTGAACGGATGGATATACGAGTTCGCTTGTACCGAAAGAACTTTGAACTTGCCAAGTCATTATATATTAATTAAATCGTTCGTTTACGTGACGTATGTTTAATAATATGGTCGAAGAATGTTTGGATATCGTGTTGATGTGGTCGTGGGTTCGAATTTGATGTTAATTCTGTTTATAGTCATAGATAAACAATCCTAATAACTCAGCTACATTATGCACTATTGAGAGTTTATGATTAATACATCTTTATTTATAATACAACACTGTTACACTTAACTACTTATATCCACTTTAATCTTACTTACGAAATTTCGATAACAGTTTCGTCGATGTTCGAAGCGCCATTTATTCGCAAATCCATAATGACAAATGATTCCTAAAATGTTTGGAATAGAGTATATAGCAAAAGCAACTTCGTACCAACCGGGTACCCAAGATATATCTCATTCAAAAATCATAATAAAAATATACTTTATTCGAGTAGGCTTTTACAAGCACTTCTGAATCGTCATTTAACAAACTATATCAAGTGAAGCTACCACCGATTCGGAATGTAGATTCTACCGAGAAGAACCGGCAAGAAACTCAGTAGTTACTCTTTTTCAAAATCTAAAAATACAGTCATGTTAGTTAAATGAGAGCCGAGATGGCCTAGTGGTTAGAACGCGTGCATCTTAACCGATGATTTCGGGTTCAAACCCAGGCAGGCACCACTGAGTTTTCATGTGCTTAATTTGTGTTTATAATTCATCTCGTGCTCGGCGGTGAAGGAAAACATCGTGAGGAAACCTACATGTGTCTAATTTCAACGAAATTCTGTCACATGTGTATTCCACCAACCCGCATTGGAGCAGCGTGGTGGAATATGTTCCATACCTTCTCCTCAACGGGAGAGGAGGCCTTAGCCCAGCAGTGGGAAATTTACAGGCTGATTATGTTTATTATGTAGTTAAATACAATTATATATGTATGTCATGTCTCCTGCCTGGAAGTCAACGAGCGTTAACTCCACGCTTTTTTATCATCAATATAATCTTGTAACGAATAATATGCCTTCTTTACCGATGTATTTTTCACAAGTAATTCGAATTTATGAAACGTAAAAGTTAAAAATGTCTGCGGAATTATCATATACATATATATATGGGATTATCTTTACTCTGAGATAACTTAAATTTCCTAAACGGATTGGAGGTACGGGGTATCGTTAGAATCCTTACAACATCCCGAGTGACGGTGAACATAAATTAATTAATTAATTCAGGACAGTCTCGCGTTACTAATTTTTAAGGTTAAGTTTTGTTTATTGTTTGTCTATCGTACGAGTGTAGTGTTGTTGTTAACTTGTTTATTTTCCATAATCGTATGTGTAATTATACATCAGGTCACGTTATCGGTTAGATAAGTTAATATAGAAAATACACAAATAATGTTAACTAGTGTGTCTCCCGTGAAACTTCGCGTTTATTCAGAAGATTTTTTAGGAATTTCGAAACCTATGGCAGGTTTTGTTTTGATTTCATATCATTGTTAACTGCAAGTCGCTCGTCTAAATTTGGCGCCGAAATGATGAAACTTTATTTAGACGACATTTTAATGTCAAATTGTATAGATAAACAATTTACTTTAATTTTGTTTATTTTATTCAATTTCTTTTCTTATAAGTAACGTAATTATTTGTTAAATAGTAACAATTAAGTAAATTTCAAAACGGAATCCTCTATAATTTTCTACACGTCTACGGCTGGAGCTCTTCAAAATGAGACCATAACCGATTTTTTATGTGCAGCCATCGGGACGATGATCACTGGGACACGCTATTAATATACAAGATTATGTTAAATGCTTTTTACGTGCAAAGGAACGTGCTTTTTTGAAAATTGGGGTTATGTTGTAGTCATGTAACGTTCATTGACGACCTCCGTGGTCGAGCGGTGTGTACACCGGTTTTCATGGGTACGCCACTCCGAGGTCCCGGGTTCAATTCCCGGCCGAGTCGATGTAGAAAAAGTTCATTAGTTTTCTATATTGTCTTGGGTCTGGGTGTATGTCGTACCGTCGTTACTTCTGATTTTCCATAACACAAGTGCTTTAGCTACTCACATTGGGATCAGAGTAATGTATGTGATGTTGTCCAATATTTATATTTATATTATATTATATTGATATTGGTGTTGTTTGATATTTTTCATCCTTGCAATATCAATGCGCCTTGGCAGCTAAGATGTTCTGTCCTCTGATGCTTTAACAACGATCCTAATTTGTCTGTCGAATTCAATTAAAACGCGACACCATTTTTTTCTCGATGGAAAACGATCTACGTTTCCCACACGTGGAGTTTGGTGCCTAGGACGCCCGGTACGCCAGAATACTCACTAAAAAATTGGTACCCACTCCGACTAGGTCGAGCGTCACGGATCGTCTTCGTGTGCGACCGTGACGAAACGACGTATTTTCCTGATTTATGTGTGTAATATATTGTGTTATATTTTATCATGGAACTGTTCGATTAACCTTTGAGTCGAGACGGATAAACGCATGATTAAGGCGTGACCACTACTGTAACTAGTTGGACCTGCTGCTTTACCCGCGCACATATATATATAAATATAACTTATCCCTTCCATTTTACTCCTTAAAATTTTAATATCCAAAAATCTTTATGTAACGGATTTTTTCTTTCTAGACTCAGTTTTGCGTGTGCGTTGATAGCCAGCCATTTTATATGTATAGTTAAATAAATAAATATTGGACAACATCACAAACATTTTATTTTATTTTTATTTTCATTAGGATAACCAACAGTAGATACAATATCACGTCCAAAATAAAAAATTACATTTCAAAATTATCAAGGCAAAAGTTGTACCACTTGCAGGAAGTCTCGCCGTGCATTATCATATTACACAACGTATGCATTGAAAACGTGAATTAAACACAAGCACAACAATAACCGTATGATTAGAATTGGGCACAGATACAATTCTTTATTTTTCGATTGAATCGAGGGCGACTATCGTGACGTACGTCTGAATGTGTTGCTTTAATACTGATGGCGGTTTACAACACTGATAATCTCGATATGGTGGAATTCCTACCTGGTTGCGTTTTATATAATCAGGTATAAATCAGACAGTCAATATGATTATTAAATAAAAATTCATTATTCATTACTCTGATCCCAATGTAAGTAGCTAAAGCACTTGTGTTATGGAAAATCAGAAGCAACGACGGTACCAGAAACACCCATGCCCAAGACAACATAAAAAACTAATGATCTTTTTCTAAATCGAATCGAACCCGGGACCTCGGGCTGGCGTACACATGAAAACCGGTGTACGCACTACTCGACCACGGAGGTCGTCAGTTATGTTTTCATGATATAGGTTGGCGGTCAAATAGGGCTAAAAGAAATATTAATCGACCTTGCTTATTGTTGTTGTTTGTTTGGTGGGATAATGTCTGATGAGTAGACGGTACCTACCTACTGTACGCAAACCGTCACCCCAAATTTTGTCCCTAGGATTTGGATTAAAAAAAGGCGCCGTTTACTTTCCCGGGAACTCAAATTAACTCTATACACAATTTTATCTAAGGAGGTTACAGACGGAGTTACTTTATCGTTTATAATATTAGTATTGATTATTGTCTATTATTAATTTTTATTATATATGTGCCCGAGTTCGTCCGGAAACGGAGCAATGATAAACAAACCTTAGATTTACTTATTCCATTTAAATAAATATATTATATAATATATAAACAGTATACTTCAGTTAGAATTGTAATTTGCCGATAAAAATTTTCTCTATTTTGTTTACGTTTTTAATTTTTTATTTCTTATACAGCCTTAGTTCCGCTCTAAACGGTCAGTAAATTTTTTCCGGTCTCTAAAATTCATTCTTTGTTAAATCGTAACTATTTAGTAAATTGCAATCGAGAATCCTTTGTTTTCTGCACGTCTACGGCTGCTGCTCTTCAAAATGAGACCGTAACTGATTTTTTTTATGTGCAGCTAATGTCCCATAGTCACTGTGTAAGATTTAATTCCACGTTGCAGCTGTAATTTCAGTGGATCATGATGACAAAGTAAAATTCAAGCTTGATAATAATTCTCCAATAAATATATTTCGCAAACCCTCGCAATCGTTTCATTATTTCTTATAATCATCAATCTTTAAAAAAAAAAAAAGAAATATTCCTATTGGTGCCCATCTTAAATATAATGCCACAAAAAAAACTCTCTGTAAGATTCGAATAAGTCGAATTGATCCTCAGTTACGTTTAAGCTGAGGTTAATTTTTGTGAGGAATAGTTGAAGTTGGATCGAAATAGAATCAGACACTTAACATAAATTTTATAAGTTAGTTGATTTTTCCTCGTTTCATTTCGGGTGGCTGGATACACCTGAGGCAGATTTCATCTGGATTATGGATTTCCCCATATATAAAACACGAAACCTCGCACAACCACTCTGTGGAACCAGCTTTCGCCGGCGGTTTTTCCGAACCGATACGACTTCAAGACAAGAGCGTAGGTACTCATTCCTTAAAGGCCGACAACGCACCTGCGAGCCCCCCGGTGTTGCAGATGTCCATGGGCGGTGGTAGTCACTTTCCATCAGGCGAGCCTCCTGCTCGTTTGCCACCTATAACATAAAAAAAAAACCAAATCTCAGTGATTCGAACCCACAGTCTTCGATTAACAATCACGTGTTAACTGACCACTCGCGAATTTTATATGAATATTAAAATTAATAGTAATACTGTAATAAAAGTTTTAATATACTTTGTTCAGCGGAAACGTTTTCGTAGAACTCAATCATTGCGTCGACACGAGAACTGAAGTCCATAGATCGCTACAAACATCTCAATACGACATGTTTACAGCAATTTTTGTCACACTCGAGGCATCTAACGGCTTAAAGTTACCCTTATAGCCTTTCCAATAGCCTTATGACTAAATCAAATACTCATTTTTTTATGATATAGGTAGGCGGAGCAGATAGGCCCCCTGATGTTAAGTGTCACTGCCGCCCATAGACAATGGCGCTATAAGAAATATTACCCATTCTTCACATCGCCAAAGCGCCACCAACCTCGGGAACTAAGATGTTATGTCCCTTGTGCCTGTAGTTACACTGGCTCACCCTTCAAACCGGAATACAACAATACTACTGCTGTTTAGCGTTAGAATATCTGATGAGTCGGTGGTACCTACCCAGACGGGCTAGCACGAAGCCCTAACACCAACTTAAAAACACAAATTAATTCGTTTAATAAAAAAAAATCCGTATCAGATATCGATAAACGCGAAAAACAGCTGATGTGATTACATAGTACTTACTATTATTTTAATTGCACAACGACAATAATCATTTTACGATAAAGGATTTAGTCCGATAAGTATGACGGACCGATTCCCGAATGTGAACCCGTAACGACCTTGAGATATGGAAGAACACCCGCACGATCCTCTCATTCAAGGTCATTTATCTCAAGAATGATATTCGCTAGAGTTGAGACCTGCGCGAGACTTGAAGTCAC
Source organism: Vanessa tameamea (assembly GCF_037043105.1). Taxonomy (NCBI): domain Eukaryota; kingdom Metazoa; phylum Arthropoda; class Insecta; order Lepidoptera; family Nymphalidae; genus Vanessa; species Vanessa tameamea. The sequence goes on from NC_087337.1 coordinate 5,229,453, forward strand.
ATTGCAGAGTATATTATGTATATTTTTCAAATTTTTAGTTTAACTTTACTACATAGTGTAAAACAATGTCGCTTCCCGCTGTCTGTCTGTCCCTGTGTACGCTTAGATCTTTAAAACTACGCAACGCATTTTGATGCGGTTTTTTTAACAGATTCAAGGTGAATGTTTTTATTTATAATACATGCATAATATAGTACTCTAACTCTGATAATTTACAACGTTTCTAATGTGATGTCGTAAATAAACACTTTTTTTTTGAGTTTACATTGCAAGCGCTGACTGAGTCCGACGAGATTAACTTATAAAGGTCTACAAAAAAGTCCTCGGTGGTATACGTCTATCTCTTGGGGATATAACCACAATAATCATTTTATCTTTTACTTTTTACGAAAAATAATTCTTTATTTACGAAGCAATAATCCTTATCCAATTAAGTACCTTAAATACATTGTGCTTTTAATATAGATCAATATGACCCTTTACAGCGTGTAATTTAAATGAATATTTTCGTAGATATTACAGATTTTAAATGCAGTGGCATAGCGGTTTGTATTGTCTAATGACAAAGAAGCTGTTATCGTTTTGTATAAAGACAGTATCGTTCTGTAGTATTATTTAGTATCAGCAACAAAGCGAAGCCGGGCGGATCGCTGGTTATATATAAATAATTAAATATTGGACAACATCACGTACATTACTCTGATCCCAATGTAAGTGGCTAAAGCACTTGTGTTATGGAAAATCAGAAGTAACGACGGTACCGCAAACACCCAGACCCAAGACAACATAGAAAACTATTGAACTTTTTCTACATCGACTCGGCCGGGAATCGGATCGGGACCTCGGATTGGCGTACCCATGAAAACCGGTGTGAACACTACTCGACCACGGAGGTCGAGGTATAAACAAAAAGTTAATCATCATTTTTTCGTGTACTCCAGTTGTAATTGTTTGAATGAAACAGTAACAGTTAATGATACCTACTCATCAGATACCAACGGTTCTGAATGTAGATTCTATCCAGAAGAACCGGCATGAGAATCGGTAGTGTCAGTAATGTCATATGAGACGTTCATTCTCCCAAAACCCCACCTCTTGAAAATATAGTCAAATCAAATCAATATTATTCAAGTAAACTTCACAACGAAGCGTTTTTGAATCGTCGATATTTAAATACTACCACCGTTTCGGAAAGCAGCCTCCAGCGAGAAGAAACGGCAAGAAACTCGCATAGTTGCTCTTTTCAAATAAACAGATTTACAATGCTGTTTTTTTACAATAATTACCGTCCTGTGATGGAACCCGAGCTTAAATTCAGGCGTTTTTTTTTTTAAAAATCTTTGTAATATATATAACAGAACTGTCTTGAAATCTTCTTGGTAGTATTGTGTTTTTGTTCTTTAAACGGCGTGTGAAATAATCAAAATGAATTTACGGTTGACGTCACAATAATTATACTTTGGTTTAATATACCTTACCAAAAAACGATGTTGGACATATATATAGTCAAAGTCAAAGTCAAAAATCTTTATTCAATATAGAAGTGTTTACACTTGCTTATTGATAGTCAAAAATCTACCACCGGTTCGGAGTTTAACACCTCGGACCTGAGAAGAACCGGCGAAAGAAACTCAGCGGGATATATTTTTTTTTCCATTTTGCATGTACAATAATAATTATATTTTAGTTATTTGAAGCAGCCTGGAGGCGATCATTTCATTCCCAAGGTGTGCAGTCGACTAAAAAGTCATTAGTGTTGTAATATCCTTTAGCACACAAACGCTCTTTAACGATTCTTTTGAATTTTATAATTGAATAATTTTGAACGTTTTCTGGGATCCTGTTGTAAAAACGTATACATTGCCCCAAAAAAGAGTTACTAACCCTGTGTAATCGGGTACTTGGAGTAACAAGTTTATTCTTGTTCCTAGTGTTAATAGAATGTACGTCACAATTTCTGGGAAAATCATTTATGTTTTTGCGTACATACATAACATTATCAAAAACAAATTGAGAAGCGACAGTCATTATTTTAATTTCTTTAAATTAATATTTATAAGAAACAATAACCGTTTAAATGTCCCACTGCTTGGGTAAGACCTTCTCTCCCTCTGGAAGAGAACGTTGGGAGCCTGATCCACCACGCTGCTTGTTCACCAATGCGATTGGCCGGATACACATGTGGCAGAATTATATCGATAAACACATGCTCAGGTTTCCTCGCGACGTTTTCCTTTACCGCCGAGCACGAGATGAATTATAAACACAAATTAAGCACGTGAAAACCAGCGGTGCTTGTGTTATGTTTGAACCCGCAATCGTCGGTTAAGATGCATGTCTTCTAACCACCGGGCCATCTCGGCTTGAAACCCCTGTAGGATTTGGAATAGTTTACACACTCGTGCCTCGGAAAGCTCGTAAAACAGTTAGTTCAGCGTTAAAAACTCTTTGAATTCGAGTCGGATTGCATTGCAGTTCCATCGTTTATGCCGAGGCATTGAGAGAGCGCCTGTCTTTGCACGCCTTCCGTTGAGATTAGCCGACGTGGCCAGGATCTGTTAGAATTATATAAGTATTTAGAAAAATCATTCTTAACTAAAGTAATAGAAGCCTTGCGATCACTATTTGATGACGCAGACTATAAACACGACCGTAAATAATTTTATTAATAACTCTTTTCATACGAGAGGAAGGCCTCCCGCTTCGCTTAAAAAAAACATCAAATATATATATATATATAACAAATGGTATATTTATTTTAAATTTTCCTATAAATATATACAAAACTCATAAAATGATTACACAAATAAATAATATTTAAGTGTCTCTCTGGATAAGTAGCTTTATATTAGAGGGGTTGTTATTGGCCAGTTGATCCTATTTGAGACTGCTCGTTTTTTGGACAACCTTTTTCTGTTTTTGCGGAACTTTGTCGAAATAAAAATGGATAGGATTACCACGTCATCGGATGAGAATTTCCGGACAATTCTATGTGACATGTATCGACATTATTATTACGATTATCTATTAGTTATTTTACTATTGTTTGTGGTCATCGTGCTTGCTCTCAACCGTGTTTTTCGTTACTTAACAAATAGGCGAAATTTGATTACGAATTTACGGGAAATTTATGAGTTCCTTATACATTTATGAAATATTCGGAAAATATGTATTTTGTAAGGTTTTCAATTTGACGTATTACACGATTTGCATACGTAAATGAGATATGATTCAAGATTCTATATTTTATAGAGGTTTTATGTATTCGATGAAAGAAGCATTTAATCTTTTAATAGTATTATAAATACGATAGTATGTCTCTCTGTCTGTTGCTCTTTCGACAATTAGTTCATTATTATATATGAAATTTCACGTTTTTTTTTAATATTTCTAGTATGGCAGACAGCACATCGAAGTCGCCAAGAAGCTTCAACGGACGGACAGTTCTGATGAAGAAGAAACTCCAGTGGTTGATGATAACAAGCCACCATCAGCGACTATCAAAGAAAACGGTGTTAATGGTAAGTGCAACTTAAGGCTCCAAAGTTTGTAGTTTATAAATTAATGTCGATAGATGGCGCTTATCTGTTAAACTTCAAATCTGAATCGCGCTGGCCAGATTTTTTTTACAATAACTATATAAGATTCTTAGAAAGTTTATGGTATCACTTGATGGTAGGGCATTGTGCAGGCCCGTCTGGTAAATACTACCCACTCATCAGGTATTCTGCCGCTAAACAGGAATACTTAGCATGTTGTGTTCCAGTTTGAAGGGTGAGTGAGCCAGTGTAACTGCAGGCACATGGGATATAACATCTTAGCTCCCAATAGGCACGGGCGATATCCGAATTTTGTGACATCGGTTGTGTAACGGATGTTTGGATTAAATATCGGTGTTGGCATCCGATTACCGATGTCGCCTTGTCTTTGTTTAGCTAAACATTGTACGATATGCGAGAAAGAGTGAACGGATATCGAAATCGGTTTATCATTCGCTTCATCTCTTTCTCACAGATGGGTTACTGTAAAGTTAAAGAGAGATAGGGCGAATATTTCATGATTTTGCGGGTTGATTGCGGGAGCAAACCCAAACAAGCACAACTGAATTTTCATGTGCTGAATTTGTGTTTATAACTTATCACGTGAAGGAAAACTGCATGTTGTGTCTAATTTCAACGAAATTCAGCCACATGTGTATCCAAACTGCATTGGAGCAGCGTGGTGGAATATGTCCCAAACCTTCTCCTCAAAGGGAGACGAGGCCTTATACCACCAGTGGGAAATTTACATGCTGTGTACTGTATGGCTACCGATATATGTAATTTAGTAGAATTTGTCGTTATTGGGAGATATAGTCGTAGTTGGATCACAATTAAATCGGTTACGTATTATTACCGTTATAGGTTAGTCGGATTGACCCCTAGGTCAGGTCACGCGTTCATAACGAACAGAAACAAGTATATATTTTATAAGTTTTGACGAGTATAAAGTCTAAAGATCAAACGTAAAATTAAACATGCTTGTGTTTTAAGAAAGTCGAAATTCACGGCTTCCTCTACTATAATATGCATGTGTTATCCATACGAACCTTCCTCTTGAATCGCTCCGTCTATTGACGAGAACCTCGTTAAAATGCGTTGCGTAGTTCAAAAGATTTAAGCGTAAAAACGCCGAGAAGCGACTTTGTTTTATACGATATATAGAGATGGCTGCAAAGTGATTTGGTTAATCGATTTTTCAAACTGATGAGGGAGAAACAGATCTTTAAAATAGATTGCTTATGAAAAATGTCGAAACTATATCGGCGCTGCGGGATGTCCACAATCTTGATGCCTTCGGGTTGTCATTAAAAAACACTCTAGTAATAAGATCAAGACCACGTTGTGAGAGTTGGTTGCGTGTCATTTTAGAAACACTAATGTCTAAGATTAAGACAAAAACAAAATATTCTTTCGAGCAGGCTCTTGAATCGTCATGATTATTAAAGCTACCGCCGTTTCGGAATATAGATTCTACCGAAAATATCCGGTATGGAACTCATTGGTTAATATTCTCCGACGATTAGATACAGTTTTTGTATTTTATTTTTATATTACCGGGTAGGCATATGACTCAACTCCACCTGGTGGTAAGAATAACTACTGAGTTTCTTGCCGGTTCTTCTTGTAAGAATCTACATTCCGAACCGGTGGTAGCTTCACTCAATATAGTTGGTTAAATGACGATTCAAAAGCCTACATGAATAAAGTATATTTTGATTTGATTTGGTAACACGTGAGTTGGTAGAGAATTCCCATTTTAATTTTTGTGATAAATAAAAGTGTTGTCAAATTTCTTCGCGATGGAATTGATAACACAGCCATATAGATTATTAAAAATAAAAAAAGAATAACTTATCTTGCATGGAAATCAACGAATCCTAACTCCACGCTGTTTATCATTTACGTAATCCTTATCGGGTATTAAGTCGCATTAATCAAAGTTTTCTTAACGAGTGATTGAAAATTAATTAGCAAAGCTTGAGGGAGTTTATCATTGAAGTCAATTCTTGTCAAAATTGATTTTGAGGAGATTGAAACCGGGTTATACGAGTATTTCTTTACGTCTTGATATGTTTTCATTAGCCCTTGGGATTTCGCGAAAAAAGGAAGTCACCTATGACCTATACTTGGTGGTAGAACCTTTGCAAGCCCGTCTGGGAAGGTGCCACTCACTCATCCGATATTCTACCGCCAAACAACAGTACTCAGTATTGTTGTGTTCCGGTTTGAAAGGTGAGTGAGTGTCACAGGCACAAGGGACATAACATCTTAGTTAGAATTAAGGAACGGTTAATATTTCTTACATTGTCTATGGCTGATGGGGACCACTTACCATCAGGTGGCCCGATTGCTCGTCCGGCAACCTGTATCATAAAAAAAACCACTGGGTTAAGACAAGAGGTCTCCTTTCTGAGAAGTTTTGGAGTTTATACTATCACGCTGCTCCAATTCGAGCTGGTAGCGCACACACGTGACTGATTTGTTGATGTTTTCTGTCACCGACGAACACGAGTTGAATTTTTTTTTTATTTACTTTACAACATCCACGGGCTCACAGTTGCCCGTGCCTTTTTTTACATTTTATTTTTATAAATTGTGGCGTTATTTTATATTTTTACTGAACATCAGCAGATCTTCGCTGGACTTCGACCTTGTCGTCTTCTTGGAAGACGTGGCCCACACTGACATTTTTTCAACAAAAATTAATCACATGAAAAGTCAGTGGTCAATGTTCGGTTAAGATTCACGCGTTCAAACCACTGGGTTACATGGGTTTACGTGTCATTTCAAATTGAACTGGACCTCGTCTTCCCGCAGGTACGAAAACGAGCGTGATCGAGCGACAGGAAATATTGGGTCCTTCACCAGAACTCAACTATAAGAGGAGTGCGAGCCAGGAGCGTGTTCATAATGGACACACAACGGATCCTGGGAAGCTGGAGGTACGGAAAGTTGAAGTTTATATTTAATTTGTGCAAGCTCGCCAAACAGCGATGCTTGGTAATGTTGTGTTCCGGTTATAAGGATCTTGGTTCCCAAGGTTGGTCACACATTGGCGATTGGCATTGGCAGTTGAATGTGTGATATGTCTTACGATGCCTATGTTAATAGGTGTTGGTGACAATTGACCATCAGGTGGCCCGTTTGTCCGAATTAACTAAAACAGAATTAGAGGATTTAATAAGTTTTTTTTTTTATTTTCAGACGAATTTAGAGTTCCATCTCCATCATTGTATGGACCTCGTCAGGGCCGGCATGGAATCGATAATCGAAGACCAAGTGACGTCGGTCTTCGAAGCTGAGGAGCTAAGGAGTTGGAATCTCCTAACGAGAACTAACAGGTAGATGATCAGCTTTACATCTTAGAACAGAATTAAGGTTTTTGCGGAAGTTTAGAGAGGTGATGATTTCATTCTTGAAGGACTTGTCAACTGTTTAGGACATATTGCATTGTACAAGTGTGTGTATTCTTCATTCATGGGGGTGGGGGGGCGATATCAGATAGATTGAACCCGAGTCCTACTCAACTCATTTCAGCTCTTCTACTATCAGAAACAGACAAAGCATCTTAGAATTTGCGGTTAGTGTCGAAGAGCATCATTGGTGCGATAAAACAATGTTGAGTTTTTCTATCCAAAAATTCTCAGTAACAGCCCGGTGGCTGAAAGTCGGAGGTGTGTACACTCCCGTTGGTTCTGAACTCCTTCCAATCGTGTTGGAATTTGCGTCCGATTGGATTATGAGACGGAATAGAGAGGGCACCTGTTGTGTTGTCTGTGTTCACACCTGGACTAGAATATGTCCTGCGTAGTTGACTGGTCTCCCTTAAGATTGGTCACCATGGTCATATCACTCGCAAGGACAATGTAAACGCCAAAGTTACCTAATTGTGAAAAAATATTTCATTGTGAATGTTTGAATTCTTACTAAAATCTATATCTAAAAATATGTATCTATACAAATTCCATGAGTTGAATTAATAGAGAACAAAATGCTTACATCTCATTGGCCGAGAAGCTCAAACGAATCTGACTCGTAAGACTATCCCAAAAAATGATTGGCCAATAAAGGTTACGCGTATTAACCAATGAGAGCTCACGATTTTCCTCTAGGAGCTAATTTCGTGGAATGTATTTCATATATTTATAATATATTAAATTTGTTATTAAATATGTTTTCAGACAGTACGAATTTCTAACATGGCGCTTGACGATCATATGGGCGATGGGTTTCGTAGTGAGATACTTCTTCCTACTACCCCTCAGGATCCTGATCTTCGTCATCGGGGTGAGTCACATAACATAACGCCCTGTAGAATAACAATTGACAAAAAAAAATCAAGAGATTATTTAGAACAGCCTGTATAACTGTGTCGTTAGTTTAACGTCTATTGAGATCTGACATACCGTCTAAAAAAGATGGCCGATACATTTGTTTTCGATATTTATCGTTATCAATAAAACTATTATTAATAGTTAGTTTTGAAATTGACAAGCGGAGTTTTTTATTTTAATAAGTAATTTGTTAATAAAGGAAATGATATATTGTAAATATCATTGATACTCAATAGCCAATGACCAGGGTAGTGGCCAGGGAAAACGTTTTTAGAATTGTATCCTTAGATCCGGATATTATAACTGAACAACTAGCTCAGTCAATCCCAAGGATGCTCCACTATACTAACGTTTTACTAATAAAACAATTAGGTGCCACTGGTAACCATATTTATTCAAAAAATTCCCAAATTCTATATGCAAACAATTAGCGAATCTTGCCATCGCGATTTAGAATTATCTACAATTTGACATAACGCCATCTAGTATTTATAAGTTGAAATATATATGTACATTAATTACGTATACAATTACATACAAACAAATTTGTCCTCATCATGATTTTTTAATTATATTTTGGCGGACGAACGAATGGGCCACCTGGTGGTACGGTCACCACCGCCCGTAGACAATTCCTTACATCGCCAAAGCGCCACCAACCTTGGGAACTAAGATGTTATGTCCCTTGTGCCTGTATACACTGGCTCCCTCACCCTTCAAACCGGAGCATAACAACTCTGAGTACTGCTGACTGTCGGTAGAATATCTATCCTTTCATGTGTGACTTGAGTGATGCGCGTTCGAAATAAATATCGACATTTTTTACTGATTTAATTACATTACGAATCTATTTTATTTTTATTTCTAAATAAATAACAATTTATCAAAATTAAATCATGTTTATTTAACACGATTATTAAAACTGTTCATTAGCACCGCTAATAAGTCTTATTAAAGATTTCATGAGTATGTCAGTTCTCAATAATCTGTTCAATTTTTTTTTTGTCTTTTTTTTATCTGTGAAAGACACTAAAGATGAACTTTAACAAGGTGCGCGAACCCGCGACCTTTTTACAATCCTACTTAAACACCTGTATGTTTTTACTATTGAACCAAAATTATGACATAATTACATACGAATAATACATACAATTAAATAAGACGTAGACTGTACCGATAGCACAAAAATGTTCAATTTTTTTTTTTTCTTTTTTTTTTTTTTACGGTTCAATCTGATATTAGAATGGTGAAAAAGAGTAACTAATAAGTATCTTGCGGTTCTTCTCGGTAGCATCTGCTTTACAGTGGTAGCTCTAAATCTAACTCTACACTGTAACGTGACGATTCGAACGTGCCTTTATGAGCCTACTTGGATAAAGAATATTTCGATTTTGATTTGATTTTGAATAACGGATCCGTCGCGTTGGTTACGTCTCTCAACGCTCGGAATATGTATACGCTTCTTTGGAACGAAGTTCCTTAACGCGACTTAAAGTAGATTGAACTGGCAGAAACCGTAACGTAAGGAAAAAAAACATTATGCCCCCTCTACGCGTCCTTTCTGTCTCCTGATATTGTATAAGGTTTTATATAATTATCTTTTTAATTCCCACGGAATTTTTAGTAACCATTTTATTGTAGTCATTTCGTTGTTGATCTATTTCATTGTATCGTATCAAGCAACTTCGTTCCAACCGAGTGTTCCACGATCATAAACTTATTTTTAACGGACAAACGAATGATTATTAAATTGAAGATAAAATATGATTTAATATACGTGTTATGGTTTTATTTCCATCGATATATTTTATTTTTATTTTCATTAGGACAACCAACAGTAGATATCAATATCACATCGAAAATAAAAAATAAAAAATTACATTTCAAAATTATCAAGGCAAAAGTTGTACCACTTACAGGAAGTGGTAGAACGCCGTGCACTATCATATTACAAAACGTATGCATTGAAAACGTGAATTAAACACAAGCACAACAATAACCGTATGATTAGAATTGGGCACAGATACAATTCTTTATTTTTCGATTAAATCGAGGGCGACTATCGTGACGTACGTCTGAATGTTTCGCTTTAATACTGATGGTGGTGTACAACACTGATAATCTCGATATGGTGGAATTCCTACCTGGTTGCGTTTTATATAATCAGGTATAAAAGATGTGGCTCATATTAAGGGAACTGATGTGAGGGACGTTTAAATAGAATTTTGATAAAAAGTTCCGGACAGTCAACAATGTTATCATAAATCGACTTATTGATTGTATGTTTGTTCATAAATGTGATTATGTCGTTAATTAATTATTTAAATACATTTCGATATTTATATTGTAATCGAATTAAATTAGCATTGTGATTATTACTCGAAGAGGTTATGGGATGAGGTTTAATGCAATTTTTCGTTTTTCTTGAGTTAATTCTTTAATATATGTATATATTTCTTTTTTTTTTTTAATTTAAATAATTATTTGGAAGCTCTAATTGCTTATAATTAATAAAAAAATATAATTTCAACCCCGCTGTGCTAAAACTACCCAGTTAAATATAAATATATAAGTTTTATTTCAATTTTTTTATTTTAAAATATAAAATAAACAATATAACACGGCAACACCAGGTATTCACGATGATAACGTCAATGTCGCTCATCGGAGTGTTGCCAGATAGCAGATTTCGTCGTTTCCTCGGCGCCCTGGCGTATAAAATATCGATACGGACTCTAATGCGGGGCATGTCGTGCGTCACGAACTTCCACGACACGCAGTACATGCCCCGGTCGTACGGTTTCTGTGTCGCAAACCACACGAGTCCGATCGACGTCGGCGTTCTGAGTATCAACACGTGCTTCTCCTTGGTAGGACCGATTTTCTCAGTGTCGCCAGCCTGGGGTTGATGTGCTTATGTGTCTGTTAATTTGATATTTGTTAGTTTTTAAGTTTTATTTGTGATTTGGGTTGAACTTGAATTATTTATATTATATCATATTTAAACAATCAGCGTTCGCGATAATCTAATATTTTGTATATATATATTTTTTAAATATATAGTATTTAAATTTTGAATAATGTAAAGTCATAAATGTTACAACTGTAAGACAGACTGACGCTATATATATTGTAACATTTTTTTCAATAGTTAACTATGTGCCCCGTATCAAGTTTAACCTCATATCACAGTATGCCCCATGTCAAGTTCGACTTAATATCATATGCCATATCCATCGATCATAGGTGTGGTGGTTGATCGTATGCACCGCGTGCGTTGGTACCCTACCGGACGGTAACCTCAAGCAGCGTGTCAACAACGCGCTATCCGTCGTCTGCTTCAATTTCCTATCACGTTGCATATCGGCCGTGATAACGTATCACAATAGCGACCATAAGCCCCGTAGCGGGATTTGTGTCGCGAATCACACGAGCCCCATCGACGTTTTGGTGTTGATGTGCGACAGTTGCTATTCGTTGGTGAGTCTGTATATATGTTCAAGGAGCAGCAGTGGCGTCCACATATATGTATATAAAATAGCTGAAGAGTCCGTTTGTTTGTTCGAAATTTCATTGTATTTAAGTTCAGTTAAAGCGAGTAAAGCCGCGCGAGCAGCTAGTTATGATCAATATGAACGCTACTGCTGTTTTGACTTAGTAAAGTTCAGTTTAAACTTGACTGTAGATTACATGTAAGTATTTTATGACTTAGTATCATATCAAAAATCGTATCTCAAGATGAATATTTACTATTTTTTTTTTTTTTTTAATTCAAATAAATTGCATTAGAACAGTAGAAATTTTGTGTGCGAACGTATTCGATACTCACTTTAAAACACGTGAGTAATCAATTGAGGGATACGTTCATCAAAATAGTGTGTTCAGATTAGCCCAACTGAGAACTAAAATGTCTCAATAAGGTCGTACGTTTTGTTTCAAGTCTAGTACTACTTCGTACTAGTTTAAAGTCTAAGTTCTCTAATCTCTGTAAAATCTAACTAATCTAAGCACTGTAAAGTCGAATGCGATGGTGGTTACGATCAATGACCTTGAAACAGTGATGGTCTAGCTTAGATGAAAAGTTTTAATGGTAAGTTTTTAACGTTAAGATGGGACCTTGTGATGTCTAGTATAATGTCGGTTATATAATGCTTGTCGAGGGATGCATGCTAGCGTATTTACTATAAGCATGTTTAATCACGGGGCATTTATTCACCCATATATGATCATTGTATCACAGAGTAAAACCATCAGGGGCATAATGTTGTAAAGTATTGGCATAATTCCATCAGGGGCATAATGTTGAAACGTATAGACATAATTCCATCAGGGGCATAATGTTGAAACGTATAGACATAATTCCATCAGGGGCATAATGTTGTAAACGTATATCGAAACTAGTTAAAGACATAATTCGGTATTTGATTTATTTTTATGTTACAGCTAATCTCAGAAACTATTGAACGATATTGATTAAATACTTTTGGCGGTCGTTTTTGTTTTATGAATGACCTTTGATTCTTTAATTCCTGTACTTAAAGACTTAAAAAGTTAATATGATTTCAAGTAAGTGGATAAAATAATATATACTCGTGGAATTTGAAACGAATCCGTGACGCCGTCGCTAAAGGCGGCGACTTTAAAGTTAATATTATCACATTCGAAAACATACTAACGGAAGCTTCGTAATAATAATGTTGATAAATCCAATACAATGAGGTAACTCAAAGATTTGCATCTTTCGTCGAATACAAAGGAGGCTTCCACTCCTTGAATAATGATATACTTATCAACACCCGACAGACATTCTGACTAATTAACACTATTGAGTTCTTTTCTTAATCTTGTTCAGTCTCTGTTTAAACAAACAAGTCGTTTAAACAAATAGGCCCCGACATATCTTACTCTAACGTAGCCTTCTGGCGTAATATCAAATATATATTACTCAAGTCTCGACCAATCAAAAACAAAGACATTTGGACATAGACAATTATAATTTAACTACATTTAATAATATGACACATTCCTAACATATATATATCTGTGTAGTGTACGTACGCCAATAGTTGTGGCGTTCGGTCATATAATATAGTGTTAACGTCTAATATATATATATGATTATATGTATATAAAGAATACTAAAATTAATTAATTCGATGTTTTAGCTTGTTCACGATTTGTTGAATTTGAAAAGATAATATATATTTAAACTGTCGTGTGAAACTAGTTGCTATTGTGTTAGGAATGCTCGTCGCCCGTCATCGTTTGTCTGTCGGTCGTTAAATACATAATAACATTCTGTAACATAACAATAAATATTTACGTCTGTTTTAAATGTAGTTTTTCGTTCATTGTTCGTTAATCGAATACTTTACTACGAATTTGTTTGAATTTACGGTGTTTTCAGATCGGTCAGCGACATAATGGTTTTCTAGGGCTCTTACAGAGAGCTCTGGCTCGGGCTTCGCCCCATATTTGGTTCGAGCGATCAGAGGTCAAAGACAGGCATGCGGTAGCGAGGAGGTTCGTACAAATATATATATATTTTAAACATAATCATAATAAATAACAAACAGCCTGTAAATTTCCCACTGCTGGGCTAAGGCCTCCTCTCCCGTTGAGGAGTAGGTATGGAGCATATTCCACCACGCTGCTCCAATGCGGGTTCGTGGAATACACATGTGGCAGAATTTCGTTGAAATTAGACACATGCAGGTTTCCTCACGATGTTTTCCTTCACCGCCGAGCACGAGATGAATTATAAACACAAATTAAGCACGTGAAAATTCAGTGGTGCCTGCCTGGGCTTGAACCCGAAATCATCGGTTAAGATGCACGCGTTCTAACCACTGGACCATCTCGGCTCTTTTTTATACGTTTTTAAATTTATTTTGTATTGAGTATTATATTTCTTTGTAATAGTCTGTTAATGACTATTCCCCCCTCCCCTTGTGAGTTGAGATCCGGAGACAAACACGTTGTAGGTCTTTTGTCACCATCAAGCTTGAGATGAACAATAAACATAATTACTTAAAACAAATGAATATTTAGTGAACCGATAATTTTATCTACTCATTACCTATTAAAGTACTTTTCGTCACAATGAAAATATTCTTTATTCGAATAGACTAAAGAAGGTTTCGCCTAATGTACAGTCAAATATATAATTAATTACGTATTAATTACGATATTTTACTCGACAGATTAAAGGAACACATATCGGTACCCGACAATCCACCGATCCTGATCTTCCCCGAGGGCACGTGCATCAACAACACATCCGTGATGCAGTTCAAGAAGGGTAGCTTCGAAGTCGGCGGCACGATATACCCCGTCGCCATTAAGTGAGTCACGGATTGATATTTCTTGTTTTTCTATGTATCAATAGCTTGGCATAGCTTTAGATGAGCTAATATATTTTATCTTTTTTGAACTACTCGTAGTGTTTAGGGAACAGGGGCAGCTTGGGCTGTAAATGTTTTACTGTAGGTCATTTTAAGAATTTATTGTTTTAGAAAGCGTTTAATAAAACTAAATAAAAATATAATATGTATTGTGTGTACTGTGTTGAGCGTTGTACGATGTGACGTCATGAAATGAAATAGGCTATTTGACTGGTTTTTAAAATCCATTTTATATTATTTAGTAGAGGTTAAGGAACCCAGTAAATGTTGTTTTTTTTTAAATTCTATTACATATTTGCTGAAAAATATCAAATTAAAAATTCCATATTTAAATAGCGCGCGAAAACACTACTTTGACAATATGGCGCTGCAATGGGGTCGGCGACGTCACTTGCCTGTATTGTAATCTGTGGCACATATAATCCACATACAGTAGGCAAACGAGGTTAACGAGCGAGTGACGTCATCATAAGCCCGACCAATCAGGATCGCTTTGTGTCACGTGACAAACGTTTTAAAAAGATGCATTTTTATTTATGGATTTTTGAATAAATTAATTATTATTTTCGACTTTCGTTGATAAATAACCATTTTTAACTTATAATACATACTGATTACAATAATTGACACTTTATATTTCGCATCGTCAAGTAGCGTATTGTCCGTCAACATTAAGACTTTAAAAGTAACAGCACGTTAATATCCCATTGTTCATACATACATAACATAAACAGCCTGTAAATTTCCCACTGCTGGGCTAAGGCCTCCTCTCCGTTTGAGGAGAAGGTATGAGCATATTCCACCACGCTGCTCCAATGCGCGTTGGTGGAATACACATGTGGCAGAATTCCGTTGAAATTAGACACATGCAGGTTTCCTCACGATGTTTTCCTTCACCGCCGAGCACGAGATGAATTATAAACACAAATTAAGCACATGAAAACTCAGTGGTGCCTGCCTGGGTTTGAACCCGAAATCATAGGTTAAGATGCACGCGTTCTAACCACTGGGCCATCTCGGCTTTGTTCATAATATAGTCCTATTCTCTCGAAGAGAGTTTGTCTTTATTCTATTAGGTGGTTTCAGTGCGTATGGTGCATATATCGGGTCTAAGATTTCTTTCAATACAGGCAAGTTTCCATTAGTGGTGCTCGAACACGTAGTCCTCGGGTAATATTGGTGTCCAAAGTACTAGGCATCTTGACTTTTAACTTTAACTATACGTAAAATATTTTAGCTATAAACACCCTGATAAAGAATCAAGCCCCCAGGCTGCAGCATCTTGATAACCAATGATTATCTGCCCCAGAATTTAAAGACAATATCTGCCCCTAAAAAAGTAAAACACCATCTGCCCCGGAATATAATAATAAAAACGACGTTTACAGATACGACCCCCGCTTCGGGGACGCGTTCTGGAACAGCTCGCGCTACGGGATGCTGCACTACCTGCTGAACATGATGACGTCATGGGCCATCGTGTGCGACGTGTGGTACCTGCCCGCCATGCACCGCGAGGCGGGCGAGGGCGCCGTGGACTTCGCCAACCGCGTAAAGGCCGTCATCGCGCGCCGCGGGGGCCTCGTCGACCTCATGTGGTGAGTGCGGGCCACGTTACGGCAAATGGCTGGGTTGGATGGCACTACCAACCTTGGGAGCTGAGATGTTATATTCCTGGTACACGTGGTTACATTGGCGCATTCGCCCTTCAAAACGAAACAACAAAAAAAAATCATAATCAAAATATACTTTATTCGAGTAGGCTTTTACAAGCACTTTTGAATCGTCATTTAACAAACTATTTAAAGTAAAGCTACCACAATGCTATGTATTGACGCTTGGCGCTATATAAATTACAAACATTTCGTTTATTTCTACATAAGACCCAACAATATCCCCTGCATTTTTTTTTCTCGCTGGAAAATCCCCCACCTGGAAGTGGGGGGGGGGGTATGTGGGACTCGCCGGTACACTGGAATACCCACTAAAAAAAACCAGCGGTACCCTCTCCGTCTTATCGTGACAAATATAAACTCTAACCTAACCTAACCGCCATATTATGAACTATCGAAATTTTATACGTTTCATTGTAAGTCGAATAACCGTTGAAAATCTTTCGACAGTTTACAATTGCCTGTGATAGATAGACTTATTTATATGTGTGTGTGTGTTGTGTGTGTGAGAAGTAAATACATTGTTCTCTTTCTCCTCCAGGGACGGACAATTGAAACGCATGAAAGCTAAGAAGGAATGGCGCGAGTTACAACAGGAAGAGTTCAGCAAACGATTAAAAGGGGAGTAAAAACGGGCCGTTAAACGTAAGTGTCGACTTCGGGATGTTTAGTCCTATCTCTGTCTCACTCCAACATAGCGTGTTAGAAGAGAACGGCAATATATATATCGTTGAAGCGTTTGTACATACATTTATATATAAAAATGAAAGTGAATTCGATAAAGAATATGATGTAATTAATAAATAGTGACTTAAATTTTTTCGTTAGAGTGTGTTTACTTAAATCCGTCTCGCTCTCTCGTCAGTGATGTTGCATTCGAACGAGCGAGATGGCAACGTTTAACTAGACACCCGTCTAAATGTGTTTCGATGAAATTATTGTAACGTTTCGATTTCGTGTAATTTGTACGAATTGTAAACAAAGATTCCGGTATTTTTGTAATAATTGTTCATATCATCGGTCGAATCTGTTGTTGCTCTTTGTATGTATATAGTAAGGCAGGCAGACTGGCAAATATTGGACCCGGTGGTCACCATCCGTTCAACTTGTCTATTTTTATATTCTTAGGATAAAAGAATTGGTCAAAAAAAAAAAACATTTATATGAATTATGTCTTTTTGTATACGAGAATCTATGAAAGTCTTTTAATTATGGCGACGCCCATTTAGTTTTGATGTCGAGCTCAGTTTGAGGAAGTATCGCGAGGTAACTTTGTTATCTGTGGAATAACCAACCCCAACCCACATTTAAACAACATAGCTTTTGACGTTTAATTAATCCTATAATCAATTTACACGTCGCCTCCACTTAAAGGGGGCTCGTCATGTTGAACTTCTGCCCCGTGCTAAAATACCCCCTTAAAGTCATTACGTCGTATTAAGATCACTGGCCATAATAGTCATTCAAACTTTCGACGACCTCCGTGGTCGAGTTGTGTGTACACCGGTTTTCGTGGCTACGCCACTCCGAGGTCCCGGGTTCGATTCCCGGCCGAGTCGATGTAGAAATGATCATTGGTTTTCTACGTTGCCTTGGGTCTGGGTGTTTAGCTACTCACATCGGGATCAGAGTGATGTACGTGATGTTGTCCAAATTTTTTTATAAAAAACTACCCAAATATATTTATGTATAACGTTTACGTAAAAATATGTCTGTCAATTAGTAAATGTTTGTGAGCGTCAACTATTCTTTGTTTACATTTTGTATTCATTATAATGGAAAATTCTCGATGGTTTTTTTAACATATGTTCCAACGACAGAAGTAGAGATATACAAAACTCAGATTTAGGAATGTCTCTGCTATGTTTTAACAGTATATCTATATCCACATAGCGACTTGTATCTGAATTCAATTTTACTCTGTCGACGTTGAATACGGTTTTTATTCACGAATCAAAACGTACCACAGATTATCAAGATGACCAATCATGCAATCTCGATGTCAAATTTTATTTATCTTTACGTCTGAATCTGTTTTACGTTATCGTGTCTTCGATGACACAATTTGACGTTTGCGTGTCACGTCGCCGACGCAAGAGTCCGGTCGCTGAGTGAATTCGTTCCTGATGCGTGTCAGTTAGATATGACGTCACTATGTCATTACAAACGTACAGTCAGCATAAACATGTTTACAGTTCACGTTGATTTCTGTGGAGGATACTCCTGTTGGTCCCGAGCATGAACTATTTGCGGTCGTGTTTGATTTGCCGTCCTGTCGGATTATGAGGGTGAGGGAATACAGAGCACCTGAGTTTGTGCACAGACTTGTGCTTTAATATGTTCGGTGTTGTCTTGTCTCCCTGTGTGTGATTTAACGTTCGGTCAGGATAACGTCAGTAGACTGAATTTGTTGCCACGTCAAAGGGACCTTCGTCCAATGCGTCACGGACCAGTACGTACTCCAGTAAGAAACTCGATACTCGCCGCAGAATACGAGCGTGTAATATCAGAATGTGATATACGACATTAACTTTAATAAATATAATATTAAACGTATCAAAATGGCGTGTGACCGTAAGTCAATTGTCAATGTTTCACGAGTGAGATTCGAAGTGATTTATAGAATCGCACTGCTAGTATAACGTTTCCTCAGCGTCCGGATATTGTCACTTTTGTCAAGTATCAGTTGCACGTGGTATATTTTGTTTTGTAATAATTACTTAAAGTTAAATTTAACGAAAATTTTGACACCAAATAATTGTATTAAAGTTACGAAACCCCAGGTAGGACGCCCAAGGCGGTTTACCAATTGTAATAAGTCTGTGTCATTCATTCATTCGATCGTTCGTTAATATGGAGAACGCTGAACTGAAATCAATCGTGTTTCCGGTATTATATCGTTTGCTGGGGGATAAAAAGGGGGGGTGAAATGATCGCTTTTAAATTATTTTCGGCATCTTTTTCCAATTTTTTCCGTCATATCGGTAGCTAATTATTTCCTTATATACATAGCATTTAATTATATGAAATATTAGTGTGAAATAAAGCTGCGATCACACTTGTGTGAATTTGTATCGTAAGTGTGTCGCAACTTTAATTACCCTTAGACTTAGTGGATAATTCCAAAAATATTTGTTTAATTTATTATTGATATGCAATCACAATTTTTATATAAACTGGTGTATATAAATAATTATTAAATATATGAATATAATATTCATTGTAACGCCAGAATTCAACGTGTTAAAATCTAACTTTAGAGGTCGATACGCAAATGTCTGACTTCAAAGTCATAAAATGTAGATTCAAATAAATATTAAACGAAATTACTTTTAATAAAACTGATGTATTGATGTACGTACGTTCTGTGTCTGTGATTTGAAATCAAATGAAAACAAGACAAATTTTCATTGAATAAAAGATCATCTGTCAAATGTTTTAATGTATATGTTACTGTGAAAGCTCGAGCTACGGTAAATCTTAAGATTTTCCAGTAAAACCTAAGATTTACCGATTATGAATGGTAAATGTCCATAAGACTTTGGGAATCGAACTTTTACCATCGTTCACTTGGTAAATCTTAGGATTTACGTGTTAGGTTAGGTTGGAATGGTAAAAGTCCGAAGAAGTCGTCCCTTTATAATAAATACTTACATTTACCAACTCATGTCGGTAAATCTTAGGTTTTCCTTAGTTCGAGCTTTTACAGTAAAATATACAGGTTAGGTCGTATAAACTTTGACATTCAACGTACTCAAAATAAAACTACGAACAATGATCTTTTATAAAACGTTATTTGTCCAAAGATATCTGTTTACGAAACGTTTCGAGTAAAAAATATAATTTGTCAGACATTTGGGAACGATCACAGAACAAATGACGAAAATGTATTTAATTTAAAATAAAGCGAAATAACTTAAATCGTTTTAATACTGTTGTAAATAATGAACCTGGCGTATGATATTGGCGAGTATACTGATCGTTAACACGTATCCATTGCATATTTATGAAATATGTAACAATATATTATCAAATAAAATTAGCATTTAATGCGTTTGTGTAATTACAGTTGCGTAATTCTAAAAACGCAATTATTTAATTGTAATCAGGGCCGGACCGTAAGTTTTGGGGGCCCTGGGCTAACACTACTTAGGGGCCCACCTAAGACATATCTGAACGTAGACTTGAATTAAATTAATTGAATGGGTTTGATTAATTGCAGGACTCGCAGCGCTGCAAACCATACGATCTGTTTAATTTATTAAAGTTATGTATTCGCATTATTGTCTATTTTTTTACTTTGACTTAGCTGGGGCCCCCTGAATCCACGGGGCCCTGGGCTAAAGCCCAAAAAGCAATACGGTAGATCCGGCCCTGATTGTGATTGATTATTACATTTGTGAAGGAGTAAATGTTTAAATCGTAATATCAGTGATAATTGTTGTGATTTACGAGTGTTTTGTATGCGTGTATTTTACCGGTTAATCTGTAATAATTTATTGTAAAATTAATTTATATTACAAATTATAAACGATTCGTTTTGTTTGAATTATATTAATAATTACGATATGATTACATTCGAAACTGGCATGTCTGGATCAAACTTGGATAGTGAATTTTAAACCAGTTCCACGCAAGGTGAGAGTTTGAACATTCAGCTGATTTTATAATTTTTTTGTAGACAAAGATTGCTCATTTAAAAGTATTCTTTAACGTGATATATTTAAGAAAAATTAAATTCATAATCACACGGTAGCTCTTACGAAAACTCTTGACTCTTCGACTAATCTTGAATGTCCATTGAACTACAGTCGTATTTCAATCGCAGTAGGAATGAAGATAAAGAAACCTTAGATTTACGTATTCCATGACATTTGTTAATAGCTCAGCTATATTGTGCACTAAAACCGTTCTGGTTTAATATATCTTTAATTATAATACAACACTTACACTTAACTACTTATTTCTACTTTAATTTTACTTCCGAAGTTCCGATAACAGCTTCGTCGATATTCAGAACGTATGAATATCATTGTCAATTTGCTGTCAATTGTTTTTTTTTTTGCTTTCATTCTCTGTGGCTGGAGTAGACTACGTCGATCAAATATGACAATATTTCAAGTAATTCTAGTTTAATGCTACGGACACTTTTGAATTGTCGTTTGATTAGCCAACTTATAAACAGCAATATTGATTGTATTCAAAAGAACCGAAAAAGGATCTAAAGGAGAAAGTTATCCTGAGGAATTTGAAGACATAATCGGAATCATTCAGGTTAAAAGATAATTTCTCTATCACATAACAATAAAATTAGCGTTATTTTAGCTTCTGTGGTCTTTTTCATTGATTTTTATAAGAGATTTCACTAGTCTAGGATTTAAGGGGGAACCCATATAGACGAATAAATTTACACCAATTTGCTTGAAAAGGATATTCATATCATGCCTTAGGCCTAAACTTTAACGCAAATTATTTGTTAGCTAATAAAATTACATCTATCAACAAAAAATACAGCTACCAAATTTTAGCGGACGATAAAAAAGACTTAGTGTGTACCCAGACTAGTGAGACTTGTGTCAAATGTGTGGCCGCAGCGTCACCATTAGTACATATTAAAAACAAAATTGTTGGTATAAGTTAGCATTTAATCGTTTTTTAAATTAGCATCCACTTAAATTTTATAAGATGAAAAAGTATTGATCTAGAGAAAAATGGCTTATGGCACTATATTTTTACAAATACTAAAAATATATATATATATTTTCCGTATCTATTTGTACAATATAGTAAATGTACATTAAATTCAATTTATTTTACTTATTTTAAAAAGAGCAAAAGATTTAAAAAAATATTTCAAATTGTTTTCAGTGCGCTTATTTTTCCCGCCTTTTTGAAGTTATCAACTATGACAGTTTGACTGTCAAAATACTGCACGCTCATTGGTTGACGATAGCGTCATCAACTGGAAACAACCATTCAGATCAAAGTGAATCAGTTATTCTGACCAAACGATCTGATCTTTCAAAGAACAAATTAAAAAACAAAGTATTTGCTCATTTGGTTTTAAGTACTATAGATTTAAATTAAAATTTCGTTAAAGGAATTGTAACGTTAATATTTATAACGGTTTTCACTCATAATTTCGTTAGTTTTTGAAAGGGTCTCGTCATGTTATCATAGAACGGGTTTAGTTTTTCGTTAGTTATTTGTATTTGTGTTTATTTGTTAATTTATTGTGTGCTTCGGGAGTTTCGTAAACTGGCTACGATTTCTTTTGTACTGGAGTAAACGGATGTATGTCTCTAAAATGTATTTTATTTACCACCCTTTTTTAAATAAACAATACAAATGAACTGTTTTTTATTATATGCCACCTGATAATGAGTGGTCACTGCCGTTCATAGTCACATAGCTAACGCGCCACCAATTTTGGGAACTAAGATTAATTATTCAAGTCAATCGTTATTACACTGCCTCACTCACCCTTCAAAACAATACTTAGTATCGCTGTTTGAATAAATATATGATGAGCAGATGGTACCTAATCAGACGGGCCTGCACAAACACCAAGTTAACGATATATGAAAATAATCAAACGTATAAAATTAAACTCTATAAACTATTTTCCTACTAAAATTTGTATCAGTAATATTATTTACACTGTAATTTTCCTTTTCTAATAATTTATACGCAGAAAAATGTTATAATTAATACTAAATTTTTTTATAAGCAATTGTGAATACCTAATTAATTTAACGATAATCCTATATCAATTAAGTTAAAAATTTCTAGTTAATCTCAAATTTCTATATATTTATGCCATAAATATTGTGATATAGAAAACAATAGACCATAGACAATCGGAGCATAACTTCTTGAGTATTAATTTTAATTTGTGTACTTATTAAACTCGCGAATATTTCCCTATATAATATAATTAAATATAATTGTAACGGTGGCCTGAGTTGAGCAGAAAACAGGATGTGAGAGTGAAGGGAGTGGGTATTTGACAGCTGTCAAAATATATTACAATTTGTGATCTTGATAGTTGATAGACAAGGTGACAGTTTGCTTGAGAAAAACAAAATAATTACAAAAACAGTTTATATTGATTTATCAATCTGCATACGAAATTCTATAACTATAAACGCAAAATTATCTTTTACGTCATTAATATGACTCATAAAATTAAAGCTAACCTAACCGCTCCAAAATCGAATCACATAAATAAAACACAATTAGCGAAAATATCAACAGCATTTATTATATATCAAGAATTTATATCTTAAAGCACTTTAATTACAATCATAATATATACTCATACAGTATTAACATACATTTTAATTTTAGAACTCATCATTTTCAAACGGATGGTACTTGTGGCCCAGAGATCTGAAAAGCAAATATATATTAATTTTATAATTATATATATTTAGTTGTAGCAATATATCTATATGTCGGAACAAATTTAGATTTGATATCAATCCGCAACAAAACAATCAAAGCGTCAATAAGCCGCCTAGCGTGTAAAAAGTCGCAGGATCGATCCTGACCCTTGGTCTACTGTCTTGGTCACTCCTAACACAAGCGATAAGCTTAAAGGGGTAAATAGGAATATCAGTAATTCCTTAATTATGGTCAGGTGTGGTGTACTCACGCAGTCATCGGCACGAACCGTCCGTTGCAGTCGAACGTGTTGATGAGCTGGACGTCCTCGGGGGACAGTTTGAAGTCGAACACGTCGAAGTTCGACGCGATGCGAGACTTGTTCACCGATTTCGGTATCACGATGTTCCCACGTTCGATTTGGTATCTGAAAACAATTGTTATTTTAAAATCGGACTCATCGGCTGATCCTGAAGGTTCCGGGTGTGACTACTGAGTTTCTTGTCGGTTCTTCTCGGTAGAATCTACATTCCGAACCGGCGGTAGCTTTATTTAATGCAGTTATGGAAAATTACGACTCAAATACTTGTAAGAGTCTGCATGAATAAACTATACTTTGATTTTAACTTCCCATCAGGTTATGAGAGAACCTGAACCTTAACTTAGATCTTTATATATCTTACGCAATTAACAATACGCCATTGAGAATGACCAGTTAGGTCAACCTCTCAAGTTTTCGGTTCATTGTATGGCTCTTCATGTTGAGTCTGATTGCCCATCGGAGTCTCGCACTACGACCGTATTTTGTCGCTGTCGAACTTCCGGTTACGTTTTTACACCGAGTCAATATGGATGGCAGCACTGTACGTACATGAAGTTCGTCGTAATTAATTCAGGTATCAAAATTTGGCATGGATGGAGTGAGTTGGAGAGATGGATATGACCGATCAGATGACGTATAATAGAGGATAGAGGAAGGAAAAGACAGGCTGCTCAAGACAATGTTCGCTCGTGCGGACAACTGTGTGTGCGGGCACCTCCACGGTACAGCACCATTACATGCTCGACTACCAGAGGGGCGTCTTCAACCTCGTGAGCTGTCGCCGACCACCTGCCCCGACGCCGGCATCGACGCAGACGCTTTGGAGCAACGATAGGACGACGAAACCACCGGACATGACAACCACACGGACTAGACGACCACCGGACAGGACACTGGGTCCACAGGATCCTGACACATTGGGTCAAAAAGAAAGGTCGCGGTAGCTAAAGGTACCGGGGAGGACCAGCCTGGGTAAGGAGGGCAACCTCGAGGCCCGTACCCCGCTTGGTCTAGGCCAAGCTGGAAGAACCCTACTATGTATATACAAACGACTACGACTAGTATTTATGTTCACGCACACAGAACACCCAAAACATATCCGAAATAGTTTCTATAATCACCATTTATTATCGTGATCGAAAGTCACCAAGAAGACATTAATAATATTTTATTTTTGATGTTAATCATTGGACATGACATCAGCCGAGCTCACCTGATGAGCACCTGTGCGACGGTCTTTCCGATCCTGTTGGCAATTTCCTTCAGTTTGGGATCGTCCATCAGCTGCGGGTCGTCCGGTTTGGCCCAGGGTCTGTCGGGGGAGCCCAGCGGGGAGTATGCTGTCAACTTAATCCCGCGAGCTTCGCAGAACTCCTGCAGACGCCTCTGACTCAGATATGGGTGACACTCCACCTAGAAACAAAGATTGCATTCCATAAAGCAAAGAAAAACATTAATGTTCTGAAATACCAACATAATAAAAAAAGTATATATATTTTGGCGCGAAGTTCTTTTACGTCTCCTCTAGTAGAGTGAAATGCCGGCTCAAATTACATATTTTTTTCAAGAAATATGACCCACTGCAGTGTTATAATTACTAGTAAACGAAAATAATTTCATTAATTTGGGCTCATTTTGTACATTCGGGCTCATTTTAACTATCATTTGTTTTGTATAGTGTCTCATTAATTATGTCTTAACTTACTAAGTTTAACTCAGTCTCATTGGACTCATAATTTCCTTAAGCCAAATCATTAAACTTACTTGGTTCATAACGGGCTTAATGGTTGCGTGTTCCAGCAACCTCTCGATCTGCTTCGAGTTAAAGTTGGAGATTCCCAAACTCTTGACGAGACCCTCCTTCGCGAGTGGTTCCAAAGCCTTCCAGGTGTCGACGTAGTCAACATCGGAGAACTGGATCTTGCCTGCCTCGTCGGCGGGGAAGAGTTCACCGTCTTCCTAAAAATCGTATTAATTTATTAATAAAAGTACAACAGCGAAATATATGTAGGAATCTCTTATATATTAATAACAGAAAATTAAAGAAGATTCTTAATTGCACTTTGCTAAATTGTTGCAATTTAAAAACCGGCCAGATAGAGAGCTACGGCTGTATAAGAAATACAATGAAAAAGTAAATTCCTATCGACAAACCCCAATTCAAAATGAACTAATGTGTACTTCATAATGAAAGGTTTCATCATTTCAATGTAGACGAGTGACTTGCAGTTTACAATGAAATTGTTAAATTAACTCTTGTTATATTATATATATGTTTTTACGATAGACAGTATATATCAACATTTATTTTGTAGATACTATATGGATATGTATGTATATGTTTCTTTTTAATGCAGTTTTATATAACTATGTGCATATATTGTTATATATTGTTAATTAATCTAATTACCGCCTTCATGGTTTTTCTGTTTGACCTAAAGGTTGACTGGCAGAGAATGCCTTCAGGCATTAAGTCCGCCTTTGTCCCATTAACTTTGTGGTGGTCAATAAAGCATTTAAATAATAAATTAATAAATAAATTAAATCAAATAAGACCTGTCATAGATTTTTAAAAATTCCTAACATTTTTTTTGAATAAACGCAAAGTTCCTCGGGAGACCCATAAGTATTTGGTTAAGGTCTTAATGTTGTATTAAGATATGAGCCAATAATTAATGACTCTGCACATCTACTGCTGTAATATATACAGCTATAACATATCATACGATGTGACTCAAATATTAACTTGCTCTCCAATAGTAATGTGTTACCTTGTACGCTTGCGGCCAGTGAACAAGATAAAGATCTAAGTATTTCAGGTTGAGGTTCTTCAGGGTCTGCAACAGAGCACCACGCACCAGGTCCGGCCGGTGGAATGTGTTCCACAGCTTGGAGGTGATGAAGAGATCCTCCCTGTTCAGATACAAGAAGGCATATAATTTTACTTGCTTGGTGGTAGGGCTTGGTGCAAGCCCGTCTGGGTAGGTACCACCCACTCATCAGATATTCTACCGCCAAACAGCAGTACTCAGTATTGTTGTGTTCCGGTTTGAAGGGTGAGTGAGCCAGTGTAACTACAGGCACAAGGGACGTAACATCTTAGTTCCCAAGGTTGGTGGCGCATTGGTGATGTAGGGAATGGTTAATATTTCTTACAACTTACTTACTTAAAAAAAAAACCAACACATTTGCGAGTACCTCTTAATAACCCCCTCGGCGATTTTCTCAGTGATAGCCTCACCGACTTCCTTCTCGTTTCCGTACACGAAGGCGCAGTCGATGTGCCTGTAGCCGACGTCGATCGCATCCTTGACGGCCTGAGTCACTTCACCGGGTTTCGACTGGAATTCGTTTTAAACGTTTATTGGAATGAAATCAATAATTCTGTCCCTTTCTAATTAAATACTATATAGCTGAAAAGGACACCGAGTTTCTTTAAACCTATGCTATGGACCAGAACCGAAACGACGAATATTGCTATTAAATGTTTTTAATTATAATACCGAGATAAGGTCAACGTATTGACAAGAAGCTTCGTAAAAAAATGCCAACGAGATAACCATCGCGTGTTAATTCAATGAAATAAAAATCAATAAATTAAAAAAGCTAGTATAATACAAAAACCGATGTACAATATAATTGTATTCCGTCCAAATACTGTCATTATAAGACATTCTAGAACAGAACGTCGTGTGACGTCATCGGTTAGTGTTTTGTCAACGCCTGTCAGTACCGTTAGCAAAACAATCGAGCGTTTTTTTTTTTTTCATTTCATAGAGGTAAGCGTTCTGGCTGATTGTGGTCATCACTGTCCATAGACATCAGTACTGCATGGCATATTAATCATTCATCGTATCACGCATGCGCTATCAACCTTGGGAAATAAACTGATATTTCTTAACTACCCACTCAACCATCAAACCCGAACACAACAATACCTGTTTATAGAATATCTGATGAATGGATACCCAGACGGACACTTAAAGTACTATATATAAAGGTTCTTGTTATAACGGTTGATAAAACATACAATTAATTTACAGTACTTGTGATAACATTTGACATAACTTTATATGTTATATCATAAAGGTGGCCTTGAAGTTCATTGTTACTTATAATATAATGTTATATAAATATTTTTTATATGCCACAATTATTTTCATTATCGAATAGAATAGTTTCGTTGAACTTAATAAATTTTATTGAATAGTTTAATATTGCTAGCTATTTACGAGCTACTCGCTCTCATCGGTCATTGCGTGATGTTATAGACCGTAACCTATCTCAATAAACAGAATAAATATATGCTGATGATTGTATTACATATATCGATTTTTAAACCTTTATCAGTACTCTCTTTCATACCAAAAGGCATTTGTATGCAAAATTACATCCTGCTAGGCTCGTCTTTGTGGGCAGTGTGTTGTATATTAATTGGTAATTTTCAAATTTTTATAGTATACTATACGGCCAGTGGACAAATTATCTGATAACAAACATTGTTTTTAATCCCAAATCAATTATATTTTTTAGTATATGCAAATGTATAAAGCTAGGGAATTGTTTTGGCATCAGGCAGTCGTAGTATAAAAGGCAATTAACATAAAATTACCCAACAACTTGGATGTTACAATAGCAGAGCAGTAAAATTTAATATGATCCAAACCACAGCAGCAAACATACCATAGAGTCAAATAAAAGGAACCAATATTGAAATTATTAGGACAGTACTAAATAGCTCCGAGCTAATCGATTCCAAAAATATATTTTCATAAAACAATGAAAATACAATGAACGAAACATAAAATGATTAAAATATAAATTGACTAACTCAAAGTCACATTTAACTATAAAGTTTGAATGTTTCATTGGTTTAATCGAACATAATTAATTATATAGTTAACTCTTAACCTTGTAATATATTTATAGTTATATACTTAGAATACTAGTTTTGCTATAGAATTGTTTATGGTTAGTAATTATGACATTATGCCATTTTAATTACATGTGATTACTGAGCTATCATTATTATTAAGTACTTTAATAGTATGACGTAAAATGGTATGAGTCGTGAGCACCTTAACTTGCACAGTAGTATATTTTTATATCAATCCTAGGTCTCGAGGTATGAAGGACCCAGGGTCCCCAGGGCTGCATGCCTAGGAATGCATTGATCTGTCAGTCAATACTTATGATACTATCATTACTTTGGGTGTTGGTAGATTGGTGTAAAGGTACAGCTGTAAAGTATAGCAATTATTGTATTTAAAACTAATATAACAGTAAGTCATATTTTTAAAATTTTAAACTCGAAACTGACTGAGGTTTTAGGACGAGATCCTACTTAACTTGTATTGAATAGTATATTCCACATTGTCATATATATTTGAATACTAAGACTAAGAATGATTAATCGTTTAAAGAGTTTCATATAATATTATTTAATTAAAACACAAATGAAATCATCAAAACTTTTGTAAATTGATCTCTGTATTACTTTCAAGACTTTTTAATATTTTGTATTGTAAGTTAAAATATAATTTACCTTCCAAGTTCCTAAACCCAGTATTGGGCACTCGAATCCATTTGCTAATTTAATTTTAATTACTTTAGACGCCATTGTACAAATTGAGTAATCAGAATTCGCAAACAACAACCGACCGGCTGATTTTATAATTATATTTTATGACTTCAGTTTTGTAATGTATCAACTTTAAAAGTTAGACATATTACAGTGTTGCCAGCACTTGAATATTAGTTTCAAAACTCTAAACCTCTTTCAAATTTAACTCAAGTTAACTTCAAATATATTATTTTAATCTTTTTTATTTTTATTCAAATTTTCTGATTAGTTATCTATCTAAATAGTTACCTGATTTAGAAAAAAATTCTGTTCGCCTTGCGTTACCTTTTTATTTAATATTAAATTATAAAGTACTCTTAAGCTAGCAGAGGTTAAATTTATTTTAAATAAAAAAAATGGTTAGTACGTATGGTTATATGGTATAATAATGTTATGAGAAATCAGTAGATTATTGAGTTATCTGTAACTAATACATAAATAAGATTACTATTACACTTACAGATATTTAACGGTTAAATAAGGCACTCCTTAATATATTTTCCATGTATACTAAGATAAATATATTAATAAATACGTATAAAATATACGTACATAAATGTATGCTTCTATACACAGATTTTGTACGTGTATTTTCTTTAACTAAGTTATTCTTATCTATCTTTAGACAGATTAGGATGGATAAAATAGGTAAGATTATTTATATCCAGCTACACAAATGAAGTTAATTCCTATGCTATGACATAATTATATTAACATCAATATCATTCAATTCAGAAATCCATTTTAAGTTATTGTTATAATAATAAAATTACTTGTAGTATTTTTAAAAATCAATAAATACATCGAGTTGTATTAAAATGAATCAAGATTTGTGATTCCTAGGTATATATTCCTTATACATGCTATAACATTTTTTTTTGTTTAAACATACCATTGCGATATTTAAAATTTTAACTAAGACCAACTGGAACATCAACACGTTTTTTTCGTGATTATTAACTATAATTATCTTAATTTAATTTCACAAGAACGAAATTAACTTTCATAAACAAAAAAAAATTAATTAATTATATTACTAAACCTATAACTTTAAATCTTAAGCTATTAACAAACAAAAAAAAAACTTACTTTCCAAGTACCTATTCCTATTTGAGGTAATGTTTTTCCATTACTTAATTTGATCAATGGAATTTTAGTAGCCATTTTATTTAGCGCGTAAACGTTGTCTGTCACCGACACTTAAACGTATTTAACGATCGACTTATCTTAACCTTTTGCGTTATCGATATTTCAAATATAATGCGAGTGTGCGACTATATCTGATATTTAAAAAAATATTGGGATTTTGCTGTACTGCCTCGACGTCTTATATAATATTTGTATTTATAAATATTAAAAAATTAAAAACAAAAAATGGTTTGTTTTTTTTTTAAAAGTTTTTTCTTATTATAAGTTTAGAAGAAAATTATCAGTCTTAATTATGAATAGATGATAACAAGGTGGTATTAACCCCGTTTGGGTAGATACCACCCACTCATCAAACTATTTACCGCCAAACAGTAATATTATGGTTCTGTTTCGATTTGAAGGTTAAATTAAACAGTGCAATTGCAGGCACAAGGGAGAATACCTCTTGATGAATTAACCGTGTATGGAATGGTTAATGTTTCTTATGTCTATTGTCGGTGGTGACCATGTATCAGGCCCATTTGCAGGACAGAATATACCAAGGGCATTCGAAGAAAAGAAAATTCTTTGTGTTATCGAAAACGTTTTACTTATCTTACTAATTAGGAAAAATTATAATAAATTTGTATTATTTGTATCAGTCATTTATTTAATAATCGTGTATCGAAATTTTATCGATTTTATGCAGGTTGGCATTTTTATGATTTACCCAGGGGCGGCGCTTACGTTGAATTGGGTATCGTCCTTTGCATGTCTGCCTATACTCTATTCCAACCATAAATGGAGGAAATCCAAATAAACAACATTTGACAGCAAATTGACGCGATATCATTGGTTAACACACACAGCTTAACACACAATATAAAATAGTTTCGGTTAAGTATTCATGCGATTTGCTAATAACTCAGCTATATTGTGCACTATTAAGAGTTTATGATTAATATATCTTTATTTATAATACAACATGATTGCACTAACCACTTATTTCCACTTTAATTTTACTTCCAAAATTCCGATAACAGTTTCGTCGACGTTCAAAACGCCATTTTTTCGCAAATCCATAGTGAATATCAGATTAATCAAGCTCTCGACCAATGATATCGCGTCAATTTGCTGTCAAATGTTGTTTTATTGGAATTTTTCCTGTTCTAGTTGGATTAGAGTATGGAGTTATATAAAAAGAGCAACTATAAAAAATTGTATCACAGATAGACAATATTTACCATAAATATATAGATATTGTTCTTATCATTACCTTTTATATATTTATAAGAGCCATATTTATTAAGATAAAAGTATATCGCGAAGATGACGGCGCAAATAGTTCTTTGATCAATAAAATATAATATTTCCAACAGTTGACACTTGTATTCGATCTCAAGCAAGAGATAAGTAATCCTCCTACTTGTTTTTCATTTGATGCATTAAGTTTGTGTTTTAAGTTAAAAGAAAATAATTTGTTAATTTTATTCCCCGAAAGCGGCGAGCGCGGTGTCAAAGAGGTCATGCCCGTCTTAGAAATGTATACGTCAAATTGACAAACCGTTAAAAAATGGAAAATAATTTATGAAATTTTAATAAATTATCAACTTAATTCTTATATAGTTTAAATAATAAAATCAATTGCGCAACGTCGAACATTTTAAACGTTATATAAGTATTTTAAAACATTGCGTCTCAATCAATATTAACCAATAAGAATAGTTATTAAAAAAAAAAAGATGTATGTCCGGACACCTGGTTGGAACGAAGTAACTTTCGGTATATATTATTTATTAAATTACAGACACAATGAAATAAACTGACAGCGTTTGAGAATAATTAAATAAGAAAGACAATGAAAATTTTTGTTACAATTGTTACTAAAATCTCGTGTGAATTAAAACAACACCAAAAAGTAGGTTAAAATAATACCAATAATAAAACCGGATACAATAGAAAGAGTCAGGAATAGAAAGAGAGAGAAAGAACACCCGAAGACGGCATAACGCTTTTTTCTGACGTAACGATTTCTGTCAGTTTACTACTGTAAGCCGTGTTGAGAAACTTCGTCCAAAAAATAGTATTCATTCTATTTTATTTGTTAATTTCTCATAATTTTAAATAAAAAGTCATAGCCTTTATCTCAATAATCATACAAGTCATTTTATCACCTTATCTAGACAATAATACCTCGGCTTTTGGAGTTCAAATCGCGCGGTTACGTATTGATAACACTTGCTCATGCCATTTTAAGGCCTTTGTCATCTGGTTTCAAGAATTACTTCTTTGTTCATTCTAGAGTTCTGCTACTATTGTACTAGCGACATGCCCCGGCTTCGCAAGGATGCAATTAATAAACAATACTAATATCATTTATATTTTATAGCATAGAAAACGGCCCAGTAGCTAGAACACGTGCATCTTAAACGATTATTGGGGGTCCAAGTTCACTGAATCTTCATGTTTTTAATCTATGGTTCAAATTCAACAACGAAGAATGAAGAACAATTAAAGAACAGTTGAATAGAAAAAAAATCTGCCCCCACCACCTTGAGAAAACGAAATAATTTAATGTTAAATTAAAAAGTAACACAGGACGTACAGTTGATTTTTTTATCGAACAATGAATAAGTAAACAAAAGTGTTATTAAAAAAAAAAAAAGCAAAAGTAAATTGATAGTTGATCTTGAGAGTCAATTTATTTATTTAAATAAAAAAAAATTACTAAAAAAAAATAAAAAAAAATTTCAATCGAACTATGAAGGACACTTGAAATATAAAAAAGAAACAAAAATGTATCTCCTTTGAACTTAGAACTGCACAGACCTTATACAGACATGTCTGGCAATCTGTCAAATATTATAAAGATCTCATCAAACATTAAGATGATTCCATAAACAATTACTATTTTTTTTAACTAATTAGACATTCTTAACAATTTATATATACACAGACAGCAGGAGCGGTCGCAGCTAAGGACTAAGGAGATGGAGCGTGTCGTTATAATATTTGTTAAATATATTTCAAATGCATGTCTATTTTATAGTACACGAGCATTTGCCCGCGGCTTGGACGCGTGTATATTTACAGATTAACTTGAAATATTACTTTAATATGAGACCTACTTGTATACCACATTGGTGTTTATTTAACCCCTAATCCGTAAAATATCCAGAAACGCTTAAATACGTATCTACTCATTTTTTAATTATTATCCCAACAAAGTTTCATGTTTCTAACTTTAAAAAATTACGTAATTCCGTATAAACTTTCAACCCCTATTTCACTCCTTTATGGGTAGAATCTCCGAAATCCATTCCTTATTGGGTGTCCGCTCAATAAAACGGTTCTACTCACCAAATCTCATCGCCTTAACTTTAATAGTTGACGCTCGGCGATGATCAGTCAGGACATGTTTTTTTATAAGTATACATTTTTATTTTGACAGATATTTGACACATCTGTCCTTATCTTGCAAGCTCTCAACAGACTTAACAATACGACATACGACTTAAATTTACGAAAAATAATTTAATGAAATTCCTTATACATATATTAAAAAAAATCATAAATGTCGATTTTGAGGAATTACCTCTATGACTACCTATTGACCCTCTCGGACGGCTAGTCGGCTACTATTCGACAAAAAGTGCCGACTACAGTTGTACCACAATCTAAAAAATAATACAGTAGGACGACGCCTTTGATCTCGTGGAAAATGCCGACAACTTCTAGACGGTGTTAGGATGACAGTTGTCACAAGTAAACAATACTTATAAATTTATTTTTTATTGCAAATCAACATCGTCAGCAATGTTATAATTAAAACAATATTATAACTTAATATAACAATGAAAACAATTTCGAATCAAAAAATCGATGTCATTTATATCATCTCACCGTTACAATATGGCGTCTGGTTTATGACGTAATTATCACAGGCCAATATACTGATATAATATTCTTACAAGAACTACCCCCTCCTCAACCTGGACCGAGCGGAATCACATAAATATGACAGAGCGCTTAGTAACTGGTTTAATGTTCGGTTGTCTGTCGGTCGATTAGGTTCGAGTCTGTTCGTATCGGTCGTGATATTTATTCTTAAATACTTATTAACTCTCTATGTATTGCAATATTCTCGTGTAGTTGATTAAAGTTATATACTGACGGTAATTGTGTTCGATTATAAACAAATAAAGAAGTATAGGTTAGCCACTCGTGTTTTTTTTTATTTAATTAATCTTAGGGTTTGTTAGAATATTGTAATATAAATCAGCATGTATATTACGAAATACACCGTACATCTTTGATACAATGTGAAAAAATAAAAAAACATACACACGTCAGCCCTGAATGATGTGTCCCGAACTACTAACATTGTTTTGTTTGCAGTTCGGGCTCGGCATTCCCGCCTCTCGCCCCTCACACCCCGCACGATTGCCCTGTCTAAACGTCTTCGTTGGACGACTGTATGGTTTTTTAGACTGTGGTTGTACAGACCGACTAGTCTCTGTACAACCGACTCGGTTAGTCAGGAAGTCAGCCAAAGTTATAATCGGCTACATCTCTACTAATTATACAAGTTGGTTAAATAAAACGAATACATGAGTTAAAAATAATTTATTGGAATACAAAAAAATCTCTCAACATTAAATACTTTATATCTTGCTCGCTTACACTTAAATCTAATGCATGCATTTGCATGTAACATGCATATACTAAATGTGCATGTTTAATATCATAACAGCATGTTATACCAATTACAATAATGTACATATTCGTGTTGCCACATAAATTATTATATAACATGTAAAACGGAATTAGTTTTATTAAAAAACAAGTACATGTTACATGCATAATTCATAGTTTCAGTTATTTTAGGATGCAAAATAAATAATAATACCTAGAATTATAAAGAAAGCTGTCATTAAGATTACTCTAAGTGTATCATTCCAACTTAAGCAAATAATTGATCTGTGAATTTAACTTTTGGTTATTTTTTAATATGTTAGGTTATGATGTTGAAAAAGATTAACTACTGAGTTTCTTGCCGGTTCTTCTCGGTAGAATCTACATTCCGAACCGGTGGTAGCTATACTTTAAATATTTTGTTAAATGACAATTCAAAAGTGCTTGTAAAAGCCTACTTGAATAAAGTATATTTTGATTTTTAAGTTATACTCTGTTGGTAATAATGTTTTTGACGCAAAACGGATTTGCAAAGATGGCGTTTAGAACGTCCACGAAACATTGGGAGTAAAATTAAAGTGGATACAAGTAGTTAAGTGTAATAGTGTTGTATTATAAACAAAGATATATTAATCAAGAACCGTTAAGTACACAATATAGCTGAGATATTAGCAAATCGCAATTAATACCTAAATTGAAGTTTAATTTATCTTTTATTGGTGGAAAATAGTTTTATATCGGTTAGTTCTCAGTAAAATCTAAATCGGTGATAGCTTTACATGAAATATAATCCTTTAAAATATACCAAAATTAACTGTTCCGTTGAGCTCAAACTCGGATAGGTCAAAAAATAAATTTTGAAATTAGCTTGCGTCTTCAAAGTGTCCATTGAAGAATACTACACAATTAATATACGATAATTAACGAAGTTCACATAATGTGAACACATTTATTATTATGACTTTGATTTGTTTGAATAATTTCAACGAGTGTTCGCTTCGTTCAGTGCTCGTTCAGAAAATTTGATACTTTTAAAACATACCACTTAAAAAAGTCTACTAAATTTTAAGGAATCGCTTATAATCTGTACGCATGTGTCTGATGTATCAAAACGAATCTTAAATCGAACGTTGTCGGTATATCAGATGCCATCGATTTCACATCTAATAAAACTATGTATATCGTTCTGGTACGTCAATGCATTCAAAGTACGATTACATTAAACGCATGAAATATTCTTCCTGTCTCTCTTTAACTTCACGGTGACCCGTCCGTGAGAAAGAGATGAGGCGAATGTTAAACCGATTTCGATATGAGATTCGTTTCATCTCTTCCTGGTGCATGATGCCACAAAATTCAAATATCGCCCATGCCTAATAATCTGACAATACAAAGTCGAACCAACACAATCGAAACACAATGCAGAAATCAATAACAAAAATAAACCAGCACAGATTAAATATAACATCGAAGAACTTGTATATATACATAGAAAAGAAAAAAAATCACCTTTATATATAAATTTAAGCGTTCAACTGTTAATCAATGTAAGACGAGATTGCCTCACAACAAATCTCCTTCATATCTCTTGTTACATTTGGAATGAACTTCATCAAAACTGATTCAGCAATTAAGAAGCTACACTTTTGTCACAGCAAAACAAAACAGCTGTATTATTATTTGCATTCGAGATGTAGTTTAGAACGTCTTGCGGTGAACAGCCCTGTGTCCCTCCTCATCGTACTCCCGTTTGGACACCCACATCTTCCGGAACGTGTCCAGGGAGGCGAGGATCGAGCCTCCTATCCACGTGGAGTAGAGACGTTCTTGAGGCGCTGAGATCTGAAATATTAATTTTTTTTTTATTTTATTTGGTTCTTCAACAATGTGTACACTGATTATAATTATATAATATAACAAAGTAAAATTATATTCTAAGGGTCACAAATACTTAAAGAAGAACACAGCATGCACAAAAAGAAAACAATCAACATCTTAACCTAATTTGAAAACTATTTAAATAAAATTTAAATAACTATCTAATTAAAAGTATACAAAAGTAAAAAAAAAAAAGCTATGTAATAAAAATACAAGGATGTATCAACTCAGAAAAGAAGTTTATAACGCGAGTAATTATGTAAATAAAAACGAATATCTATATGTTAAACTAATCGTCCGATTTTGATGAAACTTTGAAGAATTATTTTGTTTACACTCGAGAAGATTCCCAATTCAAATATATAAGAATTTTTCTTCTGATTTTATGTCTCTTAACATATTTTTATTTTTGATGTCATGTATATTGACGGTCTGACAAATGCGTCACCTGATGGTCACCCTCGTCCATAGACATCGGTATAATACGGCACAATTTAAAAGTAGACAAATTAAAAAAAAAAAAACATCAATCGCGAATTTGGCGAATGTATTCGGTTATATGACATTAGGAATTATTGCGTTAGCGTAAAGATCATTTTCGCATACATATATTAACAGCGTAAACCGATTTCTGTCCCAGTGATTATCGTCCCGATGGCTGCACATACAAAAACGGCTACGGTCTCATTTTGAAGAGCTCCAATGGTAGACGTGCAGAAAATTAAAGAGGATTCTTGATTACAATTTACTAAATTGTTACGATTTAACAAATAATTCATTTCAGAGAGAGGAAAACAGGTACGAAGGTCCTAAAAGGTTTAACGAATTTTGCCGATACTACATGTAAGTTGCGTCGTACTATACTTAAAGAAAAATAATTAAATATGAATCATTCCTTGCATCACCGATGCAAAGATGTTACGACGCCTGTGCCTGCAGTTAACTGCCTCACTCACCCTTCAAATCGGAACACAATAATTCTAAGTATTGCCGTTAGGTGGTGGAACGTACGATGAGTTCAACCCACCCAGATGGGCTTAAACAAAACTTGTCATCAAGTCATGTATCGGTATAAATCAAGTTATCTACACTCGAATGAGCCGAGATGGCCCAGTATGAGCCGAGATGGCCTAGTATGAGCCGAGATGGCCCAGTGGTTAGAACGCGTGCA
This sequence comes from Vanessa tameamea, assembly GCF_037043105.1. NCBI lineage: Eukaryota > Metazoa > Arthropoda > Insecta > Lepidoptera > Nymphalidae > Vanessa > Vanessa tameamea. The sequence continues at coordinate 5,267,609 of NC_087337.1, forward strand.
TCTTAACCGATGATTTCGGGTTCAAACCCAGGCAGGCACCACTGAATTTACATGTGCTTAATTTGTTTATAATTCATCTCGTGCTCGGCGGTGAAGGAAAACATCGTGAGGAAACCTGCATGTGTCTAATTTCAACGAAATTCTGCCACATGTGTATTCCACGAACCCGCATTGGAGCAGCGTGGTGGAATATGCTCCATACCTTCTCCTCAACGGGAGAGGAGGCCTTAGCCCAGCAGTGGGAAATTTACAGGCTGATTATGTTTATACATTCGAATATGGACCAATGGATAAAGTTGACCTTGAATCGACGCGACATCATTGGTCGAGATAGCAAACCGTCTTTGAATTTTAACGAATTTCTTATCGGAAGTCAAGATGTATAATTAATAATTATAGCTCAATAACAATGTAAATACCCTGATCTTCATGTCCTTGGGTGCGAGCCTGCGTATCTCAGCCAGCAAACGGTCACCGAAGCCCCGGAACAGCGTCGAGCCCCCGCTCAGGACTATGTTCTGGTACAGAACCTTCCTCAGGTCCATATCAGACTTCTGGATTGCGAACATCAACACTTCATGTAGACCTGGAATGGTATTATGTGGTATTAGTAATTCATCTCGTTGGTTATTATCGGCCTTGGGAGGAGGGGAGGCCTTTATCCAGCAGTAGGACGTGGTGGCAGGGCTTTGTGCAAGCCTGTCTGGGTATGTACTACCCACTCGTCAAATATTATATGGACAAACAGCAATACTCATTATAGTCGTGTTCCAGTTTGAAGGGCGAGTGAGCCAGTGTAACTACAGGCACAAGGGACATAACATCTTAGCTCCCAAGGTTGGTGGCGCATGGGCGATGTAAGGAATGGTTATTTTTTCTTACAGCGTCAATGTCTATGGGCGGTGGTGACCACTTACCATTAGGTGGTCCATTTGTCTGTTGGCCTACCTATGACATAAAAATAAGTAGAACTAAAGCTGGCATTGGATCCTCATTTACTCTTGAACATTCTCAGCCGCACCCTTTCCCCTCTATGGGCAGCTAGGATATGCTTGGTTGAAGTAAACCAAAATTACAATAATATCAAAATGTAACATACCTTCACACTCTTCCCCGATGAGATCAGGTCGGAACAGCACTTCAGGCGCTCGGAACCTTGCTGGACCAATCTATAATAAAAAGTTTTTCAGCTACTTAAAAAAATAATAAAAAAATTGATACCATCGAAGATTAAATTAAAAGTTCAGATGTCATTGGTCGAGAGCTTGATTTATCTATGATATTCACTATGGATTTGCGTAAAATTGTGTTTTGAACGTCGACGAAACTGTTATCGGAACTTTGGAAATAAAACTAAAGTGGATATAAGCTGTTAAGTGTTAATGGTGTTTTATTATAAATAGAGATATATTAATCATAAACTCTCAGTAGTGCACAACATAGCCGAGTTATTAGCGAATCGCATGGAATACATAAATCTAAGGTTTGTTTATATCTACTTCTTCGACTTGTGAGTTGAAGCGACGCCATCTTTAAAGTCATTCTTTAACTGAATTTTTAGCGTTGAAATAGTAACATAAATATTTATGTCATAAATATAGTTATACTAGCCGAACCTGCGGATTTACCCGCACGAAATTGATAAAACTTTACCAATAGCACACAATTCCCCTCCAAATGCATACAAACCAAACAAACCCCCAATTTTAACCCCTCGAGGAGCACTTTAAAAAATTAGCTTATGTCTTTTCCCGGAACTCAAACTATCACCGTGGCGAATTTCATTTAAATCGGTTCAGCGGTTTAAGGATGAAGATGTAACAGACAGAGTTACTTTCGATAGTCAAACATAGATATACTATAATATTAGTATATCTATGTTTGACTATCTTTGATAGATAGATAGATCGTTTCCCCAAAGCTTGCAAGGTTTACCTCCAGCTGAGTGCCATCCGGTAACGTGTAATGGGCCCGCTCAGAGTCCAGGGCTTCCTCCTTCAGGGGGTTAGGGGAGAGATAGCAGGCCCTCTCCTTGATGGCCTTAACGATCTCCAGCTCCGCTGACGTCCGCAGATTAACGCCCTCTTTACGGAGAAGCAGCCTGTAAAGTCATCAATAAAACGTTAAAATTTTTATTATGGAACTTAAAACTTAAATTGTTTTAACAACTCATATTGACTCTGGATTATGTATTAAAGTAAAAAAAAACCATTGTATTGGCGTTTTGACATAAAACGTATTGGATCTAAATTTGATAACGTTATGATAAAATAATATGTCTGTAGTCTGGGTCTAAAAGGGCATAAGATATACTAATATAGATTTTAATTGATTATGAAGAAAAAATCTACCACCGGTTCGGTAAAACATCTCAATCCTGAGAATGGCTACCACAATTGCTGAACTGGTACACACCGCCCCTTATATAAACATAAGATAAACATAAACAGCCTGTAAATTTCCCACTGCTGGGCTAAGGCCTCCTCTCCCGTTGAGGAGAAGGTATGGAGCATATTCCAACACGCTGCTCCAATGCGGGTTGGTGGAATACACATGTGGCAGAATTCCGTTGAAATTAGACACATGCAGGTTTCCTCACGATGTTTTCCTTCACCGCCGAGCACGAGATGAATTATAAACACAAATTAAGCACATGACAATTCAGTGGTGCCTGCCTGGGTTTGAACCCGAAATCATCGGTTAAGATGCACGCGTTCTAACCACTGGGCCATCTCGGCTCATGCCTTATATAAAACAAGTACATAATTCTCTCACCTCAGATATCTGGTCACGTCTCTCCCAGCAACGTCGACCCTCATGATGCTGTGCGGCATCGCGAAACCCTCGTATATGGGCACCGAGTGAGTCACTCCGTCCCCGGAGTCCAAAACGACACCGGTCGTACGTCCCGTTGCATATCTATTCAAACATAAATCAAAACGTGAATAGATTATTATGGATACACTTTTAAACGGTTCCCCACAGACAATTCAGCCGAAGTTATGCACTCCTGTGCTAAATGTTGAAGGAAATTGTTAGGGGAATACCCGCTTGGGTCACATATTCTGTTGTATACTCTATTCCAAGAATAAGAGGAGAAAAACAAAATAAACAACATTTGACCTTGAATTGATTAATCTATAATATTCACTATGGATTTGCGAAAAGAAGGCATTTTGAACGTCGACGAAACCGTTATCGGAATTTTGGAAGTAAAATTAAAGTGGAAATAAGTAGTTAAGTGCAACAGTGTTGTATTATAAATAGAGATATATTAATCATAAACTCTTAGTAGTGAACAATATAGCTGATTTATTAGCACCCGCATGAAATACGTAAATCTAAGGTTTGTTTACATTTTTTCCTACTTCCATTGGAATAGGGTATATGTAAATATATTCACTAATGGATAACGAAACAATGTATAGGAAATTGCTTCCAACGTTGGCCCAAGCGATGGTACATTTGTCATGTGAGCAAAGAGTCATTTACTTACAAACTAAGAACGGCTTGCATCGAGAGAAACAGGGCTGGTACATTGAATGTTTCGAAGAAGACTTCGGCCGCCTTTTCCCTGTTACGACGAGGGTTTAGAGGTGCCTCTGTCAACAAGACTGGATGCTCTTCAGAGAATGTTGATAGTTGATCCTGGAAAATATATTATATATAAACATATTAGCAAGAAAAAGTTAGCTAACGATTGTATTCCATTGCTTGAAACTATTAAAAATAACAAGTTATAGCCAGTAAATGTCCCACTGCTGGGTTAAAGCCTCCTCTCCCTTTGAGAAGGTTTGGAGCACATTACACCACAATTTTCCATTGTGGGTTGGTGGATACACTTGTGGCAGAATTTCGTTGAAATTAGACACAAGGAAATATCCTCATAATGATTTTTTTCACTGAGCACAAGATGAATTATAAACACAAATTGAGCACAACAAAATTCAGTGCTGCTTGCCTGGATTTCAACCCACAATCATCGGTCAAGACGCACACAGTTCAACTAATGGGCCATCAAGTTGTAGCTGGTATTTAGTCTTATATAAACAATCCAATGAATTCCAATTCAATATGAACTAAATATTTGTTATATGTATCTGGTGAATATACTTAACACAATACGCTAATTCCATACATCTACAAAGGGCTTCTATCTATCTATCTATATCTATAAACATGTAAGTTGGGAATCAGAACCCAGGAAGTTACTAGTAAGGATTAGTACTAGTCAGATGGCCCTACTTTTCCATAACAAAAAATTTAAAAGTTAAGAAACTCATTGTAATAAAGTTTCTACTTCATTGTAGAATTGTAACCTAATTCTAAGCTACCAAGCACCAAGTTGGGTTGCCTGGAAGAGATGGCTAATTATAAGTACGCCCATTGAACATCATCATATATATTTTCTTAACATTTCCAGTATATTAGTAGTATTTTATGTTTGTGGTGTTCAAAAAAGTATATTAACATTAAAAAAATGAATAGATAGGGATTTGCTTTGATGATGTTATAAATGATTAATGTTTCTAACAATCACAATGTCACATCTGCCAGTATACCTACCTATTTTAATTAAAAAAAAAAACAAATGTATGCAGTATAATCTATTTTATACTTACTTTACTATAAATATAATTCCAAACTCTTTCCATGTCATTCCAATCTGTAACAATTCCATGTTCCATCGGGTATTTTATGCTGAGGAGCCCTCTGTGTTCCTCTGCACGAGGACCTACAAACAACTCCCCCTCTAGCGCGCCCGCCATTACACGGACATGTTTTGGACGTCCGATGCTGAAAAATTTGATTGTAATATTTGCATTGAGCACAGACAACAGTCTCAGTCAGATTGCACATTAATTGTTTTAATAGAAATATAAAGATATTACTGAAATAAGTTTACCGTCATATATTCCACTTATTATATTATAAATCTAAATTTATTTGTAATTTTTGACACTGTGGCATGTTACCAAAGATCAGACTGACTGTTGTAACAGACAACTTTTGGCTTTTTATTTGCCCAAATTGGGATTTGAACCCAGAGCCTTAGAATCAGACTTCCAAGCAAGCCAATAGACCAACGTGGCAATTATATTAATATCATACCGATACAACATGAGATTCATGTCAATTTATTAAGTTTTATTCAAGTTAACCCAAATATAGAACACAATGAGAAATTAGCATAAACTCATACTTACTAGTTTGGAAATCTGCATTTTGGTATTTGGTCACCAGCAAATCCAGCTTTAATTACTCCAGAACCCTGAAATATAAGCACTAAAATAAAAAAAGTTCGATTTCAACAGTTAACGTTAGTCATGAGTCATTAATCATTAAAACTACCAAAAAGAGAATGTGTTAATGTATAATTTATTCACGTAACTATACGTGAGAGATTATTAAGATTTTAACAATGTTATTAGGTCACTTTTATAGAAAAATACGTAAAACGGATATGCCAATACGGCAAAAATCGATCGTTATGTATGTTACAAGTAAATTATTTACATTGTCTATAACCACAGGTTGATTCACGATGACATCATTTAGTTCCATTTTTATTAATAAGAGCTAATAATTAATAAACTATACGAGATCTTTATTATTTTATTTTTGTTAAAATACTCATCCGGACTGCTTTCAACTATGACATCAGTCTTTTGGTGTTGCTATTTTAGTGAAGATAAATTATGTTCCATATTTCGTATGAATAAAGATAAATGTGCGGTAAAAGGTGAGACTAGATTTTTTTTTTTTTACAATAACCCCTGCTCTGATTAATCTTTCCTTTTTATTCTTTGTATGCGGAGTATTAGGAACACTGTTAAAAGTAATTGTTTTTTTGCTTTTTGCTTTTTTATTTTAGTAATTGTTGCGTAACGCGTTACGGCGCCGGTCTGTCTGGCTTCCCTTTCTCTTGTACAAACCGTATTTTGGACTCTTGACTTCTATCGGGCGTCCCGAAACGCACACGAATTATTAATATAACATATTTGCTTGATATATTCAAATCATATGCAAACATGAAGGTACAGGTAGATTAATTGATGCAAATTATTGCAACATACATGTTTAAGGAAATGTCTAAAGTACGCTTTACAGAAATATTATATAATAATTTACAATAATTTTAAGGCAAAGGGCACTTATCTAACTTATTTTAATGATAATTTATATAAAATCGAAATTATTAAAATTAATAAAAGAGTACCTGTATCATGCTCATCTAGCTATAACTTTGTGATCTAGCACTAGTAAACCGATATTAAAAATCGTCATTATTCAAGAAATAACATCCCTATGCCCTATTCGCCAGCGATAACAATACTTGACATTTATTTTTAATTTCAAATTCGTACATAATTTTGTAGGGAATCTTATCAATAAATAATACATGTTTTCATTCACTTTTGCATGTCCATAAAAATGATAATCAATCTGAGTCTTCTGCTCCTTTGTGTTATTTTAACGAGCACAGAAAAACAGGACGGTTACTGTGATTTAAAAGAAAAGACCTGTGATAGAGATTTTTTAAATGAAAAGTTTATTATATACGATGTAAACCCACCGGAAGGGTTTAATTTGAGGAGGGATGTCTACATGAGATTTGCAATCATGCTATCGGATGCTAGACAACATAACGAAAATTGGAAATTAATTTTGCCGCCTTGGTATAGTTTATACCATTGGAAAGCGAAACAAAACGACTACCCAATGCCTTGGAGTAACTTTTTCGATGTGAAATCTTTAAAAAAATTCGCACCGGTAGTGGAATTACACGAAGTGTTTTCGAAAATAGATTCAAATATTTTTAAAATTGATCGTTTATATGTATTACAAAACTATGATGATGCATTCGAAAACGGTGAATTTAGAGATAAATGGGAGATTGGAGGGGACTGTGATTATGATGGAAGTCTTTGGGGATATAATAATATAACTGTCAAGAAAACAATATGTGTAAAATATCAGGGCCGTATATCAAAGTTATGGGAACTGATATCTTTAAACCCAGCAGATAAGTTTGTCATGTTCGCTCATGGTGAAATACCCCTACATGATCAATATGGCACTAAAACATTTTGGGATTGTAGAAAAAGCATGAAATTCAATAAAAATCTCATCAGTAGAGCTAAAAAATACATATACAAATACTTCAATTGCAATAATAAAATCTGTAATAATTATGTGAGCGTTCATTGGAGACGACAGGATTTCGCTCGATCACGTAAAAAAGATGTTCCTTCAATAGGAGGAACAGTAAAACAAATTGATAATGCTATCAAAAACTACAATCCACATATTGTTAATATCTTCATAGCATCCGATGGGCAGAATTCTGAATTAATTGAATTGGAAAAACAACTTAGTGATATTGGTTTTAAGGTCCACCTTTATTTACCGACACAATTGGAGTTAGATACATTTAAAGATGGTGGCGTAGCTATCATTGACCAGATTATATGTTCACATGCCGCATACTTTATTGGTACATATGAAAGCACGTTTACGTTCCGGATACAAGAGGAAAGAGAAATTTTAGGTTTTGACAGTTCTACCACTTTTAATAGGCTATGTCCGGACAATGGTAGGTGTGAGGTGCCTTCAAAATGGAAAATTGTCAATTGATCAATGAGTTCTCATTCCACATACTAAATTAACAGCACTTTCTCTACTTTGAAACCCTATGAAATAATAAATTAAAAATGAATTGGCAAATCAAGCTCTCTGTACTTGTTGAGAGCCAATTTGAGTCTATTGTGGGTTCGGATGTGCAATTAAAAATATTTTTAATTACATCAAAGATGTAGAACTTCTCAGGTGCATACTTAAATACATGTACCTTTTTGTGTCTATGTCGTTGATCGTCTAGTTGTAGAATGAATTAAAACAATGACGAAAATAACTTGTTGTTGAAAATGTTATTTTAAACTAATAATAATAGAGGCAAAGAGAAAAAGAGGCTGGGGTTGCTCGGAGGGGGCATAACGCTTTTTCTTTACTTGGTGATTTCAGCCAGTTCACTCAACTGTAAAATATAAGAACTTAATTTTTAAAAAAAAAGTGTAGTACTCTTGTTAAATTAGCTTAGCTGTAAGAATGTGAAATCAAATTGAGCTCAATTGTTATTAATTCATATTTTAAAATAATAATATTGTTAATGTAATTAAAGACTTCCAGTTAGTGTTTTAAGATGTGCCATAATTATTTTTTAGTCTTAAACCAAAGATTTTTAGCATGTTACTGACAATTTACAAATACTATTTTTAAAAAAAGTTTGTGTTTTTTTCTTTTTGTGAATATGCGTAATATATTGATTAAAATATGAATAAAAATTAACAAACTTTTGTTAGCTAAACTATATTTGAACTAAAAAAATGTATGAATCTTTTCTAATTTTTATATTATTTTATATTCTTTATAAAATTAAAATCTCAAGCTTGCCTTTCATTTTTTCAATTTTATTTATAAGATTTAATACGACTGATAAGTGGTTATCTCGGCTTATAGACTAGCGCAGTAAGCTTCGATCAACAATACCATTATATAGATAACGAACAAAAACACAACTCAAATGTGGCACTGACGGACAATACCATGATGTAAATATTTAATTAATTACTAATGCCCCACCAACGTTGGGGACTATGATTCTTCTTAACTAACACTAAAAACCAGAACATAATCATACTAAGTACTGTAGTACTGTTTGGCGGTAGAATACTTGACGAGTGAATATCCGATAAAATTAGTACACACATATAAGTTTTAGGACTTGACTAATATTGGTGACACTTATAAATAATACGGATCGTATACCTTCGGGATGTTTTTAACAAAGTAGGAATACTTATAGTTATGTCACAATATATTTACGTTAATGTTAAGAACATTCAAAGTAACATTAATCATTTCGATCAATTTGAATCAGCGATAATTATTATATGAACACGAAAAGTAAGGATAAGCTTATAACGCCAAGTTTCCGACTGAAGTCAATAAAACCTACTTAGGGTAAGGTATTCGATGCTATGGTTAAAATTCGCATCGTTAATTCGTTAAGTCGAATAAATTAAAATCGTTTGTTAAAAAAGTTTAATAAATAAGGTATATTATTCAACATAAGATTATAAAGATTATAAAAAAAACCTGAAGCTAATACTTGTTACCTTTCATACATCGTCATCATTACATAGTATAGAACAAAGTCGTTTACCGCTGTCTGTCCCTATGTATGCTTTAAAATTACACAACGGATTTTGATGCGATTTTGTTTTAATAGATAGATTGATTTAAGAGGAAGGTTTATAAGTATAATACATGCACAATATAGTAAAAGAGGAACTACTGAGTTTCTTTCGGGTTCTTCTTTACTAGCTTTACTTTTAATATAGTTCTCTAAAATGACGATTCAAAAGTTTTTGTAAAACCTACTTGATTATGACAATATTTTGATTTTGATCACAATTAAATTATGGCTTCAATTTGAGTATTAAATCGACCTTATTCTGTATATCATACGATACAACGATTATTAATCTGCGTCCCAAAAACGTGTAGTAATCAATTTATAGTTGAATATCCGAAGATAATCTATAAAAACATATTTATAGTCAAAATCAACTTTTATAATTCATGAATACTGTTATAAATAGTAGTAATTGACACAACAATGATAAAAATTACTAATATTAAAATGAACAAATTTTTGTACAAATATCTTCATTTTGCTATTTAGATAACATTTTTGAATTAAAAATATTTAATTTATTTATCGAACGGAATATAATACCAATATATATTGAACTTGTTATTGTTAGTGAAGTAGAAGAAATTCTAGAACCATAATAGTTTTTTTGGCATTTGGCAACATAGTTTAATTTGATGTAGTATGATTAAAAAATGAGATTTGAGAGTAAAGTACTTGTATCCAGCCCGATGAATAATTTATAAAAAGGTTCGGTGTCATCGATTGTTTACAATCGCTTCTCGAAATCCGCTTATTTCAAAGATATTATAACCATTAAGTTTTTTATATTTCGCTAAGTGCCTTTGCTAACTGAAACAGTGCCAATAAAGTGTTTCTTTCTTGAAGTACTATTAAATATTATAATACATAATATATTATTTTATAGTACTTTACCCATTGAAGTGTAATTAATAAAAACCGAGCGGCTTCCGTTCGTTGAAATGTACTTGAAATTAATATTGTTTTAGTAGTTCGAATAAAAATAATAAAATCAGCGAGCGACATATTTAAAATAGTACCTATGGATAAGAAAATCTTAGATTTTACTGAAAACGGTAAGCTAAATATTTTATTTATATATTTCCATAAATCGTAACAATACATTTTAGTTTATTTTTAATTTATTTGTTAGAACCAGCCGATAGCGTTTTACAATTTAGATAACGAAAAATAAAATGTTAAACATAAAAAAACCACTTCTGTGCAAAAGACTTTAGAGTACAATTAATTTTAATACTTTATTTCCTTACTTTTGACCTGCCTAGTGGTCACCTAGTCGATACGGGGCCCGTAGACTGACCTACGCTCATACATTTCCTAAAAGATAATCGGGACATGGGTGTTGCTAAAATTTTGAAATTGACATATTTAAAAGTGAGTTGATAAATTATAAATTCAAAGTAAAAATACTTTTTAAAAAAAGCTTTTATTTAAATGCTCTAAAAAGAAAAAAATAAAATTTTCCTTTAAAATTTTAACTATCAATTTATAACCTCATTATACACAATTTCTTTAATCATAAAAGCTTGTCGCGAGGTTTTCGTAAGTACATACATAGAAGTATTTAATTAAACTGAAATTAAAAAAAAAATTAAACTCAGCAGATTAAATTACTAAATTATATGGTACTAGCTAATTTACACAAGGGTTATTGCGCGACAAGCTTTTATGATTAAAGAAATTGTGTATAATGAGGTTATAAATTGATAGTTAAAATTTTAAAGGAAAATTTTATTTTCTTCTTTTTAGAGCATTTAAATAAATTTTTTTTTTTTTAAAGTATTTTTACTTTTAATTTATTTTTTACTCTTTAGTTGTCTACTGTCAAGGTTTCTGAGTCTATTCATCTCATTCAACGCATCATTGCAATTTTGCAAAGTCGTTTGCCGGTTAATTTCGAACAGTCTAAATCTTCAATAACAAGACCTAATGATTTTATCCTACTTAAGGCCACGTATGCTTGACCAGAAGCAAAGAGCTTCTTGCCTAAATAAACAACTGCGTGATCGACAGTACTACCCTGCATTATATTTTTATATAAGTGCATAAAAAATAACTATTCTGCCATCTTGAATGTTCCACCATATTGGACTTATAATGACATCAAGCTTATCGTGTATTGTTATCCAAACTTAACGTGTATACAAAATTTCAGCCAAATCGGTTAAACATATCCGCTTCAAAATTGAGTAGCAATATTCCACCGGCACATACATATATACATACATTGCATGTTAAATAAAAGCTTTTAAAGAGGATAGATTTTATAGCTGTTTAATATTTTTTGTCAAATTATCTAATTTTATTTCATGAGTGTAAATTATTACTTAAATATGTACTTGCATTCTTGGTGTACTATAAATCTGAGGCAATACATACAATACAGGCTGATACAATTCTCAGTAGACGGTGTAACCTTGTGGTGCATGATGAATTAATATGTCATTGGACTGGTTAAATTGCCAAAACATTGTACAGGTTCTGTTCGTACTAAGTGATAGTGATGATATTTATATTAATAATTCTATTGTTTATTCTAGCGGCAAGATACGATGGCCGTTTTGACACATTAAAAAAGTGATGTGAAATGTAAATTTATTATCGATATAATATATTCAAATCTTTGTTTTTTTGCAAGTAATTTAATTCAAGTTATTGTTGCAAGTAGTATCTGATTAAAAAGGTTTAATAAAAAAAATATAAAATATGTTTAAGTAATATATTCGAACGAAATCAATTTAAATCAAAAATTGGAATGAGAATGAATAACTTTATAAACACTTTACATAAAAAAACACAAATATAACACCGACTACGAGGTCGAGTGTGAGAGTGTGACGTACACGTTTACGCAATAAAATAAATAAAAAAGTTATCTTCGCGGTACCCTAATATTTGTAGTTTAGAAATCACATTCGATAAATTTTGTGACTAACTGCACGTCACTAGTGACAATAAAGAACAACAATTTGCTCCTTTGATGTAATTATTTATTAAATAAAAAACTTCATGAGCGGGCAAACGTCAAAACGGCCATCATAGCGTGCCGCTAATATAGTGAGTCAGTGTCGTTATCACATAAAAACATTATAGTATAAATAATAACTCTTATTTGTATCTGGAGTAGAATTAGCTGTTACTGATAGAGTTCCACGACAACCAATAAACCTGCTGTTAAGACTTTTTTTGTATTCTAATTAAACAACAAATCTTAAATCAGCACAGTGCATCTTTTGAACCATTTAGTGATTTTTCAATTAAGTTCCTCGACTTTTTATCAAAACTGTTTGCCCTGTAATCAATTAATTTATTTCTTACTCAAAACAAATTAAAGGTATTTAATTCACAAATATTTTACATTAAAGTATATTTGAATCGTCAATATTTCAACCACTGTGTCGGAGAGCGGTCTCCAGTAAGAAAAAATGGCAAGTAACTTGCATAGTTGCTCATGATGATGCTGATGACAGTATTCACAATTATTGTTCAATCAGTCACACGATGGAACCAGAGCCTAAATTCAGGCATTTTGTGCAAAAGTTATTCTCTTGTTTTTTTTAATTGCGAACCTAAGGCCTCAGGATCAGAGGTTTTATATTTTAATTAAAAAAAAGTAATTAACATTGATGTTGTTTTTTGATTTCAGATTTTATAGAGAATTGGGTGAGTATAATTAATTTTAAAATCTTATATAATTATTAATATTGCAAGCCGCTGTATTTCCATGTGCCTAATTTATGTTTTTAATTCATCTCATGCTCGGTGAAGGCAAACATCGTGGGGAAACCTGCATGTGTCTAATTTCAACGAAATTCTGCCACATGTGTATCCATCAACCCGCGTCGGAGCAGCGAGGTGAAATGTGCTCTAAACCTTCTCCTCAAAGGGAGGCCTTAGCCCAGTAGTGAGAAATTTACGGGATGTTAGTGTTATTAAGTAAAGTTGTTTTTTTGTTTACACAGAATACATCTGTGAGCTCATCGACGGACTGCACGATGCCTTCAGCGCCGAAGAAACGTCACCATCGCGCTAAAAAAAATAACATGAGTAAGTGTGTTCGTTTGTTTGTTACGTTTTTACGTCTTAACTGCTCTATTGATCAGGAAAGGGCCCTCTCCTCCCTCTCATGTGTGAGCGAAGCGTCGATTTGAATTTAGTACTGCTGTATGGTGTGGTAGGTAAATTTGAATTTGCCGCCTATTTGAACGGTTTTTATTTAAATATGGAATCGTAATTTTTTCGTTCTTGTTTAAAATATACTCGGCATTAATAAAATATGCAATAATTTAAAATTAATAACCAAAAGAATTAAATACGTCTAATCTTAATACAAATAAAAATATCTATAATTTTGAAATGGATTTTGAATGTGTGACATTTGTCTGAAATAAATAAAAAAAAAAAAAAAGAAATTGAGGGTAGTCGCAATTATAATTGTTACTGTCAATGAAGCATATTCAATCATTTTTCGTTATTTCTTGCGTAATATTTTGTTGATTTGTTACACACGAAAGACATTTATCAACCAACGGTTGAAACTTAACTAAATCTGTGATACTGAACAAATGGACACCACAAATAACTACGTACTCGAAGGTATTATTTTTTAATTTATTTAATTTATGAGTCTCCAACAAAGGATACACACTGAATACATATTCTTAATATTAAACAGTAAAAGGGTTACAAGTGTGCTCCTTCAATTATAGGAGCTCAGCATGAACTACTATACGCTATTCAAGTTAGCGAAACAGAAAATATAACTTATATAACAGTCGATGGAACGATGGAATGCGTAATTCAAATTAGAATTGAATAATTTTTTAATTTATTTTTCTAAAAAGAGTTATACCAGCCAAAGAGACCCCAACCAAGAGGACCGCCGTTCGTAACAATAACTTAACAATGATCTTTAATAAGGATTTTTGTAATCGATATTTGTCGCGGTTACTGCCTGTTATTCGCGTCCCAACTATTCCGACCGACGTAACATCGTATAAGCGTCTATTATTTTCAGTGTTTCTATTTAAATTTTACTTTTCAAGCAATAATATATAACAGAAAAAGTTTTAAAATTTTCGGATAACGCTCGAATCTTTAGGAACGTTTGTATTGTATGTATTTTTTTTTTAATATTTTTACAATTTTTAAAATCATCAAATTAAGAAATCAATATGTTCGTCATTGAAAGGTTATGTCGATCAGAAAAATTTACAATTTACATCTGTCAAAAAGATCAAGCTATCTTGTACAGGGTGTAAGCAAAAAATATTTAAATATAATTAAGATAAAAAGTGAAAAAAATAAATAAATTAGAGACTTATTAATTAAACAGTTTTTTTTTCTGTATTAGGTCGCTGCTAACCTCTAACGATGAATATCGAGGTCATTAGTATTTCTAGAAAGTTTGTTATATATATATTAATGTATATAGAACTGTTTTTAGTAGATGTTCCATTTTCTTGTAATCGATGTTGATGTTATTAATTCGAACGTGTATGGCTGTCGCTCTCTCACGGTCAAACCACTGGACTACATTTGATAATGTTTTGTATGACACAAGAATGAACTCCAAGGACATTGGTGTTTTTAATGTCCAATATGATAAAAGAATGACTAGCAACCAATCTATACATTATATACTACATATAATAAAATTGAAGTGTCTGTTTGTAATATTAAAATAACCGCTTTTGACTAAATACATATGTATATACACGGTGCATATACCAAAATATATATTTTTTTTCAATTTTTTTCTGTCTGTCTGTTATCGGCTAATCTCTGGAACGGCTGGACCGATTTTGATGAGACTTTCGCTGGCAGATAGCTCACGTAATAAGGAGTAACTTAGGCTACGACAATAACTTTTTTTGTTAAATTTAAACGCGCACGAAGTCGAGGGCACAGCTAGTAGTATATATAATTTGACTCGGCTTGATCAAAGGGTAAAAATTAGGGTCTACATAAAGCATTTGTATCGTAATATTTTTTATTCCTATATATTTATCAAAACAGTACGCATATTACAGGACGAGGCTCTCAGTCGTGATGATTATTTCCGACATCATTAATCATTGTTATATTTTAATTAATTTATACAAAATATTATCATTAATCACTCTGTTCATTGGTGAAAACTGTATCTGAATCCGTTCCGAAGTTTATGAGATAATCGCGTTCAGAAAGACAGACGGTGCTGCCTTTGTTTTATTATATGTAGTAATTCTGCCAGTACAAAAGTCGTAGCCTTTAAATGTCCCACTGCTGGGCTACGACATCCTCAAGGATAAGATTTTGGAGCCTATTACACTTAGTTGCTCCAATCTGAAAATACTGAACGTATCGGTATGTCGAATCGTCCGTAGATGCTTATGGGCTTATTCATTGTTTGAATTCCATTGACCCCCCCCCCTCTAATGTCCAGCTAAGCGAGCTGGTAGTTAGTTGTGTATTGAGTCTTATGTCGTCCTGTTTATAGATGACGAGCCTCCAGCCAAGAAGTCTGCGCCATCGATACAACTTGACGCTGGTTTCAAGTGGAATTTGCAGGTGATTTTTTTTTTTTTTTTTTATGTTTCTATATAAGTATCGTCTCGTTTTCCTAGTGTCTAGATATAAGACGGCAGATTCCGAGGATTCCGATTCAAATCAAAATCAAATCAAAATACTCTTTATTGTACACCAGTAAACGTAAAGTTGAATCGCATTTAAGAAAGATTCACAAGAGGCGGCCTTAAGGTGATATCCGACTGTTCATTCGAGTGAATGTTCTTTTGAGTGAATGATTCTATTTTCTTTCATTGTTCATTTTCATGTTCACACGGCTCAGCTGGAATGACGTAAAAAAGAACATTCATCCGTAGTTTCTTTCAATATGGCGTCGAATGAAGTCGTGTCTCTTGGAATAAGTTTAATTTGTGATCATTTGATCAAGGAGCTAAAAAAAAAGATTAACAAAATGCGTTTGAGACAAAATGGCCACCCGAGTGAACGTTCACTCTGTGTTCAGACTGTTCATTTTTCGTTTATTCGGAGTGAGAATGAAAGATGCCCAATGAACCGAACCAGCGTCGTTGGATCAGTTCACTAATGAATTCATTCGGCACTTTTGTTTCATTTTGTTTTTAGACGTGTCATTTTGAGTGAAAGATGCAAAATGAAACAGGAAAATTAACAAAAAATTAACCGTCTGATTTCACCTTTAGTGTAGAGGAAAGAAACAGATATAGAAATATAAACAAATAATAAACAAATAAATATTTGACAACATCACATACATCACTCTGATCCCAATGTAAGTAGCTAAAGCACTCGTGTTATGGAAAATCAGAAGCAACGACGGCACCACAAACATCCAGACCCAAGACAACATAGAAAACTAATGAACTTTTTCTACATCGACTTGGGAATCGAACCCGGGACCTCGGAGCGTACCCATGAAAACCGGTGTACACACAACTCGACCACGGAGGTCAAGGAGGTCGTCAGAAAGAGTGTACAAGTCAGATATAAACATAATATATGAATACATTACCGTGAAATAATAATATATTTAGAATAAAATAATGTACAGCACCTGGTAACAAGCATACATATATGTATGAATCTCATTAGATATGAATTATATATAATATATCCGATTCATGAGTTCAAACTTCAGGGTATGTTATTGGGGTATTCAGTAGAAACATTCTCAGTAGCAGGTCGGGATCTTGAAGTTAGAAGTTTGCCTCGGAATTCACGTAAAGCCGTCGCTCCAGCGCCTGAACTTTTTCCGGATTGGACCATGACAGTGAGAGAATAGAGTGCGCCTGTGTTTGACGCGCACACATCTGCACAATAATATGTCCTGCGATTGTCGGTCCAATGGAATTTATCGCGGCGGCGGAATCGGTCAGGACGATGTTTCGCTAATCTTCCTGC
Source organism: Vanessa tameamea (assembly GCF_037043105.1). Lineage (NCBI taxonomy): Eukaryota > Metazoa > Arthropoda > Insecta > Lepidoptera > Nymphalidae > Vanessa > Vanessa tameamea. Next base: position 5,284,794 of record NC_087337.1, read on the forward strand.
CCATTCATGGCCATTACTTTTACTGTTTCTATTAAGTAATTCTAGTTTTGTCGCGTTACGAAAAAACGATGAGTGGATTTTTTTACGATGTGCGCGCTCAGTTAAAACTACACGAGGAAGTCGCTCGCTAAACTTCATCACTCTAGGAAAAGAGGATTGATTATCATTTATCTTGCAAGATTAGATCTAAACGAACCGACGTTGCATTTAAATATATAGAATTAATTGTTTTTTTTTTTTTTTAATTACTTGTGTCAGGCGTTGGCGAAGGCCGCGGAATCCGTGGAAACAGGGGGAAAGTCGCCCGTATCAGCTCTCAACGAGCTCGGAGTGAGGGTCTCGTACTGCGTGCTGAGACAAGGTGGCCCAGCGCACTGTCCTAGCTTCACTGTTGCTGTTACTGTGAGTATATCCAAGTTAATGAGATCTATAGCCTACTCCAATCGAAGTAGGAATAAAGATAAACAAACCTTAGATTTACGTATTTCACGCGATTTGATAATAACTCAGCTATGTTGTGCACTAAGAGTTTATGATTAATATATCTCTATTTATAATACAATATAAACACTTAACTACTTATATCCACTTTAATTTTACTTCCGAAGTTCCGATAACAGTTTCGTCGACGTTCAAAACTTAAATTATAAGTTCGTAGATGTTTTAGTTTCTGAGATTACGTGATTAATCAGTGAGTGGTATTTCGTTTATATAAATATTATATATTAATAACAGACGCAATGAAATAAATTAACAGTGGTTGAGAAAAATAACACGTCTGAGTAGGTACCCTTATCAGATAAACTGCCGCCAAACATCTATTCAGTACTATTGTGTCGCGGTTTAAAGTGTAAACTACACGTCAAATTGAAGTTTTCATAGTGTTATACTTAAAGAGAGTGTCTGAAATTGTTTTTTAAAACAATTTATTTTACCTGTGATTATATCTAATACGATATAAAAAAAAAAAAAACTTTGATAAATAACGCGTGTTACTCAAGACAGGATTATATTTAAGACTAGCTGTGCCCGCGACTTGGTGCGCGTTTGAATTTAATAAAAAGCGTGGCTTTATTATTATTTTACATATAATTCTAAAATAAAAGTAGCCTAAGTTACTCCTTATTACATGAGCTATCTGCCGGCGAAAGTGCCGTCGAAATCGGTCCAGCCGTTCCAGAGATTAGCCGGAACGAAGAGACAGACAAAAATTGTAAAAAAATGTTATTTCAGTATATGTAACGTGTGTCTACGTATGCATTTAGTAAAACGCGGTTATTTTAATATTACAAACGGACACTCCGATTTTATTGTATGTATATAAAGATAAAAAATCGTCGACTTAGTATTTATTGACTTCTAAGATATATAAAAAATACTTGTCGTTTACTGACATACGTCATTGAAATGGTGAAATAGAGTAACTACCGAGTTTCTTGCCGGTTTTTCTCGGTAGAATCTACTCTCAGTGTAACATTACGATTCAAAAGTGCTTCTATGAGCCTACTTGAATAACGAACATTTTGATTTTGATTAGTCTACAATAACCATCCGAAATAATCGGAATCGGAATTCGCACGTGACATTGGCGTAATAATCTGTGCCCTCTTGGTACAAATTAAAGCCAGAATTAAAAAAAAAAAAAACAATCGGATAATTCGAAAGAATTTCGTATCTTGTAACATTTAAATATCTTAAATATGTTATTCATATATTCGAATCGAAATCCAGATTTGCATCACCTGCATATAACGATTCAATTTCCATACTGAATTATTTAAATATAAACTTCGAATAATCCGCACGATGGCAACACTCGCTGCGATACGTCTCGACGCAAAGCCTCAGTATCCATAGCGAGCAAATAAAAAAAAAATACGTTTACTGACAATTAGTCATTGTTTTCAATTCGATTTTCTGTTTAATTACTTTTAAGTTCGACGATATCTTTGTTGAAAATCGTTTATTATTTAATGAAAAGTATTGTTTGTGTGAATTGTGATTCGAAGAATTCTCATTACACATCACGTGTATAATAACTTATAAATATAAATATGATAAGATTTTAGATATATCGCGATAAATACCGATTTGGCTAACGGTGTCCGCTTTGAGTAGAACATGTTACTTGGAGTACTCACGTCCAGAATACGCGCACGCGATTCAAGCAGCTCTATAGCGCTTTATATTTTGGCTTGCTTTAAAAAAATCTATATTCGGATTGAAATTAAATGCAATCATTATTAAAATCGGTCCAGTGGTTATAAAATTGGAGGTTATGTTTGTAATATTAAAATAACCGCATTTTACTAGAGGAATTTTTATGCCGTTTTGATCGTTTCAATTTATCTAGCTGTCGATGTATGAACGTGACATTTCAAAACTTTTAAATTATCGAAGTTATCACGAAACTGATTTTTGCAGGCGCAACGACGTTATGCACGGATACTCGGTACAAAATAACGTCTTTTACAATTCTTGTCTGTCTGTCCGTTCGTTCCGGCTAATCTCTGGAACGGCTGGACCGATTTCGACGCGACTTTCACTGGCGGATAGCTCATGTAATAAGGAGTAACTTAGGCTACGACAATGACTTTATTGACGCGCACGGAGTCGCGGGCGCTTCTAATATTGCATAGGACTGGTTACATTTGTTGTGAAATAATTCGTGTTTCCTTAGACTCGGTGGAATCGTGTCGGCGTTACTCAAGTAGACAAATAATTATTTTTTTCTATATCTAAATATTGCGTCCATAGAAACTCGGCTCTTAACGACTCTACTAGTAACTCAATCGCTGATGATAATTATTAGTTAACGTGTGCAGCTCCCACTTTGATTCTGTTGTCGATTTTAAATTTCGAACTCTTTGTCTGTGTGTGTTGTGCGTGTCAACATCCAAACGGGTAAAAATTATAAATGAAATAGATATATTACGACGATGGTGTCGGTCGATGCCGAAATCAGACCTTATGGTCTGGTCTTACCAGGGTAGACCAGTTGATTACGCAGGACGTGTTATAGTGCAAGTGTGTGTGTGTGTGCGTGTGCGTGTGCGTGTGTGTGTGTGTGTGCAAACAGGTGCACTCTTTATTCCGTCAGTCTAATAATCCGATGGGGCGGCAAAACCACTGAGAAGAGTTCAGGCGCAGGACGCACCGCTTTACTATTTCCGAGACGAAGGAGTGTACATACTCCCAATTTCTGGTCTCTGAGCTGTCTGACAGAGCCCAGCACTGGGGCTTTAATAGACTGTTTTGACGAGGAATGAGTCAAAATGGTTTTTAGGGTTCCGCACCCGAAGAGTAAAAACGGGACCCTATTACTAAGACTTCACTGACTGTCCGTCTGTCTGTCTGTCTGTCACCAGGCTCGTATCTAAAGAACCGTTATAGCTAGATATGTATTCCTGTTGGCGCTATAACAACAAATACTAAAAATAAAATGAAATAAATATTTAAGGGGGGGGGGGCTCCCATGCAACGAACCCTTTTTTCTTGCCGCGTTATGTAACTTATTTAAGGTTCCGTTCCCAATATGAAATTTGTGTATCCACTGTCGATTACCTAATCAATGATACGGAACCATTCGTGCGCGAGTCCGACTCGCACTTGGCCGGTTTTTTCTTTTCCTAGAATTAATACAAAGAACGATAGACTTGTCCGTCTGTTAGTCGATTATGCATTACAAGTAACTCATTAAACATGACCACAGATAACATCAGTGATTAGATATTTAGTAATATAATGAACATTTGTTTGATAAAACTAATGACCTTTAAATTAAATAATGTTATTAAATGACTAGTCAACTTTAAACTGTTAATAATAATAAATATCTGACAACATCACGTACACTACTCATTATATAATAAAGGGTTTTCCATTAAGGGCGCTTGATCTTTGAAATGCAAAAAAAAATACATGTAGGAGAGATATTTGCAAAATTTTTTTTTTATTTGGAAGGTCTATCGACCCCATTATGTATGGAATATGACATCATTCAAATGACCGCCACGGCTTCGGTTGGTGGCGCGCACACGAAAGATCCAATTTTCGATGACTCTGGCGCACAAATCGGGCTGTATTTGATCGATGGCGTGGCGTATGTTGACTTTGAGGGCATCGGTGGTTTGCGGCTTGTTGGTTGTTGTTGCATTAGACCTGCGACTTAAGAAAACCCCACAAGAAAAAGTCCAGCGGGGTCAAATCGCACGATCTCGGTGGCCAGTTCACGTCGCCTCCGCGCGAGATGACCATGTCCAGAAATTGCTCGTGCAGAACTTCCATCGTAGCGTGTGCTGTGTGGCACGTAGCGCCGTCCTGTTGAAACCACATGCTGTCCAGATCCATATTCTCGATTTCAGGCCAAAAGAAGTTGGTTATCATCGACCGGTATCGCTCACCATTGACGGTGACGGCCACACCATAATCGTTTTCGAAAAAATACGGACCAATCACGCTTCCGGCCCAAAATCCGCACCAAACAGTCACTTTCTGCGGGTGCATTGCCACTTGGTGAACCTCGTGTGGATTGGTCTCGTCCCAAATACGGCAATTTTGCTTGTTGACATAGCCATTCATCCAAAAATGCGCCTCGTCGCTGAAGATGATTTTTTTGCCAAAATCGGCGTCAACTTCCAACTGCTCTAATGCCCAGTCAGCGAACACACGGCGCTGTCTATGGTCATTAACCTTGAGCTCTTGGGTCAGCTGGATCTTGTACGGGTGCAGGCTCAAGTCACAACGCAAAATTCGCCAAGTTATCGTCTGCGAAAGGCCGAGTTCCTGTGAGCGACGCGGAATTGACTGCCGCGGGTTTTCGAGGACACTGTCGCGCACAGCGGCGATATTCTCGGCAGATCTCGCTTTACGTTGACGCACGGGAACCGGCTGATTGTTAACTGACCCGGTTGACTCGAATTTGTCCACCAATAAACGGATAGTCGACTCGGCAGGACGATCATCGCGACCGTAAAACGGGCGAAGTGCGCGGAACGTTGCTCGAACTGAAGGCCCATTTTCATAAAACAATTTTATGATTTGCACGTGCTGCTCGACACTGTAACCTGCCATGGTGGTTTGGGAGGACGGAATGAATATAACACACTGCATTTGACAGCTGTCACTCAAACAACATGGCCGCAATCAGCTGTCAAAGTTCAAGCGTCCCTATTGGAAAACCCCTTATTAGTCGAGTATTTCGCGCACTGCACTGGTCGGGAACTGTTACAGCAGAATATTTGAATCTAAGGTTTCTCTTCGGTCCTTCGATTGGAACTTGGCGTTGTTGCTCGATAGAATTAATCGTCTTGACTGATCGAGGAAGTAATCGGTGTGAAACCGATCGTGTAAAATGAACATAAAAAATGTTAAGGATTGCGATTTGATTAACAAGAATCCAATATCGATCCTAAACGAATACACGAGTGGATTCGAGTTCAGGTGCATCGGTAAAATGGGTAGTGAACATTTACCTGTATTTGCAATGGAATTAACGGTAATTATTTATGTATTTTTTATATTTATTAATAGTGATTGATGAATTTCTTACATCGCCAATGCGCCACCAAACTTGGGAACTGGGAAGTCGACCTTGAAGCAACACGTAAAGCTGTTGATCGTTTGTTTTAACTCTGGGCAGAGACTGATATGTCCTTTTTAATGACATAAATTGGCGGATAGCCTAATGTGCTGTCTGACGGTGAGTGATTCTCCGCTCATGAACATTGATCCTGTAAATTAACCGTTCCTTACATAACCAATAAGAGCCGAGATGGCCCAGTGGTTAGAACGCGTGCATCTTAACCGATGATTTCGGGTTCAAACCCAGGCAGGCACCACTGAATTTACATGTGCTTAATTTGTTTATGATTCATGTCGTGCTCGGCGGTGAAGGAAAACATCGTGAGGAAACCTGCATGCGTCTAATTTCAACGAAATTCTGCCACATGTGTATTATGTGTATATTCCACCAACCCGCATTGGAGCAGCGTGGTGGAATATGCTCCATACCTTCTCCCCAACGGGAGTGGAGGCCTTAGTCCAGCAGTGGGAAATTTACAGGCTGATTATGTTTTATTTATGTTTATATGTATACATAACCAATGCACCATCGACCTTGGGATATGTTATGTCCCTTGTGCCTGTAGTTACACTGGCTCACTCACCCTCCAAACCGGTCTACAACAGTACTGAGTACTGCTGTTTGGCGGTAGGATATCTGATGAGTGGGACAAACACACCAGACACAATTGTGCATAGCCCTACTGCCAAGTGAAATCTATACGTATATTGAAATTGGAGTGTCTGTTTGTTATATTAAAATAACCGCTTTTTACCAAATGCATATGTATGTATATGTTACTGTAAGCTCGAGCTAAGGTGAATCTTAAGATTTTCCAGTAAAACCTAAGATTTACCGACATGAGTTGGTAGATGTAAGTATTTATTGTAAAGGGACGACTTTTTCGGACTTTTACCATTCCAACCTAACACGTAAATCCTAAGATTTACCAAGTGAATGATGGTAAAAGTTCGATTCCCAAAGTCTTATGGACATTTACCATTCATAATCGGTAAATCTTAGATTTTACTGGAAAATCTTAAGATTTACCGTAGCTCGAGCTTTTACAGTAACATATACACGGTACATATACCAAAATAACATTTTTTTTTCAATTATTGCCTGTCTGCCTGTTTGTTCCGGTTAACTTTTGGAACGGCTGGACCGATTTCGATGGGACTTTCACTGGCAGATAGATGATGTAATAAAGAGTAACTTAGGCTACAACAACCACTTTTTTTGTTGAATTCAAACGATAAATTTTATTAATATAGTATTATTTATATAGGTGGCGGATATGACGTTTGAGGGTTGGGGTCACAGTAAGAGGGATGCGCGAGCGTCCGCGGCGAGGACTTGCTTAAGTGCTCTGTTGGCGAGAGCGGGACGGGTCCTCCCTAATCCTGGTCCGCAGCCGGATTTCACAAGCGACGAAGCACCTAAGTACCCGGGTAAGTTAGCCGTATAGTATTGAAGACCCAGCTTAAAGTAAATAGGAACGTCAAATAATTAACAAAATTTAATATAGTTTACAATATTTATTTTTCCAGTTTTTGTTACAATCATCCATTACCTTCCGCTTTTCAAGCCAGATTAAAAATTCCCTGCTGAGAGGAATGTGTGGTGTTACTCGAATGGATAGAGTAAGGAATGAGTACATAAGAGGAAGTTTGAAAGTGGCTCCGGTAACCGAGAAGCTATCTGGAAACCGGCTGTCTTGGTATGGGCATGTTATGCGGAGGAATGAGGACCATGTTGTGAGAAAGGTTTTGAGAACGGATGTGGATGGATATAGAGGTAGGGGACGACCCAAGAAACGATGGATGGATTGTGTGAAAGACGATATGGTTAGAAATAATGTTACTTGTGAGATGACGTCCGACAGAGAAGTATGGAAGAGGAAGACATGCTGCGACCCCAAGTAAAATTGGGATAAGGGCAGGAGGATGATGATTAACAATTCCCGTCAAATTCAAAAATATTCTTCCTCTACTTTTATTATAAAAATGTCCAACCAAAAAGTATTCATCACATTTATATAATTCTGTGATTGAATATAACTCAATAGCTGAAAGCTATACAACCTTAAATGATTATTTATAAATATTTTATATAAAATAATTTATAGGCTCACAGCATATAGTGATGTCTAATGAATATAAGGTATAAATTTAAAGAAATCGAGATATTAACTGTTGCTTCTAAATATATATTCTGTAATGTTATGTATGTACGGAAAAATGTTAACGATTTCATGAGAAAATGTGATTCTCATAGCATCGGTACAAGGAACAAACACAAACTTGTTACTCCTGTTACTCGACTGCATGGAGTCAGTAACTCTGTTGTGGGGAAATATATACTGTTCTACAACAGGATCCCAGAAAGCGTTCAAAATGCCTCTGTTGCCAAATTTTTAAAAATTGTTAAGGAACGCGTTCGCTTGTGTGCGAAAGGTTACTATACAGTTAGTGAGTTTATGATTGATAGCACGCCTTGGGAATGAAACGATCGTCTCCTGGCTGTTTCTATTCATATTCAATATATTTACTTAATTAGATTGACAAAAAAAAAGACCCGCTGAGTTTCTTTCGCCGGTTCTTCTCAGGTCAGGGTGTTTCCTCTTCCGAACCGGTGGTTGTGTTTAATTTGACCATCAATAAGTAAGTGTAATGCTTCTATATCGAATGAAGGAATTTGAGTTCGAGTTTGATTTTTTTTTTTTTGTCGTAGTGTCCGAGTTCCAATGCATCGAAACGAAAATACAGCCGCCGGACGGTAACGGTAACAAGGCGACTCCACCACCGGGTGAGTGAATAAAATTAAATTATAAATAATATAAAATAATATAAAATATTTAATTGTAAAATTATTAATATGGAAGAAAGCTTTGCTCGTTTTAAGTTAATTATTAAAAAAAAAAAAAAAAAATCGCCATCGTAGTATTTGTTCGTCTTTGTTAAGGCAAAGGTATCTCCACAGTACCATAAATAAATAAACGATTAACTAAGTATTTATTATCTGCTAAACAAACTTATCCAAGTTATAGGATATTTGGTAGAGTCAGCAAAAAAGTTTTTTTCTTACAGGTCTCTTCGGTCCAGCCGTGTCGCCGGTACTTAAGAGCCCCATAAACATGCTGTACGAGACCTACCCCGGTATCACCTTCCACTGCTCCTTCGGGGACGGATCTCCCCTGGACACGGCGCAAGGTATGTTACAAGAGATTCAATATAGTATGGGAGTTACAAGACTATGTTAGGAATATGTTGATTATGTTGTATGATATCATACTATGAGGCTCGAGGCTGGTTGTCAGGTACTGAGGGGAATATTACGTGATCGTGAATATTGACCAATTTAGAACTGAGATGTGACGTCTCTTGTGCCCTGTTACACTGGCTCACTCATAATTCAAACCGGAAACGAAACTAAATATCGCTCTCGAGCGGTAGAATTTGTGGTCAATTTATGTAATAGGAAGGCTGATAATTAAATGGACTCCCTGATGGTAAGTGGTCACCATCGCTGTATAATATATTAATGTTTTCTTATATATGTCAATGCGCCATCGGTTTTGGAAAGTTAGATTAGTTTGGCGGTAGAATGTCTGATGCGTGGGTGGTACCTACCCAGACGGGCACAAAAGCCTACCACCAAGTCGTGTTATAAGGTTATAGTGTCTAAACAATGGATGCATAAGCGTCAATAGCGTTATAATTCACGGGTCGCCCAACGATGTCAAGAGTCGCAGGTTCGACGCTGAACCCTTGAGCTATTGTCTTGCTTTGAGCTTAATAAAAAAAAAAACTTGTTTTATTACAGCACCCGTTACGCTGAGCCACAGCATGCGCTTCAAAGTGGTCTGTCAGATAAAATACCAGAAGTTCGAAGGTTACGGTGAGTTGTACTTGATCAAAGTCAAAGTCAAAAATCTTTATTCAATATAGAAGTGTTTACACTTGCTTATTGATAGTCAAAAATCTACCGCCGGTTCGGAATTTAACACCTCGGACCTGAGAAGAACCGGCGGAAGAAACTCAGCGGGATATTTTTTTTTTTTTTCCATTTTGCATGTACAATAATAATGATATTTTAGTTATTTGAAACAGCCTGGAGGCGATCATTTCATTCCCAAGGTGTGCAGTCAACTAAAAAGTCATTAGTGTTGTAATATCCTTTAGCGCACAAACGCTCTTTAACGATTCTTTTGAATTTTATAATTGAATAATTTTGAACGTTTTCTGGGATCCTGTTGTAAAAACGTATACATTGCCCTAAAAAAGAGTTACTAACCCTGTGTAATCGGGTACTTGGAGTAACAAGTTTATTCTTGTTCCTAGTGTTAATAGAATGTACGTCACAATTTCTGGGAAAATCGTTTATGTTTTTGCGTACATTATCAAAAACAAATTGAGAAGCGACAGTCATTATTTTAATTTCTTTAAATTTACCTCTTAACGAATCTTTTGGGCCCAGGTTATAAATTGCACGAATAGCCCTCTTCTGCAGTACAAAAATGGTATCAATGTCAGCTGCATTACCCCAGAGTAGGATGCCATACGACATTATACAGATAAAATAAACTTCAATGGTTTATACACTTGAATGTGAATCAGCTTCGATCCTTAGTTTCGCTTTGAGACAAAAAGCACGTTTGAATCGTCGTACAGTAGTATAAGTTTACTTAAAATCTGTTTGGAATGTTGATTATACTGGAAATGCATTAGACTTCGCGTTCCGAACACTCGAGTTCGACTGAACTGAACTGCAGTCCGTACACCTCACTTAGTGTCGCTTCGTCATCCATTCAGCGCGGACGTGCGTGTGTGATTTTCAACTTCAATAATAATTCATTACCTTGATAATAAATATTAATTTATATAAAGACGTCATTCTACAGTCTAAGATTAACGAAACGCGTAAGCGCCATGAAATTCACGGCGCTTACGACGTTATGGTCGCGAGAAATATATACCCTATTCTCTGTAAGCGATCTAGCGCTGTATTTTAACAGTTTGATTAGATGACACAATTAATATTTATCGCTGCAGCGAACTTCAGTTCTAACCCTTGACGGTTATTTGAATAAATTGTTTACGTGAACGTTCTTGGAATTGGAATATAATTATGTCAATTCTCAGTTACTAGTTTCCACTAAACAAATAATATATTTGAAAAATCTACGTTTCTTTATCGTATTATTTAGTGATATTTTAGTAAATCAAATATATATTTTAGTATATCGGCATGAAAATAAATGCCTTACGTTTAGGATAAATCAATTCAAAAACTTATTAATTTAGAATTGTCATTGTGTTTAAAATTGCGTTGAAACCGACAACGCCCCCCCTCACAACCATGTTCGTTACTGGTAGGGCGTGGATATATTCCGTATGAATATATATGTGTTTAAATTTAAAATGACGTATGTATCCTATAAAATCAAAATTCAAAATATTCTTTATTCAAATGGTCTCACAAAAGCACTTTTGAATCGTCTATTTTCAATGTAAATCTACCACTGGTTCGGGAAGGAGATTCCACCGAAAATAACCGGCAAGGAACTCAGTTACGGTTTAATTAATTATTAATAGGCATTGTTAAATCAGCGGATTAGTAAGCTGAAGTGGCAGTGGGCTGGCCATATTTGTCGTAGAACCGATAACCGTTGGGGAAAACGTGTTCTAGAGTGGAGACCGATTCTCGGCAAACGTAGTGTAGGACGTCCTCGGGCACGGTGGAGTGACGATTTGCGCAAGACGGCTGGCAGGAGCTGGATGCGAGTTGCCGAAGAAAGACCACAGTGGCGTGCATTTGGAGAGGCCTATGTCCAGCAGTGGACGAATGCGGGCTGATGTGTGTATGTGTATTGTTAAATAATTCAGTTTATGATTTCAGGGTCAAGCAAGAAGCTAGCGAAGTTAGCGGCCGCCCGGGCAGCCCTGGGCGAGATGTGCGAGAAGACCATGTCGCACGCCAGGCCCGTGTCCTCGGACGGTCTGCCGCAGCTGCTGGCAGATCACGTCGCAAAGTGATTCTATTTCAATATTTATTTGTTTGTTAAAGGGGAGCGGGGGGGGGGGGGTGTAGGTTCTAGGTGTAAAAATGTAGCCTATGTCCTTCCTGGGGTTCAAGCTCTCGTACGAAATTTCAACATAATCGGTTCAGTGGCTTAGCTGTGAAGTGTAACAGAGACAGAGTTACTTTTGCATATAATATTAGTATAGATACAACACTATTAAAATTAACCTAACTCCACATCTAGTATCCAAAAATTCGATATTTATAGGAGCTTTTAGATCTCGACCAATGATATCGCGTCAATTCAAGGTCAACGTTCCCTATTGGTCTATGTTCCTGCCGTTGGCGATCGGATATTATAAAATACTAGCTGGACCAGTGGCTTTAACCGCACGCAGGCACAGGACTATACACACTTCCAACTTTGAACTTTAATGTGTTAAATTTTGTTAATAAATATATAGTTTCAAATAGGAATTTAGTGAATATTTAAACTATTTTTTTTTTAATTATTGTAATTTTATTTTATAGATTGGTCAATGAAAAATTCAACGAGATGATGCGAGGTGACCTCGTACATTCCAAGAGGAAGGTCCTCGCCGGTATCGTCATGACCATCGACAATAAATTGGAAGGAGCTAAGGTTAGTTTTCAAAATTAACGTTTATTTTTTTGTCAACGGTAGTTACCATGGCTTAATACACACATTCCGGTGCCGACTCCGACACATTCCGCTGACACCGCATTTAAGAAGACAATGGGCTACATATCATACAAATTCATTTAATGACATATTATAGTAATTAATTTAGTCTGAATCCAGTTTTCAATCAGTAAAGTTATGTTTTTGTATAATTAATTGTAATAAATAATTTTTTTTAAAAAGACTTTCTCCGGTCGTCATATCATAACTCGGTACGTGTAGAATTATTTTTGAAACGTTAGAAATGTTCACGAATAACGTTATTGATATTTACTGGGTTGTAGGGCTTTGTGGTAGTCCGTCTTGGTAGACACACTCATCAGATATTCTACCACCAAACAGTAATACCAAGTATTGTTATGTTCCGGTTTGAAGAGTGAGCCAGTGTAACTTACGGGCACAGGGGATATCTTAGCATTGGCGATGTAAGGTCTGAGCGGTGGTGACCACTTACCATCGGGCGTCCCGCTCACCTATATAATAACCGAAATCGAAATCACGAACTTTTGGTAATTCATGTTATATTTTTAGTGAAATGTACAGGCTGTTAATTGAGAGTTTATTCTACTGAAAACACTATTTTTCAAGTTTGGAGTTCTTTGTAATTTTACTAAGAGTCCGAAATCAAATCAAATCAATTTTACTCAAGTAAACTTCACGACGAAGCGTTTTTGAATCGTCGATATTAAAAAACTACCACCGTTTCGGAAAGCAGCCTCCAGCGAGAAGAAACGGCAAGAAACAGATTTACAATGCTGTTTTTTTTACTTTTACAATAATCAGTGTCCTGTGAGACGCGAGCCCAAATGGCGGGCGTTTTTTTTAACCAAAAGTACTCTTTTAATGACTAATGAGATTTATTTATTAATTCAGTGTTAATTTTCCAGGTGATAGCGGTGACCACCGGTACGAAGTGCGTCTCCGGCGAGCACATGTCGGTTCGCGGTCGAGTCGTTAACGACTGTCACGCCGAGGTATAATAATAATAATAATGTTTATTTCATCAATAACCAACGCGGTGCAATAACATCGCAAAGGTCGACTTCTTCTTTTGAGCGAGAACAAGTCGCTCTTCCTTAACGCACTTAAACTTTAATTCAAAGTTAGAATATGAAACAAGCTAAGAGTTACGAAAATACTAATGAAAATAGTTAACGGTAGCAAGGCGCGCGCGCGTGTGTGTGTCTCTCTGTGTGTGTCTGTGTGTGTGTCTGTGTGTGTGTCTCTCTGTGTGTCTGTGTGTGGATCTCTGTGTGTGTCTGTGTGTGTGTCTCTCTGTGTGTCTGTGTGTGTCTCTCTGTGTGTGTCTGTGTGTGGATCTCTGTGTGTGTCTGTGTGTGTCTCTCTGTGTGTGTCTGTGTGTGTGTCTCTCTGTGTGTCTCTGTGTTTCTCTCTGTGTGTGTCTGTGTGTGTCTGTGTGTGTCTCTCTGTGTGTGTCTGTGTGTGTGTCTCTCTGTGTGTCTGTGTGTGTCTCTGTGTTTCTCTCTGTGTGTGTCTGTGTGTGTCTCTCTGTGTGTGTCTGTGTGTGTGTCTCTCTGTGTGTGTCTGTGTGTGTGTCTCTCTGTGTGTGTCTGTGTGTGTGTCTGTCTGTCTCTCTCTCTCTCTCTCTCTCTCTCTCTCTCTCTCTCTCTCTCTCTCTCTCTCTCTCTGTGTGTGTGTCTCTCTGTGTGTGTGTCTGTGTATTTTAACAAAGTTTTGTTTATTTCTCTATATTTGACTATATGTCGTCTAGCGGCTTCGCTTGCGTTTTAAGGGTATACAAAGTACCCTATGTCCTTCCATGGTAAGACAATAAGTTTTGATGGGCAAGATCGGCGCCGTGTGAATTCATTCAAGTGTCCTAGAAATCGTTGGAGAACTGCACCCTTATTTTTCATTTTCTAACTTTTAACCTTAACTTCGAAGACGCCCTCCAACTAAGCGAAAAGCCTTTGACTTTGATAGCGACGACTCTGTCTAACTTTTTATTGTATTTCTCATACGTATTTTGGTCACAGGTCGCAGCCCGACGATGTCTGCAGAGGCACCTCTACGCGCAGCTGCTGATGTACGCGAATTCCTCAAGTAAGACATCGAGAATTAATAGATCCTTAGAAGCGGGTATTGGCACAAAGATGTTGTATTCCGTCAACGATCGGGTCGTACCAGGTTCGAGTTCGGGTTGTTTCAGTAAATAAATGTTGGTTCTCTGTCGAGAAATTTTAAGTATTCGCAGTTCTGTGATACTTTTATCACCCCGTACTTAAAGTTATCTAGATATGCAGAGCCGTCTCAAGTTATGCTGGGGCCCTTGGGGACCCATGAATTTGGGGCCCTTTTGGTAGGTATTTACTACCATGTACAAATAATTTGCTTATGGCCTTGAGTATAGTTTCAAATAAACGGTGCGTTAATTTTCGTATATTCGTAGGAATCTGATTGGTTGTGAAGTCTTATGGCTATTTTATGGCCTTTTTTGATAAATATGTTACGTTGTTTCTTACAAATGTCTAACTTTCGAAAATATACATAGCAGTCGACGTGATCACGACCGTGTGAAGGAAACTGTTGGCTCCTCGGGGCCCTCGCAGGACGGGGGCCCCGGGCACGTGCCCCGTGGGTCCTATGGTAAAGTAGATAAAATAAGTTTAAGAGTTAATGTGTACTCTACGAGCCTGTAAACGTATAGAGTTTCATAGTATCATGTTGGATCTGTGTCTGTTCTGTTACGTTAACGGAAAGCAAATAGTGTGTTTTTTGTAAATGTATCACCAGTGTGGTATTATTGGCATGCCATTGCCAGTTACTTAAATAAATAAATATCGGACAATATCACATAGATTACTAGCTAAAGCACTTGTGTTATGGAAAATCAGAAATAACGACGGCACCGCAAACACCCAGACCCAAGACAACATAGAAAACTGATGATCTTTTTCTACATCGACTCGGCCGGGAATCGAACCCGGGACCTCGGAGTGGCGTACCCATGAAAACCGGTGTACACCCTACTCGACCACGGAGGTCGTCAATTATCCTTTTTACTGGAATATGTATTCTGACGAACGACTTATACGAATATTGTACAAATGCAGATCCCACAGTCGCCATCCCCGAGTCGGACCTCGAGCCGGTGCCGGGCGGCGGCTACCAGCTGAAGCCGGACCGGCAGCTGCACCTGTACGTGAGCACGGCGCCCTGCGGCGACGGCCGCATCTTCAGCCCGCACGAGCACCACGAGCCGGAGCCCGACAGGCACCCCAACCGGTGGGCGAGTCGCGGCTACGTATACTTTGTTGGATTCCATTCGATTTAATGTTAATCGGTTCCGAACGTAGATTCTAACCGGCAAGAATTCAGACGCGGTAGAACGGTCCGGAGTCTGACGCTTCCTAAAGTGAAGTGGTCTTATCTTTTTAACAGTATTTCAAATGATGTTATTAAATCGTCAAAAATATTGAACTTTAGACTGTGACAACTCTAGAACTAATTCTTCATTGTTTTAGAATATATATAACATTAAATTCACATTAGCAGCCTGTAAATTTCCCACTGCTGGGCTAAGGCCTCCTCCCCTTTCGAGGAGAAGGTTTGGAGCTAATTCCATCACGCTGCTCCAATGCGGGTTGGTGGAATACACATGTGGCAGAATTTCGTTGAAATTAGACACATGCAGGTTTCCTCACGATGTTTTCCTTCGCCGCCGAGCACGAGATGAATTATAAACACAAATTAAGCACATGTAAATTCAGTGGTGCCTGCCTGGGTTTGAACCCGAAATCATCGGTTAAGATGCACGCGATCTAACCACTGGGCCATGTCGTCCATCAGAATATATGTAGCTGATTATTATTGTTTTTTAGGAAGCATTTTTATTGATTTACTAAAAAAATATTAAAGGCTCTACATTATTGTATATACGACGGGCATTGTCTTAACTAATGTAACAATTTATTGAGTTTCTTGTCGGATCTTAAGTGTAAAGGCCTAAGACCCCCCCCCCAACAACTAACATCCCACTGTGAAATGCCTGCAGGTTGGCCCGCGGCCAGCTGAGGACGAAGATCGAATCGGGAGAAGGAACCATACCGGTTAAGAATTGCATCAACGTGATCCAAACATGGGACGGCGTGCTGCAGGTAGGTCCGGCGGCGCCCGCGCGGGCCCCCCGGCCCGAGTACAGTACGTGTGCGTGCGCAGGGCGAGCGGCTGCTGACCATGTCGTGCTCGGACAAGGCGGCGCGCTGGTGCGTGGCGGGCGTGCAGGGCGCGCTGCTGGCGCGGCTGCTGCGGCCCGTGTACCTGCGGGCGCTCGTGCTGGGCTCGCTGCTGCACCGCCACCACATGTACCGGTCGGTCTCCTCTCGTGAACGGGCGCGCCCGTAAATACTACACTAAACTAGTTTTGCAATATATACTTGGGGGGGGGGGGGTCTTCCTTGGTGCTATTAGTATCTATTAGTATAAATTAATTAGAGAGCTGAGGGTCAATTACTTCGATTTTTGCTAATGACATAATTGATTGCTTTTTTTTTAATTACTCTAAAGGTAATAAAAGGCGTATTCGTAAAATTTTATATTTAATGTTAAACTATGTATATACGACTTTATATATTTCCACAGCGATATATATCGGACATACTAAAAGAATAAATACGGTTATATTATCCTATTGAAAATGGCGACTGTTGGCGCGTTGCTAGAAAGTATTTACCGCGTGCTCTGAAACATTAAAAAATGTGTATTAAAAATTTGGTCCGAATGAGGTTCGATCTTCGCTATTCATAAAAAAAAAAGTATAAATAATCTATTAATATTCAGTCCCGTCTTAAGTGCTAACGGTGCCCCAGTGCAAACAGTGTATTGACGAGCTCAGCCATCACCTCTATATAAAAACTCGGGACGCTCGACAGAAGTGAGAACTTGTGGGTTAGAGTGAGCGAGGGGAAGCCTGCCTACTTCTGCCCTATGCGTAAGAGAAAGGGAAGGCAGAGAGACTGGCGTCGTAACGCGTTACGTAACGAAGCGGTTTAGCCTCCCATTAGAAGTTATCACTTCAGAAATTCAACGGTCCAAGACTTTTTTGAATAAAGTATATTTTGATTTGATTTTATTTGAGTTAATACATTGGAATTGTATTTTTAATCTCTCTCGTGGCGGCCCCGGGGCTCTTGGACCGGTCTTCTAAATGCGGCTCTTGTATAGGGCGACCAATTATGTCTGGTTTTCCATTATTTAATTTTGCATATTAAAAAAATAAAATGGGTATTTTTTTTTTATGTCAATTATTGTCGCTGATTCGTGTCAAGCAGTAACAAGTCGGTGTAAATCATTTTTAATAAACAGTGAGATATTTTAACTAAGATAGTTCAGTCACCGATATATATGTATACTAGCTGTGCCCGCGACTTCGTGCGCGTTTGAATTTAACAAAAAGTTCTTGTTGTAGCCTGAGTTACTCGTTATTACATCAGCTATCCGCCAGTGAAAGTCCCGTCAAAATCGGTCCAGCCGTTCCAGAGATCAGCCGGAACAGACAGACAGACAAACATTTAAAAAAAAAAGTTACTTTGGTATATGTACTGTGTATTGAGTAAAAAGTGGTTATTTTAATATTACAAACAGACGCTTCGATTTTATTATTTATGTATAGATATGTTAGTACCTATTTACAAGAAACGAACGTAGTGCTCGATCCGAAACCGAACAATTTCTTTAAGAACGCCTTGACTTTCGAATCGGAATTCACTTGAACGGCATATACGTGTGGTCCAAAAGTATTCGCGACGTTTTCACTGTAGCTGTTCTGTTCTCTGATCGAGTGGTTTATAAAACCGCCGCCATTTTTGACGAACGTGTTAATTTCTCTGACGACGGTCACCGCCGGTGTATCTGTTTGCGACGAGAATAATCTTCGTATTTTCGATATTATGTTATCATTTGTCTGTTTCTTAAGGAATCGTTTCGCCCTGTGAACGTTTGATGGCATCTGTGTTTTTGGGTACGTGTGTGGTTCCATGTTTTGAGGGGTTTCTTGTGATTTTTGGTTCAGACGGTTTGGATTTTTAAACGAACTCTGTCTGGTATTCAGATCTTCTAATTTTGAATTAAATGAATTTCTGATAGCGTTAGTTGGTGTGGTCGTGATGCGTGTATTTGAAAGCTGTTCTGAATTTGTCTGTGATGTCAATCGATAGACGTAAAAGCGGATATTGTGCGTCTTATCGTCACCTGTAAATAAAAAGGTTCTTTAACGTGCTGTACAAACTACATGCAAATGTGCTGAATGAAAAATAAAACCTCTTTTGTAATATTTCGTCCACTAGAGTTGCCACTATATATATAATCTTCCCAAAATATTGGGAAGGTTATATGTGCGTAGAAGATAGATATTTGCAAATACACAGTGCATAATCTGCATCAAAATATAATCGAACTTGTGCATAATTCGCCCTATAACACCGAAATCTCACTTCAAATCGACTCCGAAGCCCATATGGGTGGTCTTCTCCTTTGAGCAGTAGCCTTTCGAGAAGTCACTCATCGATTGACAGCGAGAGGATACGAAAGATGCCGGACGTAGGACCGACTCGCTGTAGAACATATACGAACGCCAGTGACTGCAGAAAACTGGTGTGGGATTGAAAAATTGTCGGATGAGTTCTAAATCGAAATTTGATTGAGACATAATTATGAAAGTTTGTGATAATGTTGATAAGGTTAACGTCTAGGGGCTGATGTGCTTGCAAAAACAGAAGTTCTCGGTCAATGGTCCTGGTGTCAAACCTCAGGTCGGGCCAGTAAATTTTTATTCGACTTTTCTTTCTAAGAAGTTTTGAGTAATATTCTGGAATATTTCAGTTGGTTTTACACATCCGTGGAAAGTTCAAGTTGGTTCTGTTTCTGAAATCTTCCCGGTCGTGATGGATTTGCGGTTATAATGCGGCGTCCACCATCGGCCTTCGAGAATGGAGATATTATCCATCCATATATATATATCTCAATGGACAACGGCCTCTTAGACAGAAATTCGTCTGGATGACATCTTTAGCACAGTGAGGACCATTAAACTTTCCCTTGACCATAAAAACTCTGCCCTGCATGAGATCTAAGATGCTATGTCACCTGTGCCGATATTTTTGCTGACTCACTCATATTTAAAAATACTTGGTGATATGGCTTTTTGCAAGCCTGTCTGGGAAGATACTACCCACTCATCAGATATTCTACCGCCAAACACCGGTACTAAGTATTGTTGTGTTCCGGTTTGAAGGGTGAGCGAGCCAGTGTAACTACAGGCACAAGGGACGTAACATCTTATTTCCCAAGATTGGTGGCGCATTGGTGATGTAAGGAGTGGTTAATATTTCTGGCAATTGTCTATGGGCGCTGGTGACCACTTACCATCAGGTGGCCCATTTGCTATAATTTAAAAAAAAAAAGTACTTTACTGATATACTCTGTAATTAAAATGGTGGAAAAGAAACTCAGTGAGAGTTTCTTGCCGGTTCTTCTCGGTAGAATCTACTCTCTGAATCAGTGAGCATTACAATTTATTCAATACTGTGACACGATGATTCAAAATTTGCTTTTATGAGCCTAGCCTAGATTTTGGTAGTAAAATATCGGAGTATTTAAACTATACTCGGAGTCGATCGAATTGATACATTAAATGATTTTGTTAATTTATTATTGGTATAAATACTCACATTTAGTCAATAACTGCTGTTGAGGAATCACAACTTCGAGTTCGCATCCCGGTTGCGGGCTTATACCACCATTCGGGTAGAAGTCCACGTGACCCATTTGGTGGTTGAAACCTGTAAAATAAGATTAGTCTTTAAGGGGGGGTTTCCACTCGTTTATACGTTATTACTCCTTCTCTTTTATTTATAGTATAGGTAAGCGGTCAAATGTGCCACTTGACGGTAAATGTCCCACCGATCAAAGACATCGCCATTGCGCCACCACCTTTGGAAGCTAAGATGTCATATCCCTAATGTCTGTAGTGATATTGTCTCATCCTTCAGAACAGAAATAATACCAAGTATTGCTGTTAGGCAGTGGAATATCTGATTTTGTACAGAGTCTAAGCAAAAAAGCTTACCGAATATTCCTGCATCAGTATGTATCACGTCAACGAATTCAGCATCAGATGGGTCGAGCCTCTGTTGCAGCGGCAGCTTATCAAAGAGGGGCAGAGCCGGGTCCAGGCCGGTTATGCGAGATACATTACCTGAAAATTTAGGAAAATAACTCAACAATTTGTCTCCTGAAATCTTCAGAGATACACCGTCACTTAAAATCTATAAGACTGGTTTCCCGTTCCGATTTCATCGCCAGCTTCCGTCAATCATCGCCACTGCTGGAGAGAGGCCTCGTCCAAGGTCTCTCGCAATCGGATTACGCCACCTTGCTTAGGTCATCTGTCTACAAGGCTGGAGGACACGCTGTTTTTGCCGAACCGTGGTCTTTACTCCAAGCTACCTACATGAACCGGCACCAGGCCTACAACACCTTGACCTATAGGTCAAAACTATTGAAGCGGTAGCCGCATCTATTGCTGAGGCTGAATGCCCGGGCAAAGGGTAGAACATTGACGCCCTTACTAGGACTGGCTTAAATCTGTTAGGAAGTACCCTGTACTTAATACACAAAAACATTCATATATATCAGCGTCAAGGTTCAGCTGATTAGCATAAGTGCAGTGACAGACACATCGTATGTATAAATGTTACTTTTTTAAATTAATTCCAACCTACCAGATTTAATAGTACTTCCAGTCACCCCGGCAGCTTGAGCTCCCAAACTGTGCCCCACTAAATGGGTCTTTGATAGTTTTAATCCTCTAAAACGATATTAAAATTCATTATAACGTAAGGCATATTACTTCATACTGGTCTATCACTTATTACCACTAATATAAATGTAAATATTGGACAACATCACGTACATGATTCTGATTCCAATGTGAGTAGCTAAAGCACTCGTGTTATGGAAAATCAGAAGTAACGACGGTACCGCAAACACCCAGACCCAAGGCAACATAGAAAACTGATGTATTTTTTCTACATCGATTCGAATCGAACCCGGGACCTCGGAGCGGCGTACCCATGAAAACCGGTGTACACACTATTCTATTCCACAATTGCAGTTAAGATAATATTCTTTTTATTGTCTTCTTTCTCTTGTGCTTAACTGATATGGCTACGGAGCGTAACGCCATACAAACTCCAGGTCAGGTTGAAAGGTATTGAGTTTTTCCGTCGAGAAATTCTTATTAACAGCCCGGAGTCTGGTTGCACTATCGTCACAATAGCAGTAAAATAATTGTCTAAAAACACTGACCTCGATACCAAATAATCAATGAACTGGGCAGCGATACGTCCAATATACCAAGTGTTTTCGGCGGCCTTGAAGTACCAGGGTCCCGCTTCAAGGCGTTGCGCATCAACCATTATGATGTTGGTATCGCCTCTGTGTGTGTATGCTGGAATGAAAACATACCTTTTTGTTAGCACTTTATGAAATTGGTGTTATATACGTGCAAAAAGGGAATATACATCTGTGCACACATACCTCTGTGCACACACACCTCTGTGCAACTGGCCAAGTGAATAAGGGCACCAACAAACATGGTCATAAATTGGATAGTGGACATCGTCATAAACATGTCTTGGAAGCTTGTACGATGTCTTAGTAATTCGTGGAACAGGACAGACTATTGGCGAAATTGATGACTCACCTGGTTGTTCTTTTAACTGACTTCAAAAAAGCGGGAGGTCCTCGATTCGACTAATAATAATAAAATGTAAATATTATTTTTATATTTGACACCTCAGAACACCGTCGTGTCTTGTAAATTTGCAATGCCGATTTCTATGGACGCTGGTGGCCACTTATCACCAGGTGGCCCATTTTATAGCTGTCTAACTAAATCATGAGAAAGGTCATCTTACGCCTTCATATTCTTTTAATCTTCAATACCAATATTTGATCTGGTACACACCTTCTCTTATCCTTAAGGCGCTGCCGTCATCAGGTGTCTCCATGAAAGCGTGGAAGTATAACACAGTTGGATCGTTGAAGTCTATGCTCGAAGCGAAAAGGCTTTCATCGTCGTCTATCAGGAGACTGTGGGCGACGGTTGGGTTGTGTCTGAAAATATATCAAAATATTTATTAGGTTCTATTAGCAATCGATCAAAAATTGAAACAAAGGATAATTCAAGTGGGTTCTAAGTCTCTTATTCAAACGTAAAAACATGTGAAACTGATGGTCTTGCACTTTGACTCTCCGTTCGTATCTGATCGACCCTTGGAGTCTCCAGGAGTGTGGGAAGAGAACGAGCTCAAATATATGAGCACTATAATATTTCCTCTGCCATTGGTCTCCGTCGATAACGGCTGACGTAAATTGTCTCCACATAGAATACTGTTCTCATTTTTGGACTGGCGCCCTTTAGCTCTCTCTTGATTCCTATCAACGCCACGAACAGACGATTTAGTTCATCTAAGCTTCCGGAGAGGCGTTATCTCTGTGTGTCTGTACAAAGAGGAATGCACGACAGGATAATTTGACTTGGTGCCGCCATCACATTTCCATCATCGCACGCATCGGCTGCTGATATCACTTACATCCGCATCACGTCGATGCTTGGCATCCCGCTGATGTGTGTGTATCAAGATCATTCTTTCAACACACGTGCAGATCGTGGAATGATCTTTCCCAAAATGTGGCATTTCAAACATCGAACACATCAGTGTTACGGTCTAGGTGTCCATGGGTCAAATCATTAAGATTGCTAAACAAATTTGTAAGAATAATCGTCGTAATGACCTTTGATGTTAACACCGATTTCTGATTATCGTCGTCTATCACGCTACCCTTATTAAAATTGCATGTATCGCAACACTATGTCTCGTGTGATAGTATATCATGTTCAAATATGACCTTGGACATTCCGATCCTAGGTATTTCAAACTTCACTGACTATCCGGTCCAAGGTTGATAGAGTTTCTGACTTGTGACAAGTCTTTCAAGCCATCATCATCATCATCCTCCTGCCCTTATCGCAATTTTACTTGGGGTCGGCGCAGCATGTCTTCCTCTTCCATACTTCTCTGTCGGACGTCATCTCACAAGTAACATTCTTTCTAACCATATCGTCTTTCACACAATCCATCCATCGTTTCTTGGGTCGTCCCCTACCTCTATATCCATCCACATCCATTCTCAAAACCTTTCGCAAGCCTTTCAAAAGATATATGGTTTCATTTTAGAAAGTGTTGCAATTTTTTAAATTTAATATTTAGTAAACTTAAATAAAAAAAATACTTATTTTGCCATTTCTGGGAACGCATTCGATAGTCCATTGTTTGAATTCCTAAATTACTAAGATTAATTCATATATATCAAGCATTCGTACTGTATAATAATATTTTAATATTGGTTTAATGTTGGAGCCGAGATGGCCCAGTGGTTAGAACGCGTGCATCTTAACCGATGATTTCGGGTTCAAACCCAGGCAGGCACCACTGAATTTTCATGTGCTTAATTTGTGTTTATAATTCATCTCGTGCTCGGCGGTGAAGGAAAACATCGTGAGGAAACCTGCATGTGTCTAATTTCAACGAAATTCTGCCACATGTGTATTCCACCAACCCGCACTGGAGCAGCGTGGTGGAATATGCTCCATACCTTCTCCTCAACGGGAGAAGAGGCCTTAGCCCAGCAGTGGGAAATTTACAGGCTGATTATGTATTATATGTTTTATTGGTCAATATTTTTTATACACAAAACTTAATGTCAATTGGACCATATCCCAATTACAAAGAATCTACTTTAGAAATACATCTATCTATCTATATAAAAAATATCTATATGAATCGAATTTTAAATATTAACTTCTTGGTCCACGGTTGATAAAATTGCTTCGTCGTATTGTTTTTTTAACGAAATTTTAGTTGGAATTCAATATTTTTGCAATCACCAACTCGTAAATGTTGATGATGATGATGTCCAGTCTGGCTGGATGACGCCCAATCTTAAGGGAGACCAGCTGTGCAGGACATATTATAGTTCAGGCAGGCATGTGTGCACAAACACAGGTGCACTCATTCCCTCACTCTCATAATCCGATGGCAAATCCGACGCGATTAGAAAAACTATTAAAGCGTCCAAAGTGCAATGGATTACGGTTCGCCTAGCGATGTAAAAGTCGCAGGATCGATCCTGACCCCTGGGGCTATTGTCGTACCCACTCCTAACACAAGCAATAAGCTTAAAAGGAGGAATATTAGTAATTTCTTCATTAAAAAAAAAGAGACTTCAGGCATATGACCAATTGGCTCAACATGCTTTCCGAAGGCATGGGACTGTTCACACTTCCAAACTCGGCGATGCAACAGAAAATTATTCAATGGGGAAAAACCCAAACACTTCTTATCGATTTGGGCTTTGAACCCAAGACTAGTAGGATTAGTCTGCCTTATATCTAGCCACTAGACCGAAGAGGAATTCAAAGCAAAGACTGCTTTAAAAAACCCGTTCTAAAACTATACACACTTCAAAATTAATTTATTCAAGAATTTCATTAAAATTGTTTAATATAGGCAATATTTTATAAATGTTAATGTGCACTGAATTATTGGTCAGAAGTTGTTTATTACGATATTGTCCATGGTTGATTGGTCCACGGTTGACGTACCTCGTGTAAAGCTGGAATACGATGTCGATGTTGTCACGCACGAACGGACATTTCCCCTTGTTGACGGGCGCGATTTGGAACAATGCATTTTCGAACTGTATCCCAGGGGGGCCTGAAAAACAGAAATTAATTAAATGAAATGAGCCGTGATGGCCCAGTGGTTAGAACGTGTGCGTCTTATGATTTTAACCCCTATATGCATGATCCAAAAGTGAACCATTTTTGAGTTATCACGTTTTTTTTGCTTTTTTGGTGAAATTACCAGTAACCCTGTATATATTATCTATACATACAATATAATTGGAGTGTCTGTTTGTAATATTAAAATAACCGCGTTTTACTAAATGCATACGTATGTATACACGGTACATATACCTAAATAACATTTTTTACAATTTTTGTCTGTCTGTCTGTTTGTTCCGGCTAATCTCTGGAACGGCTGGACCGATTTTGACGGGTCTTTCACTGGCGGATAGCTCATGTAATAAGGAGTAACTTAGGCTACTTTTATTTTAGAATTTTATGTTAAACAATAATAAAGTCACGTTTTTTTATTAAATTCAAACGCGCACGAAGTCGCGGGCACAGCTAGTGCAATATACAATTAATAAATTTATACCCAACGTATGAATCAATAAATATTAACTCCACGTTTTTTTTTACTTCAATATAATCTTGTACTGAGTAATATACCTTATTTAACAATGTTTCTTTGATATGATCTGTAAATTTTTTAATAGGCCAAGTTAAAAATGACTGTGGAATCTCATATTATAGTCCCAGAAAGGATTTATTACGTATGAATCTTTGCGTAGTCTACCCCTCGATCTGGTGTCTATACAATGATTTTTCTATGACTTTCACGTTAGTATACCATCGATCAATAGTCTTGATACTTGTTTACATAACATAAATACATGTGGTCGGTATTACCGTCACCACAAATGGCGTCTGATTGTACGACGAGTTTTCCTCGTGGTCGAAGCGTCGTTGCGTCTTATGAGTTGCTCGTAGAAAGTTAGTCTTGACTATTTGACTTAGAGTCGGCTATATACAGCATGTTCATTAAATAGTATGAAAATTGAGCGTGTCAACTTTAATACTTGATTTTTATGATAAATATTTACAATCCCTTACATAGCCATTACGCCACTAGACTTGAGAGCTATTTTTTTTTTTTTTATACAAAAATCTTATCTATGTTTATAGTAATCCAATGCCTTAGTTAAGTTGACTACCAAAACATTATTGTAATAGTTCCTGAGTTTATATTTAAATTTAACAATATAAATCTATTTATATAATCCCATAACTGATTAAAATAATATCAATAATTCAACGTCAAAATCATACACAAAATAACGTTCAATAAACAATAACAAAATAGAATATTTATATTACATTTAAAAAAAAAAGTGTCAATGTCAGATTAAGTCATGTCAAAGTGACTTAGTGTTGTGTCCCATGTGGCTGTAGCTACTCAGCCTTCAAACCGGAACACAAGAATTCTAAGTACAGACGTTTGCCGGTAGAATCTTAACCAGACGAAAACCCGGCTTTGTTAGTTTTACAATAAATAAAACTAAACAATTACGTTTATTATTTACTTCATGTAGCATATAACTTTTTTATAAACGTGTCTACCCATCATCATCCTGGCCTTATCCTAATTTGCTTGCGGTCGCAGCGTGTCTTCTTCCATACTTCTCTATCTGACGTCATCTCACAAGTAACAATCTTTCCAGCCGTATCATCTTTCACACAATCCATCCCTCTTTTCATTGGTCGTCCCCTTCCTCCAGAGATATTAACCATTCCTTACATCACCTATGCGCCACCAACGTCCTAAGATAAGTCCGCTAATTTCAAAAGCGCGGCGTACTCTACGCTACATATAAGTGAGATGTTAACAGTTGATATGCTAAGTTTAAACACGTGTATCATACATGTGAACCTTCCCCTTGAATCGCTCTGTTTATTGATGTAAACCGCATTGAAATCCGTTGCGTAGTTTAAAAGATCTAAGCGTTGGAACGGGAAGCGACTTTGTTTTATACTACGTAGAGTTTATTCAAGATCACGGTTAACATCGCGTCGATTCAATGTCGATGTGATTAGAACGGGCTATATGTGTATGTTCGGCTTCCGGTTATAATACATATGTAAAGAAATTTGTATGATTTATATAATTTATGACGACTCAGGAATGGATAATGTTTAGAATTGGTTAACTGCTTCCAAAGATTACCCCTATATACAAGCCTAATTTTACCTTTTTATAATATTACTAAAGATAACGTTCCATGACGTTGATTCAATGTTACAATTAAAGCAACAAAAAAAAAAACCGTCCAAGTGCGAGTCGGACTCGCGCGACGAAGGTTTCCGTATCTATAAAAACGGCAAAAAAACATATCTTTTGTATGGGTATCCTTAAATATTTTTAATATTCACCGTTATAGCGGCAAGAGAAATACATCGTCTGTGAAATTTTCAACTGTCTAACTATCACGGTTCATGAGTTACGTTATAGTTGACTGCACACCTTGGGAATGAAATGATCGCCTCCAGGCTGTTTCAAATAACTAAAGTATAATTATTATTGTACATGCGAAATGGAAAAAAAAATAAAAATATCCCGCTGAGTTTCTTCCGCCGGTTCTTCTCAGGTCCGAGGTGTTAAACTCCGAACCGGTGGTAGATTTTTGACTATCAATAAGCAAGTGTAAACACTTCTATATTGAATAAAGATTTTTGACTTTGACTTTGGACTTTGAGCGCAGTCTTAGTAACAGGGTCACGTTTGACACTTTTTGTACGGAACCCTGAAAAACATCTGAGCTAATGCCGGTCATAATTTATTCGGACGTTAAAGCTTTATTTATAATAAAAAAGATATATATTATTATTACGTTTTAATAGTAAAAAAAATGGTGTAACGTAAAAAAAAAAAAAAAATTAATTGCTCATTATGAATGCATCGCGTGTTAGGCAAGAAATACATTACGAAAGTAGAATATTTCTTTGCACTAAATACTTACTATGTCGATTGGTTGCAAGCTATTACAAACGGGGCCGATAGCTCAGTGATTATAATGCGTGAATTCGTACCGTAAATCGCGGGTTCAAAGTGGACCTGGAATTTAGTGAACGTTTTCGTCCGTGTATTCGGTCGCGTTTTAGATGCTATGCTGGTTGTTTGGTATTATTCACACGATATATTTTTAATTTGTAGCCCATTCGTTATTTTGATGTATAAGATATATTATTGTAAAGTTTCATTGAAATCCGTTCAGTAGTTTTTGCGTGAAAGAGTAACAAACATACGTACAAATTTTCGCCTTTATATTTTCGGAGAGTTAGTCTCTCCGCAATAAGTACATTTTATAGTATATCGCCCCGTTGATCCATTGGTTAGATGTAAGACTGCAGATCCCAAGATACTAGGTTCAAAAAACAAAATCGAAATATACTTTATTCAAGTAGGCTTTTACAAGCACTTTTGAATCGTCATTTAACAGACTATATTAAGTGAAGCTACCACCGGTTCGGAATGCAGATTCCACCGAGAAGAACCGGAAAGAAACTCAGTAGTTATTAACTCCAGGTCGAGCCAATTAAACGTTTTTGGGTTTTTCATCGAAAATATCTTGGTAGCAGTTCTTTTGTCGAGAAGTTGGAATTGTGTACGATCCCTTGCCTCGTTGCGATTGTAAAGCAGGTGGTCCTGCGTCTGAATTCTTTGTGATCGTGATGGATTTCCCGTCCCATCGGATTACGAGAATGAGGGTATTGAGGGTGCACCTGTATTGGCGCTAGGACTACACGGGTGTGTACGCACTTTCCACTTCCAGACCCTGGACTAATGCGAATGACAAAATAGGCCAATATTTTTTACTGGCGCGACGCGTACCTTAGGTTAGCCATTGCGTACTTGGTAATGCGCAATGATCCTCGAGGGAATATTTTCTTAGCCGTTAATATTCTGAGCGTTTTATATTATTTTTGATATAAGATCAATTGGACAAAAATATAAGACATTGTTATTTGACACGTCTATTTGGTGGTATGGCTTCGTGAAGGGTCTAGGTATGTACCCAAACATCAGTTATTGTACAGGAAAAACAGCAACAGCAGGAAATTCAGTACTTTTGTGTTCCGGTTTGGAGACTAAGTAAGGCAGTGCAACTACAGCCACAAGACATAACGTAGTTCCAAAGCTTGGTGGTGCATTGGCGATGTAAGGAATGGTTAATATTTCTTGCAGCTCTGTGATAATACAATAAATCTGAGTACTGCTGTTTGACGGTAGAATATCTGATGAGTGGGTGGTCCCTACGATAAAATAATCTAATTCCAAAATACATCTTGTGTTCGGTAAAAGAAAATCTTGAAAGTTTTCGTACTTAAGTGCATTGTGGTAAGCCCTGAACCTTCTTAAGGCTTTTGTCCATCAGTGGATTATAACGGGTTATTTTAGTTATTTGAATTGAATAATCATATTTAAATCTGAATCTGATTTAAGTGAAGTGGCATATTTATCACTAGCTTCCTGTCTTGGTGTCACACTGGTAAAATAAGGTTCAATATATAACTTTTAGGTGGAAAATCATTCATGAAAATAAAATTTTTGGCTAGGAAAGTTGAAATTCTCGATTTTTTTCTACTATAACATGCATGTATTATACATATAAACCTTCCTCTTGAATCGCTCTGTTTATTGATGAAAACCGCATCGAAATCCGTTGTGAAGTTTAAACGATCTAAGCGTACAGACGGATAGCTACTTTGTTTTATACTACGTATATATTATATTAACATATATCAATACAAGCAAACCTTCTTAAAAACTCAGAAAAACTTTTTAACTAATATTATATTCGGAAAGATCTTTGACTTTATTTTGTAAAAAAAAAAAAATACGTACTTAAATTTAAATTTAAAAATTACAATAAACAAAGTAACACATACTGTTTACAGGTCCCACTGGTGGGTTAAAGCCCGCTTTTAAATTTGCACTTTTTTTTAAATAAATATTTTCAAAATATTCCAAAAAATACTCACGTATCAAAGATAAGAAACACGCTAGCGGCACCGTCGTCTGCATTATTATATCACAACTAATTAATTAAATATATAATTTAAGACTACAATAAATAAAACCTTATTTTAATATTATTAAAAAAAAAAAATTAACGTCAAATTTATTTTCAACCTACAAAAGAACGGCTTGGTATTTAAATTATTAAAAAAAAAAAAAACAACAACGTCAAAAGTATTTTCAAAATGGCGCACGGTTATGTCAAAGCGTACTTTCGCGGTAAAACGAGTAGGAAGGAATGGAGGCTTCTTATAATTTTTCCCGCTACTTTCTTAAATGGTAGGGCGGCTTGCGTAAGTCTACTGTCAGCTTCGGAAAACGGGAAAGAGATTATTTTTTAAATGTACGCGAACGCTTTCGATAAAATTGTTATAATTATAATTCTGATGCTGTGTTGTATGTCTTAAGTGGGTTGTAATGTTAGGGGGGTAAAGACGTGGTCTAATTTTTGTCTAATGTCTAGTGGAGAACTCGCTGTTGTTGTGATTTTTTTCTATTTAACATTTTTTTTTATTAGTTCTAATATGTATTATCAAAGCGAAATTAACACTGTCTGCATGTTTTTTTTTTCTTTTTTTATGGGATATATGGGCCACCTGATGTTAAGTGGTCACCACCGCCTTTAGACAATGGCGCTGTAAGAAATATTAACCATCCCTTACATCGCCGATGTGCCACCAACCTTGGCAACTAAGATGTTACGTCCCTTGTGCCTGTAGTTACACTGGCTCACTCACCTTTCAAACCGGAACACAACAATACTGAGTATTTTGCGCTAGAATATTTGATGGGTGGGTGGTACCTACCCAGACGGGCTTGCACAAAGCCCTATCACCAAGTAAAGCTTACAAAGCTATACTGCTAAACCGAAATTGATGAAATTTTGATTGAAGCAAGCCTGACCCCCAAGGAAAGAAATAGATCAATTTTAATGTTTAAAATCTGGGACGAGACAAATATTTCGTTTTTACGTGACGATTTACGATAAATTCATCATCGAAAACCGCGTAAAAGAACTTCGTCCTAAAAATCCTCAGGGCGATTTGCGGACGCATCGAGGGCTGTATCTCGGCCTTGCCGCCGCCGTACCGGCTCCACCGACCGCTGCTGGCGCGCGCCGCCAGCACGGAGGCGCGCACGCCGGCCCGGGCGCCGTCGTTCAGCGTCTGCTGGTCCATAACGTCGCCGGTGAGTCCACAACGTAAATACTTGCATGACAAGCTTGTGCAATGACACGGCCTTCGTTTATTGTAAAATGTGTTTGTTTGATCTGAAACGGTTTTTTTTTTCATTTTATACTAATTTAGCTGTGCTTCGCTGTTACAGCGCCATCTGTCCGGTATATTCTGTAAACTAATGCTGTCAATACGAGTATCTTTAACGACCTCCGTGGTCGAGTAGTGTGTACACCGGTTTTCATGGGTACACCACTCCGAGGCCCCGGGTTCGATCCCCGGCCGATTCGATGTAGAAAAAGTTCATTAGTTTTCTATGTTGTCTTGGGTCTGGGTGTTTGCGGTACCGTCGTTACTTCTGATTTTCCTTAACACAAGTGCTTTAGCTACTTACGTTGGGATCAGAGTGATGTATGTGATGTTGTCCAGTATTTATTATCTTTGATCGGTAAATTTTAATTGAACTTGGGTAATTCTATTAATTTATGATAGTTACGAAACGTTCTCGATTCGTGACGTGACACGTAACATAAACATAAAAAACATATGTTGACATGACACGTAACCAGGGGTTAATTCTACTATTTTATATTGGTTATGATTAAACATTTAGATTAGGATAACCGCATCTTTTTTGATACCTACGATGACGTCACCCTGGCCACACTGGTTTTGAAATTATCAACAGCAATTTGAGCAACAATTACTTACCCATGGTAGATCACTCGGTTTACTACCCTAGAAGAGTTGTTACTTGTAGCGGCACATTTACACAGCACAAACTAAAGTCAAGCGTCTGGTTTGGGCAATAACAAGCCTAACTCCATATGAATCGGGGAGGGCCTCGTATGTGGGATTCCCGGCACCAATTGAGCTAGAATATCAACTAAAACCTTTTCTTCCGCGTAATTCTGTGATCGAATTTCAAAGACTAACCTGGGCAGGATATATTATAAAGCAGGCGTCTCATGGACAGTATATTCAGCACCACAGTACCACAGGACTGGAAAGATTTCAGTTAAGTGTCAACGTCTTTACGCCCTGAGGCATGGCAGAGTTCCCATCTTACAAACGTCAGGCTACCAAACCCAGTAACTTTAATGGTAATAATTCACTGGTTCACTCAACGCGAACGTTGACCAACAAATCGTATTCAAAGGTAGTCGTTAATGGGAGCATCAGTAACTTGATTGTTCTTTACTGATATACTGTGTACTTAAAATTGTGGACAAGAGTAGCTACTCAGTTTCGTGCCGGTTCTGCCGGATAATATTTTGATTTTATTTTGTCATCATCGCACGCCTGTTTATTTATCTCATTTTCCCGCGCTTTTGCGATCTGTCACTCGAGATTACAGATGTTTAAATACACAGATTATACTAAACTTAAATATGCTTGAATAAAGAATATTTTGATTTTTATTTATTCGGTATGGACGATATCCGATTTTTGTGACATCGGTTGTAAAATGTACATTTGGATTAAATATCGATGTTGATCCAATTTAAGATGTCGCTCTGTCTTTGTTTAACTTTACAGTGCACGATTTGTGTGAAAGAGATGGAACGAATGTGATATCGAATTCCGTTTAACATTCGCCTCATCTCTTTCTCACGGACGGGTCACCGTGAAGTTAAAGAGAGACAGGACGTATGTTTCATGCGTTTAATGTAATCGTACTTTGAAGTCATTGACGTACCAGAACGATATACATAGTTTTATTAGATGCGGTGAAAACGGTTAACCGGATCTTCCATAAGTATCTGATTTTATATGTGTTTCGATATGTCGAACACACGGCTGTAACCTATTCCAATGGAAGTAGGAATAAAGATAAACAAACCTTAAAGTTACGTATTTCACGCGATTCGCTAATAACTCAGCTATGTTGTGCACTAAGAGTTTATGATTAATATATGTTTATTTATAACACAACACTATTTTTTCGCAAATCCATAGCGAATGTCATATGTCAAGCTCTCGACCAATGATATCGCGTCAATTTGCTGTCAAATGTTGTTTATTTGGCTTTTCTCCTGTTATGGTTGGAGTAGAGTATAGTATCTATACATTTTTGAATCTATTGTATCGTCTGTATTAGCTAACATAAGCTTAGTACACCCATTTACATTAGCACAGTAGTTTCCATCGGTGACTGGTGATTTTCTAGACGGTTCTCGGTATATATTGCATTAAAATTCGATAGTAGACTATTTAATTTCGCTTGGGAAACGGGCGAGCTAATGCCCTGAGTACACTGGCTCACTCACGCTTCACTAGAGAGTGTTATCAGTAGAGTACTGGGTGGTACCCGACACAAAGCTCATTCACGAATAAATTGATTAAAACGACTTTTAGAATTAATTGATTTTATGTAAATAAACTAGATTAATAATTATAGAAGCTAATGTATAACCTTGAAGGCTTTGCTTTAAACAGTATATAAATGTTCGTTAGGGTTTATTGAACGATGTTTCTTCTCGTTCCTGCATAAGACAGATCTTTAATGGTAAAAAGGGATGGATAGCTGTTTAACTTTTCAGCCATTAAACAATATTAAAGTGGGGCTGGAAGTTCTTCAGATCGTGTTAAATATATGACGCAGCTAACTTAATCAGACTTGTTATTGCATAGGTGGGCAAAAGAGGTACCTGATGGTAAATGGTCACCACTGCCCATAGACTGGTACTTTAAGAAATATTAATCATTCCTTATGACACCAATTTGCCAGCAACCTTGGGAACTGTTGTTAGGTTTCTTGTGCCTGTAGTGTGACTTGCTCAGCTTTCAAACTGGGACACTACCATACTAAATATTGCTGCTTTGTATTAAATATATGATAAGTGGGTAGTCCTACAATACCTCCCAGTATACGTTTATGTATATTTTGAAGTCTAAATCAAACTATCCTATTCTACGAAATATTCGCTTAACGTCTTTCAGTACCACTACTTGAACGACCATTTAGTAAAATGGCTAGGCTATTAATTAAAAGGCTATTTGAACCAGTTGGCTGCGACACATAAGAAGCTAGTATCTGAGTGAGATACTAAATTTATTATTTAAAACATAGTTAGTTACATCATTGTTCGATGTTAAGTATGTACTTTAAAAGATTCACATACGACCTTTTTCATTGACAGCAGCATTGCGGTATTCATTAATCAGAATAATAATTTTGTTCGTTATTATAATTTCCATGAAAAAACATTTAGTATCCGGAGATCATAAACGCGACCACTGGTAAGCTCGAGAATGGACACCCGTCGCTGCTCTGTAAGCAGAGTATGTTCGCTCGCTGGCAGTACCTCGTGAGACGATTACCGCTGTTACCTCAGGTAAGTTTGATAATTTGAACGTTCGCAGGTAAGTTATCGGTATTCAAGTTTATATGGAGTTAAATCTCGTCGACTTCCAGGCAGGAGACATGACATATATTTATAATTGTATTTAACTAACATGACTGTATTTTTAGGATGTTGAAAAATAGTAACTACTGAGTTTCTTGCCGGTTGTTCTCGGTTGAATCTACATTCCGAACCGGTGGTAGCTTTGCGCAAAATAGTTTGTTAAATGACGATTCAAAAGTGCTTGTAAAAGCCTACTTGAGTGAAGTAGTATTTGATTTTGATTGAATTGGATATATTATTGTGTATTGGCCAATTAAATAATTTAATAGTCATATACATGATTTAAGTTAGTGAGTAATTAATGAGTTTTATTTAGATTTTACATTTTGTCTTGTGAAATGGATCAAAATTGATTTTAAGAGCCTCGTTGAATACATTTTATATATGAAGAAATATTCCGTGATTTTAGTTTTTAAAAATTATCCAAGAACTCAAAAGAAAATTCAATCTTATGAAACTAATGGTACCAATCAATCTATCTTGAGTTTGTGTTTGTTATCCAGAGTGAATGATAATTATGTTTGTTTTAAATCTGACCTCAATAAGAATCGAATCCGCATCTCCAAAGCATCGTCGATTTTTGCAATGCTGTTACAACACTTATGTCGTTGAAATTCTCAGGATCCAGCCGGTCCATACCTACCGCCGTTGCCACAAGATATGGACCATCTCCTGTACGACGAAGCGAAGAATCTCTGTAGCACATATCAGGTAAATAAACTCACATTACGTGCAGAAAATTAAATACGTAATGAGTTTTACTTGGTGGTAGACCGCTCATCAGACATTCATCCCAAACAGCAATTCTAAATATTGTGTGGCAGTGTAACTACAGGCACAAGGTACATAACATCTCTAGGTGGTGTGGTGTGGTGGTGCATTGGGGATGTAAGCAAAGGGTAATATAATCTTACAGCACCAATGGACGTTGGTGACCACTAACCACCTGGTAGCCTGTTTTCCCGTTCACATATTAAAAAATGGTACTGGAAAATAAAAGGAAAGGTAAACTTCCTTTTAGCTTCTGGACATAAAACGTCTTTTCCTCTAAAGGTGATTTTAATGATGTTCCAATAGCAGCGTAATGGATTCATGAATAACATGTGTCAGAATTTCCACAGGCATAAGAAGATTTAGCACGAGATGTATAAATGTATATTACTATGTTCTGTTCAAACTAGTTTTAAAGAAGATATTGGTTTTGTAATAATATTAAAGTTATTTTTTTTTATTTTACACGCAGGTAGCTAAGAGATGCCTAACGGATGCATTCGAGCAAGCTCAGCTAGGTAGGTGGATAAAAAAACCGATTGAGCAGGATCAATTCCATTGCGAAATTCTTGGAGCGGACCCCGCCTTACTGTTCGCCTAGGCGGGTGGTACTCAGGGCTGTAACACTGTGCAGACAGATGCGGGATTTGATATAAACGTCAAAAATATAGCTCTTGATAATATGTTTAGTGTTAAAAACGAAAATGATAAAATTGATGATGAACTCAAAGCGGGATTTAGTCGTAACGATACTGAAACTAGTGTAAGCGTAGGTGATCTAGAGTCGAACAGAGATGTAGATATAGAAGTTGGTCCGCGTGAAGGAGATGAGGATAATAATCTAAATGCAGTTAAGGATAAGATTATTACTGATCGAGAAGTAAAGTTAGGAGCAAAAGTTAATAATGCAAGTAAATATTATAAAAATGTTTTGAGAGAAAACAATAATACAGCTTTAGGTCTTGTTGCCAGTAAAGATGATAAAACACATTCTGATATATTAAATAATAAACGTAAATCAGTTTTTAAATCTCATCTTGATACTGGTTTAGGTTTAATCAATAATGGTGAAAATTTACACGTTGATTTTGATTATTTAAATAAAAGAATACGCAAATTGGATATTAACTCTGACGCACAGAATGGAAATACGATGGAATCCTATTCAAATAAGATCAATGAAACAAATAAAAACTCTTTGAAATCGTTAATTAAACTCAATAACTCTAAAATTTATCATAATAATAATGAAAATTGCAAATTTGATGAAAATAATACCAAAACGGACAATATGTCGTCTAAAGATAAACCTATTATCAATAATGTGAACGATGTCAACAGCTTAAGAGAAGTAAACAATAACAGTGTTATTAATACATCACGAAGACTTAAATGCGTCTCGGGAAATGATAGTATAAGTTTCAATGAATCTAGTATCATTGATAAAGCGGTAGAAACAATTGCTAATAACCATTATGACGATAGACACAATAGAACAATTACAAATTGCCGATCGAAGGTTCTAGAAAGGAAACTGAACGTTTACAGAATATCTGATGAATTAAGAAATCGCACATACAATCAAGAACTACGAAAACCTATTAATTTTAAAGGCGGCGGAGATCGAACTGATTATAATATTGATTATAATTTCTTATCGAATACTGTTGATAATAATACCAAAAAAAATAATGATAGAAAGCTTAGTCATCTAGATATAGATTCGCTAGGCACTAAATCTAGAATTAATGATAGTGATTTAGAAGCTGATGCAAATTGTGATGTTTTTGACACTAAAGGGTGCACTAAATCTAGTGTAGCTAGAAGTTCACTTTTGCAAAGAAAATTAGCAATTTATAATAGGGTTAATTCAAAATGAAAGATGTGTCCAATGAAATGTGACACAGATGTCTTTAGTCTACCATTTGTCAGAAGACTGGCAATGTCGGTTCAAGAATGCCAATGAATGGGCGATAATTCCATCGACATTTATCGAGGGAGTGAATTTGAGACGTTAAATTCACGAATCTTAATCAATACGTCTCAGCGTTTAATACATATATAGTAGCATAATTATGTTTAATCACCAACTGCTAAATTAATAGAAGGGGGCAATAATACCCCCTAAAATTTTAAATAAAGAACTATATTTAACTAAGTCCCGCGTAATTATATATTTGTTTACCATTCGTCTGCACTGTGCTACTCGCCTTCGGGCTTCATCAATTTAGGCGACAGATAATATGTGTTACCGATATATAAAAATCGTTATAATATATTGAACGAGAGGGATAGCAACACGTGCTATTTCGCCCGCTCAAGTCTTCCGATTACGTCACAATCGTCACCGTTAAAAAAGAATGAGAAGGCAATAGTTTCAATTGTCATCTCATTTACGTAAATCTGTATAACCTATTCCAATCCAAATTTGTAAAAACACATACAAATCTTAGATATTTAAAGGCGCTCGGCTTTTGGCCGGACCCTCGCTGTCATCTTTGTCACTTATAGGATTAATTTCACTCATCACTCAACATTCCGGAAATAAATTTTGGTAGCGTTAGATTATAATGTTGTAATGTTTTACACGCGTTCGTACAGTAATTTTAAATTGTTAAATCGAATGATTAATTGGAATTCCAGTTATAGACGTCGG
Source organism: Vanessa tameamea (assembly GCF_037043105.1). NCBI lineage: Eukaryota > Metazoa > Arthropoda > Insecta > Lepidoptera > Nymphalidae > Vanessa > Vanessa tameamea. The sequence goes on from NC_087337.1 coordinate 5,322,885, forward strand.
CGATCCTTTCGTGTGACACACGCCGCCATTACCGGCTGTTGTCCGGTGCCTTAGCGATATCAATCACCTAGCAGCGCTCCCCGTCAAACGTTTCACCAGAGCTTGACTCACCCTCGTTCCATAATCGAAACTATACAATTTAATTCGGGATAAATCAATTAGATGGCGCCGTATTTGGTGCTCGCCGTCATATTCGATACAAGATTTGTTCACTTAAACACTCGTATCAAATACAATTTTACTTCCGAAGTTATGATAACTTCGCCGTTACAAAACGCCACCTTTTCGAGAATCCATATTGAATGTCATAGATTATTCTAGATCGACCAATGACGTCGCGTCAATTCAAGGTCAAATGTTGTTTATAGACATCTAGAAATGTGACGTAATTCGTGACGTCACACGCTGAGGCGTGGCTTACTGCAGTTAATATGAACGTAGAGTTTAATATTATACGTTATAAAAATGAACTAGAACATGCACAATATTAATGTTTATCGTTTTAACATGTAAGAGGAACTTCAGTATTTTGTAAGTCGACTACCAAAGTGTTTTTGTTTTTCTTCTTAAATAAATATCCGATCCATTAAAGTTAAAATATTTAAGGTATACAGAGTTTGAGTTGATGTACTGAGTTTATTTTGTGTGGAATTTCGGCATAGTGTACAATGCTCTATCGTCGTGATAACTACATCGAAATAAACTTAGCAAAATATTTTTATACAATTTATGAAAGAAAAAAAGAAGGATAATCTAGCATCATTTGATCTCTCGTTAATACGGATTGAGACAGTTGTCCTTAAAGTAGTGAATTAAAATTTAAAATCAACTCAAATCCTAACCTAACCGTGGATGGGTTAGGTTTTCAATGACTTAATGAAGGTTATGTTTGATATAGATAATTTAGACCTTTTGAGGCTTAAAACTAAAACGGTATAAGTTTTTTGGGCTCCGTCAGCGCTTCAAACTCCGATACCCTATTGGCCATAATATGCTTTAAAAAGTTAGTAAATGTATGATTATAGGAATAATATATAAACGCTTTAAAAATCTAGAAAGAGTTTTAGGAATTAAGTGTGGTTTTGTCATATAAAATATTTGTTTTTTTTTTGTAAGGAAAAGTTAAAACCGTTTGTTATTTTTAGTTTTGCCGTTTTAGTTTTTATATTTATATATATTTTTTTTATTGTGTGATTATATACTTAGAATTAAGTGTTTTTGTGTGTCTGTTTTTTTTTTAATTAGTAGACTATAGACAATGTCCGTTTAAATTATTTTCTTATAAAACAACTACAATACACGCTTTCAATGAAAAACTTTAATATTATATCGAAATTAAAACTTTTTTAATAATATATTTGTGTTTTATTACATACACCTCTACGTAGTATAAAATAAAGTTGTCTTCGGTCTGTACGCTTAGATCTTTTAAACTACACAATGGATTTCAATACGGTTTGCATCAATAAACAGGAAGGTTTATATATAACAGACGACATTTTAGGTATAACAGAACATTGGCTTGTAAATTATCAGTTTATGTTCAACTTCAGTAGTCACCAGATGGCTAGTATGTTCAGTAGAAAAAAAGCCATACGTGGTGGCTCATTAATACTTATTAACAAAAATCTAAAATTTAAAGAACGTAAGGATGTTGTGAGCCTTTCTATTGAGCAGACTATTGAAATAGCCTGTGCAGAGCTTGAGCACGTCATTGTTGTATGCGTATACAGACCTCCTAGCGGGTTATATGAAGCATTTGAGAAAATATTGGAAAGTGCATTATTGAAATTATCTGGATCAAGTGAATATATTTTTATTTGTGCTTATTAAACTCATTAAATTCCTCTCCTAACGTTGCCGAATCATTATTAAAAAACAATGTGGAAGAATGTAATATTAGCTTTAAATTTAATACAGTAAGTGTAAATGATGTAATAAGTTTCTTCAGATCACTAGATATTAAGAAAACGGCCGATTTGTGGGGGATCTCTGTTAAGGTAGTCAATTCAATAATTGATGTAATCGCACCCTACCTTGTCACTATATTTAATAATTGTGTCCTTAGTGGCGTGTTTCCTGACCTCATGAAACACAGTAGAGTATTACCAATATTTAAGTCAGGTAGTACATCAGACCCCAACAACTATAGGCCCATCTCTGTACTACCAACTCTTAGCAAGATCTTTGTAAAGTTATTACTAAATCAAATGCTAGTACATTTTAACAATAACAAGTTGCTACACAAGAAACAATTTGGATTTACAAGGGGTCGCTTGACAACTGACGCTGGTGTTGAGCTCGTTAAAAATATTTACAAGGCCTGGGATGAGTCACAGGATGCCTTAGGGATATTTTGTGATTTATCTAAGGCCTTTGATTGTGTGCAACACGAAACTTTGGTCAGAAGCTACGTCATTATGGAATTAGGGACACTGCACTCAGTCTTCTGATTTCGTATCTGAGCAATCGGATTCAGAGGGTTGATGTAAATGGAAAGAGATCTCCCGGGTCTCTAGTTACTGTGAGGGTCCCTCAAGGATCAATTCTTGGACCATTTCTCTTCCTTGTTTATATAAATGACCTGCCACATCTCCTAGGTGATAAACTCGAGATAGTATTGTTTGCTGATGATACTTCTTTAATTTTTAAAATATTGAAAAAAAAAACATATATTGAAAGACGTCTTTTGTCTTTCAATATATGACGATGTGAACAATGCTCTCTCTGAAATAGTAAATTGATTTAGTGTTAATAATTTAATGTCAAATAGTAAAAAGACAAAATGTATTAAATTCACTACTCCCAATGTAAACTTTTAAACGGGGAAGCATTAGATGTTTTATAATCAACAGAGTTCTTTGGTATGACAATAGACTAAGCTCCAATGGGGCCCCCATATAAATAAATTGGCGAATAGACTCAGCTCTGCAGCCTATGCGGTAAAAAAAATTAGACTTTTGACTGATGTGGATACAGTTCGCCTTGTGTATTCTGCATGATGTCAATTGTGAACTCTCATAGATTTGCACCTCCATTTATTAAAAACCTCTTATTAGTATTCCCAGGGCAGGATCTACCATATAGCTTTTTCGGCTTCAGCCCAAGGCCCCGTGGATTCAAGGGGGCCCCAGCTATGTCAAGTCAAAGACAAAAATAGACGATAATGCGAAAGAATCCATAATTTTATTAAATTAAACAGATCGTATGGTTTGCAGCGCTGCGAGTCCTGCAATTAATCAAACCCATTCAATTAATTTAATTCAAGTCTACGTTGAGATATGTCTTAGATGGGCTCCTAATTAGTATTAGCCCAGGGCCCCCTAAACTTACGGTCCGACCCTAAGTATTCCATTCATAAATCTATATTTTCGAAAGAAGGCGAAAAAAAAGGTAGTCATAACTAACAATACTTTATTCAAATAATAATATAATATAATGCTTATAACTAAATAATAATTATTAGAGGTCATTATATACACACAATATTAAATTAATCATAAAAAAACGCAATGTCATAATTATATTTAAACGTATTCTTGAAAGTAAAATAATGGGAATTAAATTTCAAAATGCATTTTTTTAATTAACAATATTATTTATATTAATTGCAAAATGGTAACATTATATATTCATTTAAATTGTGTAATACGTATGTAAGGTTAAAAAATATAATACATCACCTTATTTTAATAATTACTTAATTAAAAAAAAAATACTTTTAGTATTCAAAGATCAAGGAATAAAACTGTAGTGCAGATATTTGTTAAAAAAAAAAGATTACTAATATAATTTGATCAATTCAAATTTTCTGAAAGAAATTCTTTAAAAGCTTTGATTATTTATTTATCTTGATAGACTGTTTAAAAAAATTCAACGAACAACAGTTTACTAAATAGTCCGTTTTTATAGCTACCACTTTACGCCGGTTTTAAGTGAGAGAGTGGTACTTCCCCGGGCGTGCCGGCCCATTCGACTGCAACCCGAAGGTATGCAGTGTGGCACTACCACTTTCAAAATCCGAACACTCGGACACTAGTAAAGTAAGTTTGGCGAGTGTCAAGCGTAGCTGTCACGCAAACCAAGAAATAAAACGTGTTAGTTCTTTTTTAGTGCGACACTATCTAGATATACAAATAATTTTAGTTTAAAAGTTATGTATTCATAATTAGAAAAATACTTCGAAGTATATTTTGTTATTTATAATAATAATCTTACATCGTTTCTTTTACGAACTTCTGTCAATTTTTACTTCGACTATCAATACGTGAGTGATCAAATAAAAATTTAATTAAATTAGTAGGCCGACTGAAAAACTCGCATATGATTCAACGCCCATAGACATTGGCACTTTAAGAAATATAAACCAAAACGCCACAACTTTGGAAACTAAGATGTTATGTCCCTTGTGTCTGTTACACTGACTCACCTTACAAACTGGAACTCAAAAATACTGAGTATTGCTGTTTGGCGGTAGAACATGTGTACATTAAATTAGTGTCTCTAGGGCATCAAATGGTATGTATTGTTTTATGATAGCCAGTACAAATAACTCGAAACTCACTGTAGAAAACGAGTATGAAATGTCAAAATATGATATGCGTCATTGAATATAATCATTAAACAATTTATAGGATACACGTAACAAAATGGCGTATCAGCGTAATTCAGTTGTCAAAATTTCACGAGTGAATTCACAGATAATAAAACCATATGGAATTAGTCTATTACATATTAAAAAATATTTAATATCGGTGTAAATAAAAATTAAAAACAAATGAATTTGAATATATTTTTGTATATGTCAATAGCTCAGTTCGGCTTGTGAGTGCTCACTGATACCAATATTTGAGTTTAGTTTTCGTCGAGATAATTAGAAAAACATTCCTAGCGTTTTGTTGTCATAAATAAATATTGTCATTTGTCAAATTGTGTACATATAAAAAATACATATGAGTTAAAAATTTAACAAAATATACATTTCGACTTTTATTGTAACAATATTTTTTATCACTGGCAATAAATTTCATTCGAATCGGATCTGTCCTTGTTTAGTCTGTGTTTACTGAGAGCTGCTTCGATCAAGGTCATTAATTCTTTATAGAGCAGACACTCTCTACTCGAAGGCTTGCAGATCTCTCTGTGATCGACAGAGACGCCGTATAGAGCTCCTATACCAGGATCTGAAATAATAAATATCAATATTTATTTAGATGTACACTGAGGTGAGAGTCGACAGTTTTAACACTTCTATATTGAATAAAAAAAAATTACTTTGACTTTGAGTCCAGGGCAGCAAAATTAGGGTGAGAAATAAAACTGCGTTTCTGATATTAAAAAAAGTATAATTATAGTTTTTTTTTTTTTAATTATGTATCAAAATTTTAAATATAGTTTCTATACGGCGTTTTTACAGTTCCCCAGGCCGGCGGTAACGTTGAACCCTTACAACTATATTATGCTAATCTACTGCAATAAGTATTCAGTCTCGTATGTTAACAGTTTGCTCACGTATTAAATACTGGATATCAAACATTCCCTACTGATAAACAGCCTTCTGGCGAGCTCTCATTATCACTTTTTGAGCGAGATAGCATCATGTCAGAGGGAGACAACATACCTGCCGAGTCTACACTGACTATTCTTAAGTAGAGGACAGACATGAGAGTGCGACTCGTCTCGACGAGGCTGCGGACGGCCGGCTGCGAGGACGACACAGCTCGCAGCCAGCGCTCTTGCAGACTGAGGACTAAACTACAATCTGAAAAAATGTTTCATTGAGTTTATTCATAAACACTAGCATTCCTGCCGCCATTCCACGCGGTCAAGATTTATACAGTAAATATTTTTAATGTTATCAATTCTTATGTTATTTGTCTTAAATAAATTTTATTATTTCAATTAACAGCCTTATTATTTGAGTCACCTTTACTTATAAATACAAATTGATTACGTGATTATCCAGTGATACTTGTATTCGAACCCACAATCGTCGCAAAACTACTAATTCTATAAGTGTAATCTTATATTTCATAATTCGCTAAACCTGCCCCACTTCTAGTCCCCTACTTTTAGACGCCAACTTTGATAATAACTTGCTTGAAGATCAGGTCGTTTTCTTAAAAAACTTGTCGCTGTTTTAGGCTGTTAGTTCTTTCCAAGCCGGTGAAAGATTTTTAATAAAGACCACCAGGTGTGATATCATAATATAGGAAGGACAAATGGGCCACCAGATGTTATGTGGTCACCACTGCCCATAGACACTGGCGCTGTAAGAAAATTGTAGCCATTCTCTACATAAACAATACCCCACCAAATTTGGAAACCAATACGCAACGTCCATTTCGTCTGTAGTTATAATAACTCTCCCTTAAACATAACACAACGATACTATTTGGCTTTGGAATATGTCGAGTGAGTGGTATCTACCCAGATGGGTTTATTTAGTAGATCGATTTTGTTATTCTTATTTATTACACATGACGAAAACCTTTATATTCTAGAAGGTACCATTTTATCCAGTATCAATGGACGAGCCAGCGTCAAGACAAATACAAGATAACAAATTACCTTTACAAATTTCCATGAGCTCAATGCTCCTGGCCGTGATGGGGGTTTTGATATCGGCGAGCGGCGACCCGCGGTGCGGGACGGAGTAAAACATGAAACCAGCGCTGTTGGTCCAGAGGCTTGCCTTCCTGATTAACTGGTCTTCTGAAACATTTGCTATTGATTTAAGACAAAATACCTCGAGGATCTCATTAGTTCACGAGTGTATATGGGGTCACGGGTGCACTTCGTATTCCATCACTGTCATACTCTGATGTGACAGCAATCTACATGATCTTCGTTCATGAGCAGGACCAATTAAATGGCTTTAGGTGCACACATCCAACTTCCAGACTTGGGGCTGTTACTGAGAATATTTCGACAGAATTACCGGATAACTTTCTATTAGCGCGACTTGTGGTTTGAACACAGAACTTCGGAATCCGCGGTCTGGATTTGGAAGTATAATTTGAAATTGATATAAGTAGTTAATTGCAAGCATGCTGTATTATAAATAAAGATCAACCAAGCACAATATAATAATAAATAAATTAATCTAGGGTTTGTTTATCTTTATTCCTTCTTTGATTAAAATAGGGTTTAAGCCATAAAGTTTCGTATACTGTATTCCAACCATAAGAGGAGAAAAGTCAAATAAACAACATTTGACAGCAAATTGACGCGATACCATTAGTCGAGAGCTCGATTAATCTATAATATTCACTATGGATTTTCGAAAAAATGTCGTTTTGAACGTCGACGAAACTGTTATCGAAATTTCGGAAGTAAAATTAAATTGGATACAAGTAGTTAAGTGTAATAGTGTTGTGTTATAAATAGAGATATATTAATCATAAACTCTTAGTGCACGATATAGCTGAGTTATTAACAAATCGCATGCAATACGTAAATCTCAGGTTTGTTTATATTTATTCCTACTTCCATTGCAATAGGCTGTACTTACTGTTATGTTCAGTGGCTTCGTTATCTTCAGCATTACTGTCTAATTCTAAATTATCTTTGTAACTATTATTTACTTCATTATTATTTAATATATCACTATTTAAAGCATTATCCATATCGGTGTCGTCCTTAGCGTTATCACAGTTCTTATCACAGTCTTCGTGTTCGTCTGTATTGTCTGCGTCGATGCAATGATTAATCCGATTGTCGTTTCTACCCTCGGTCGTGTATTGTTCGTTTTTAATATATTTCCTTATTATTCGATCGGCGTTTGTTAGTTTCAGGTGCGCGTCGTAAGCTTGAATGGAGAAAGATTACTTTAGAAATTTCGAGTTAAAGTTAATTATCTTTTGTCGTAGGTTTTTTAAATGTCATTGTAAGTTTGTTTGTCGCGTTATCGCGCTTCGACACAATCAGAGATCATGAAATTTTGTTGTATATGAAAGGAAACAGCAGTATCTTGTAAATAACATTTGATTAGCGTGATGGAAAATCTCCAATCCTGCTCAAATGAAGAGGAACTTTATGCCCAGCGGCATTTCAAGACTTTTATTTTTGTTGATCTGTCCTGATCTTGATCTTTTGTCCAACTCACCTTCACAGTAAATTTGTTTGATGAATAAACCACCCTTAGAATGACCGACCCAAACAATCGGACGTTCTCCCACCCCGAGGTCCAGCAGCTGTGAGATCATCTGATCAGCTCGATCGTGGAGTCGCAGTCTGAAACAGAATTCAAAGATGATTAGATGTCACTAAAATAGGAATGTATTTCATCGAAGTCTGATTTCGTATACGATTCGATAATTTAATATATTACAGTTTGACCCAACTTGGAACCTAAACTATTTAAATGCATTGTTGACTCCGTCCAGAACAAGAGCTTGTTGTAAGATTTAAAATAATCTAAAATTACATTAAATATTATTTAAAATTATAAGTAAATTAAATTAGGATAAGCTAATAGAAAATGAGCCAAATAGTAAGGGCGGTCATCTAACGGATGCCTTCGCTCATAGACATCATACTGTAAGAACTTTTTTTGCACATCAATCGTTCATTTTTGGTGGTAGGGATTTGTGCAAGCCCGTCTGGGTAGGTACCACCCACTCATCAGATATTCTACCGTCAAATAAGGTGATTGAGCCAATGTAGTCACAGGCTCAAGGTACATCACATCTTAGTTCTCAAGGTTGGTGGCGCATAGGTGATGTAAGGAATGGTTAATATTTCTGACAGCGCCTCTGTCTGTGGGCAGTGGTGACCACTTACCATCAGGTGGCCTACACACACACTTTGTAATAACTTTAACTAACTCTTTAACTTTATTTATATTAATTAAGAGTTTGTTTATTCTTTACTTGCTTATATAATACATGCTGTTATGGAAAAGTGGGTTCCTCTGACACGAGTATCTATCACGCTCACTAGAGAGACCCAACCTTAAATATACTGTGGTAAAGAATAAATAAATTGAAAAAAGAACTTTTAACTATACCTACCTACTGCTAAACTTGGAAACTAAAGAGTTATGTACCTTGTCTTTCAAATTGCACTAACTTGGAGTGAGTAACCCTTCAAACCGGATCAAAACAAAACAAAAAAATAGGAACTACCTATCCAGACGAGCCGAGAAGCTCCAGTGGTTAGAACGCGTGCATCTTAACCGATGATTTCGGGTTTAAACCCAGGCAAGCACCACTGAATTTTCACGTGCTTAATTTATGTTTATAATTCATCTCGTGCTCCGTGGTAAAGAAAAATATTGTGAGGATACCTGCATGTGTCTAATTTCAATTAAATTCGATCACATGTGTATTCCACCAACCCGCAATGGAGCAGCGTGGTGGAATATGCTCCATAACTTTCTCCTCAAAAAGGGAGAGGAGGCCTTCACCCAGCAGTGGACAATTTACAGGCTGCTAATGTAATCCAGACGAGCTTGCAGCAGGCGTTACCTTCGTAAAATGATTCTCACCTTTTAATCTCCCTGATCCAAAGCGGTCGCCATAAATACGGATCGCTGGTGTAATTGATTGATATCACTCTCGCACCGGGATGATCCACTCTGATCCAGTCTCTGGGCCAGCACGGGGAGTAGCACTCGTCACAGACGCACCCGCAGCCACGACACACGTCACCGATACACTTGCAGCTGGCTTTCATTTCCCTAGCGTCACTTTCGAACATGTCCTTAACGAACTGTGCTTGGGTTTCGTAATTTCCAATATTGACCTGTTCCAATAGTTTATTATTGTAGAACGTGTCGGCCGCGAAGTAATTATCCTGTGGTAGGACCTGATTACTTTTCTTATACGCGTTCGTGTTCAATCTTTCAGACGCCATTTTGTTTTTTGTTTGCTCGATTGTTCCGCCATTGTTTGTAGATTTTTTTGTGTCATCGTTTTCGTAACAATTCGTCGGTTCGGCGGGACATTTGCACGTCGGTCTGGAGTGCGGTCTTCTTAATGGCATTTTCGTCGGTAGCTTATCGTACTTGGACATCCATTCGCCCTGTCTCCAAGTGTTCCCTAATGATCCTGCGAGGCAATTAAAAAAATATTTAACGTGAACTAAATAACGGAAAATGATTTTACCTTGTTTTTTTATCTAGACTAGCTGCAGGACTTCCTCCACGTATATATTATACTTAAGCCCATAGGTGATCCATAGACACTCTTCAAAATCACACTTCTGTAGTATTATTGTAAAACAATAATTTAAAAGTATAATCTTACCTGTATCAAGAATTTATTTTAACCTGAACATATTGTTATTTGCGGATAAGGAACTACGAAACGTAGTCATTAGGGGTTCTTGCGAATATCACAACATATTGAAAAACAAAACCCAAATATGTCCGTCGGCTTGTACGCGATAAACTCAAAAACTAGCGAGCGACGTCGCAGTCATATTAATAAAATAAATTCGATATGGTATCAAAATCAAAATATAATTTATTCAAGTAGGCTTTTACAAGCACCTTTGAATCGTCATTTAACAAACTATTTAAAATGAAGCTACCACCGGTTCGGAATGTAGATTCTACCGAGAAGAACCGGCGAGAAACTCAGTAGTTACTCTTTTTCAACATTTAAAAATACAGTCATGTTAGTTAAATACAATTATATATGTATGTTATGTCTCCTGTCTAGAAGTCAACAAGCGTTAACTCCAAGCCTTTTTTGTCATCAATATAATCTTGTATCGAATAATACGCCTTCTTTACCGATATATTTTTAACAAATGACTTGAATCAATGAAACGGCAAAGTTAAAAATGTCTGTCGGTAAGTAAATCCAATTTTATAAATAAAAGTACAGTACATTGTCTATGAATGATTGCTCTAAATATAAAGTCGTATGCGCAATAAATACGTCCCACACATACTTTATAAAAACGTGCTGATACTTCGCTGAAGTTATTATGAAGCGCCATGTGTACGCACACAGAAGAGCACTTTTATTATTTGATTGTAAGCGCTCACCATCGCCCATAGACTATGAGTAAAATATATTATTCCTTACATCGCTAATGTGCAACCTCAGGAACTAAGACGTTACGTCCCTTGTAATTACATTGGCTCATTCAACCTTCAAATCGGAACACAATAATACTGAGTACAGCTGTTTGGCGGTATATCTGATGAGTGGGTGGTACCTACCCATTCGGGCTTGCACAGAGCCCTACCTAAGGACGCTCTCTCTCACCAATGGCTATACGTGCTGCCCGAGGTATGTTAGTACAAACTCTACATTTTTAGCTACTAAGACGTTCTGGACACAAAGAACCAAGAACATATATATTATCTAAGTATTTGAACGCAGAATGTTTTTTTTTTTAAATACTAAGAATGCCCCTTTATAAGGAGTTTAATCATATTCTGTTGGTATTGGAGACTCAATTCTGGGTTCAAAGCACCAATTAATTTTCATGCGCTTAGTATGTGTTCATAATTCATCTCGAGCTCGGCGAAAGGAAACATCGCGAGGAAACCTGCGTGTGTGTTATTTCAACGAAATTCTGCTCCATGCGAATGCAATCCGCATTGGAATATTCCCATAACCTTCTTCTCAAAGGGAGGGGAGACTACAGCTAGCCCAGCAGTGCGAAATTTACAGGCTGCTAATTTATTATACGTAGAAAAACTGGTACCAACGTGACATTTTCCACACTGTTAACGTGACATAAAGTTAATATTGGAACCCTTTAATTGACTTAGAACTCAGTGCATTCAGCCGTGGCATTGAGTTATTTCTGAGCACACTTAAGGCTTCTCGATTACGTCCAAGAGTATTCTCATTACACGTGTTACGTTACTTGTGGCCCGTCTCAATGGCAGGAGGATGTTGTGATGAACTAACTTTAGATTTTCATATTCTGTGCGATTCGCTAATAACTCTGCTATGTTATTTATAATTTTTTGTCGCCTGTGCCCCCCCCTTTTAGATTGCTCATTAGGTGTTAGGTATAAAAAGCCTATAATTAGTATCGTTGCTTAAGGCATGCTTCTACTGTATTCATTTAATAATGTTTATTGACGACCTCCGTGGTCGAGAAGTGTGTACACCGGTTTTCATGGGTACGCCGCTCCGAGGTCCCGGGTTCGATTCCCGGCCGAGTCGATGTAGAAAAAGTTCATTAGTTTTCTATGTTGTCTTGGGTCCGGGTGTTTGTGGTACCGTCGTTACTTCTGATTTTCCATAACACAAGTGCTTTAGCTACTCACATTGGGGTCAGAGTAATGTATGTGATGTTGTCCAATATTTATTTTTTATTTTTAACAATTAATTTAATGTCGACTGTATCACCATTCCCACCTATATTTTGCTCTTCTTCGTCAATTGGACTTAATATTTCAATTAAGACGCAGTTTGTACCGATTCAATCGATTAATTGCTCACACATTAGTTAGTTTCAAGTATGATAAGGCGACAACAGAAGAAAACCGCGCCCGGCCGATCAAAACAACTTGTCATAACGTGTTTCAATTAGGCTCCGCCCCTATCCGATATTATCCGAAACTTAATTTTCGGATTCGGTTACGGTTACGGATATTTTTAAAGCTGTTGATCATTTCCCTTAATTCTTTGGGCAGATACTGATGCACTATATGCTCTTGTTAATGTAATTGTAAATGGGCAAGCTACCTGATGGTGAGGAGGTGACCACCCATAAATATTGATCCTGTAAATATTAACCATTCCTTACATCACCAATCCGCCACCAACCTTGGGCGCTAAGATGTTATGTACGTTTTGTTTGTATTTATGTCTAACTCACCCTTCAAACCGGAACTCAACAATACTAAGTTTAATGCTTGGCGTTATATGTGATGAGTACTCTACTTAACACCAAGAAACACAATAAAGCCGAGCATATTTTGTCGTGCGTTTGTTTTCATGGAATCTCTCGCGTAATTAACGTTAATTCGTCTATTTTGATTCCAATTACGGCATTCAACGAGTTCATCCACATCCTTCTATTGTTGCATGACAACGACCCGCCAGTTCCAAACTAGACCTTAAGGCTTTCATTTTAGAAATCTTTTTGCAATGGTAACGTAATGATATTGTGCAAATGTATAAACTGGTTATGATAAATTCATATCCATGTATGTTCGTATGTCTGGTCGCACTAATCTAATAAATTAAAGGGGGGATTTTCATTAAACTGAAAAAAGACTGATTTATAAGAATGATATAAGTTTATAATTTAGAAATATTTAGTATTAAACTAATTACGATACGGTTATCTTCGTGAAACAAGAACGCTACTACACAATGGAGAGATTCTGGGTTACAATTTAAAAATGGCGATCCTTGCAATCCGTAAATTTGGAATGTGACTGCATTTCATTGGCACGATAAAATTTTAAATTATGTCTTATAGACGGACAGCACGTCTGTAGAGAAAACGTAATAACATAAAATATAAATTCTATTCCAACCATAAAAGGAAAAAATCGAAATGAACAACAGGATTTGCGAAAAAATGGCGTTTTGAACGTCGACGAAACTGTTATCGGAACTTTGGAAGTAAAATTAAAATGGATATAAGTAGTTAAGTGTAATAATGTCGTATTATAAATAAAGGTATATACATCATTAACTCCTAGCAGAACTTAATATAGCTGAGTTATTAGTAAATCGCGTGAATATGTAAATCTAAGGTTTGTTTATCTTTTTTCCTACCTCCATTGGAATAGGCTATAGGCATGTATATGTTTAAATTAGTTCATTTTATGATGATATTTGACGGTTTAATTAGAAACAATCTTACTGCCGGATATGGTGCGCATGCGCGGTGTATATCGATAAAGTCATATGACAATAGTTTGGAATTAGTCATATTAGGACTGATTGTTAAATCATCGAACAAATAGCGAATTATAAATAATAAATTTTCGCATTTTCAATGGTCATTCGTCTAGCTTGGGGTTATCAGTGAATTTTATTCGCCAACTTTAATATAAAATATATAATATAATAATAATATAAGGTTAAAGGACGTTTTAACATCACGGGAGTTTTTGGCGCCAAATGTAGACGAGTGACTTGCAGTTTACAATGAAACTAAATCAAAACAAAACCCGTCATAGGTTTCGAAATGAATAAAAAATCAGTTGAATAAACGTTAAGTTTCGCGGGCGACACACTAGTATATTATTACATAATCTGTGTATTTATACATCTGTCATCTCGTGTGACAGATCGCAAAAGCGCGGGAAAATGAGATATATAAATTGGCGCGCGATGAAGACAAATTAAATCAAATCAAATCAAAATATTGTTTATTCAATTAGGTTCAAAAAAGTACTTTTGAGTTTTGAACTAAATGTAAATCTACCTGATTAGAAAAATAGATTCTGCCGAGAAGAACCGGCACGAAACTCAGTAGTTATTCTTTTCCACCATTTTGAATACAGATTACATCAGTAAAGACCAATTACATTTTTTTTTATCTGACCGTCAAAGATTGTTATTGACCTAATAGACGAATCTAACAAATGAAAAATGGAATATTTTGTAATCTTTTATTATCTGATCTACGATAATTTATACAACGAACGAAGTATCGACTCTTATATACTTTATAAAATAAACATTGCCCAAGAACAATTGAGTCTTTAACCAACAATGAGCGCCAAGCTTGGCAAGCGCCATTTGTACCTATTCAAGCAGGTTACTTCTGAGTTGTCGTTTTAAATTTGCCGTTTCATAGATTCAAGTCATTTGTAAAAAATACATTGGTGAAGATGGCATATTATTTGATACAAGATTATACAAATTATAAAAAAGCGTCGAGTTAATGCTTGTCGACTTCCAGGCATAACGATGTAATTAACAATAATAATATTTATAATATGTATTTAACTAACATGACTGTATTTTTAGATGACTACTGAGTTTCTTGTCGGTTCTTCTCGGTAGAATCTACATTCCGAAACGGTGGTAGCTTCAGAAGTGCTTGTAAAAGCCTACTCGAAGAAAGTATATTTTGATTTTGATTTTGACAGGAAAATAGAATTGTCGATACATAACGCCATGATACTCATCAAAGTATACTTTATTCAAGTAATATTTTAGGACGGACAGTTTTGTATAGTAATTTTATAGAATTGTATTATAAATGAAGCTACTACCGGTTCGGAATGCAGATAGAAAAAGAGCCGGCAAGCAGCTCACAGTTAATACTCCTTTCCAAGATTTGATATATAAAGTTATGTCAGTTCATTACAATTATTTCTATATTCTGCCTAAAAGTCTACGAGTATTTTATCGTATAATCGTATCAATCTTGTGTTGAATGTAATAATAAAGTTTTAAGCAAAGTTAAAATATCTAGAGTCGGAAACTTGGCATTATTAATTCATCCTTACTTAGTAGGTACAACTTATTCAATATTAAATTTAAAAAGTTGATTGTAATATTCTCTAAATAATTATTAATTTCATAACACAACAAAGACTAATTTAATTTGGAATACGTTTCAAAACTATAAATTTTCGGCTAAAGATAGGCCGCCTTGGCCGGTACTGGGGCCAATATTGCATAGCCTTTGGTCTTTTCTGTAATTGTAACGTGCATGATCAATTTCATGATGATCGGTTCAGTAGTTAAGAGTAAAGAAAGAGTATATAAGGGGAAGTTTGAAAGTGGCACCGATAGCCGAGAAGTTATGTGGAAGGCGGCTGTCATGGTATGGGCATGTTATGCGGAGGAATGAGGAACATATTGTGAGGAAGGTCTCATGAACGTGGATGGATATAGAGGAAGGGGACGACCAATGAAAAGATGGATGGATTGTGTGAAAGATGATACGGCTGGAAAGATTGTTACTTGTGAGATGACGTCAGATAGGGAATTATGGAAGAAGATATGCTGCGACAGCATGCAAATTGGGATAAGGGCAGGAGGATGATATTTAAAAAGTTTAGAGTTATAGAAAATCATATTTGCATTGTAATAATATCCCAATATATATGTATCTAGGCAAAGCGAGTGTAATATAATTATTATAGCGGATCATAATTCGTGTGGATCATAGTGTATTTTTCTTACCATAAAGTCCATGGACGAATATGATATCTAGGGTCGGTTCGGCGGGCGTGTGTAAAACCAAACATTCCACTTTCGGCTCAGGGTGTAAATGATCTGAGCTCGCTGGTCGTGTTTTTGGAACCTTCGGCGCTGGAAATAAACGCGCTCGCTTAGATCTTTTAAGCTACGCAACCGATTTCAATGCGGTTTTCGTCAATGTACAGAGTGATTCAAGAGGAAGGTTTACATGTATAATACACGCAGAGAAAAGCAGAGAATTTCAACTTACCCAGCTCAGAAATAAAACAAGAATTTTTCTTCTCATGTTTGTTCTTTAATCCAAAATTTGCATATATAACTTTATTGTATCCGGGTGAAGTGACGTTTAGGTAGTCAGAAATATAATAATTTATTTACCTTTAATTGGGGGTATGGGTGCCGTTATAATTCTGTGCAGAATAACGGTAGCCGTACTCCAGAATGAGGAAACACACCAACGTCTGAAAGTAATAAATGAGTCAGCTTTTTAGTCTATGCTCAATTTGCTGGAGATTGTTTTAAAGCGCTTAATTTGCGCTTGAAATATTGCTTTCGGTTTCGAAGGTGAGCCAGTGTAACTACAGGCACAAGGGACATAACATCTTAGCTCCCAAGGTTGGAATGGTTAATATTTCTTACAGCGCCAATGTTTATGGGTAGTGTTAACTAACCATCAGGTGGTTCTTTCGTCTTTCCGCCTACCTATATTCATATGGAGGATCAGCGGAAGGATATTTAAAAATACCTAAGCACCCGCTTAGACGAACAATAATTTCCCCTGGGAATATTAAGTGTACAATTTACGCATGCTAAGTTTGCATAATCTATACAACTATATCATATCGAGTGTCTGTCTGTGACATAAAAATGACGGCATTTTTTTCATGTTAATATACAAAATAGTATTCGCATAACAAACTCTAACACAATCTTTATATATATGTTACTGTAAAATACGGTAAATCCCAAGATTTTCCGGTAAAACCTATGATTTACCAATTCTTAATGGTGAATGCCCAAAACGGTTTGTGATTCGAACTTTTGCCACCATTCACTTAGTAAATCTCAGGATTTACATTTAAGGCACGGTAAACGTTGAAAAAAATCATGTCATAAAGTGTTATAAAATAATATCCGAAATGAAAATAATTTAAATAGGTTAGGTTAGTTATTTCATGACTATCGTTTGATACCTTAGGTTTTGACTAATAGTTAATTGAAATAAGTGATTAAGAATTACTCATTGTTTTATTCTTAAAACCAACATCTACCAGCTGACATCGGTAAAACCTAGCATATGCTGAATTCGAATGGTAAAAGCCAGAAAAAATCGACCCGTTTTCAGAAATACTTACATTGACCAACTCATGTCGGTAAACCCTAAGTCTTATTCTTAAATCTTAGGATTTACCGTAGTTCGAACTTTTACAGTAACATATACATATATGTCCGCAAATAAAAACTATTTTAATTACGCTTAAAATGTATAACTTTTCGCACGTGTATATAAAAACCCATATCTTTTTTTATCTGTGACATTTATGTTTGACACAATTTGGAAGGAGGCATTAAGTTGACACTACTAGATATGTTTATCTGTGAGATTAAAATTATTTTTATTTTACAATTAATAAAAAAAAAACAACAACAACAATAATATATACTTAGAGAGCGTTCAGAAAATTTTAAACTTGAAGACTATAATAACTTTGAAAGCTAAATATATACCATGAACAATATAGCATATTAAATAATTAAGTTATGATTTATCACACGTTTTTTTTTTTTTTTAATTACTTGTTTTAATAAATTCTAATTTAACGGAGGTGAATTTGCGGGGCGCAGATTGACAATATTATAGTCACAACGCCATGAGTACATTCAAAAATGTATATTATTGGTTGGTTGGATCCTTTAGACAAAAAATGGACCAACTCTTCTGTCACCAGAGACTAAATAGTTGTATGCAACAGCAGATTAAAAATAAAATTGCAAGCAGGATAAACATAATTATTACGAGATTAATAATTAAGAGCCGAGATGGCCCAGTGGTTAGAACGCGTGCATCTTAACCGATGATTTCGG
Organism: Vanessa tameamea; assembly: GCF_037043105.1. Taxonomy (NCBI): domain Eukaryota; kingdom Metazoa; phylum Arthropoda; class Insecta; order Lepidoptera; family Nymphalidae; genus Vanessa; species Vanessa tameamea. The sequence continues at coordinate 5,341,064 of NC_087337.1, forward strand.
GTTCAAACCCAGGCGGGCACCACTGAATTTTCACGTGCTTTATTTGTGTTTATTATTCATCTCATGCTCGGCTGTGAAGGAAAACATCGTGAGGAAACCTGCATGTGTCTAATTTCAACGAAATTCTGCCACATGTGTATTCCACCAACCCGCATTGGAGCACCGTGATGGAATATGCTCCAAACCTTCTCCACAAAGGGAGAGGAGGCCTTAGCTCAGCAGTGGCAAATTTACAAGCCAATGTAACAATTTCTTCCCTTGTTCGTTTAAAATAAAAAATAAAAAACTGTTCAATTTGACAATCAATAAGTAAGTGTAATTGCCTTTATATTAAATGATTATTTCCATTTGATTCGATTCGAAAATGGTGTTGAAGTTATTTTCATCTCCTGTCACGTTGATTGCACTTCGCTACAAACAGAATAATGAGATCAATTGATTATGATTGCTGCCGTAACGCGCTTAGGATGCTGCCGGTTCTAGCAAACCGGTTTAACGTGCCACGGATGAAATATCGCTCTAAACTTTTCGTTTTTAAAGACGACCTAACTAACATTTTAATATGGTGTCACTTTTTCTGGATAGGTTTCACGCGCTCATCAGATATTCTACCGCCAAACAGCACTACTTGTTGTGTTTCGGTCTGAAGGTTGAGTGAGTGCTACAGGCACGAGGGATATAACATCTTAGTTCAGAACTTTGTGGCACAATGGCGGTGGAATGTATGGTTAATACTCCTTACAGCGCCATCGTCTATGGTGATCGGTTAACATCAGGTGATGTCACTTTGTAACAGAAGTCTTGATGTATTTAAAGTATGAGATAGATTTAGACAGAGCAATGTTAACTGACATTAGGCTGTTTTGTTTTTTCAATACAAAGACACTTCGATTGCTGAATAATATTGACGAAACAGATGATAGAGTTTCGAGTTAGTATTCTTTGATTTTTTTCGCACAGATACATTAAGTACCTAAATTGTTTATGATTATAGCATATACTATATCAAAATCTTAGCTTCCAAGGTTGTTGGTGGTATTCCATGTCAGGAATGGTAAACAATGGCGACAATGCCCATTTGCTCGTCCGCCTACCTACATCACACTGGCTCACTCACCCTTCAAACCGGAACACAACAATATTACGCAAACTACCCAAAGGGGCTTGCAAACCACCACCAATTAAACCTAGGAGACCGAGCTTTATGGGGGGGATTTTTACCCACTAAAGCAGGCAATACTACTAAAATCCACGCGTTCCTAACTGCTCTCATTATCAATCTTATCAAAGATTGAATAATAACTTGGTACGCAATTATAATTACACGTGGGACTCATACAATGTTGTACGTACCGTTATTGTCTCATTTAAATAATCGTAGATTAAATGACGATGTTTAGTCAAGTCATAGATTACTTAATGACTAGTGATGTCTCGCGGTTTTGACCGTGTTGAACTAATATTATATAGTACTAGTTGTCGTATGCGGTTTGCTAGTGATTTTGTTAAAAAAAAAAGAGGCGAGATGGCCCAGTGGTTAGAACGCGTGCATCTTAACCGATGATTTTGGGTGCAAAGCCAGATAAGCACCATAGAATTTTCACGTGCTTAATTTGTGTTTATAATTCATCTCGTGCTCGGCAATGAAGGAAAACATCGTGAGGAAACCTGCATGTGTCTAATTTCAACGAAATTCTGCCGCATGTGTATTTCACCAACCCGCATTGGAGCAGCGTGGTGGAATATGCTCCAAACCTTCCAGCAGCCCAGCAGTGGCAAATTTACAGGCTGTTAGTTAAAAAAATAACCTATGTCGTTCCTTGACGTTAAACTTGTTTCATACCAAATATCATGAAATTCGTTTCAACTTAATCTAAAACCTAACGATCAACCCCCAAAATGCGAGCGTTGCCATAGGCGACCACTAGTCAGCTTCCAGCGAAAAGAAACGGGAAGAAACTGAATAGTTGCTCTTTTTAAAACCAGATTTACAATAAGGTTAGTATTTACAATTACTGCTCTTGAACAGACCTGTTGGAGTTTAAATCCAAATCAAATCAAATCAATTTTATTCAAGTAAACTTCACATGAAGCGTTTTTGAATCGTCGTTATTAAAATACTACCACCGCTTCGGAAAGCAGCCTCCAGCGAGAAGAAACGGCAAGAATCTCGCATAGTTGCTCTTTTTATAATAATTAGTGTCCTGTGATGGAACCCGACCCTAAATGCAGACGTTTTTTTTTTCTAAAAAGTATTCTTTTAATGAATAATAAGATTGATTTATTAATTTAGTCTTAATAAACTTTTTAAATTTAGTAAATGGTAAATTGGTTACATTTCCCGGTATCTTATTATGTATGCGTATACCGTTGCCCGAAAACGTTCTCTGTACCGTATGCGAACGGAAAGTAGGGGTTACAAGTTTATTCTTATTTTTGTACTAATAGTATGTATATCAGCTTTTATGGAATACTTTTGTATATTGCATCTATATCCAAAAAGTATTATTTAAATGAGTTATAACATTAATTCATTAATTGTGTCTAAAAAATTTGTTTAATAGTTGATTATTAAAATTTTAAGGTATCTTATTATATATGCGTATACCATCGCCTAAAATCGTCTGTGCGAAGCGAAAAAAAAATACAATCTCGTTTTCTATTTCTTGTATATTTAATGAACATTCTTGTATATCTTTCCGTATGAACAGTATTATCATAAATATATTATGAAGCAGCCGTTAGCGTATTCCTAGAAATGTATCCTACATATCGCTACATAGTATGAAACAAAGTCGCTTCCCGCTGTCTGTCTGTTCCTGTATATGCTTAGGTCTTTGAAACTACGCAACGGATTTTGATATTGTTTTTAATAGATAGAGTGATTCAAGGGGAAGATTTACATATATAATTCATGCATAATATACTTAGAGAAACATTGATAATTTTTAAATTTTTTAAATTAACACATTTTTTTCACGCTTACATTGCAAATGCTCACTGAACCCTACGAGATAGATCAAAATAATGTACTGCAGTATTGAACACCTTAAAAAGGTCTTCAATAAAGTCTGCGATGATTTGAAATTGCATCTATATTAAATGCACAATTTATTAAACGTACTTAAATTGGATAAGGATTAATGCTGTGTTGCTTAAAATCGCTACGAAAATAACCTATACTATATTTTGCATGTATTATACATATAAACCTTGAATAACTCTATTTAAAAAAAAAAACTATCAAAATCCGCTGTGTAATTTTAAAGATGTAAGCATACAGGGACAGACAGACAGAGATAAGCGACTTTGTTTCATACTATATAATGATTATGGAGACCCGTGCGAAGCCGGGACGGATAGCTAGTTATTAATTTATAGATATTTCAAATACTTCATTGTGTGCCTTATCGGTCAGAAGGCACAAAGTTCACGCCAGACTTATAACAATGACGACTATTGCGAAACGTTAGTGATGCGCTCTTGTGTCATCGGTTTTTGTTTTACGATGAAATTCCGTAACTGGGCTGTATAATACGATACTATTGTAACACCAAATCAAATGTATTTTATTTAAGTAAACATTACAATAAAGCAATTTTGAATTGTCAGTATTTAAAATCTACCACCGTTTTGGACAGCATCCTCCAGCGCAAGGAGACGGCAACAAACATGGTTGCTCTTATAAATAAACAGATTTACAATGATGTATTAGTTTATCTAAGAATTATTAACATTGCTAAGTTCGAAAAAAGTACTTCAAAATGTTGATCTTCCCAATAAAAAGCCACAAAAAATTATTTCGCTAAAATAAACACGTTTTCTTGCCATAAAATTAAATTAAATTTTAAAACTTTTTTATTTCCGCAAAAACGCTGTCAGTCATTTTAGTGACGTCATATTGATAAAAACAACAGTTCACGTTAACTGCTATAAATATTTTCTGTTTTTTGGGAAAATAATGAACTATAATCACTATCGTTGGAGTTTAATGGACAAATACTAGCATTAAAGCTCCAGAAAAGTTGTTTATCGAAGTGCCAGATGATATTGAAATGACAGTTTTCGCCTATCTGACGCCACACCATGGCGGCTCGTGTTTTAGGTCACGTTAGTCTATATATCAGACTAAAAATTACGACATTTAATCTTAATATAATAAATTGATAATGTGCTTTTATGGCTCAAAATCAAAATATTTAAGTATATTTCTACATATATATATGTATTTTAATTTTTATCAGATTTCATAATAATTTATTTTACACTACCAAAAGTACCCTTAATATTTTTTAATCAGTCCTGTTTTGGAACCCGAGCCTCAATCCAGACGTCTTCATCCAAAAACTATTATTTTATTGAATAATCAATATTTTGATTAATTATATGTTCATAAAATATTTAAATAAGTTTTAGTTTAATTACGGTTTTAAATAACAAATATCACACTAAATAAAAAGATACGCTAGAATCAAAGGCATTCGACTTAAAGAGGTATTTCAATTGATTGCTCTTGTAGGTTAGCGATCTGTGATTTTTTGCTAAATATGTACAAAACCATAACTTAAATATGAGCTTATATTGTTCATATTTTATATTTTGCTTTCAAACTTATTTTACATTCAAGTTTGTATTTTCTGAACGCTATCGAAGACATTGTTTTTTTTTTAATTTATTGTAAAGTGAAAATAATTTTAATCTCACTGATAAATATTTGTAGGAGTGTCAAATTAATCCTCCCAAATGATGTCAAACATAAAAGTCACAGATAAAAAAGGTGTGTGTATTTGTTTACGCGCGCGAAATGTTCTGACTCATGATTATGTGATTAGAAATTGTTAAGTGATTAGAAATTGTTGTAATTGTTTACATTAAAATAATGAAATAATAATTATTATTAATGTAATTTCTTCTTTATTCATCACTACGAGTAATATAACACTCCCTCAGAAATTTAAATACTCACAATTTAAATTTGTAATCAAATAAACATTTTAAAATAAGATGAGACGTGAAGTTGTCTATTTTGAGCGATTTGACACATGATTGTCAGTTTAGCGAGCAACTTCATCGTGTAGTTTTCACTGTGCGCGCGCATCATAAAAATTCACTCGCATATTTTTTTTCATAAGACGCCTAAAGAAATATAAAACGTCACAAACTTGTGATTTATTCAATGAACATATTATTAGGTACATTCTTTTTTTTAAAATAATTTTAGTATTTTTTTTAATCTACCAATGAAAAATTATTACCTCAATGAAAACTAGTGCACAACGTTACAGCAAAAGTTTTTAATTCGCACAAAAATCCGAATAATTTTAAATTTAGTAATTTACACAAAGTATAAATAGTTCTTACACAGTTTAAGTTATGCAAGTAGGTATATTAATTATTTAATAGTTTTTTACTATTAATAAACTGATGCTGACCTGAAGTCGACGCGATTTTCACCAAGCACATAAACATTGCTACTGTATAATAGAAATATTAACAATTCCTTATTACAGAATAAACATAAACAAACCTTCGATTTACGTTTTTCATGCGTTTTGCTAATAGCTTGTCTACATCGTGCTATTAACAGTACTTGACTAATATATCTTTACTTATAATACAATGCTATTTCACGAAACTAATTTTACTTCCAGAGTTCCGATAACAGCATCGACGTTCTAAACGTCACTTCGCGAATCCATAATTAAAATCACAGATATTATTCAATATTTCAACCAATGACGTCGCGTCGATTCGATGTCAAATGTCAAATGTGTGTCAATGTTTATTTTCCTCTTTTGGTTAGACTAAAATATATTTTTTTGTTTGTGGTTGAAAAAAAAAGCATTTTGTTAAAAAAAATCGTCATAAACGTTCTGGTGCTTACTGTATTTCTCGCGCACATAATTACAAAACTCTAAACATAATCTTGGTAATGTGAGCAAACCTTCCTCTCGTTTCCTTACATTTTACAATAATATTGGTATTAGCGAGCAACACTAGCCTCCAATACGGTGTTATGTCAGAGGATGACATAATCTATATCTATATAATTGGAGTGTCTGTTTGTAATATTAAAATACCCCATTTTTACTAAATGCATATGTATGTATACACGGTACATATACCAAAATAACATTTTTTACAATTTTTGTCTGTCTATCTGTTTGTTCCGACTAATCTCTGGAACGGCTGAACCGATTTCGACGGGACTCTCACTGGCAGATAGCGGATCTAATAAGGAGTAACTTAGGCTACTTTTATTTTAGAATTGTATATAGAATAAAAATAAAATCACGCTACAATATCCAAATAACTTAAATTCATACGCGCACGAAGTCGCGGGCACAGCTAGTAACTTATATGATTATTATTACATATAATTATTATAGCACGAAACTATTTGTTATCAAAACTAATATGCACTAATATTATAAACGCGAAAGTACCCCTGTCTATCTTTTATTGTCCTTTTAAAGCCAAACTACTATGTCAAATTTGATAATAATTTTTATGAAGCAAGCTTGAACTTCAATGAAGGACATAGGCTACTTTTTATACCTTACTGACAACCAAATAAAACACGAGCAAAGCCGTAGGCGACAGGTACTTATTTATTAATTTAATTTGTAAATCTCTAATCAATATTATTTTATGTGGCATAATATTTAAGATTGATAAGTTTTTTTTTCTTAATTGATACGTCACGAGAAATAATCTCATTATTCGAAGGATTGAAAAATGTATTTAATTTAAATTGTCACGATCTATCCGTTACTAGAAAAATGTAATAAGGTGCAAGTAATTCCAGCACGTAGTTCAAAAATACATACTTAGTTCAAAACAATCATTTTAATCTAATCTCATAATTATTTAATAAAAGTAAGGTTAGATTAGTGTTTACAAATTGTGTCACAAAGATAATACATTTTACAGATAATATAAAAAATAATAGAAAAATAAAATTAACAGAAAGTTTTAACGTTGTAATTAATAATTAATTTAAAATGAATTATTTAAATGTTTATTTTATTATATAACTTAATTACTGCATTTTTTTAATAAAAAAATGCCACAAGAATTTTAATAGGTACGTTCACAACATAGCCGTAACTTGTTTAAATTTTGCGAAAAAAAAAAACGTTAGAAAATTCAGCATAAATTATAGTCTATAAATAATTCCTAATACAAAAACAAAAAAAAAACTATTATAAGTTTATACAATACTGAACGAACTAGTACCCATGACAGTCAGATAGAATGACTTATATTTAAAATAGTCTATTCAATTACGAATGTCAACCATCTTGTGAGTTCATTGAACCCTTGACATTGAAATGGCAGCGCGCCAATTGTAAGTACAGTCAGGGTAAGAAAAGGTTCATCACCTTAAGATCTATTTTCGTGTGCTCAGTATGAGCGATAACCAGCTTTACCGATTGAGTATGACATATTGCGTCGTAATGTCATTATAAGTCGCATCTAGCAAAGAGTATAATAGCGGTTAAAAGCTATAATAATAACAAGAAGAAGCCGTCAATCGATATGATCATTAACAACTTTTCACGAAATCTCATAGTCCTTCGTGAATGCTCGTGTAACATCGGAGATTAGGACATTGTCTTGTCGCTTATAAAAGAGACTGCATAGCAGTAATCCTACTTCCTACTAATATTATAAACGCTAAATTTTGTGTGTATGGATCTGGCTGATTTCTCTGAGGTATGGATGGATGTTTGTTACTCTTTCACGTAAAATTTACTAAACGGATTTGGATAAAATTTTGCACACAGAATATGCCGGGAAAACATAAAATCTTCGGGAACGCGGGTGAAACCGGAGGACGGAAGTAGTAAATAAAATAGTAATTATGGTAAAAATTATTCATTTAAACAAATCATATTTATTTTATTAAAAAAGAGTATATCCGCCATTCGTATCAATCACAGCTTGTAGTCGCTGTCGCCTTGATCCAACAAGGCGAGAGCATATGTCGGTTCCTCTGAAGCTCTCCCAGACACTTCGGCAATGTTCTACGACAGCTGCTTTGGTTCTATCGTTATTATTTATCCACCACTGCACCATCAAACCCCATAGATTTTCGATCGGGTATATCCGCCGCTTTTGCAAGCCAAGGAAACACCACCACTTCCCGGTGTCAATGGAACCACTCATCACACGTCACGCCTTTACATTAAACGTCACTTAAAATAACGGCCGAATAATATTACAAGCGTTTTTATTCTAAGATATTGCAAGAAAATATATGACACTGACAGACTTTGACAATTCAGTAGAGGATATCATATCTAATTTAAATCTTGTAATGACTAATTAGGCCATAAAAAAGTTTTTATGTTGATATGACACAGACGTAGTCCAAAGATGTTACACTATTTTAAACCAAGTTATCATACTATGTGAGTTTAATTTTATATGCAGTTGTCTGTTGAGTGCTTTAGATTCAAAAGGTACTAAGAGTTTACGACTTGATAAAGGATTGAATTTGAAAACTGACGAAGGTTTTCTTACTCTGACTGTACAAACTATAATAGTAGGAAACACGTGATTTTGAAGATTCTTTTGTTTAAATTTAGAATAATGTGTTATTAGGAGTCAAGTTTTTTTTTATCAATCAAAATATTCTTTATTCAAAAAGGCTCATAAAAGTTTTAAATCGAACCGAGTCGAATCGAATTAACAAGAACCGCCAAAAAACTCAGTAGTTACTCTTTATCACAACGCCTGTTACTAAATACACGTTAATATTTATATTCCATGAAAATCGGCGAATAATAACCACACACTTTTTTATCAGCTCTTCGATACAGAGTTTTATCTATAAATTGAGTAATATTTATCAACGTAGATTTTTTTTTAACATGAGATTTAAACTTTTTAATAGACAAAGTTACAATAACAAAATAGATTTAAAAAAAAAATTAAATTGCATTCGACTAATTCCGAAAATCGTAACGGCCCTAAAGTTATAAAATCCTAGGCATTTCTGATAAAACACGACTTAGTTTTGACTTGTGAAGTTAAAACATCGTGAAGGAATCTTTTTGTGGCTAGATTACTTTTGATCAGCAGCTCAACGACTACATCGGCAGAGTGTAGAAATGCCTTTGCCTTATTTATTAATGGCCGTAAAATTATATTGGACTGACATAGTTAAAGCCGAGGCCCAGTTAATACAAAAATGAATCATAACCGAAGACTATGGATTAAAATCCGGACAAACCAATGATATATCATATAAGTTTGAGTTTAAAATTTATATCCTGCTCGCGGTGAAAGAAAACATCAAGAACTAACTGCGTTTGTGTAGGATGATATTATGCCACAATGTGTGTACACCCATTCGCATTTAAAGGTGGAATAACTTCAATCCTATCAATTATTTTCTTCCTGCTAAATAAGGAATTTATTTATTATCTTCCATAGACATTACAATTTATATTTTCGATGCAGCTTAATAATAAGTACAATTATGTGTGGGAGGCAGGAGCCCAAATAAGGTTGCCCTGTATTAAGAGTCTCCTGGCTCTAGGATAGGATTTTTTTTTTTTTTTTAATTTTACAGCAAATAGCAGAAAGGCTAAACTTATAAAGTAATTATAAATATATATCAATTAATACTTATTATACTAGTATTTAGTAAAATTAAAGCCCACTGCTGGGCTATAGCCATCTCAAGTGTAGTCTCAAACCTCCTGCTCCAAGAGGTTTGCACATATAGCGGAACTTCACATGCATGGAGTTGTTTGTCACGATGTTTTCCTTCATCACCGAACAAGAGATGAATTACAAACACTACCTGCTAAAATCGGTTAAAATTTAAAAGAACATTCTAAACACTGGGTCGTCTCAGCAATGAATAGAATTTATTAGAAAATAATATGTTAAAAGTGACATCACGTTTCCCGCTCGCGCGCTAAACGCGGCCACAGATTATGTAACGTATAAAGAATTACAATTTTTACGCAACGCAAGAATGTGTGTCGAAAACCGAATTTTAAATGTTTGTTTAGTATAGTATTTACGTTCTGTCACAAACATATTAAATAAATATTTTATTTATACTGTGTTATTGTGTATTTAGGCTGTGTTACACATGTGCCTCGGAATACACGTTTTTTATTTTTAAATATATTTAGGTGGCAAACTAGCAGAAGGCTCTCCTGATGGAAAGTGACTACCACGGCCCATGGACATATGAAACAGCGTGGGCTCGCAGGTGCGTTGCCGGCCTTTAAGGAACGAGTACGCTCTTTTCTGGAAGGTTCCCAAGTCGTATCGGTTCGGAAAAACCGCCGGCGAAAGCTGGTACCACAGAGTGTTTGTGCGTAAAGTTGTCGTGTCTGATGTGTCTGCGGTATGTATGTGTCGGATTTCGGTATTGTTCAACGGTAGAATATACATATATTGAGTGGGGGTCCCAGACGTGCTTGCAGTAAGACCTACCGTCAAGTTAAATACCAATTCAATCCTATATACAATCTACTAGTTGTCGCCCAGAGCTTTACTCGCGTTTTACAGTTTTTTTTTTTTTTTTACCGTTCAAAGTAATCAATATTATTGTGGTTAATATGCGATGATTCAACACCGAGTATTCCAACGACGTAAAAAACAATTTCAAAGATCTCTAGCTCTGAAATTGAATATAGCCCAAACAGCTCTTCATTGAATATAACTTTTACGTAATTTTGTATAGTTATATGTGTGCGGACGGGCTTATGAACCAACTGATAGTAAGTGATCAAAACCGCCCATTGACATTGACGCTGTAAATAATATTAAACATTCTTTATATAGTCATTGCGCCATCAACCTTGGAAACTACGGTATTATATTACTCTGTGGCTCTAGTTGCACTCTCACCCTTCAAACCGGAACACAAAAAGTAGTACTGCTGTTTGGCGGAAGAATATCTGATGTATGGGTGGTACCTACCCAAAACCTGCACAAAGCCTTATCACCAAGCAAATGTTTAAGCGTCATCTTTAAATAGTATTGATATCATAACTAGTTGCTGCAAGGTTTTTTAAACGTATTGCTGACCCCGTGGGCTATAAACCTTTATCAGTTATTAGGCTATCTAACACAAAAGTATGTTTTCAAATAACACTAATAAAACAAAGTATATTTCTTATATTATTGTTGCAAATCTTATTCAAAATCTTTTTCGATATACTTGCTCATTGATTGTCAAATTTCTATGTAAAGAACCAGCGAAAGAAACTCAGCGGATTTTTTTCTATGTCATATTGTATAATTATAGTTTTCATTTAATAATAGCCCGGCGGTGATCATCTCATTCTCAATGTGTGCTATTAAGTAAAAAGTCATTAGTTTTGTAATATCCTTTAGCACAGAAACGCTCTTTGATTCTTTTAAATTTGACTATGGAATATTTTTGATCGTTTTCTTCCAGGGGTTAACGCCTGAAGGTATTCTCTTTCAACCTTTAGGCTAATCAGAAATATATGAAGACTATAACACATCTATTAAAATAATAAGCTTATTTCTATCATACAGTGAATGATTACTCACACCAATGCAAGTAAATATGGATGTTTAAAGTTGCCATCTTGGAACGTAATGTCGGACGTCGCCATTTTGAAATCAGTAAGCTGAAACGAAAAAGATTAATGTTAAGATATTAGATATTTTAAACTTAATAATAATTAAATATAATATCACTATTTAGTATCTGCCCGTATATTTGTATTTTTTTAAATTGAAACTTCTTTAAGCGCAAAGAGAATAATTATTTCGAGATCGAATTAAAAATAAATTTAACCAGTGGCGTAGCTAGTTGGGCCCCTGCATTGGAAAATAATCGGGCCCTCACCCTAACTTTCCGCCTCCTCTTTAAGTTATATTGCCCTTCAAAATTATTAATAGGAAAAAAAAATCTTGTGAGGTGGGTCCAGGTTATCTAGGTTGAGGAGATGGCGAGTTGGCTGACCCGCTCTTTTCAAAGCTTAGGTTAGAGGGCCCCCTGAGCTTCGGGGCCCTGGCACACTGCACCACCTGGCCCGTATCACCGTATCGTAGCTATCGTATAGCAACGCCACTGAATTTAACCTTTCACTGAACTCTTTTTACGCAAATTTGTTGCCGTTGTTACGTTTCACAGGCGGTTTATTTTACCTTATGTTTAATTAAAACCAATCTAATTATTGGTACCTTAGTATTTCATCTATTAAAACATAATTAGAGTAATTCGAAGTGAGACGGGAAAGATCATTTTTTTTTCAAAATAACTATAAGTTGTCATCACTACAAAGTATAAAACAAAGTCACTTCCCGCCATCTGTCCCAATGTATGCTTAGATCTTTAAAACTACGCAAATCGATTTTAAACGGTTTTTTAATAGACAGAGTGACTCAAGAGATAGTTTTAAATGTATATAGTAGAGAAACACATTTTTTTTTGCTTACATTGCAAACGCTACCTTAATCCTACGAGATATATCAAAATGATGTACTACAGTATTGTACACCTTAAAAGGGTCTACAAAAAAGTCTTCGATGGTATATGTCTATCTCTTAGGGATAACCCACAATAACCATTTTTTATCCTTTACTTTTACAATTACAGATTCGGTCTGTATTGTCTAATGACAAAAAAACTGTGAACTTTGTATGTAAAGACATTTTGTAGTGTCTTTAGTACAGCACCCGTGCGAAGCCGAGGCGGATCGCTAGTAATTTACTAAACTAGACAATTTTGATTGAGCAGTTTGTTGGGGATTTATTCAACTGCAGTACGAAGTTTAAGGTAGATAGGTAATTAAAATATTTTTAGATTATATCTCACCCGATATAGGGTGAACCCTTGTATAGAAAATATCAAGAACACTTACAAACACTACTCCGATCGAAGGAGTAAAGTTAAACAAAACTTAGATTTATATGACCATGGCTTTTGCCAATAGGACAGATATGTTAAGCACTACAAACAGTTCAAGTTTTTTTTTTCTACTACCCTTGGAGTAGAACCAAGAGCTTCATTAAAAGTATAACACCTCGCTTTATGACCTCCACTGGTGATAGGAGCTGGTTCGTTGTTTTTTTTTTTTTGTCCATAGTATCGGAATTGCGACTCAAAGGGGAAATGATGCTAGCATTCTATTTTTAATTAATTATTGTATACATTTAAGGAATTAATGTTAATAATTATTTTGTTAACAGTTCTTGATTAATATATCTTTATTTATAATAGACAACTCTTACTTTAATTAATTGTGGTTTTTTTAGGAGTACTTCCAAAGTTACGTAGCATTGCCGCCATTAAAAGCGCCATTTTTCACGAATTCGATCTAGAACAATTGTTGATACATATAAATTTAATTGTACTTCATTGATATAATCTGTTATTAAAATGGCGGAAAATAATTTCTTGCTGGTTCTTCTCGGTGGAATATACTTTCCGAACCGGTGGTTGAATTACATTTAATTCAAATCAGTAACATGACGATTCAAAAGTGCTTTTATGAGGCTACTTGAATTACTAGTACCGTGTACTAACGCTGTATCTTATTGTTTAAATACCGGCATCATAAGTGTCACCAATATTTTGGCTTCAGTGTGAAAGCGGTTTAAAATTCAGGACCAAGACTCGACACATACTGACAGGTAAATTTAACTCGAATAAGGTAAATAAATAAAAAACCACATAATAAAATTTGCAAAACCATCTAGAAAGGCTTATTAATATCTTAAATTTGTAAAAAGTTTCACAATATCAAAATAAAAACTATTTCGTGACAATTTTCATACAGATTAAAACTATTTAAAAAATGTATCTGTATTTCTTTTCTTTTTTTATTTTATCAAATATAATTCGAATGAATGAATTACACTATACAGCCACGATCGCGTCATCGAATTCTACATGAGCACAACATTCTTCTTCATTATGAACTCGCTTATCAAAGCCTTATATGGGCATACATTTAAACCGCATAAATGTATGTTAGATTGAATTCTAAATCGAATTTAAGCTCGATGTGGCAAATACATATGTTAATTTAATTATTACTGGTTTAAAACCATAGATACCAAGTATAATTTTTCCTAGTAAAATTTTGTATGAAATAACAAATTTCTGAATCGCGCTTACGTTTGGTTCACTGTGATATATAAGGTCTCGACGTACACTTCTGGACGTAGGCCTGTTTTCCATGCTAGTGGAAGAATTGGTGCTTATTGCTTATTCCACCATGCTGTTAAGCGATTTGATAAATCTAGCTAATTTTAAGGTAATTTCGGTCATCTTTGTCGACTTTGAACCCACAAACTTTACTAAAGGTTAATGGCCACTGGAACACCATACCTTGGATGATATTTCTGTATGTAATGGAAAATTTCAACGTAATTTTCATCTTCAAGACGTCTGATGAATTCAGTGGTAGAGTTTTATGCAAGCCCGTTTACGTAGGAACCACACACTCATCAGATATTCTACCGCCAAAGAGCAATACTCAGTATTGTTGTGGTCCTGTTTGAAAGGTGAGGACGTAACTACAGGCACAAGGGACATAACATCTTAGCTCCCAAGGTTGGTGGTGCATTGGTATAATGTACGGAATAGTTATTATTTCTTACAGCGCCAATGTCTATGGGCGGTGTTGAACCATCGGGTTGCCGATTTTCCCGCCCCCCTACTTACTAAAGACCGGTGTCAATTTAATTTTGTCCTAATATCCTGGCCGGGTCGTCAGGATAACAAAAAAACTGATATTATAGATTGCCTACGTCACGTCTTCCTAGTGTCCATCAAGTTACTCCTTCGCGTGTTTTTCTGAACTATTAAAAATAGAAAAATATAAAAAATAGAGCCTGTAAATATTTCACTGATGAGATAAGGCCTCCCCCTTTTGAGGAGGATGTTAACTAATTCCATCACACTGCTCCAATCAGGGCAAGTTAGTGGAGGGCAACCGGGGCAACTGCCCTGGGGCTTCCACGTGAGAAGGGCCCCCACAACAGAAATTCCGACGCGTTAACAAATATTACTAATAACTGTTTTAAAAGTTACCGACACAAGTAAATAAGTTATAGGTTACTGGTTGAAATTATTTCATAATATAGTTATTAGGGTCTCCACGCCTCTGTTGCTATAGAGCCTCGCCTCCTTTGTGGCCGAGGGTCTCCAGAACCTCCTTTAAATCCGTCTCTGGCTCCAATCGTGGATACACATTGGGCAGAATTTAATTGAAATAAGACACATACAGGTTACCTCACATTGTGATTTACAAATATAAATTGACTGGTGATTTTCTGAGTTTGATGACGTCAGACAGAGAAGTATGGAAGAAGAAGACGTCCTGCGCCGTACCCCAAATAAAATTGGGATAAGGGCAGGAGGATGATGATGATTTTCTAAGTTTGAACCCGCGTTTATTTTTAACATTTAACATAAATTTATTAACATAAGAATGAATAACATTAAGTGCTTAAATATATACAAATATGACTTAAAAATAGTTACTGTGCAAAATATGACCGCGTGGAATGGCGGCAAGAATGCTAGCAGCACTTCCCCGTCGAATCGCAATTCCGATCCTCTGGGCTAAAAACGACCCAGCCTTCCTGTCACCAGTGAAGGCGAGGTGTTATGTTGTTTTGTATTTTTAACCAATAAACTAATATAACATAATTATTTCCCCATAACAAATGAAGGCTTGAAATCTATCATCATTACATCGGTCGAGTGGACTACAATTTAACGCGCCTGCAGAAAGATATAACCAAAAAAAAATCGATTAATAGTAATTGTGAAACAGTACCTACAGGACAAATACATAACGCCTGAAAATACTCATATAAGTTATTAATAAGAAAATCATGACCGCGTCATATTGTGACCAAAACACTACCGGTATTTTCCTGATGCAAATTATTTGTACAATAAAGTTATTTCTTCATTGGAGGTAGGGCCGGATCTACCTAATGGCTTTTTGGGCTTCAGCCCAGGGTTCCCGTGTATTCAAGGGGGCCCCAGATAAGTCAAGTCAAAGTCAAAAATAGATGATAATGCGAAAGAATCCATAACTTTATTAAACTAAACAGATCGTATGGTTTGCAGCGCTGCGGGTCCTTCAATTAATCAAACCCATTCAATTAATTTAATTCAAGTCTACGTTCAGTTATGTCTTAGATGGGCCCCTAAGTTGTGTTAGCCCAGGGCACTTACGGTCCGGCCCTGATTGGACGTATGGTAGTCAACCCTAAACCTAAGCAAGTTTCAGACGCTTAATTCCCCAAGTAAGCACCTGAAACTTGCTTTAATTTGCTTTTGACAATATTGGAATGTTTTTAAAGGATATTCACGTCGAAATATGACCGACATATCGTTTCATTGTACGTATTTATCGCCAAGCGATGTCGCCAACAGGATTTGTGTCGTTACGTCTTTGTGTTTCTTGATTGATTTCTTCATTCTTAAATTATTCTTGTATTGTAGTATATAGGTCAAATGTCAAAGATCAAACGAGTCAATACAATTGCTTACAATATATCCATTATTTAATATTATTTAAATATAAAAATCGTTCGTAAGAAAATACTTCGTATTTTTAGTCGTTGAATTAGAATTTTTTTTTATGCTTGTATCTTTAAGGACGATTACAGCATTAGGTAAACGTGCCTCACTGAACTTAACTTACTGGTAGGGCTTTGGGTACTGTAACTTATTAATTCTGTAAAGCTGTTGTGATATCAAGTCGTTGGTGGGAAGCACCCGACGTGACGGAGTGGTGGCATGCGCGAGGGTTGTAGGCTGGACAGTATTTGGACATTGCAGCGTGACAAATACGTAATTCTAAAATAAAAGTAGCCTAAGTTACTCCTTATTACAATCAGCTATCTGAAGTAATTTTTGTTCGTGTGTTTTCTTGGAAAAATCTTGAAGAAACACGTGTGGTCGTGGCGCTAAGTACCGCAAGAGAAGACGAAGTGGGTACCTCTGCCTTTTTAGTGGGTGCGCAATACACCACCCTCCGAATACGTTGTAATGCCTTTATCCAGCGGGAAAGATTACTTATATATGTAAGCGTGTCATCTTCGAAATGAGTGTTACGTGACTGTGGTATTCGTAATTACATACATTACAATACAAATTGATGGCACACTTACCGAAATAAAGTTAATATATGTCTAGGCAAATGTAGTATTCTACAATAATATATTCAGTACTTTGATCACTAGTAAGTTTCATTTGGTCACTATAAATTAAGGACAATATGACACCCCCATATAATACTTTCCTTTATTTAGTGGTTATTTCCTTTACTTAGACCTTTTTATACCTAACAACTAACCCCTCAAACGCGGACTTCAACGCTAATATTCAATAACAAAAATGGCTACTCAAAGATAATTATAATAATTGAATTGAAAGTTCCTTACAACAATTTAACTCTCAAGGTCAAGTTTAACTTATAATGGTTTAGAACGCTCGTGACGCAGTTAAACGTGTAGGTACATTGATTCCCTCATTCATCAAACCGGAACACAACAATACTATTACTGTTTGACGGTAGGTATACGATGAATGGTGACCCATGGCTTGGACGAAGCCCTACCGCCATGTAAAGTGTTCGTTTATTTAAAAAAACTCAGCAATGTCAAGACAATACATTCGGCACCAATGTTTGTTTTTTTTTTCTGTGCATTGAGTTGTGACCGCAGTGTTACAGCTCACACAACGAATTGTTTATGGATTGATTACAATGTGAACTCTAATTACAAGTATCAATGATTTAATTAATACTTAATCTATGTCTATACAAATATTATAACGATGTAAAATTTGTAAATCCGGACGAATCTCCGGGAATAATTATCAAATTTGATAATATTTTTTCACTAGTCGAAATCTACGTTATACCTGAAAACTATAGAGTATAGATTTATGTTACATTATTATCTTTATTAATAAATTGAAATCGTGTGAAGCCGGGGCAAGTCTGTAGTGCAATAAAAAAAAAAAAACGTTCTAAATTTTTAAGAGTTTCTATCGAAACAATATTTTGACAGTCATAGGTGTATTGTAAGTAGGTAAATGTTTAATGAAGTTTTTATGATTAATTAATGACTTTAGTCCGTTAGCCCTTTTTATAAAACGATATAAAAAGTGTAGAAGGACACTACATTTAGTAGTTATATGCATTGAACATAATTCCGTGACCTCTTGGCATTTGAAAGTATATTTTTAATCTACTTAATAAAAAAAATGGCATCCTATTCTTTATAAATCATTAATTTAAGCTTACAAATAAAATAAAATAAAAACAGTTCATTTTAATGAGATATATATTAAAATATTTCGAGTTATTATTATTATTATTACGCTATTATTAAAAAAAATCATACACCAATATAATTTAAGGTACGTTTATACAAAATAGCTGTACGTATTTAATTCTTAGTTACTCTCGGGCTTCATGGTAACAAAAATAAATTGATATTTTTAAAAATACAAACGATTACTCTAAAGAAATCTCTATAATTTTTTTATAGATAATACAAATAAAATAGTACAATTTTTGAAAGGTTAAATTCTTTGGGGCCTAATAAAAAAGCGAATAAATATTTACCTTCACGCAATAGCGCCCATTCAGCCATAGCTAACAATAAATACTTCACAAACTTTTTAAAAAGTTCTTTTTATAAATCAATTTCCAAAAATAACAGATGACACGAAATATATTTCAAACGAACAATATTAATTTGTAAAGTTTTTCCAAACAAAGAATTGTATTTTTAATATCACAGATACACTAAGCACCCAATCGCGCTGCGCTTTCCCGCGTTACTACTAGTACTTATGAGTTTGTCAAAACGAGACAACCCACGATATAAAGAACAATACGTTCAAATTTAAACCTTCATTGTAAAATAATACAGCTTATTATTCAATAAAACGATTTCATATTGTAATATTTTAAAAATGCCGTAATGTTCACGTTCGTATTAAACCAAATTTGACTCTATTTTAAGGTATTAAAGTCAAAGTTCTTTTGATATTGAAAATAAATGACATTTCATAGAATCTTATTGAGAACCAGTTTTATCAAATTATCGGTTACATTTTAAAGGAATATAGCTTTTATTATTTAACAAATTGAATATAATTTTCTTTGTACATGATGTTTTATCACAACGTAAATATTTTTATTTCAAACACTATTGCTTGCATGAATCATAACGTCGTAGATCAGATACTAGACATGAAAAATTAATTTGCTAAAATAAAAAAGATGTTGAAAAAATTTATTGTGGCACTGTTTTAGGTTCTTCATTTCTAACTGCTGTGATAAAAAGAATGAATGACCTTGAAAAACTTACCAAATAAAAAAAACTATAACACCTCATTACTTACTTAAAATTAAACAAGAAAAAAAAACAAGTAAAATTAAACAGAAATTAACAAGTTATAAAAAAAATAACGAAATATTATTATCATGTAGGATGGCCAAGGACGTTGGTGCTATTGCCTTCCTAAGTAACTAGGCTAGCTGGAATTCAAGTCTTATTCTTTATTTAATAACAAGACAGAGTACATAAAATATTTTTTTTAATTGCATAAAATATTACAAAATGTAATTAGCGTAATTATTTTTATTTTAAATCTAAGCATTATGGACAGATACTAATTATAAATACAAATGGTAGCAATATTACTATACTAAATTACTCAAAAAGGGTATATACTTAATAAAATTAACATATCTACCATCCACCTCTTCATTTTTTTAAATTTCCCGCTCTTCAATTTTTTTTTAAATATAAACATCAATACAACTTTATGAGGCCTAATAATATATTTTTTTACAATTATTTTGAGAATGTAGTTGGACTACTATTGATAAAAAAAACTAATAATATGTTAATTGTATGACATCAAGTTAAGTATACGCTCAAGTTTTTTTTATTTGACAAGCGCCGTTAAATATTGCTATAATCAAAAAATATTTTCCCCTGCAACTAAAGATAATTAATTTTTTTTTAATGTGTTCTTGTATTTTCTAATTACGAACTTCATTCACATAGGAAAATACTTAATTTCAAAGTATCTTGTCATATATGTTTTAGTAAATGGGCTATGCGATGGAAAGTCACTCATAGGTATCGATACTATAAAAAGTATTAATCATTCCTCATATCATCAATGTCACACCAAACATGTACAATACATATACAAAGTCCTGTTACCAAGGAATTCACAAATTCGATTACTTAAAGTAGAAGTTATTAGTAAATTTAGTGTATTCACATCCATTTATATTTTTTTAAAGCGTATCAAAATTCTGTTTAAATTAAGCCATTGTTATATAGATTCAATACCTCGTAATACTTCGACACACCTCTTCAAATCTATGATGCTTACATTATATTATTGAAAATTGTAAGTAGTACACAAAATGGTATCTGAGTATAAATCACGTTATGGTTATGTTCGATTTTAAAACCATTTTACATTTACTGATTAAATAAAAATATTTACAAACAAAAAAATGGCGCCTTATGACAGAGTTTGCTACGAAAATCAAAAAACTTACTGTTTCAGAAATAGATTGAAAATAAAACACATTATTAAAAAGAGTAATACTCTATTTTGTTAAGATAAGGCAAAATTACATTCGTATATAGCAACATTGATGTGACTGCCAGTTGCCACAGCAGTCCAGTCACGCGAGAAAAAAAAATGTGAATTTGTAATTCATAATATACATTAAACCATTGTTTTACGTAGTAAATAAAATAATAAAATAACTCATGTAATACTAAAATGAACGATGAAGCAATAGGATCTTTATGAAATCATGATAATGGACGTAGTATTGTTAAATATGTGTTTTTTTTAATGTCATTAAATGTGTTGTTAAAAAAGTGCTTTTTTTCGTGACGACAGTCGCCTCTGTAGTAGGTACACTTTTTTCCTATTGATTATTTTTGGTCGACGCAGTTGTAAGCTGTCATACATCATAACTCGATGTAATATTTTATATTATAGCTTATAAACACTTATATTATATTTACTTTAAGTTTTGTCAATTTTTTTGCGTGAATGATATTTTTTTATCGCTAGCACTTATGCATGTGAGTACTTCTTAAATTAAATCTAATTACTTTAATCGTATTTGTTATAAATATATTTTATACATATATTGTTTATAGATGTAACTGTTTTGTTTACATAAATACAAATCTTTAAATGCATAGTAAATTTATTAAAACATTTTTAGAGCTTGAATTAATAAGTGACCGCTGACCTTTTATACAGTATTTTATTTATTTCCACATTGTGTTGTTAATGTTTAGAGCTAGATGTTGAAAAAATGTCATACGTTTTTAGTTTGTAAACTAATATCAACGTTGGAGAATTTTAATGATTAAAGAATAAAATTATTTACATTTATATAATTTTACCTGTTTTTACAACTTTCTTACCAAAGTTTTAACTTTATTTAGTGGTCTCTAGACCACTTTTGTTTTGGCAGCATATTTCAAAAGTTTCCGATCAATTAACATTTTCAAATAACATAATTAACATTTACAATGGAAATGGACAATTAATTATGTATGCTTTCATTTAGAGACTATTGCAGAAAGAGTAGAGACATAAACAGATCTTGATATTGAATTAACGCAATATAATTGTTCTAGAACTCGATTGATCTATGAAGTATCTAAAATTATGATTTGAGCCTTGAAATAAATTTAATATTAAAGTAGATATAAGTGGTTGAGTGGAAAAATGTTGTATTATAATAAATTTAATCATACTTTACTAGCATGCTAAGTAATTAAAATGTTGGAAAAGGTAACTACTGAGTTTTTGCTGGTTATTCTTGGTAGATTCTACTTTCCGAACCAGTGCTAGCTTTGCATATAATTCAATATTGTTACATGATGATTCAATAGCCTATTTTGATTTTTATTTTGAATGATATAGCTGAGCTATTTGTTTGTTTTACTCCTTCGATTGGAATAGACATGTATACTTTTTTTATTCAGCAAACAAAAACAAATACAGAACTACTGAAATTTTATTTAATGAACGTATATTATTAAAACAAATATATATATTTATAATTTAAGTAATGATGACGTGATCGTTTCATTATCATAAACAATTTCAGTGCTTAGACATATATTAACTTATTTCATTACTAATTTCAGGTTCCAACATGAATGAGAATATGGCACCAGAAGTGGATCCGTTGAGCAACTATAGCATAAATACATTCCACAACTTTGAAGGTTATGAAAATTTACCGTACACTGAAAACATAGGCCATACAACGTACCCGTATCCCATAAAACTAGAGCAATACCAAACTACGTTTAACTATTATAATCATGCACCGCACACTAGTGAAGTTAAGCACAACGTACCAGAAATAACCGATAGCCTACCTCCGAATAATGTCAGTAATAATGAACCAACGAATTCAAGCATAAACAACACTGAAACTACGAGCAATGAAATTAGTACAGACGTTGATATAAAACCAGATATAACCGAAAACATCAATAAAAGAAGAATTAAAAAGGAACGAAGCAAATATTTCTCGGAGAAAATAACAGAAAAGGACTTTCCCTTCTACGGGTGCTCAGTATGCAACATATGTTTCAAATCGCTACACGAACTGGACACACACGTCACAATACACAAGGACAGAATAACAAGTTACGATTTGAGAATAAAAAATCAGATTAAAAAAAAAAAGTTAAAGAAGGAAATGAAGAAGAATAAAAAGAAACAGAAGAATTTCGTCAAATTGGAAACGGATGTTGATATCGAAATTAAACCAGAGGACGGATACATTGGCAGCGAGAAGGCATCAGACCTGATCAACTACACAGAATCGGACAACCAAAGCTCAAAGGAGAATGAGAATGGAGTGATTAATGAGAAGAAAAATGACAATATTGCAACGACGGATGCAAGTACGAGGGAACCAATGAATAAACAGGAAATACAGAATCTACAGAAGATATACAAATGTTTTGCATGCCAGAAACAGTTTACGTTGAGTTATTATTTAAAGTTACACGTCAGATCTCATACAGGTGTGTATTAAATAAACATGGATAGTTTTGCTGAAATAGTTTAGTTGGTATGTTTTTGTGCAAACCTGTCTTGGTAGTTACCATTTGCTTATTAGATATTCTACCACTAAACAGCAATACTTAGTATAGTGTACCGGTTTGGAGGGAGTGAGCCAGTGTAATTACACAAGGAATAACATCTTAGTTACATTTATTGGGTTTACACCAATACTTTAACGCTCACTCAATTAAACATTCACAATTAAAACTTGTAATAAAAAAAACATTGTATCAAAGATGAGGCATGAAGTCTATTTTGAGCAACTTGTCACAGTGTCTCAAAATTTACTGATAATAATTTTTAAAAAATTATCCTCCAAAATATTTCAGATGAAAAGCCGTACACGTGCGCGGAGTGCGGCCAGTCCTTCATCACAGCCAGCAAGCTCGGACGACACAATAAAAGATTTCATCTCGCCATCCGGTACCAGTGTCGGATATGTTATAGATACTTCTCAAGGTAAATACTGTATACTGGTTGCCCGCGGCTCCGCTCGCGTTTTAGGTAATATCATCTGGTGTTAGGCATAAGCAGTGACGGGCTTTAAGAAGGAGGCCCGTGGCGGCAAAGCTAAATGAGGCACCCCAGCCTTAAAAAACTCATAATATTCAGTTTACATTTGTCACAAAAGTCTAGATGGCTCTAAAGCATATTGTTACCTTGATGAAATTATGTAAGTATTAAGCACATTTTTAAATTCTTGTTCAGGATTTGCTCAGGGGAACGGGGATGCATTTGGGGGCCCCCCAAGACTGGAGGCCCCCTGTTAGTCCGCCACTGGGCATATGAAATAGTCTATGATAGTATTTCATCAAATTCAGTTCAGTAGTTTGGACGTGAAAGTGCAACAGACAGACATGCTTACTTTTAATTTGTTTTGTTAAATAAGAATTAAAAGTTTAGATGATAAATATGTTAAGTGAATTTATATACACGTTTATATATAAATGAATGTATTTTGTCTTGATGCAGATTCGAATTCCTGACCCGCCATTTTGATAAGAAACATCCAGATGATAAACTGGAGGGGGAACCATATGGTATGTGAAATAAAAGTATTGTTTATACTTAATTTGTTGAGTACTGAGCTCAGTGGTGTGCCAGGGAGTCCTTAGTCTTACAGTGGACTGATTAAGGTTAACTATTTTTAAAGCTGAAGATTAAAAGTTACCCTCAGTGGTAGCGCTCATTTTATATTTGCAAGTGGTCACTATCTCTCATAGATATTGTCGCCATAAATAATTTCAATATTATAACCAATGTGTCTCCAAACTTTTTAAATATTGGAGCGGTTCTTCTCTGTGGAATATAATTCATCGGTGGATACAATTCTGTAAAATTATTGAGAGGTTCATGTAAAAGTTTACTCGAATAAAGTATATTTTGATTTGATTTGACTGCTGTTTGGTGGTCTGTAATGATTGAGTGGTACCCACCAAGACGCGTTTGTAAAGAGTTCTACCACCAAGCATCATCAATGTTTGCCAGGGCTGAAATCGGTCAGAAAGATCACATGTTGTTATTAAAATATATTATGGTATATTTTTGTATTATAAATATGCTATATTCTTTTCTAGATTACAATGCCATATTGCCATATTTAAAAGAACTAGAGGAACAGCTGCGTGAGAAGTCCGAGAGTGAAAAGTCGAAGCCGAAAACGGAGGATTTGTGGTCGAGCGATTGGCCGAATATGGGAACAGGTGATAACGATTTGAAGGAAAATGTCGTAAAGGACGAAGAAAAGGTAGAATTGAAGATCGAAGAAGTCAAGGTCGATATGGATGAAGTCGACTTCAAACAAGAGGCGGATTTTGAGGAGAAGAGTGACGATCTAGACGATTTTAGAGACGATTTGAAGGATGAGAAGTGAGTTTTTTTTTTTTAAAGTTATTGTTGGGAATGCTTTGTGAGTGTTTGTTAGTTTAATTTACAAAGATGGTCCTCTGCGAGGCGGACATTTATTTTCGTATGTTTTCCTTATGAAGTTGATATGTATTTATATTATATATCTAAATAAATATAATTTGTATGTTTGTTTGAGCTGTTCTCAGATATATGTCAACGATTCGATGGAGTATTTTTGTATCGTTTATTAACGTGGGTTCGAAACAGGCGCGTTTAACCCAATATGTAATGTCGGCTGCTTCGCGCGATTTCACCTGCTTTAACGCCATAGCTCAGGCGTTAGACGTAGTAAACCCCTCTTAAAAATGTAACTTTGTAACGCTGAAAGCATAAAAAGCCTCTTTTAAATGGGATTAACTAATTTATACATACAATAATGACAACGCAACGCAGCGCGTCCGACTCGGACTACTTCCCGTCCAACACGTGCGCCGCCCCCCCGCGGCCGCCGTCGCCGCCCCCCCCCGGCGACCGCCTGCAGTGCGGCGAGTGCGGCAAGCGCGTGAGCAGCGCGTCGTACCTGCGCGTGCACGCGCGCACGCACAGCGGCGAGCGGCCCTACAAGTGCTACGTGTGCGGCGCCGGCTTCATCACCTCCAGCAAGATGCACCGCCACGTGCTCACGCACCCGCAGTGCTGGGACGGTGAGGCGCGCCCGACGCTCCTGTCTTAAATATTCTCAGTAGCAGCTCGAAGCTATTTTTATATTATTCGATTGGCCACAGATTATTAAGAACTCGACCAATGACGTAACGTCGATTCAAGGTCAAAGTTGTTTATCTACCAGAACGATTCTTGCCGTTAGAATGGTGAACCCTAACCTTTGTTTTATTTACTTGGTGGTATCTTTGTGCAGACCCGTCTGGGTAGGTACCACCTACCTACAATCTAACACCGAATTCAGTATCGTTGTGTTCCGGTGTGAAGGGTGAGTGAGTCAGTGTAACTACAGTCAAGACATAACATCTTAGTTCCCAAGCTTGGTAACGCTGTGGTGGTGGTTGTTGGTTGATAAAAGTTTTAATAAATAATATATTTTCTATTCCAGATGATGAAGTGAAAACAGAAAACTTAGATATTAAATTGGAACCGCTGAAAGATGGCGAGGCGGTTGATGATAAGAAAAAGTGAGTATCTTACTGTAAACACACAGGACGATGGCGCTGGTAACCCAGCGGTTAGACCTCGTGTATCTTAAAGTAAGCTTGGAGGGTCGTTTATTTATAAGTCATCTCGTGAAGGAAAATTTGAGGAAACCCTGAGTTTGAGAAGTTTGAGGATTTGTCAGAGAATTTCTGGCATAAAAGTTATGGAGAAAAGAGGATGAGTTTGCCCACTTGTGGGACATTTACTTGTTATGAAATTCCTTTATTCAATATGGAAGCATTACACTTACTAATTGATAGTCAAATGAAACACTACGACCGGTTCGGAAAAGGAAACGCCCTGACCTGAGAAGAACCGGCGAAAGGAACTCTGGTTCTTTTTTTGTCAGTTTTTTATTCAGATATTTGGACGATACAGAAATTTCAGATTCTTTGGGGGAGGCTTTCGTTTAGCAGTAGACGGCAAGAGGCTGAAACAAAACTATACATAGCCAAAGCTAGGGTTACTTCAGACTAAATAGGAATTCCACCTTAGATAGCCTGGTGTCTATGGACAATGGTGACGTTATGACAACAGTCCTGTGCTGTGTCCGAAGTCGACTTGTGAGTCAGCCAGTGTAATTACAGACAAACTATCTGGAAGTCCATGTTAACATAGATTAGTTTATATCAATTGTATTAAATATAAACCTCGTTGGTCTAGTGGCTAGATATAAGGAAGAGCCCGAGTTCGCGAATTGGAACACCAAGTCGAGCTGATAGAAAATTGTTGGGTGTTTTTGTCGAAAAATTCTCGGTAACGGCTCGGAGTTGGAAGTGTGTATACTCCCGGGCTTCGGTGCGCACGTAAAGCCGTTGGTTCCTCCCGGAAGACTTTTCGAGGGAGAGAATAGAGAGTGCTCCTCTGTTGCGCACACGTGGACTATCCGTGGATGTTCTGCGTCTGCTGCTGCTGGCTGGTCTCCCTTGAGATCGGCCTTTCCTTCGACATTGTTATTATTAACTAAAATATTGGCATTCAACAGATCAAAAATGAAGAAAGCCCTCGCGAAGTTCTCGAAGAAACCGAGGAGTTCGGATAAGAAGAAAAAGCTCTATCAGAAACGACCTCACGCCTGCGAGTTCTGTCAGAAGAGATTTTTACATCTGGAGACATTACAGGTGAGCGAGATTTGTGTTATATGCCTCTTTGTGGTGGATGTTTGTGTTGTAATCTTGGTTAGGTCTCCCCCCCCCACTTAATACATATTCATTGGTCTAACAACAGTGTATAGTCTGGTTTGAAGGGTGAGTCAGTGTAAGTACAGGCACACGGGACACAAGATCTGAATTCCCAAGGTTTTTGGCTTTGGTATTGTAGGAAACGGTTGATATTTCTATTCATGATTATTGGTGGTGGTGACCACTTAACATCAGGTTTACCATTTGCCTACCAATGTTAAGTAATAATAAAAAAAAATTATGGACAGTCAACTGATCTGTTCGTCTGTACAATAAAAATACCAATTTTGGCAACGTTCGTTTCGAAAACACTTAAACGGTTTTTTTTTCTCCAATTTCGATAGAATTACAAAGAGTTTAATATCAAATTATATTTCCTCTAATATATCAAACGGGAACGTATATTTACGGACAGACAAATTAATGGTAGCACTATTCGTGTTACCATCGAATAGCGACCTACAAATATGTGGTACCACCGAGATCACTAACCTGCCATCACATTTGTAACTTTTCAGGTACACAAAAAGTCCCACGAAGGCGAGTCGATAGTCTACAAATGCACTTTCTGCCTCGACGAGCAACAGGACGAGGCGACGTTGAAGGCCCACGAGGCGACGCACGACGGCCCGAAGCCCTACCTGTGCACGATATGCGGGAAGGGTTACAAGAAACGCGAGACAATGGTGAGCGGCAGCGAGAGAACGAAAAATCTAAACTTGTTTTGTTTTTGTGGTGAATGAGTCGTCTCGCGGTCAGTGGTGGAGGTTAACGTCGTGAGGAAACCTGCATGTCTCGGATGACATAATGCAGCGTGTGTTTGTCCGCATTGTCGGGGCGATTTATTAGTTCGACCACAGTTTTAAAAAAACAGTATGCATAGATTACAATTTTGTGAAACTGTTTTGGTTTGGGGGGGGGGGGGGGGTATAACACTGACTGCCCGCCCGCCTGCCTGCCAGTCAGTGTTATTACAGACACGGGGTATACAACATCTTATAGTATACTGATTTATAGTTCTGAGTCCGAAGTCTTTTCGGTTGTGTGGAATTCCTCGTCCATTCGGATTATGAGAGGAAATTGACTGTATTGTGGTTATGCGTCCACTGCGACTTATAAATCAGGAAGTCGGTCAGGAGATACGTTGTAGATGTATGATAAAACTTGGTGGTCACTCCAGTATTCTCCCGCCAAATACAATACTCGTTTGTTGTGTTCAGGCTTGAAGAGTGAGTGAGCCAGTGTAATTACAGTCACGAGGGACATAACCTCTCAGTTCTCAAGGTTAATATTTCACACGGCGCCATTATTTATGCGAGTTGGTTACCATCTACCACCGGGTGGTCCGTTTGGTGGTACATGAGCATCATCGCCGGCTGTCCGCAGATATACCACCGGAAGAACCACAAGCCCGAGAAGGAGTACATCTGCGACATCTGCACGAAGAGCTTCAACGCGCAGTGCAAGCTGCAGCGCCACATCGTGAGCCACCGCGCCGACAAGTTCGTGCTGCGCTACGAGTGCCCCGTGTGCGCGCACATGTTCAACACCAAGTACCACGTGCAGATGCATCTCGCCACCCACCAGAAGGAGGGCCTGTGAGTCTCTTCGCGTGTGCTACACGGTCTCGTGCCTTAGGTCTTTGCCCAGCAGTGGGACTGTAGTAGCTGCAACGATCGATCTCTATGATTCATTCTCTAGTGTGATTTGTTTATAGATTTGGTTATGTAGTATGCAAATAATCAAATTAAAATATTCTTTATTCGAGTAGGCTCATAAAGTACTTTTGAAGGTCATGTTACACTGTTGAATTAAATGTTAAGGTACCACCGGTTTGGAAAGTAGATTCTATCGAAATAAACCGGCAAGAAACTCAGTAGTAACTCTTTTCCACTTTTATTACGGAGTTTGTCAGTAAAGTGCAATTAATTTTTTATTTATCTTAGTAGTCAACAAATACTAAGTCCATACTTTTTTATTTATTTTAATATCATTTTGTATTGAGTAATATATGCTTTATTTATCAATGTTTTTAGACATGAGCGTTAAAAATCTCATTACAGAAACGAATACCGTGTCCAGGAAGGAATTGTTTATTAAAATGAATATGTCTTCCAAAGAAATTGTGTTAATTGTTCAATTCACAACAGTTTTTCCAACTCGAGAACTTTGCTTCTCATTAAGAACTTATAGCAAAATTTGTAATACTTTGATTTCTTTTTTCTCTGTAGTTTTAACAAGTAAATCTTTAAAATGTATATATGTTAACCTACACGACATACGGCATAACATATTTGTTAAAAAAATAATTCAAAGTAATTAGAAGAAGACTCTGATTTTGTCGTTATTAGTTTATTTTTTCTAAGCTGTCTATGAAAAATATTTCTTATTTACATCGGAATATTAAATAATACAAAACTGAGGGAACCTTCGGCTTATATTTGCAGAATATCTTTTTAAATATATTTTTTACGCGTAAATCGCGTCAAGTCAGTACGGAAGGAGACGTTGTACTAAACGGAACCGTAATACTTCACCACAGTCACAGGGCAGGGGGTGTGAGTTTTCCGGGCGGTATATTAATTGATAACGCCCAATCAAGCAAGGTCAACGACTTTTTATTTAACTACCGACATTTTAAATAAACTTATTGTTTCCTTTCAGAATTCAAGAGGAGAATCGTAACGAGATCCTGGCGATGGTGTTACAAAACGCGCGTAAGATCCCGAAGACGCCGGACGCGCCCTCCGCGCTCACCGACATCGTGCCGGCCGACGAGCGGAGCCGCGTCTGCAACATCTGCGGGGAGATATTCCAGCACTTTTACTACTTGGAGGAGCATTTGAAGAGCCACGGTTCCAAAATAGCCGTAGAAGACAACGAAAAGGCTAAAGAGAAGAAACATATTTGTAAAATATGCAATAAAGGCTTTAAACTACATTATTATTTAAAATTACATAGTTTTACTCATACTAAAGAGAAGCCGTTCATCTGTCAGCAGTGCGGCAAGGGTTTCATAACCAAAGGCAAGCTGAAAAGACATCTCGAGACTCACACGGGCTTGAAAAAATACCAATGTCATATCTGCTATAAGTTCTTCACGCGGCCCAGTTATCTCAGGATTCATGTGAGGACTATACATGGTACGCAGGATTATAATTTCAGACTGGAGAAACAGTATGGGCTATCGTCTGTACCGCTCATGGGACATTCCGCTTGAGTCGAGTCGAGTCAATGTTATTATAAGTGCAACTTACCTGTGAACTAATATCGAGTGAACAATTTTTACCTGTCAAATATTTGGGCAACTAATGTCGATTTTGTTTTTTTTTTTTTTTATTATAAATATTGACATAAGATTTAAATATTGAGACCAAAATTAAAGTATATTGATTAAAAACAGGTTTATATAAAGTGATATATTTTTATGTATTTTTTTATTATAAATATGGGTACCTTGATGCGGGTATGTTGTTTAGTTTGTACGGTTTTAGTTTTTTTTTTTTTAAACACATGGATGTAGCTGGGTACCGGGGACCACACAGAAGAGAGCACAGAAACTTTAGAGCACTCCTTGACTTGCAACTTGTGATTATTTTAAAAATATTTGATAGTTTTAATTAATTTAATTTATCTTATAGATTTTTATATGGCCCTATCTAGCTACATCCATGACTGTTTTTTTTCGGTTACACAAGAACGTTGGTAACTAATAGAATCTTTGATTTTAGGTAAAGAAAAGAAAAAAACGTCAAGTAACTTTCTATTGTACTGTTACTGTATGGATGATTTTTTAAAACTGGTAATTAATGTCGAAAACCATTCGTTTTAGTGTTCATCACAAGTGGTGTTGGTTAATATTGTACTTATTTTAATTAATAATTTACTGGCAACGATACATTATAAGATTATGTGATGGTTTGTTTAAAATGATTAAACTATTATTAAAATTGGTTCAGGTTTTACCCAAACGTTTTTAAGTATCGTTAAAGTTAGGAGATTTAGTCTGTCAAACAGACAATTGCTTTTATTGCTATGTATATTAAAACTAGGTATTATTTTAACGGTGTAGAGAAAAACGGTGCGATTTTTTTTAAATGTATATTTTTCAAAATGTAAATATTAAACAATATTAAGTTTTTGTATTGTTTGTAATTAAACGTTTTGTACAGTGGTCCAAATATCAAGTTAAGATTTGAACCCATCCAATATTATTAAGGTTTGTTTTTTTTAATATTTGCAACATGTCGCTGTCAAAAAATATTACCATCTAAAATGGCGGGAAATTCTTCAAATAAGATGGCGTCTTTTGTGTTTTGCAATTACAGTTTTCTAAAGTTTTATTTTATAAAGTTTATAAAATAAAATGTTGACGTCTAAAATGGCGGGATTTTTAAAACACGATGGTGTCTTTTTATTTCATGGTATTGCAATTAAAATTTTCTAAAATTTATTGATTTTGCAATGTCAAAAAATGTTGACGTCTAAATTGGCGGGAAATACTTTAAACAAGATTGCGCCATTAATTTCAATATATTGCAATTACTTTATCCCTTATTAAGAATTATTGCCCAATGTTATAATGCACGGTTTTAATACGATCTCAACAGATGAAAAAATAGTTATTTAAAATTGCACGTTACTTAGAATAAGTTGTACATTTAATTCTTTGATAGGCTGCTCTGGGCGGTTGTGTTGTAGCAATAATTTTTCACGCAAAACTTGGTGTTGTAAATTTTTCTCACTTTTAAAGGTTGTTGATTTTGTATAAAGAAAAAAATATATGAATAAATAAATTAAGTTTTATATATGTTTTATTTTACCAATTTATGTCAGTTTAGAAATAAATTACATAATTAAGCCTTTGATTATTAATATGTCTAGCTAGACTGTCAAAGCTGAGAACGCGTCGAAAAAAGTAACCAACTGTTGGCACACTAAGATAATAAAGTTTTAGTTATTTTATAATGCGTACTCTTTCTAGATGTGTAAATAATTCAAGTGTGCCTAACCAAAGGAGTAAATCTCAGATTATAAGCGAGTGCGAATCCCGGTAGTGTGTGTAGGATTAATACGTCAATAATTAAAGTGACAGAACTTTTGACGTATTAAGAAAAATACGCGTCGTTTCGCGCGCTTTTGTGTTATAATCGCAGTAGACATAAACAAACCTTCGATTTACATATTCCATGCGATTCGCTAATAACTCTGCTATATTGTGCACTACTGAGAGTTTATGATTAATATATCTTTATTTATAATACAACACTATTTCATTAAATACTTTTAGGCACTTTAATTTTACTTACACTTGAATCCATACTGAATACTAGGCATGTGTCCGATATATCGAAACGAATCTAAAATCGGATGTCAACACCGATATTTAATCCAAGTATCCGTTACACAGCCGATGTCACAAAATTCAGATATCGCCCGTGCCTACTGAATACCACAGATTATATTCAAGATATAAGATTTTAAATTAACATGGTCATCTTTATTACTATCAGTATTTAAAACGGGATATTTACCATGTTTTTTTTATTTGGTCTGATTGAATGTCTGGTTGAATGTCTTGTTCACGAGACTCCACCAAATAAAAATTAAAAACATGGTAAATATCCCGTTTTAAATACTGATATATTCAAGATGTCGATCAAATACAATAATTACGTCAATTCAACGTCTAAATTAGTTGGCTTATTCTTCAGATGGTTTGATTAGGTTATTCTGTATATCGTTCCAAAGAGATCGAAATTCATTTCTGAGGCACGGCAGTGTACTCGCAACTGGGCGGACACTGAGATCATCTCAACGGAATTAGTGAGCGTCCCTACCTCCCATGGGTAGTATTTAGCAACCAGAAAGTCGCAAAAATATATACAAAAATTGTTTTTGAGGAACAATTTGATCCTACACTATTTTTCATATAATAATATCAATAACTTGATTTATTTTCATAAGCCTCGTAAATTAATCTCTGCACTATTGAAAAGGGAACGAAAATACTCCTCTCCTTTTCAGTTTGGAAGGCTTGAAATTATATATGAGGAAAACTTCTTGACACGTGCTTGATTTCTCGGTTTTCTTCGCGGCGAGGCGATAAAGAAAGAGATGAATATATATTACTAATTTTATTTCAAATAAATATATATCTTGAATACATTTTGCCCATTTGCAAATGAGCTAAATGTTAACCTAGGCATCGTGTATCGTGTATGTACTGAATTTCAATTTATAATTAATTAATTTACTTTGAAAATCTTTGTGAGGACACCCGCCTGTGTCGTGAAACTATACTAATGTATTTACAAATTGGTATCCTAATTCTCACCTAGTTTAATTCAGTGAGGTATTATTACCCGTCTCCACTAACATTATTTATCGAAAAATCTTGGTGGTAGGGCTTTGTGCAAGCCCGTCTGGGTAGGTACCACCTACTCATCAGATATTCTACCGCCAAATAACAGTACACTGTATTGTTGTGTTCCGGTTAGAAGGATGAGTGAGCCAGTGTAATAGGTATAACATAAATAAGTGTAACAGGCACAAGGGACATAACATCTTAGTTCCTAAGGTTGGTAGCGTATAGGTGATGTAAGGAATGGTTAATATTTCTTACAGCGCCTTTGTCTATGGGCGGTGGTGACCACTTACCATCAGGTGGCCCATATACTCGTCAGCCAACCGATGACATAAAAAAAAAAAATCTTTGTGTTTCGGAGTGGTCGTAGGTTTTTAAGCATTTATAAGGTACTAGATTGTCGCCCGAATTTTCGTCCGAGTTTTAGAGGATGGTGGTCAGTTTAGGGTTACTTCATACCAACTTTCATCAGACTTGGATAAGTGGTTTGGCCTTGAAAGACGGATAGAGTTACTTTATCAATATTAGTAAAGATCACTATTGAGTTATTGTCCTGTTTAATACTAATAACACTATAATCTGACTACAGAATCATCCGGCAAAGATTTACTCTAACATAATGTTCTGTCAGAGTACTGTCGAATATTATATACACTTAAGTCTCAACCAATCAAAGACAATGAGATTAAAACAGACAATTTCACTAATAAAATAAAACAATACAAAAATAAAACGATTATTTAGCAGACATAAAATAATGAAAACATCGTCTCAACAACAGAACGCAATCACTGGCTATTGCGAGGAGGTAATCACTCATATCAGCGAGGATATCGCACACCCGAGTTTTGGGGTAGCCCTGGATAGTCTTGAACGCTTCTTTGAAGAATTCAATAACGGTACCGCAACAGTTACAACAATCCTTGCTGAGGATTTGTTTGAGGCTAGCGAAGGAGTGATCGGGGATCGGAGGCGGCTTCTTGCACATCAAGCCCTCCTCTGTACTGCCGCACGTTTTGGATTTGGTGTAGCGACATGACGTACACGAAGGTATCTTCGAGAACTTTCTCTCGATATCGCCGACGTTTGATTTTTTTCTCGTTTCATCGATTTCTTTGTTCTTTCGTGTAAATAGCTAAAATTGTAAATAATCAATAATATCTGAGTGAATTACGACTACGGTGATTCATCTCAAAACGAGAAATATGAGTAGAAAAAAATAAAGGACTTTATTTCTAAACGTTGCACTCCTTTGTCTTATTAAACTGTAATACCTCTCAGTACTGAGTA
The DNA here is from genome assembly GCF_037043105.1 of Vanessa tameamea. NCBI lineage: Eukaryota > Metazoa > Arthropoda > Insecta > Lepidoptera > Nymphalidae > Vanessa > Vanessa tameamea. The sequence continues at coordinate 5,376,090 of NC_087337.1, forward strand.
CAATTGTTTAACTTATTACCTTTGAAAAACATTTGTAACCAAGCCCTTATGTGTGCCCCATGTACATGGGATACCCACCCCATAAAACCCACTTATTGATCTAATATTGATGAGGCGTTTTACTTGTTAGGGCATTGTGTAAGCCCTCTCGGTAGTTACCCAACCACTCATCAGATAACAGCGGCAAGTAGCAATACTTAACATTGTTGTGTTCCGGTTTGAAAGGTGAGCCAGTGTAACTACAGGCACAAGGGACATAACATCTTAGTTCCCAAGGTTGGTGGCGCATTGGCGATGTAAGGAATGGTTAATGTTTCTCACAGCGCCAATGTCTATGGTGGCCAACTAACACGTTACAAAATTGCCATTCTCCCAACCTATATGAAATAAATCTCGCAGGATTGCCTACCACATTAAATATTAAAAAATGAAAACCATATTTCGTCTATTCACTGACGGAAACGACGAAACTATCGGCGTTTTAATAATATAAACTTAAATATAATCTAATTTGTACTTTTTTGCCGTCCTAACTCGTAATTGTCTAACGCCCTCGCCCACTAAGATATCTTGTAAGCACCAGCGTCACTCATCTAATGCACGCCAATAATAATTTAACATGGAGGATCACGCCCTCGTGAACGAATAGATCTATAATAGTCTTTCCGGAGTCTTTGGTGTCGGAGTTGGTCTTTTCCTTCGATTCATTTCTATTATTCGTCATCTGATAGTTCATCTCACATCCCTCACACCCTACATCCATACATACATCCCTGTAGGCTCATGCTCATCACTCTTTAAGTAATGAGGCGCGACCTTTAGGCTTCCTCTTATATAATCTTAGTGTATCCATTTTCGCCACCACACATCCTCTATGTTATTTATGTTTTATAATTTATTTTCATCCTCCATCACCATTCTGCACATTCCGATCCGAGAGGTTTAATTATGGATTTTATAAATAGAGAGTATAAAACCTATTTTGTTATACTATATATTATGTAGGAATTACCTTTATTCTCCAAACATCAGCCGCAGTCTCCATATCTAACCATATTATAATTTTTTATCTAATTAGAACATTAAAATTTCACAAGCAAATTTTCTTGACCGATTAAAATATTCTTTTACGTGTCAACAGAATCAAAAAATAAACGTCAGATATCTTTGTATTTAGTCTGCCATTAAAACCTTTGACAAATTACAATTAAAAAAATAATAGTATTTAATAAAAATGGAAAAATAATAGATCAATAACTATCTTTACAATAACAAATGAAAGATAAATAACTTTTAATAAATAATAATTAATAACAAAACTATAAGGATAAATTTTCTGATTCCAGATAGTATGTCCGAAGCAGTCAAATTTCCCGCCAAAAATATACCCAAGTCTGTGACATACGATCACGCGTTTTTTTTTAAAGTACTACACTACAAGGTATTGATGCATTAGGCCGTAAAATATATATAAAATAAGAAAAGAAACAGGTTAAAATAAAACACGAAAGTCCGTAATAAACTTTCAAACAGCATATATTGTAGAAATAAAAAAATACATGATACAAATAAACTCTTTTAAGCTAAAAACTTAAAACTAAACCAGGTAATCTGGCAGCATTGTGGAGGTGAAAAAAAAGTCCCAAAGTTAAAACTAATAATTTATTTCATTACAAATACACAAAACGTTGCATAGAATGCCGGTGTCATAATTTCAAAGATACAAATACAATCTTAAAAATTATTCTTTTTTAATACAGAATGCTTGGAACTGAAAAAGATCGCAAATGCGCGGTCGTTCGAAACATTCTATATAACGTATCAATAATAAAAAAATCAACTTGTCATTTTAACAACTCTAGACATCCTCTAGGTAATGTCAAATTGATAAGGCCCTTAATAAAAAATAAAATCAAATAAAAATAGTATTAAAAATAAAAACTTCATTTAATCTGGGCCTTATATCTAAAATAAAATGTGTACTTTTACCGTCCTATTAATAAAAAAAATGTATGTATTTAATTATTTTCTCTAAAAATTTATTATCTGTGATATTTATATAGACTTTTGTTCTGTCAGAATTATTAATAAGACGGTATAGGGTGTATTCGTTGGCGGTTTGCAAAAAGGCGGATTATTCAATTAATATGGCAGACATGAGGTATCTTTGTGTAGTTCGCGGGAATAATTGCATAATGTTCCGCCGCCATATTTGAATACACCGCGGTTACGTCCCATCAATTTCGAAAGAAAAAAATAATTTAAAAAATCTACAAACGTAGGCTAGCCGATAAATTCTTAAGTTTACATCGATAGTGCTATATATTATATTTCATTTTTAATAATATTTACCGAACACAAAGCCGCCATGTTGTATCCGTGCTCGTTATATTGGCGGGCTTTTCGTGTAAGCGGTTATTTTCATTTAATATTATTATAAAAGCACGAATGGCGCGGGTCTTCACCCTAACATGGAAAGCATTACATGCCATTATAAAAAATACAATTATACGAATAGAATGCACCAAACACCGTCCGTGTGTTTTGAGCGAAAATGTTGCCAGTTAAAAATACTATCATAAGAATTACTTGAGCACTCCGTAATCTAGTATTTATCAAAAACATTAATTATTATTATTATTTTTTTAATTCATTGAATCCTAAGAAATAGTTGCCATATTTGAATAACAAGATTAATATCGTTACGAATCGTCAATTGCAACATTTCCGTTCAAAACTCGCGTACAAGTCGGAAAAATAACGTAAAATTAAAAAAAAAAAAAGAAATTTTTTAAAATTTTTCAACGTTTCACAAGTCGTCTGGCAAGTCGTTAGAAGAATAGCATTACGTTTAAAATTTACCTTCGAATAAATAATAATTTGTCTGAATCTACTCCCTAACACTAAACGCTCAGAGCCGAGTATTGGCTCAGCCGAGCGATGCTCAAGCGAGGCATTGAGCGCCATCTATCCGTGACCTGGCAACATTTAACGACAGGTGGGTTACACACGAACATTTTTAACATATTTTTACAGAAACAATTTAAAAAGCGATAATCATTGCGATAAATTTGGAACCCTTAAATTACAATTATTTTGAAAGCATGATGGCAGTGTTGTTTCTGAGTTTTATCTGTGGACAAAAATAACATAATTAGGCCATTTTGGGGGGGGGGGGATAAGACTACTAATCTATTACTATAGAACTACTCTTTGGCTAAATCTTCGTAACATCTCTATGCGTAGAAACACAACCAACCATTACTGCGTAAAATAAAGAACTAAGGAACCGACTTCCTCATTTCTGGTTCTTTTTTTATGACAGGTTACCGACGGGCAAGTGAACCAGATGGTATGCGATCACCGACCAAAGAACGGGTCGTAGTTCCATTTCTTACATAAATGATGCACCACCAAACTTTGGAACTGAGATATTATGCCACTTGTATCTTACTAATTCCAAAAAAAAAGAACGCAAATCTCGAGGTCATCTCAAGAGGGCTTCAAACTCCAGGTCAAGCCGTTAAAAAGTTATCGAGTTCGTCGAATAATTCTCAGTAAATAACGGAGTCTCGATTCCTCGGTGCGCACGGAAACCAGTGCACTGTGCCTGAACTCTCCGGTCGGATTATGAGAGTGACGAAATTGAGAGCACCTTTGTTTGCGCACAAACGTGCACGATTACAGTGTCCTGCGCAGTTGGCTGGTTATTCAGGTAATTTACCGACGTGTCCGAAATCGATCTGGACATCATCATCCATATTTTGATGTGATATAATGTAATTATATTTATTACATTACATTAGCAGCCTGTAAATTTCCCACTGCTGGGCTAAGACCTCCTCTCCCTTTCAGGAGAAGGTTTGTAGCTTATTCCACCACGCTGCTCCTACGGGTTGGTGGAATACACATGTGGTCGAATTTCGTTGAAATTAGACTCATGCAGGTTTCCTCGCGATGTTTTCCTTCACCGCCGAGCACTAGATGAATTATAAAAACTAATTAAGCACATGAAAATTCAGTGGTGCCTGCCTGGGTTTGACCCGAAATCATCGGTTAAGATGCACGCGTCCTAACCACTGGGCCATCTCGACCCATTATTAATGTAATTTATATTTCTAAGTACAAATTTTCGTGCACCAACAAACGATTCAATTCAATTACCTAAAAACTTTTTGAATTAAAGTTGGGCCTGTGTGATCTGTTACCTCTAGGCGGGCTGGGGCGTGCTGGACTTGTCCTTCTTCTTTTCCTTCTTCTTCTTGAGGAAGGAGGGCGTCCTGAGACCCTTCTTCTTCTTTTTGTCCTTCTTAGGAGACTCCTCCGTCGATACCTCCTTGGACGGTGAGCCCTGAGTAATTTTACAAGATTTATATAACCACAAACTTTTGAGCTGACTTTTGAGCTACCCTACTAAAAAAGCTTCAAGTTTGTTGGGGTAGATTTATTTTGCTCCTAAATCCTAAATTACCTCTTTACTGCTGTGGGAGAAAGTGCTCTGATGGGCGTCAGAGTGGTCACCGTTGACGGTATGTTCGCCTGAAACATAAACAAAATACATTAATGTTATATTATTCATAAACAATACAATTATAACAATATCAAAATAATACTACAAGTAACGACATAGAAAAACCTCAGCCATTAACGTAATATACTTCTAAATTATTGATTAGTTGACGAGAGATTCGACTCTCCGGCTTGATGAACGTACCCAGAGGAGTGCAGACTAATAAACAGCATTTGACCTTGAATTGGAGCGATATAATTGGTCGAGATTTTATTTAAGTAAAGTAAAAATTTAATCTCGACCAATTATATCGCTCCAATTCAAGGTCAAATATTGTATTCAGGAAGAAATATTAACCATTCCTTAAAACGCCAATGCGCCATCAACCTTGGGAACTAAGATGTTATGTCCCTTGTGCCTGTAGTTACACTAAATCAGCCTTCAAACCGGAACACCATAATACTAAATATTGCTCATTGGGGGCAGATTATCTGACGGGTGGGTGGTTTACCCAGACGAGACAAAACCCTATCATCGAGTAAAGATCAAGACAAGACCCTGAATTATTCATGGTATGCATTATTATTGATTCGCGAGAAAATGACGTTTTGAATGTCAGAAATAGGTATATGTTAATCAAAAAATGTTTATAGTGCATAGCTGGTGCCTAAGGTTTGTTTATCTTCACTCCGTTTTCGAATCGAATGGGGAGGTGACTTTACATTTCTTTAAATAACTTAAAAATTATTTCGATTTACTATAAATAACAAATACATTCGGTTGTCATGGCAACGCACTGGCGTTGACACTGACTCAGTCAACCTTCAAAGTATCGGACTGATGAGATAGTGTACTCAACTTTATAGCCCCATCATTATATTATTAAGCTATGTATACACTAGCTGACCAGTCTACTATGTCGTAACTTTTGTATATAATTTTTAAAATCCACTGTCAAAATAAATAACAAATAGGATCCAATTAAATATATATACATATATGTTAAAAATATACACTATAGTATTCCACTAGCACAACCTTATGTTAATAACATATACATATATGAAAGTATGTTGCAACTTAAAGCCCTTGATTTGTTTTATTTGCCTTATTATTCAAATATGCAAATCAAATAGGGTTTCCACACGTTGCGTTCGGACAAGTAGTTAAGCTATTCCAAGTCAAGAATCAACAGGATAGATTTATATACAAATAATTAACTTAGCAAACAGTAAACATATAGAAAAGCATATATTATATACATACAGGGTTATTTTAATATATATAGCCAACAACAAAAACAGGTCATTAATGAGATTTGTATTTTAAAGGCATACAATACTATTCCACAAAATTAAAACAATTATGGATACCCTCAAGGTTTTGAAGCGAATGATAAGATGCGGGGTATCCACACGTTCTGATTTTAGTGTGAGACAAAGTTTTTTTTTTAAATTAAATTTGGGTATAAATTTTAAATTTGGAACTGTCATTTGGACAAAAGATATAAAATAACCCTGTTATAATATTATAAACATAAATAAACTGTACAATATACCAAACAGTGCTTAATATGCAAAGCAAATAAAACTCACCCGTAATCGTTATCAGCACGAGGCTTCTTTTCCGAAACCAACCAAAAGCTGAACATGCGGTAAGATTAAATTGCAACCGAAATTGATCGTTATGTCCATAACAATAAGACTAGCATTTCCATTCCATAAAAGCAACTTTTTAACATAGTCGAACATTCGCAAGGTGGCTGTGCGATTTATGCGTTAAAAAAATATTATTAAACAAAAGTAACAGCTCGTTAATATCCCACAAATGGGCAAATACTTCCACTCCTTTGAGATATATGTAGAGATTTCTACATATATTTGAAACCTGTGGCAGAACGGTCATGATGTTTGTTTATTGCGGAGCACATAAATAAACACAAATTAAACTCAAGTACTCTGATTAGAATTTGATCTTTGATAGAAGATTTTCAAATCCATCTGTTTCTAACGTTTTTTCTAAAGATTATACAGATTAAATTGAGATATAATTTTACTCTATGTATATAACTACGCAATAAAGTAATATGTTGGAATAAGCTCTAATTGTTTTCCACCCTTTTGCTAAGTAGCCCAGCAATGGGACTACGAGCTGATACTTTACGATATATAAAGAAAATAATAAAGTACATAAAATCTGGACCCAAGAGTTAATTATCAAATTGTTTTTGTTGAAAGTTCAACGGTTGAATTTTCCAAATACTTGGACCAGAAAATGATCAGATCGATGATCCTGATTTAAACCTCAAGGATATGTTCAAAGACCTTTTTCAACAGATCTTATATTTTTTTTAAATCGATATACATATTTTGGTCTTCCAACGAGCAATCTTACGTGAGCTAACAGAAACATGCATAAAATTAAAATATATCCACCTTTAAACAATCAAAACACTTATAATCTGTGCAGATAACTAAATATGGTGACAGAAAAGAAACACATAAAATTGTAAAGCACAACATACGTTAAAAATCAAACCAAACATTAAAAACATTATTTAATTATTTATTTATAATAGCAAAACAAGCGAGCGTGCGAAACACGAAACATTCAATGAATTTTAATTCAAATATATGTAGTCTGGCATTATATAGGCATCAAAAGCAGTTCAATACGAAAATACATTGTGTTAAATATTTGGCTGTATACAAACACGCTGTATAAGATTCTAACCCAACCTAACCTAACCAATATATTTTTAAAGAGAATAGTAGCAATGTCCCATGATAGAGAATTACTAGTATTCCTATTCAACACCTTCAATTAAGCTTAAAGCTTTTGTTACAAGTGGGGACTACAATAGCCCACTGATCCTTCATTCGTTATACAGCATGTTCACATAAGCCCAATGGAAATATATTATACATTACATTTATTTTTAAATATACTTCTGTCTCAGCGAAGGCTCAACTATTGCAAGCAGAGGGCATGCAATAACTCAGCCTTCACCTACATCAGGGCCGTTTACTAAACATGAATATATCAATAGATATATCCCATTAGTGTTACCGACCGAACTCAAAAACTAAAAAATATTTCATGCAATATATATTTACGGCTTTTCTGTAACCCTCTCTTGTCCATCAAAACTTAATAACAAATATATTTGTTTTTTTTTTTTTATATGCAATTCTTCCATTTGATAAACCAAGTTTTGAGGAAAGAGGGGGTGATCCCTGTGCTAGCAACTCCCATAAAAATTCTTAAACCAGATATAAGTATTGTTAGTTAATATGGTACAGTTGAAACCTTATTATTAGTAGGACATGAGATTTTTGCCCGGTTACTAAATTCAAGAAACGAATAGTTTTGCTTAAGGTTACTCATATACGAGGCGTAATTCAAATGGAATTGATTGCTAATAACAGACCAGAACGATACGAGTAAACGCCATTAGTTATATACGTATTACTGTAAAAGCTCGAACTAAGGTTAATCTCAAGATTTTCCAGTAAAACCTAAGATTTACCGACATGAGTTGGTAAATGTAAGTATTTATTATAAAGGGACGACTTTTTCGAACTTTCACCATTCCAACCTAACATAACCTAACATGTAAATCCTAAGACTTACCAAGTGAACGATGGTAAAAGTTCGAATCCCAAAGTTTTATTGACATTTACCATTCATAATCGGTAAATCTTAGATTTTACTGGAAAATCTTAAGATTTACCGTAGTTCGAGCTTTTAAAGTAACATACGTAAGCTAAACTAATCATTTTTATAATTTAGTATAACACAGGGCTTTAACGAACGACAACGTCGGCTTAGAAACTCATATCAATTAAAGGAATATATATGTTAATGAACAATCATGTAAAAATCGTTAAAATAAAAACTTTAAAGTACTTTTTAAAACAATGAAGACAATACTTACGAAAAATAAAATAAAAAAAACAATAATAATAAAAAAATAATTACATACAAACCAACAAACAAACCATTGTACTAATCATGACGTTATCAATACTCTTAATTTGAAAATGATCATAAATCTGCGCAGGAGTCGATAGGTAACGTCTTTCTTAAGTATCGTAACGGTTCCGTAATTTGACAGGTTATCATTTGCGCACGAAACGTTACAGACACATCTTTAGTCAAACAGCGTTTTATAAAACGTCGTCGCGCCTCCAAAAGTCGCTATGTGCTTATTTTTTGGTTTTTATTGCGTTTTAATTGTTATTTTAATAATATTACTTCAATAAGACGCAACGACGAAAAGATTATTCGACACACACATAAATCTCTGTATTACTTTGCTGATACGCTGAATGTTAAAAGTTTAAATGTTCGAATCTAACTTATTATTAAATGGATTTGTTTGTCAAATGAAACATTTATATAACGAGTTCGTCGTTAAATGAAAAAGTCATATTCCATCATCATATTCATCCAAAAGTTACTTTTAAAGGATCACCAGCGGAACCAAGGACCACCAGAAAATCACAATAAAATAAATCCCATCCCAGGCATCCTTTTCGTCGTATTATCATTAACTAAGATCTAAACTTTGTGATAGTTTAAATCTAGGCATAATTCTATAAAACAATGTGTGTTCGTATGGCGGCCATGTTGAATGTAACCTGTTCACATCCCTAGTATTGTATAGAAGTATTTCCTTACGATCACTTATTTCTAATCTAGAACTGAGTTCAAAATCACATGTATTATAATTAGAAGCTGATTCTGTTGTAAATGTTTCATTTTCTTTACGATCAACAGAAACATTAGCAGGTTCTCCAGCAGACTCGTCGTTATTTGTGTCTAATTTATCAGAATCGTGTTTATCGATATCGATGACGAGAAAGCTAGGATTATCCTTCGATCTTGGTACGCATCTCGTGTAACGCCTCTCGCTCGGTATTGTTTCGTCAAACGACACCCAATATTTAATACCTCCTTTGCGAACAGTTTTCGACATCGTTAGCAAGTTCGCTGCTTTAACGAACGGAGAACCCAAAATTGCATCATCTTTATCGTATAAGAGACTCAAATCATCAGCTGTGAATGAATCTGAGGCGTGTTTAATTGGTGATTCGGTGCACACGTCGAACACATCTCGATGGGGTGACGATGATCGGTAGAAGTCATCAACGAGGAACGCCGTATTCATCTCTTCTGTCTCTACTGTGTACGTTTCGTTAAATGTCTTTCTACTTTCGACGAATTCGTTTATTCGAAACGACCTCTCGAGTAATCTGTCTAAAATTTCAGTTGCAATATCGATTGTATGATCGTTAACGTCTTCGGCTCTCGTTTCGTTCAAATCTTTACACATTTCGTAATACGTCAGAGATACCTCTCGACTGTCATTTATGAATGCCATGTTTTGATCGTATGTTGTAGTATCGCTGTTCAAACTTAAATCGATCACAGCAGCGATTTTACAATCCAAATCTGTATTAGAAATACTCTTATTTTCAGTATCTAAAACGTCACTGTCGATTACGTTTGTGGGATACGTTCGTTCGTGTTTTGGTTTAGTATCTTCGTTGTCTTCTTGTGAATATTTATCGTGTTTAGAGTACAACCGTTCCATTGAAGTCTTGGAAAGAATATCTTCACAATCGACAACCGTAACAAGTGTCTTGCTAGCTTTTTCAACAAGACTTTTATTACTTTCATTGGCACAAATATCATTATCAAATTCATAATTAGGTTTGGATGGATGTTCAATATCATTTTCATGTTTTTTTATCTCTTCAACACTTTCATGTAAATGTTTGTAACAATCCTCATTAAAGTACAACCAACCTAACGAAGTCGTAGAAAGAATATCTTCAAAATCAACAACGGTAACCACTTTCTTGGTCGCCTTTTTCGTGTGACATTTCTCTTTATTGCTACAAATACGAAATGCTATATTAAAAATAAAGTATATTATAGCTTCAACTACTTTGCTGGACTCTTTAATATCTATATCGCTCGTTTCGGTTGCTGTAGATACGCTCAAATTTACGTTCAATTCGATGTTCTTTACAATTTGTGTGATCGAAAAACTATCTGTGTTTTCATTCTCTTCGCATTTAACTTCAGAGTTAGATTGCAAACTACTCTGTTCATATGATTCATTTTTAACATCACTTTCTTCAACTTTTAAGTCAATTCTATACAAAATAGTCGTAATAACGTTAGCTACTGTTTCATACTTTTCGAATTCACCCGTTGAATCTAAACTCACTCCATTCCCACTTGATGCACTCAATGAACTGTACCGATCTTTTCGAGAACATATTATAAAGGACCTATCAGTGTCATCCACACACATGCCTTTATGTGTTTGTGTATTTAGTTTTTTGTTTGTATCGTCTGGAACGAAAATGTCAGTGTCATTATCAGCTATCGTAGTTACGATTTCAAGATCAACTGAATTATCTCTCGTACATTCTACTTTCTTATCAACTTTATCATGGCTTGAGTCATCATATGAACTCTTGGATTCTTCTAAAATCGGTTCTAGAATATTCGTTTTGATCAAATCCATTCTCTTTTGAGGTGATTTCGTCGGACTCACATCTTTCTTGGTGTAATCTTCGCAATACAGATCTATAGGAACCGAATAGTCGCGTATATCTTTTCCTACTAGATCTTTTACTGGACTCTCGTAATCAACTTCAGCGAAGTCCATGTCTTCTGTAAAACTGTGATATTCGCCGTCAGCTGAATCTAAAGTTATATTAAGCAGTTCTTCGTTTTGATCTATATTGTTTGCATATTCAGCTCTATAAACGTTTTCTTGTTTACCGACACAATCATCAACTTCACTGTCAAGTTTCTTTCCGTTGCTCGTTTCTAAATCATTAACATCATGTTTTGTATCCGTATTTTCTTTTGTCACATTGTTATCAGATGGATATGTATTACAGATTTCACCAAGATAATTGTCTTCATTAAATTCTTGACTTTCAACGAATTCCGTTTGATTAGCTACTTTATACACTGGTAATACAGTTTCTTCTACTTTAACAACATTAAACTCAACATCATCTATACATTTTTGCGATATATTATCGAACGAGAAATATACAGAACCGTATTTATTATTCGTATCTGCTTTTATGCCTCTCGAGAAGGAATTAACGATGGTACCACAAGAATTACATCTGGGTACGTGGAAATGAATTGGTTCAGGATCTTTTATGTACGAATTAATAAAACCGCTCTGAGATCTTGTTCTGTATAATCTACTTGGGTCTCTTTTTCTCTGCCGCGGGAGAGAACGCGTGCGCAAAGGATAGTCGAATTTGCAGTGATCCCACTCTATAGACGGCACTGAATACAGACTGGAACGACTACTAATATTACCTGCATTATACAAAACTATTTCGTTACTTGCTACTAATTTGGAATTAAGGCTAACTTTGCACTTTGGCTGTTTGTTTGGTTCGTAATTTTTTTTTACATTAGCAAAATTAGGATTTCTGGGGTATTGATGAAGGGAACGCTTGTGCGATGAAAAAACTTCAACATTAGCTTCGGTTACCTTCGTACCTGTTAGTGGAGAATTATTTAGCCAACGTTAGTGATATTAAGCGAATGGTTAAAATGTATAATGAGTTTTGAGACCACATTTTAACACAGACAAATGAACAACAATGAACTAGTGAGATCCGAAACTGAACGTAATGACTCAATGAACGATAATGTTGACAATGACAAGCCTGATGATGGAGCTTGTGACGTCACATGACATCAAAGTCTACATAAAAATCAACGATATAGAATGAACCTTAAATACTAAGCTATAGAGATTCAAATACCAAAGCTAGCGAAGACAACACATTTGTAACACACAGACATCACATTCGATTACTCTTACGTCCAATTTATCATTCAAATAAGTATTTCTAGCTCGTATCGATCCACTGCTGGGCATCAACGTCAAAAGTTAACTCTTTATACTTCGTTCGTTCTTATTAAATATACTTCCTACATTCTCTCCCAACAGGAACTATGTAAACTGCGCAGGAGAATTATTATGTATAATATTATTCTTAAGTTTTTTGAAACACAGGGTTCGAACCCGTAGCCAGGTGATTTCCAGCAGAACTGACAGTGATCCCCTAAATCATCACGATTTAATGGCAAACTAATAGCGACTGTAATAACTGTTGAATAAGGTTTATTTCAATTAATTATTAACCACCAAAGTGATCTCACAAATATAACATTACAACTGACTTCGTCCCCTAAAATTGACAATCTTAAGATACATAATCTGATCACCCCCCCTCCCTTAATTTAACAACCTTTCACACAACCAAACAAACATCATTTGTCCCTCGAACTAAAACGATACATAAAGCCCTACGAAACCCCACACAGACATACAAGCACTAATAAGTACATTTCAATAGAACTGAACGAAAAGTTAACGGGATAAAATGGTATAATGATAAAATCTCTTGGTAGATGTTTTCGCACCAAAGGTAACAGGAAAAGTTGCCAATCATCAACACGAAGTTTTATTATAAGTAGTTTAACAAACGATTTGAATTGAATTGCTGATCCGTGGTATTTATTATCTATGAGTTCGTGGAAAATGACATTTTCAATATCGATAGCTCAGAAGTGGATTTTATAAGTAAAGGAATATTATTAAAATGAAAGATTATTAGTTTTCTTATTAAAGACCGAAAAAAATATTGTTCCCTGTTTTATAAAATTTGTATTAGAAAATTCTACAGATATTTTTAACTTTGCCTTTAACTGTTCGTCAAAATAACTTTAATAAATAAGGCATATTATTCAACACAAGATTAGATAGAGTTGAGCTAAGACTCGTTGACTTTCAAGCCGAATATATTATATAAATTTAATTGTATTTAATTAACATCACATTCTATTTGAAATGTTGGAAAAGAGTAACTATAGATTTTCTTGCCGGTTCTTCAGTATATTCGGAACCAGCGTTAACGTTTAACACAATTCTGTAAAGATGAGTTTAAAAAGCGCTTATAAAAGTATATTTGAATAAAGTATATTTTGATTTGATTCATTACATACGATTGTGTGTTATGTTGACAGTTTAAGCCAAGAATGGTTTTTCTAACTGTAACAAAATCTATGGTCTATGATAAATTAATTTAAAAAAAAAACACGTAAATAATTAGCAACATTTCCTCTTCTCCAAGAACACCAGCGAACTTTTGTACAAATTCTATTGAAACGCACAGAACAGGTTCGCTTGAACAGTCATTCTCACCTCGCCTGACGCTACCCTGTACTGCGGTGTACTGGGCACGGACTATCACGGGACCCTGGATCGGTACCGACGACGTACCCGACGGTACAGAGGACGTCGAGTCGAGGAATACCTCGTCATCGGAAAGCAGGTTCGGATCTCGGTTTGAATCTTATCGAAACGGGTTCACAATTAAAAACTATATTCGCATCGTTTTCGATCACATAACTTCTAAGCACGTATTAAATTTTGTAGTCAAAAAACTTGTTCCGTGTAAACTGTTAGTACTCTTAGGGTCTATGCACACGACAAGCTTTTAATGCGCGTCAAACGAAACGTAAATCTACACTTATTTAATAGAGGTATATTTGCTTGTAAAGGGTAATCCCCGAAACTAAATATCGAATTATTAAAACTTTTCACAGGTAGAATGCTATATTAATATACAATAAATATTAAGTTATGTGTATTTTTTATTAAAGGCATCGAATTTGACCCAAATTTTATGGAGTCAAAATTTCAAAAAAATTGCTATCGAAATTCAAATAGAAAAAAATCAAAACCGACTTTATCGACGCAACAAAAACGCGCGTTTCGAATGCGTCCACATATCATGTGCAAAGACCTCCTAGTTAGTAACTCTGTACGAATAGGTTGTCTCGAACAATTATGTAAATAACTTAAATGAACTCATTCGATTACATTTACGTTACAAATTGTCTCGAAACACATCCATCGCATACTGTTAAATGCGTTACACGTTAACACTCACTTGCAAATTTATTAATAACAATTACAATATTAATAATAATGACTTAAGAGCCTTAGGGGTTACTTCTAAAAAAAAACCATATAAACTTTCATCCCTATAGGAGATGAGAGATTTAAAAATTCACCATTAATGCTCGCCTGCGTATTATATGGAATCTCTGTGCAATATTTTGTGTTAAATCAGTTTAAGCTGTGCGTTGTGTGTTATCCATTTGAATCACACGAATTAGTACGCATTAGTTAGCATTTTTAGAGTCAATAGTGCAGGTTCGAATCCGATATGAGTATAAAATAAATTTGCAAGTAACAGAATTGTTATACATATACAAGATGCGAGTCCGTCCGTCTGTTACACGACATCCAACTAACCTCTAGTCCTGTCCGCGTGCTCTCGCTCCATGGCCAAGAAATCCGTCGTGTCAACTAGGGGACACAAACGTACATGCGATCAAGCAAGGGTCACTACTCGTACTGAATAAGTTGCACAGATACTTGACTAATTCAACGAAACAAAACGAAAAACAAAAAAAATGTTTTTCGTGACAACCCTGAAAGGAAACACCGATAGGGTTGCCACGAAAGCGAAATCTGTTAACATTTTAAACATACAAAAGATAATCAGTCAAATATGTTATGTTCTAACGGAGGAAATAACATCCAAACGCTCGCAATCATTACGAATACAAGGAGATCGATATGAACACGCTACGGCTTATACGGTTACTAAAATAGTCGGCTAAACTTTATATATTTAGTTACAACTTCCTGAGATATAGTACTGCATAGTATATATATATATCTAGACGGATATATGCTAGGCTTGTATTCGACACATCTAAACACGTCTAAAAACGGATGTCGTCGGTATTTCAAATGTCATCGATTCGTCAGTGCATTCAGAGTACGACAAAATTAAACGCACGAAACGTTCGTCCTGTCTCTCTTTAACTTCACAGTAACCCGTTCGTTGGAAAGAGATGAGGCGAATGTGTAACCGAGATCGATACGAAATTCGTTTCATCTCTTTCTCACAAGTCGTACAGTGTAAAGTTAAACAAGGACGGGGCGACACCACTTGTGATAGACACGGGCGCCGTAACTGAACCATTCCTTGAATCCTCGATACGCTATTGACCTTGGGAAATAAGATGTTATGTCCCTTGTACCTGTAGTTACTCGCTTAGCCTTGAGACCTGCACAAATGTTAAGTATTGTTGTTTGGCGATAGAAATTATGACGAGAGGGGGGGGGGGGTACCCAATGGAAGGGGTTAGTTTTTGACTAGTTTTACCCGTACGAAGTCTGGATCGAACAGTTTTTATATCAGAGCAAGAACTATGTTTCCTGATGACTCTTTTGTAAATCTATATTTATATATCATGTAAAACAAACTCGCTTCCCGTCTGTACGCTGAGATCTTTTAAACTTGACGACCTCCGTGACTATTAAAAAAGAGTAACTACCGATTCTCTTGGCGGTTCTTCTCGGCATAATCTACATTCCGAACCGGTGCTAGCTTCACTTAATATAGTTTGTTAAATGACGATTCAAAAGTGCTCGTAAAAGCCTACTCGAATAAAATCTTGTCTAGATATATATACACATAGTCATAACATATAACAGTTTAGCCGGCTAACATTACAAGCTGGGTACGATAGCCGTGATTTAGTTATGGAGTTCTAGTCATGCGAAACTGACTAAAACGGGACAAAATGCTTGGATATATATATATTTAAATGGCAACACTTCGAAGCCTCACCGTCGCTGAGGACGACCTCCGGCTGGCTGCGGACGGGCGCCTGCTTCGTCTCTATCCGGAGCACGCGTTGTTCTGGAAATGTTTAGTTAAAAATGTTGTAGTTTAATCTGTACTGATATTATAAATGGGTAAGTAACTCTGTCTGTCTGTTGCCCTTTCACGGCCAAGCCGCTGAACCGAATTTGATGAAACTTGGAAGCAACCTTGAACTCCAAGGAGAGATAGGCTACTTTATCTGTCCAACGCTAGTCGACCAAACCTTAAATTGCGAGCGAAGTCGCGGGCGTCAACTGGTTATTAATAAAATAAATTCTATATAAGTATCCATATCAAGAGCCGAGATGGCCCAGTGGTTAGAACGCGTGCATCTTAACCGATGATTTCGGGTTCAAGCCCAGGCGGGCACTACTGAATTTTCATGTGTTTAATTCGTGTTTATAATTCATCTCGTGCTCAGATGAAGGAAAACATCGTGAAGTTTTCATATGTCTAATTTCAAAGATATTCTGCCACATGTGTATCCCACCAACCCGCATTGGAGCAGCGCGGTTATATGCTCCAAACCTTCTCAAAGGGAGAGGGGGCCTTAGCGCATCAGTGGGAAATTTACCGGCTGCTTATGTAAATAAACGTAAATTAAGTATCAAATCCAATTTTATTTTGCGTACTGTATTTTATCTATTCATCCAAATATAAAGTCGCGTGCGCAATGATTACATCGCAGACACTTTTTCGTCGAGCATCTGACGACCGACGCAGTTTAAGTAATTATGGTGACAATGTCTTAAACAGACACACACACACATGCACAGCAACGATAATTTACAAGTGTATGTATGTATGTATGTATGTATGTATGGATGTATGTATGGATGTATGTATGTATGTATGTATGGATGTATGTATGTATGTATGTATGTATAGATGTATGTATGTATGTATGTATAGATGGATGTATGTATGTATGGATGTATGTATGTATGTATGTATGTATAGATGTATGTATGGATGTATGTATGTATGTATGTATGTATAGATGTATGTATGTATGTATGTATAGATGGATGTATGTATGTATGTATGTATGTATGTATGGATATATGTATGTATGTATAGATGTATATATGTATGTATGTATGTATAGATGGATGTATGTATGTATGTATGTATGGATGTATGTATGTATAGATCGATGTATGTATGTATGGATGTATGTATGTATGTATGTATGTATAGATGTATGTATGGATGTATGTATGTATGTATGTATGTATAGATGTATGTATGGATGTATGTATGTATGTATGTATGTATAGATGTATGTATGTATGTATGTATAGATGGATGTATGTATGTATGTATGTATGTATGTATGGATATATGTATGTATGTATAGATGTATATATGTATGTATGTATGTATAGATGGATGTATGTATGTATGTATGTATGGATGTATGTATGTATAGATCGATGTATGTATGTATGGATGTATGTATGTATGTATGTATGTATAGATGTATGTATGGATGTATGTATGTATGTATGTATGTATAGATGTATGTATGTATGTATGTATAGATGGATGTATGTATGTATGTATGTATGTATGTATGGATATATGTATGTATGTATAGATGTATATATGTATGTATGTATGTATAGATGGATGTATGTATGTTTGTATGTATGTATGTATAGATGTATGTATGGATGTATGTATGTATGTATGTATGTATAGATGTATGTATGGATGTATGTATGTATGTATGTATGTATAGATGTATGTATGTATGTATGTATGTATGTATGTATGTATGTATGTATGTATAGATGTATGTATGTATGTATGTATGTATAGATGTATGTATGTATGTATGTATAGATGTATGTATGTATGTATGTATGTATAGATGTATGTATGTATGTATGTATGTATAGATGTATGTATGTATGTATGTATAGATGGATGTATGTATGTATGTATGTATGTATGTATGTATGGATATATGTATGTATGTATAGATGTATATATGTATGTATGTATGTATAGATGGATGTATGTATGTATGTATAGATGGATGTATGTATGTATAGATGGATGTATGTATGTATGTATGTATGTATGTATGTATGGATATATGTATGTATGTATAGATGTATATATGTATGTATGTATGTATAGATGGATGTATGTATGTATGTATAGATGGATGTATGTATGTATAGATGGATGTATGTATGTTTGTATGTATGTATGTATAGATGGATGTATGTATGTATGTATGGATGTATGTATGTATCGGGCTCCGAGCTTCTACTGTGAATTTCTCGATAGAAAAACCCAATAACTCGGTTGGCAACATTCCCGTAATTGGAAAAGTGTAACTAATGAGTTCCTCGGCGATACATTCCGTGGGAGGTGCTTTTAAAAGCCTACTTGAATAAAGTACATTTTGATTTGATTGGTTGTCGACTAAATATCATATCAACGTGTGTGTACTAGTGTTTATGTGTGAATAAGGGGCTGTCGGTGTTGGCACGCACCGTCGCGGGAGTCGTCCTCCGTGTCGGAGGGCGCCGTGTTGGTGTTGGGGGACGTCACCTGCGCCGCGCTCACGGCCTCCGACTCCGACATGTCCGTGTCATCTGCGGGACGCGTGCACTTGTATAATGACTGCTAATCATCTTAAAATCGAGTTAAGTACGAAACACTACTGCATACCAAATTTAGTATTACTATTTTCTTGAATATATATTCGCTAGAGTAAGAAAAATCAAGTTAAAAATAATTGGTCCTTCGAGCCGGATTCTCATAAAAAAGCCAAACTAACAATCGTGTCTCTGCTTCCGCTCCACGGTGCGCTTGTACTCGTCGATCTCGTTGTCGGTGACGTGGTCGAAGGGGTTCCTCGCGTAGGGCGCGCTGTACACGGCCGCGTTGTGCTGGTAGCCGCGCTGAATTATACCCTTCGAGGCGGCTCCCATCAGCACCTGCATTAACGGGGTTCGATCTTCGTTACGACACGTTTATTTATGAAAACCAATAACAGTAATCGCGTATTACAGGTAATAATAATTGACAATCACTTACGAAGGTTCTAACGTTAAAATAATTACTTTTGTAAATAAGAAAGACTTAACAGATATTAATTTCTATTTTTTCTGCTCTCCCTACTCTTAGCTCTTAGCCATCTAACGCACACTAAGACGTATTATAAGCACGAGCGTCACTCACTCATACTAAGACACGTCCATTATAATTTACAGGAGCGCGCCTTCGTTATAAATATGTCATGTAAGTTTACTCGAGTAATATGAATTATTATTACAATAGTTAATAAAGAAAAATATTCACTCACCACGTGATCACCGGTGTGCGTGTTGGCCGCGTCCTCCCCAACAAGCTTGGATGCCTCGTCCCACGTGACGCCCTCCAGGATATGAGACTGAGGGCCCGCGCTGATCTTATCGGCGCGGCGGTTGTCTTTGATCTGATTTTATTTCAAATAACGACATAATAAAATCATTCTATGATCAGTGATTATTAATTAAGCAATGAGCTTTATTTAAATGATAAAACATCGATACACAAACAACTCAATGAGAGTCGAGTCTCTCTCATTCATTTAGTAACAAAAATCATAATTATTTATATTATGTAGACTTTAAAAAATACTAAACCTATATACGTAAAACTCGTACTAGGAGACGCGGCACGTTTCGGAGAAGGTTTTAGTATATAATATAAAGTATTCGAAGGTTAACCGGTTAGGTTAGGTAGTATTGTAGTCCAATACCAACTACACAATATGAACTCCATAACCAGCCGAGACGTTTAACCGATGACAGCTGGTTCAAGTCCAGGCCACCAATGAATTTTCATAAGCTTAATTTGCTTTTATAATTCATTTCGTGCTCGGAAGTGAAGGAGAACATCGTGATGAAACCTGGGGCCATTGGAGCAGCGTGGTGGTGGAGCTCCAAACCCTCTCCTCAAAGAGAGAGGCCTCATCTTAGCAGTGAGACATATACGGTCATTTTTCACTCAAACCCCACCAAGAACAAATTAGTGGTAGAAGAGATATTCATACGACACGTGTAGACTCAAAAGATATTGTCCTTTACCGAACACGAAGGGAATTTTGAAAAAAAAAAAATTAAATGTAATTCGAGTTTGGTTCGAACCCTTGGCTGAAGAAATATTATAACCATAAAGTTATCGTCCAATCAGTAACTTAAAATCATCATATAAATTATTAGAGAAATGTTATGTAATTATGATTTTTGTCATATATAACACCCCCCCCCAATCGTTACCCCCTATAAGCCACAAAATAAAAAACAAAAATACAACTAACCTGCTGTTGCAATTGCTTGAATTCCCTCGGATTCGTGTTCTTGGGCACAAACTGTAGCGTGTCTATTTTGACGGGTGTGCTTGAATGAGCCGGCGAGCCATCTTGAACCCACTGACGCGCGTCACAGAGTCGAATATCCAACATTATTACAATTGTAACGCCGCGAAGATTACCGTGTAGGGAAAAGAAATATATTAATTAGTAAATTGTTGCCAGTTAAATAAAGCGAGGATATTTATTTAAAGGGTTAGTATTTTGGTTGCAGTGAGAGTATGAAGTGCAAAAAGCAAAACATTTATCAACCTGGTGGACTCGAGAATGTACAGTATAGCTTTTTTTTTTTAAATATATTTTTTTTTTATAATTATACCCATGCAAAGCTTAAAGGCATTGACAGTTGGACTTTAGCGATTCAAATAAAAAAAAGACATTCACAATGAAATAAAATCATACAAAAGAGTTACTAGGATGAAAAATAAACAGTGCAAGGATAGGATTACATGGCAACACCTTTACTAATTTATTTTCTTAACCCTACACTGTACAAACTCGATATAAATACGGATAAAATGTACAATTTTATCCTAGTCCAGGGTAATCATGAAATGCTCTTGAATTAGAAGCGTTTAAGTAATTGCTGTGTCGATAATGTTAATGTTTATAAAAATAAATAGATAAAAATAAACACCCTGTAAATAAACAAAAGTTATGACCGGATGTACATGAGTTGGGTAGTTGATTTATTTTATGATGCATTTAAAAAAAACATGTATTAAAAATGT